>NC_138917.1:16378055-16943055 GCF_965231255.1 Vanellus vanellus
TGAACATTCTTTAGACATTCTTCTTACAATAACATTAACAATATGCCATTAACATTATCTTGTAACTTCTTGTTTGAACATTCATTAGCAAATAATTGTCTGTATCATCTCCTTTTCTTTACAGCCTTGTTTGTGGTTCAGTGACAGTGACACAGGCTTGCTGGTTTCTAAAGCTCTTCCAAAGTTTTTTAAAAAACAAAAGGAAAACAGCTGGCCTGTAGAGAGATTTAGAAGAGATCAAAATTCTTGCCATATATTTTAAGGTGCTAATTTAAAGAAACAGATTGGAAATGTGCCCTAATTAAAACGAGTTTGCAAGCTTGCCATGTGTTTGGTGAGGCATAGAAATGGGTGAAGTCACTTACAGAATGGAGGTAGATAAACACAAGAGAGACTAAAGAAAATATGGGGATCCGGGTTTTTATGTGACATCGTTACTATGATATTTTGGTGGCCTATAGAAAAGGGGAATGATGTAGAGTGTTCCTTGTGTAAAGTACACTGCTACTCCAGATATGTATGTAAGAAAGATATAAAGAAGTAGGTGTTGCCAAATCTTCACTGAAATTTTACCACAGGAGATAAATCATTCTGTTGTTATCACTCCTTTCATGAAGATGGGAACATCTAGATGGATTCTAGACCTATTCCAACTAAAACCTCTCATAGTTCATTTAGTGACTGGAGAGGAAGCATAGCAGGAACCAGTATGTTTGGCTGTTACTAACTGATGATGGGAAGTTTACTCATCAGAATCAAGAAAGATGCAATCTGCAGTAATTTTGGTATTTCTTGCAAGACACTTTGTAGAAACTGCTGGCCAACTAGTAAGAAATATTGTCTGCAGTTTTGAAAACCCAAGGTTTTTCTTTCAGACAAACACTTGTTACCTTGCCCATGGGATCTACTGTACAGAAACCTAATAACTTTTCATTGCTCGTATTGTTTTCTAGATCTGCTCAGCAGTAAGATGATTTTAGACTGGCCCATCTACATTTCTTTTGCCATGGACTTCAGTTGATCATGGACTTCAGCTGATCCAGTCAAAACAGAAAAATATGCTATTACAGTAGGAGGGCCTAAGAAACTGAGGAAACAGCAACTTCTGGAGCATATAAAGTCTATCAGTCTGTAAGTTTTTAAGACTAGTCATCTTCTTTTATCATTTATCATGCTTTGCCTACCTCTTAATCTTACCTCAGTTAGTGACTTCATTTATTTGAGATTACACATTCAGTGCTAAGAACCCATAGTCTCTGAGGGTTTTCTGCTATTCCTGTGTTATGTCTCAGGGTAGTATTAGAAAGACATAGTTAATTTGTTAGTAAAGTAATTACTATGGTGATGAGCATCACAGCAAAGAAGTCCACTAGGGCAATGAATATTCCCTGCATAGTGTGGTGAGGAGCTAGATGGCAATGCACAAGAAGGTCTGGAACTATATAATCAATATTGTTTTAATCCATATTGAAGTAAGCCAACAACTTTCATAATGTGCACTGGAAGAGCCAAGGATCCTCAGGACATTTAATCATGTAATTGAAGACTGTGCCATAAAGCATAGTAGTTTGACTGAGGATTACACAAGCATCTTTTCTGTAGGCATTTCCTGTCTGTGAATGTCTGACTTCTGCAGTCCTTTACAGTAGATCTTTAGTGCTTAGTGTAGGTACAGAAATATAAATCTTTGATAAGAGTGCAATTTGCATGTATATAACTATGTAAAGTTAATCTAGGTATTTCACCAATTTTGGACCAGCTGGATTCAATAAACCTTACTATAACTTTCTGGTAGAGTTCCCAGGAAACCAATCCTATGACCAAAGGTAGATTAGATATAAGACTATACAGGTCTTAGATTTTACTTATATAAAAACACATGTGTATAGCATATATATGTATTTTAAAAGAATATATATAACAAAAGATGATTCTTCTAGAACGTCAGGAGTAAAGACAATACCTTATTTCATTGCAGTGGAGTGCTGAACTGGCGCTAAGTGGATATCCTGCAGTGCAGAATTTCGCTGTGCATTCTGTAGAATAAGATGAGCTGTACTCTGATAATGATGAAAATACCCTGAGGATGTAGAAATAATTATAAAATAGTATTAGTATCACATATACAATTTATATATTTATAATTTAATCACAGCTACAATTTATTAACTTTGTAAGCTTTCAACCTATACATTTTTGCTGATTTCTGCATTCATATTTTTATTGTTTTCTTTAAACAAAGACATACAAATATTTGTCTCTCTCAGAAGTCAGTGAGAAGAGCTCACAAAGATTTTGTAGAAAGAAAAATAATACAGCCAAGTATTATTATCAACCCGCTCCAATCCACCTGTTTTCAAAGGTATCATAGCGGACACGGCGAAGAAATGCCATGTTTCTTCCGGCGATCTATATCTATCAGCCTGCGAATTTTCAAAAGGATCATAAAAAAAGCTTTATTCACAGTAAAGCAAATAGATGTCAATTGTTTATACTGTTCAGTAATGGATAACTGTTACAGAAGCTGCTTCTTACCTGAAATATATCCACCAAAAATGTATTTAGATTCTACTGCACAGAGATCCATTTGAGCAAATGGAGAAATTCCCATAACCCCCTGGCTCATTGTATTTTGAGTAAGGATGGACTTTTTAATGTGCAGGCGCATGTCCTGAGTGGGGATGTTCTTGCAGCTTGCAGGGGAATGCAGGTTGAGTTGAGGAGGTTATCTTGCCTCCTAGCTGCGCAGTTCCTCAAATTTCATTCTTCATACCAATAGCCATCTCAGATCTTTCTTGTTATTACTAGGCTGAAATTACTTTTCTCATCATATTTGTGTTGTTTTGTTGTTTGTTTATTTTTAAGTAAGCATTTGTGGCTTCTCATTGCCTTCTTATACCATGAGTACACGTTCTTCACATACTACACATAAAGAAGCCGACAGAGTAGTGTGGAAGTGAACCAGGAGCAGTTATTGCCTCTTTGGAGCTTTTGCCTTAGAGATCCTCTTTAATTTTGCTTTGCCTCCATCAGTTTACATTTCATTCATCAGTTTACATTTCATTCATAGCCCTCTATGTCAGGATTCATGAATTCTGGATTTATGTGACTCTTCCTTTAAAACGGATACCTGTGTTACAGAAGGGATCGGGGCCCCTGATGCCAAGAATGGCTGCATTAGCAGAGTCTTGCATTCAGGCTGCAGGATCCTGCTAAGGCAGCTATATTGTTTTGGGAATCTAAGCTAATACATTTGGATGGGATTGCACCATATAGATACAGCAAGTTATTTAGGACCAGCTCAGGGATCTCTAACATAGACTGTGTTCTTTGTTTGAGGATTGTCCTGTGTTAAGGTGACTAATTAGACTTTTTTAAAAGGGAGGGATACGGATCCCAAGAGGCATTATTTCTCTCACCTCTTCCTTTGCCCTCTGCTGTTGCGGATGGCATATAATGGAGATGTGCTTCTTATTGAGTGTTGTTGCAGGGAAGACTCCCATAGCTCAGAGTCCAAAAGCAGAAATTCTGGACCTTGTATTCTCTACTTCTGCTGGAGTGATGGAAATGAATATGTTCCCTGTGTTGGGACTTAAATGAGGAACACAGGGAAAATCCTATGTCACAAGAGAAGCTGAAGATAAAAATGGCATCATGAAAATTTTCGCCACATGGTTTTTGGTCCTGTGTTCTCTAAATGAGAACATCTGATCTTGCTGTTACAGAAGTGCTGGTCTGTGCTCAGGAGCACTCCATCTGAAGAACAGATGTCAGAATTTGAATTCTGTGAATCACAACTGACTGCAGTGTTTTGAGGCTGTGTAATCTAAGCTCTTAAGTTGTGATAATCAGTCATGAGGTGAAGCTTGCACAAACTACTGGAATGTCTGTGGTGTACAGTAGAGCACAATGCAGAAATCCCAAAGAGAGTACCAGCTGTGCTAGTTATATAGCCAGGAGCAATTATAGCTGTATCTGGGTGACGTGAGTCTGAGTGAATTAGCTTTACAGAGCAGTGCAGTGTGTTGGTTCAGTCATAATTCTGTGCCAACAGCTCAAGAGCTTTTGGAATCGGGGTAGGCATCTCTATAAGGTGCTGTGTTGTATCACGTGGATGAACCAACTCCAGGCAGTCTTGCCTCCAAAGTGTTTTTGGTGCACTCCGTTACAAAGTACACACAGGTATGTCATATGTGACTACTAGGGTCACTGAAATTAACTCTTTTATGGGTCACACCCAAAGACTGCTGCTTTTGTTAAACGTGTGCATTATAGTCTTCCCAGGCATCTTGATTCAAGCACTGTTAGTATTGTAAATACTCATTATATGACTGTCTTCGCTGTCTAAGAACAGACCAGCTAGTTGTTTGCTGGTTTTTGTTTTCATTTGCTCTCATTCTTTGTAGAGGTGAAATGGAATCTGCTGAGTACAGCTGTTGATCTGTAAGTTAGCTGAGTAAGGACCCACATTTTCCTCATACAATGTAAATGTTAATTCAAAAACATTTCCAGACTGCTGCAGTCTGTAACATTCTTAATGGCATTTGGTATGTCAAAAATCAAAGATTTTAACGATTTGACTGAATAATGTGTTTAAGTCTCTGAAATCACATCTGTGGGACAACTGAGGGATTGTTTCTTTGTCAGTAGTGCCAGACTTGGTATAGTGGTTCGGATTGTATGACAGGTTTTTAGTCTTTTGTCCACTTTAAAAAAATCACTGCTGATGTGTTCATCAAGCCTACATTTTAGACACTGAAAATGAGACTGATTTATAGAAAGCGCCTCTTAAAAATAAGCATTTGTTTTACCTCTGTATTTCTACTTTGAACTAAATCAGCTGCATCAACATGGTTCTTGTCCCTTCCTCACTGTATCTTTTAACTCTGCTTTTTAAAAATAGTTTTGTTCTGCTTTGCTGACATGTAACTTCTTGGGGTTGAATATTGATCTTTTTTCTTTTTTTACCCCTGGTATATTCCCCATCAGGTGTCTCAAGGTTGTTTTCTGATTTAGCTGCTCTGTGTTGTGGCTTGTGCCCTCATCAGCAGTACAGTATCTCCTGCTGGAAAAAAGAGAGGGATCAGGTGCAGGGAACACAGAGGGGTTCTTTACTGGAATGGCAGATGCAGAGGCATCTGTCTTTTCCAACTTTTAGACAGAAAAAGAAGGCCTATGTTGCACAGTGTTACCACCAGGATATATTTAGGCTTGGCCCTTATCAGACAGGTATACTGACTGAATTTCAACCATCTTTCCTATTATTGATCAAAAGCTTCCAGTGACTGTTACTTGCATGTTTTGTTGCTATTCATATATGGCGCTCTTTCCTCTTAAATGCTGTAGACACCCTATTCCCTTGATGTCTGAGGTGTTCAGTCTTCAAAAAGGGCGAGAAGGATGACCTGGGAAACTACAGGCTGGTCAGCCTCGCCTCCATCCCTGGAAAGATGATGGAACAGCTCATTCTGGGCGTCATCTCCAAGTATCTGGAGAAAAAGATTATCAGAAGTAGTCGACGTGGATTCACCAAGGGGAAGTCATGTCTGACTAATCTGATAGCCTTCTACGATGGCGTGACTGGATGGGTGGATAAGGGGAGGGCAGTGGGTGTTGTCTACCTTGACTTCAGCAAGGCTTTCAACACCATCTCCCACATCATCCTCACAGGCAAGCTTAGGAAGTGTGGGTTAGCTGACTGGACAGTGGGGTGGATTGAACAATGGCTGTCAGATAGAGCTCAGAGGGTTGTGGTTAGTGGTGCAAAGTCCAGTTGGAGGTAAGTAACAAGTGATGTTCCTCAGGGGTCAGTACTGTGTCCAGCCCTGTTCAATATATTCATCAATGACCTGGATGAAGGGATAGAGTGTAACATCTGCAAGTTTGCTGATGACACAAAATTGGGAGGGGTGGCTAACACACCGGAAGGCTGTGCCGCCATTCAGCGAGGCGTGGACAGGCTGGAGAGTTGGGCAGAGAGGAACCTAATGAAATTCAACAAGGGCAAGTGTAGGGTACTGCATCCGGGGAGGAATAACCCCATGCATCAGTACAGGTTGGGGGCTGACCTGCTGGAGAGCAGCTCTGTAGAAAGAGACCTGGGAGTCCTGGTGGACAACAGGATGACCATGAGCCAGCAATGTGCCCTGGTGGCCAAGAAGGCCAATGGCATCCTGGGGCGCATCAGGAAGAGTGTGGCCAGCAGGGCGAGGAAGGTCATCCTCCCCCTCTACTCTGCCCTGGTGAGGCCGCATCTGGAGTATTGTGTCCAGTTCTGGGCTCCCCAATTCAAGAAGGACAGGGAACTGCTGGAGAGGGTCCAGCAAAGGGCTACGGAGATGATGAGGGGATTGGAGCATCTTCCGTATGAGGAAAGGCTGAGGCACTTGGGTCTTTTCAGTGTAGAAAAAAGACAACTGAGGGGGGATCTTATCAATACTTATAAATAATTAAAGGGAAGGTACCAGGTAGATGGGAACAGTCTTTTTTCACTGGTGCCCAGTGACAGAACAAGAGGTAACAGGCACAAACCTGAGCATGGGAAGTTCCATCTAAACATGAGGAGAGATTTCTTTACTTTGAGGGTGTCAGAGCACTGGAGCAGGCTGCCCAGAGAGGTTGTGGAGTCTTCCACTGTAGAGACATTCAAAACCTGCCTGGACACTGTCCTGTGCAACTTGCTGTAGGTGACCCTGCTCTGGCAGGGGGATTGGACTGGATGATCTCCAGAGGTCCCTTCCAACCCTGACCATTCTGCGATTCTGTGTTAGTTGACCCTATTTATTATGATTTTAAACAATTTCTTCAGGTTTTGCTTTCACTTTTTTCTCTCTCTGTATTTTGTGGTCTTGCCCCTCTTATTCTCATGGAAACGGAACTAATAGGAGCTTTGCCTAGAAATTTGCCTCAGAAGCACCTTCTTTCTCTCATCAGGTCTTTCTCCAAGACCCTACAGTCAGCTTTGTGCTTCTTTTGTTTGTCAAATCTTTTAATCTCAAACAAAAATCTTTAATGTTTTCTAAGATACAATTTTTGATGTTTTGCTTTGGAGTTGTAAAATTGCTATGTTTAATATTTATAGGTTCATGAATTAATTAGTTGGGAAATGCTGTATAAGGATTAGTGTACTTATTAGGAAGAGGAGAAACACTAGATTCTGCCCTCCCAAGGATGCGTTTTGTTTAAGTGTATACTTGCCATGGAGCATGCTGGTTTGAATTTGCCACAAGGTATTGTGTCGCGTGGATTCCAGCTTCTCCTGTTTGAAATGAACTTAGATTTTGGTTTTATTCTTATGCAGAAAGGGAAACATTTTCACTCTCAAAGTATGTAATCTTCACTGCATCAATAATGATAGCTCTTGTTGGGCTTTTAGCCTCAACTCCATTATTTACCACACAGAAAAGCTGTGATCTGTTTTTGAACATGACTGAATTTGGGGTTAGTGTACCCAATGGGATTTGTGGCTTGGTTCCACATTAACTTGGGTTGTAAGATGAATTTCTGTTTTGGTGTGAAATCTCCTCATCCTTGAATTTGCAGATTAGTAAATGCAGCCAGATTTTAATCTAATACATTATTACTTCAATCTTCCGCTGTAAAAATGTAAATGCACAATAGTTCTGCACCTGCTCTGTACCCTTCTAAAATGTGGGGGTGGGAGGAGGGCTGGAGTGTTGTAGCTATCGGAAGTTATGTTAAGCTCCAAATATCTGACATGAGCTGCAAATAAAGTGAGACAATTTACATGGCATGTGAAGTGCTAAGAATCTGCAGTTCCACTTACTTGGAGTTCGTGTTTTGGGTTTCTTTCTCTTGAATATCAGTGCTACATAATTTTGCAGCTATAATGCAAAATGAATGTGTCTCCAGCTGAGGTCTGAGCACTCTGTGTATTCTTTTCACTTGGAACATTGACATCGCTTTGCTCATCTGTAAAATGGGGGCAGTAAGCTTGTACACTTAAACAGCATGTAATGAACATTAATGTTTGTATGTTATGCAAATGTAAACTCTTTGGATTATTTCTGAATATAAATTTAACATACATATTCTTCTGGGCATAATTTGTCTTTGTGTCTTTTATAAGGTTGAGGACAGAGTCTTAATGAATCTTAAAATCGTAGAAAACACTCTTTCAAATCACCAAATGTGTCTTTTTGCAGATATTTTATTTTGCCTATCACATTTGACTTTGTCCTTCTAATTGGTTTTATTAGTTGTGATGACTATTAGATCAAAAGAGACTTTGATGACCATTTGTTAAATCTGCAGTGCACTAGAAAAAAAATCTCTGACTTTTCTGTGCACCCACTCATTTGCAAATGCTGAGCATACTTATCTCTAACTACAGGATCTTCTCAGCATTATGTAGTATCTAGGCTTGATTTTGGCCATTAGCTCAGGCTGAGTGCTGGCTGTGTACCATCTATTTTAGGAGGCACCAATGCATTATCCATCTGCTGTATTTTTTTTCTTTAATGGTCTGATTTTCCATAACAATGATGAAATTTCAGTTCATTTTACAATTAGCTTTTTTTTTCTAAGTTATTACCCACAAGAAATGAACATCTCTAACTTTCCCACATAAATCGCCAAAGTCAGTCATACCTAATAACTTTTAGTCCCTCACCGACAAAGTTTCAAGCAAAAACAATAACTTGGCTTTGACCCTGCTCTCTTCAAAAAGGAAGTTACTTCTGAGCAGCAACATCAAAAAGAATAAATAATTGTTTTTCTTTTTGTTGTTATGATATGGATCATCTGAGCAGTTAGTGGTAAGCAAGCCGTCTTTGATTTGGTTCAGACGCCCTAGTGCTTCGTCCTCTATTTATGTCAGCATGTTCCTGTTCCCACACCAGGAAAGTAGAATCCCTTGATTAAATTCATATTTGTTTTAATCTTTCCCTGTGTCTGATCTCAAGCTCAAAGATTCTAATGAAAAAAGTAGTGTATCCTGCTGGGAAGAGTGCTGATGTCAGACTTTAGTCTGTTTGTTCTGTTCTAACCTGATAATGCTGGAAATGCTCAGAACCCAAATGCTCAACTCCAGCAGATTCTTAAGACAAAGATATTTTGATATTTCATGGAGAGTTATAAGCAAGGCTTTTTATTTTTAGAGCTAAATAAAAAAAACACCAAAAACCTTTAAACAAATATTTATGAAACAGCAACTGACCACAACAGTGAGTTTAATTAATCTGACCCCTATTTTCTTCATGTAAGGCAGGATTTTCCAAGTTCAACACTAAATCAGTGAGAATAAGGAATATAATTAAGTATTTCATTATGTTTGTCTTTTGTAAGCTATATCAAGGAAGATTTAGAATAATTTTCTCACAAGCATTTGAACTATTACATGCTAAGATTCATTCTGCTGTGTGCAATGGCTGATTTTTTTTTTTTTTCTAAGAACCTAAAGGCATAGCCAGATGGTGCCTTCTCACTGGAGAGATTCGAGACGTTCCCGTCATTTTTCCCTCCCCCCCTCCGTCCCCGTGCTTTCCCTCCAGCTGCCTCTCTGCTGGAGGTTTCTGCCCTAGAATTCCTGCAGGTGGAACAGAATGTGTGTGGTCATCATCTGTTTTAGTGTAACATCGACCTGCTTAGCTAAATTCTCTTTCTCGGTGCTTAAAACTAACTTGACTTACTAAAGTAGATGAAGAGGACATGCATGTCTCATCCTGCTGGCAGAGATGTCCTAAGAAGAAACTGGGATCAGTAGTTTCTTAGACAGTAATAACCATTTGCAAATTGAGTTGGCCTTGCAGACAAACTTACTACAAGATGATGGAAGGTGCCATGTGTCCTCAGTTTACAAGCTGACAGTGCTTAGCGCTTTAAAGGAGGAATTCATTGCCTTGGAGAGGACCTAATTAGAGACCTAAGGGATGAGAGTTTCCCTCTTAATTATTTGTACAAACAGACATGACATCGCAGCCCTTGGCAAATACGGTTTTACCTATAAGCTGCATTGATACGCCCCTTTTCTCAGCAACCCATATCATGAGATCTGTATATCTTGAAATCAGTAAGCATAGGAAATGCTGACATGCACAAAGGCATGATGCAGTCTCATTCCCTCATCCATAATGACTTATTCAGAAATAGTTTGAAGGTATTTTCTGGACCATGAAGTAGCATTTGAGTTTTTGCTTTGTCCCAGATCCTCTGGCATAGTTTTGTGAGGGACTGGGGCAGAGGAAGGCAGAAGGGAGTAGTTTCTTTCTTTGTAATACAAAATCAGAGTCAATACAAAATTAAAAAAAAATTGACAGAAGCACTTTTATATGCTGACAGAAACATGCCTCAAGATATGAACTGCAAGAAACAACACTGCATGTGTTTCTTCTAGTGGTCAAGTGTTTTATTGATGAAAATGGGAACATCTAGGTACTTAACTATATGAACTCCTTGTTCCTCATTTGGGCATCTCCATGTGGACTACAAAAATCCAATTATAAGCATCCATTTCTCAACTTTTGTCATGTATTTATTGGCAAACCAAATGTGACATGATAGCTCAAATCTGTGAGTTTATGGCTACTCAATGTCAATAGCCGCACAACAGTTACTTTAATTATAGGTGGGAAGGAGGTCTTTCCCTGTTATATGACAGCTGCTGAATGTCACAAAGAGCTAGGAGGAGCTTACGAGCTATAAACCCATTTGTACTTGCAGCTCTGTCCAGTTGATGGCTAATAATTGTACAGACTCTGGAGCAGTTTCTTGTTTGGATCATGGTTCTTATTTGTTTGGGCTAGCTATTTTTGGTTGTTCCCTTGAGTAATTTTAAGTCATTTTACCAAAGAGATTTAGTATAAATAAGCAGAAATATACACTGAGATGCAAATCATACAAAAACCTATAGTAACCATACTGATACCTTTTAACCCTTGAGACTAACAATGATCCTGTACTCAGTCTTAGTGTAGGAATACAGTTGCCATTGTCAAAAGCTTGAAAGGACTGCTCATTGGCCAAATATTTACAAATGGGGTTTTGCAATATTGGATATTAAATAAGATTTTTCAGATATAAATATTAACAATAGATAATTTATTAGATTATGATTATTGGATTCATTCCTTTCTCTCTTTTATTTGAGCTCAGTATAGAATATATTTTTGTTTTGCTGCAATCTGCCCAGATGGTTTTCTGTCCTCACTTGTCCCTGTTTTATTTTGGCAACACTGTAAATACTATATCCTCTGTAGAGAAACACCAATCTTGGCAATATTCCTGACAGTCTTTTATCTCTCCCTATCCATATGGCACTATGTTTATTGCCTAAAGTGTATTGTTTACTTCTAAGGATTAAGCAATAAAATGAACAAGTTCTAAAATATCTTCACATATTATTCGTCCGCTCAGTGTTTATACACTGTTTTTCTATCAGATTATAGTAGGATGTATGGTGAGTTGTACTTCATTTGACAGAGACCAGTGATAACGGTCTCTTTCAGATACATACATAATGCTCCAGATTTTGCTCTGACAAATATCCCAATTTGATTATTGTTTCTGGACCAGGCTTTTATTAACCTGTGAAATGGATGAAACAATCATTTATTTCTTAACAAAATTGGTTTGAGACTCTATTGTTTAACGAATTTTAGGAGAAAAACACTACAGCAGTGTTGGATGTTGTCATTGTGTATTTATGGTTATAGCTTGGATTATTTGATTGATAAATCTCTCTCTTATGAGCTTTCAAGTCTGAGGCCATAGCTATATTGTATTTTTAGCCTTTGGTCTTATAAACAAGTTTTCTAATATTCTGCATGCCATGCACAAAGCTCTGAAGCATTTAGTTGCTGTGATTTTGTACTGTCTTGAACAATCTAGGTTATGAATTGAAATCTGAATTTTATGAGAACCGGACTGGAATCTGGCCATAAATTCACTTTGGATGTTGATAGACCTTCAGTTCATCAGTTCATCTTCCACAAATGAAGGAGACCAATTCTCTCCTAAATGGTGTAGCTGATTAGAAAAAATCTTGGAATGACCCAGCATAAAGTATTGTGGGATACTGATTTTTGTCAGAAATTCCATTGCAGAAATGAGAAACCTCCCGTGATCAAAATTTTCTTAAAGATATTTCCACAACAGTAGAGCTTTGAAAAAACATCAGTTTGCAGTGGAATAAAAATATTTTACTACAGATTTTTCAGCTAGCTCTAGCTTTGATGTGTTTTGAATATTCAGTTTGCACAGCTGTTTGTCGAAGCAAAGATGTGACAACTATTATTAAATAATACATCATTACATCCTATTAGTATTTTGGAACATTTATACACTGGTAGGATGATCTATGACTTTTTCAAGGGTGTCTCTTGAGGCAGCTGACTGTAGCTGTGGCTGCTAAAAATGAATTTGTCAGAAGAGGGGAAAAGAAAAGGCAAAGGGACTCAACAACTGAAACTCTACTTTTGCTGGATTCTCCACATAAAAAACTGAAATGAAATCACAATAGCTGTTAAGTTTCCACTTCTGCTAAGCATTATAACATGAGGAATAATTCCTGCTGCAATTTCTTGTTGCATTTCATTGAGAACAGGAAGCCTATTCCTGTAATATCATAGCGATTGAATTAATCCAGTTATGTGGCTTTGCTAGGCTTGCTATTTCTGTTTCCCCAAGTTTTCAACCTATTTTTGTCCATCTCTTTATACGTGCATTATGTAGAAAGAGAAGGAAGCTGCTCCCATTTTAATTCCCCATGCCTCCTTTTGATTGAAAAACTATGTATTTTGAATGTAATGAAACATGATATGAAATTGATTTTTTGATTGGTAAGCAGACATCATTATACAGTAACTTTGGTATGAGTAAAAGAATGGAAAAATTATTCTTTCCTCTGTCCCCAGCTCCCTTCTATGTACATAGCCTTGGAAATCAGAGTATGGAATCTAGAAGGTCTTGTATCTTGACAAGCAGAACTACTATACATACCTGACTATGATACACTCAGTTAAAAAAAAAAAAAAAAAGAAAAAGAAAAGAACTTGAAAAACTACTCGGAGTAATTGAAGAGATAGGAAGTAATGTTTTCCATCAGTCAGGTCTGCACCTACAGCAGATGCATTACACAAGTGGAGATTATAGGCTAATTTTCCAAAGGGGATCATGGGAGGTATGTACAGAAACACTGTTAACAAGTAACAGGATTTATGCATGTACCTCCCACTCACTGCTTTGAAAATTTGGCCTCATAAGTAGTGAAATGCTAAACTACGTTAAATATGTTTGGATGGTAGGAATATAAATGATCTCTGCAAGGGCTCACATTAGAATCCAGGCATGATTTATTTTTCTGTTATACCATCAAAATGCAGAAGATCTTGTACAGTTACGGAAGCTTATGAAGCTTGAACATTTTTCTGTCCCCAATGTAATGTGCAATCATAAACTAGAGAACCTTACTGAACAGATTCTTCTCTGAGCTGAAGTTTATCCTTTAGATAAACCTGTATCTTCATTTCTACATATACAGGTTTGGAGATTATATCTTATACATTAGATAGTGGGCCTATTTAGACTTAGTAGAGGCTTCAGCAAGTCATTGCCCTCCCTGTAATAGCATTCTGATTTGAACTTACCTGGCTCTAACTTCCCACCCTTTCTCTTTGCAATGTCTTTGTCTGCTGTGCTGAAGTACCTACTATCAAACATTTGTTTCCCATTAGGTCATCACAGAATGTAACAAGCTCATGTTTTCTGTGTTAGCCCAGGTAGTTTGAGTTCCACAATTATTTCCCCATGACTCACCATTTTATTAATAGCTCTCTTCTCTGAACTGTCTCTAACCTACCTGTGCTGTAGATGCTAGTATCAGACACAGTATTTCAGCAGATTCCAACAATGTTGAACACAAAGGTAACCAAATGTACTTTTTTCTGCTCTGTCAGTATGAGAATCTTGTTGTCTATGTGTTTTCATTAGTAGGTCACAGTCAGATGACTTTTCAGTCTAATTTGCTCAAAGACTTTTCCAGAAACCCATCCTACTCTCTGTTTGTCCTGTAAAGAAGGTCTGTCATTTTCTGACTGTGCAATTTTACTTTCAACCTACTGGAAGGAACATTGTTGGAGTTTTTTTGTTGTATAAAAAAAGGAAGAAAAAGAGGTGTGCCTTCATGAATGACTTCAATAGTTTATGATCCCCTTTTGGATTTATGTCAAGGAGTTAAAAGTAGATGATATAGTTCTGTATGTTTTAGCAGACTAGTGTCGCTATGTGAAAACACTGAACTTTCTGTAGTATTCAGATAGTCTGTATTGCCTCACACCTGTAGTATTTGACCATCAGTGTCAGTTCAAATTTCTGGTGGTGTTTTGATTTCATCTCACTTTAAGTTGTAGTTTAACTTTCTCACTTGCAGTTGTAGTTTAAGTTGACTTAGTCTGGACAGAAATACATCAGGATTGCTTACATAGCCTAAACTTCATGTTTCAGTAGCAAATAATAGCTTAAACTTTTCTAGTTTAATTGTTTCTAGTTGTTTGACTAATATACCATCACTTCAAAAGTTTTCTTTCTGTCTCTTGGCCACTGGCTTGTTAGGTGACTTCAGCAAGTTGCTCGCCTGCACTCTACATCTATTTTTCTTTCTTGCCTTGGTCTTTTGTATCTGTTCAGATGACAAACTCTGTGAGGCAGAACTGTTTCGCAACATGTACCTGTAAAGTGCCTAGTAGGATGAGATGTCTTAAAAACTGCTGTGATGGGAATAATACCTTTTAGGATTTTCCTTTATGTCCTGGATATTTTGTGCGTTTTCCCTCCTGGCATTTGTCTGTTGCCACAGCTCTTCAGACATAGGCTTTGCTTAATCAAACTGTCCTCTTCCAGTTGAGTAGGCCCTCTTAAGCTTTCAGGTTAGTGCAACATCCGCTAGTTTGGAGAATCAAAGAACCCCTATACTTGGGGGCAGTCATGCACACAAATGCATGTACAAAGAAACGGAAATATTTCTCTATGTCTAGTCTAATTCGCTTCCTAATTGCTCCAGCAAATTAGTTTCCCTAGCTGAATGCACAGTATAGCAAATTTTACCCTAGTACACTGAGTGGAGGGAGCCATCGTCATTGCTGGATCAGTCCTCTTTTAGAGTTGCTAGGGTATTTATTATCATGCAGCTTTGGGAAAAGTATCTGCAGAGAGGAGTCAGCAAAAGAGTTGCATCAATTCAGCTAACAGGAGACATCAAATATGGGTGCTTCGGTTCATGTAATAACAGCGAAGAATTGCCCATTTTGGTGAACTTCCTCTACCTTATGATTTGCCAGCTTTTTTTCCCTGTGTTAATCTTTTCAACATTCCACATTTTCCCCGAGGGTGCTTTTAAATTCTATCTAGTCCAGCGTTCACTTCCTTCAGCATCCTTTTTTACTCATGTTCCTTTTAGCCCTTCCTTCAATCCACCTGCCCTCTTCCCCCCCCAAAAAAAACTTAATAAAAGGGCTATATGCGTAATGCCATGTTTACGTTAAACCTCTCTCCCCATCCTTTCATTGTCCTGCCTATTTCAGTTGTAAACTGTTTGAGGCAGCAGCTATTTTATTACAAGGTTTTGGCACAGAACCTGGAAGAACAGGACTTGTACTTGGCAGGTCCCTAGGCACTGTCAGTGTACGCTTTTTTAATACAAATAAATTTGAGAGACTCCTTGCTTCCTTCATCTATTAAATGGAGAGAGTAACAGTTGCATGCATTTAAGAAGAGCTTTTTAGGTCTACAGATGAAAAGGCTTTAGAAATGCTAAATATTAATTATTAGTAGTCGTTAGCATTCCTGTCCCCTCTTATCAGTGCTTTCATTTGCACCATATAACATTTTCTAGCAGCTCCTTTTCCTTTTTTATTCAATGGCACTCCTAACAAAGAATATTTAGGAATGGTAAATGGCATTTTTGCTATTGGAATGAGACCTACCTGTTTTTTCAGTTTAGTTCAGACATTATTTTTTTTCACATGACGTATTTTTTGTGTCTGGGTTCTCGTATGGCTGACATTACAGTATCAGTGCACCTTAAAATAGAAGTTAATAATAGCTTACTGCGATTGCAAGAGTCCTTGTCCTGTGTTACTACCTTTTAAGCTTGGTTCGGCCCACAAAACTGGGTGAAAAAAAAGAAACAGGACTCAAGAATGAACTGCCAGTGCTATACTGACAGTATAGCACTTCTGACAGTACCTTCTTCTGAAAAGAAAATTGACAAATAGGCATTAAGTGCTTTCCTCATTATAATACAAAAAGTATGGGAAAACACTTGGAATTAGACTCTAATTTTTCTGTTTTATGCTGGTGGTCTAGCCACAACGTTATTTTAACAATATCTGTAGAATACATGTTTCTCCAAAAAGAATTTAGAAAATAAGCTTTTTAAAGGTGTATTCTGTTATAAAGATAAAGGTGATGCCTTTCTTCTCTGTGTATGCTATATATGATTAAAACATTATAGAAATTTCTGGATGCAGTTATGGCAGGCTATTTGTTGGGTTTTACCTACTAAATTTAATTTTAGTACTTCGACACACACACAAATAGCTTCTATTATCTTTTGGTTTAGTTTGTTGTGTATTTTTAATTAATTGGTGTTTCTTTGAAGGTATATTTTCTTGTGATTGTACAATTGCATCACTTCATTGCAAAGACAATATAAACAGTAGGTAGGAAAGCATTTTTTTTAATATACTTCCAACCAGACAAATTCTTGCAGAATTCGATTTGCCCAGAAAACAAGAATTAGAAGCAGCATTTCCCAGTTAATTTTTGCTCCCCAAATGTGGCTATTCGTGAAAGCTCATCAGGTTTCACAGGTATTAACCTAACCAGAGATCCCTCTTGGTTGTCTTATTCTAAGGGGTGGATGCTGGCTTTCAAGGTTTCTTGTGCAACATCTGTGGCATACACTCTACCACGTGGAGACTCACAAGAATATTCCCAGCTGTTTTGATGTGCCCTGTGACAGGGGATAGGAATTCCTATCTCATAGGAATTTTCCTGTGCATCCTAGAAATTTCTGGATATAGATGCAATCTAGGAATTTCTGAGTTATTTCTAGAAATCTGAGGTCTTTCTGGGAATACCTGGATTGAGAGTCTTCCTAGGCATTTTTCCATGCTTTCTAGCAGTTCCTGGAAGTCAGTGCTTTCTACTGTGGGGTGGATTTTTTTTTTTTATTTTTGTGAACTTGTAGAATATTTTAAGTGCTTTCCAGGAATCTTTGTGTTTTCTGGGATTGAGAAACTTTCTAGGAATTTCCAAGCTGTTACAGCAAATCTTTATTTTGGAGGCAGGAGACAAGAGAAAGTGTATAGAGTCTTCAGCTGTGTATGCTTTTCAGTGCAGAATATGTCCGTTCACTAAATCTGGTATTACCTCTTAATCTATATATTAATAAAAATTTAGACATTTGTGTCAAGTATGGAATAAATTCACATAGCTCATTAGTCTGATGAACATAATTATGTTGGGATGATAATGGCTTGTAACTAACTTATACCTAAACCTTTTCTCAATGAATGTACTAACATTAGTCTGCTGTCCTTTCAATAGCTACTTTGAAAATATATACACATATTTATCTACATTTATTTAGAGAAGTAATCAGTCTTTACATGCTTAAGAAGCATAGGTATGAAAGCTATTAAGTGACATCAGGTAGGTGTCAGGCATTGGCTGCTCATTTTGTAAATCTCAGCTAATTCAAACCATACATTTTGTTTCAGGTCATTATCTGTTTCTTTCCCTTTTGGCTATTGTATATCATGGAGAGATTTTTTGCATTTCATAATCAAGCAATATGCTACATGATTTTTTTTTTTTTTTTTTCATCCTCTGTATGTCACAGTGTCCTGGTAATGCAGATATAGTGTAAGTATCTGTGCCTAGTTTGCCCAAGACTGTTTCCATGTTGTTCTCAAATACACTGTAAGCCACTGGAGAGGTCACACCGTAAATGTGTTGGCTTTGGATGTACAGGTTTAAAGTCCTTAGCTACGTGACTCATCTTGTAATTGTAGGCCCAGATGATTTGTTTATGTAAATCAGCATAGTTTTACTGATGTCAGTAAAATTAAAAGAGGCTATGTCATTTGTCCCCTGCTGTTTGGTATGTGGTCACTCCATATATGATATCTACAGGCCAAAATCTGTTTTCTCACATCACTGAGCTAAAAAAAGGTGCTGAGGTAAATCAAAACTAGCAGTGATACTATGCTGAGCAGTCTTGTTCAGGGCTGCTGTGGGTACCAACAGTAACCGACTTGAAAGGCGACAACATTGCCCTTCTGGCTCAGTTTATTAATATTATAGAATATTCAGAGCAACTAAAATCGAGCCTTAACATAGAAGACTGGCTGCAGCCTCTTCCTTCTTTATTTTCACCTTTTGTTGTTAAGCTTGAAGTTGTTTCTCAAGATAAGTTGTTGGTGGTAGTGGACTGGAAAGCTAGGAGTTGTACTGCCGCTTACAGAGGGGATAAAATTATTTGGCAAGCTTGAAAGTTGCACATACTTTGGCAGCTTAGCTAGGTGGAAACTACTCATCTGAAAGATAAATTAAAATTTCTAGGTTACTTCATTAAGTGTTTACGCACCCAAACTTGTTACTGGTGCAAGTTCCTACTGCTGGCATCCTATTACTACTCCTGCTCTCAAAGACAGTACTGCCCAGTAACAATGGATGTGTACTGGTAGCCACTGTGGTACAATTCATCCAAGTATGATCTTTCAGCAAGGATTTTGGTGCAGTGGAATAAGGCAGAACTGGGTTATTTGGTGAAAAAATATGAGATAAATGTTTTCAGATAAGGTTTATACATGTAAATTCTGAAGCTCAACCTATATTATTTTTAAATGGTGCTTGGGAACTTTAACCACTTAAGCAATTTGATAATTATATCTCTTTCTAAGAGAAAACACAGACAGTGTTTTTTATTCCTTCTTCATTTCTGTGTCAGTCTGGGTATATGGCTCTTAGTGTTAAATAACCCATGTGTTATCAAACATCTTGTGTTGCTAAGCAAGAGACGTTAAACAGGATTTACGTTGCCCACGTCTGTCTTAAATTTGTGCTGGAAAACATACCCATCTTTTATATGTTCATACTGCAGTGCAGCTCCCTTTCCCTGAAGCATGTGAATGTTCTCTTTCTATTATTTGAGATCAACACAGAAGTTTTTAATCTTTTTTAAAGTGTAAACTATCTTTCAAAGTCTTGAAAGTTCATTTTATAAAACCAGATCAAATAGTTTTGACATTTGCTAGCTAGACATTTAAAGGCATACTACAGATGCAATGCCATCTTTCACTGGGTGATTTGTTGTAGATAAAGGGCTAACCTGCATCTATCATTATAAACACAAGGAGTCCAGCATGTCTGAGCAATGTCCTGGAGAGAAACATTCCTTAAATGTTAATCCATTGCTTTAACTTTTGTGCCTTTTTATTCTTTCATGAAAGTAGGACTTGACATCAACTGAATTCCTCTGTTGCCTTTTTTTTTTTTTAAATTTGACAAAACCTTGTCAAAAAATTTTTGAGTTTAGCCTAATAATTCCTCAGGAAATCTTCAAAGTACTTAGTCAACAAATATGCTGAAGTCAAATCAGGAAATTCAAAACCAGGATTGAGTCAAACTAAAAATGAAAGTTTCATCTACCTATGTACATAGACTGTTCAAATGGATATATATGCTGATTGAGAGAGGCAAAACAAATACATGAATCGATGTTCATTGCCATGGTAGAGACACACCTACTGGTCATCCCTGTACAATTTCACTATATTCATCTTTATGTTGAAAATATTTAATTGATTTTAAGGCCTGATAACTGTAATCCAAAATTGTTAATCTCATTTACTGAGTCAGTGGGTAAATTTAAATTCTCATTTAAATGCACTTATCACTGGAGAAAATGTTTCAGTAATTGTTTTTTCTTGCACACCAATGTGTAGGAAACTTGCACTGTTCTGGCACATCCAGAGGAGGTGAACTTGGGTAGCACTTCCCTGGGCTACAACTAGGCATACTGGGTAGGCATACTAGGCCTTTAAAATTCTTAAAGGAGATGTGACTAGCAAGGATGCTATTTTGAAAGAGCTTTGACTGAAATATAATGAACTTAGCTGTAAGGATTAAGTGACTCTTTTTTTTTATGATTAGAGATTTGAATTCCAAGTCATAATTTTTGCGTACTGTCAGAAAAGAGAAAGGTAACTGTCACATGCTCTTATATGGTTAAGCACCAGTAGGAAACACATACGTGTATGGTAGAGCAATACTAGGTGTATTGTTTAGGGATGACATACTATTACTGTAATACCATATTACCACATGAGCTGTATAACTGAATGTTCACATCCAGCTTTTCCTGTGTACTGAGTCTTTAAATCCAGGCATAAGCTAAAAATTGCCCAACTAGTTAGTATTTTATGGTGTTACTTCCTAAGGATCTGTTAGCTTAATTATCACATTATGTCCCGAGAGATAAGAACAACCATACACTGCAGTCACACCGCTGTTTGGTTTGGTTGTGGCTCACAGTTAAGTTATTGCAGTGTTGAATAAGAATCTTTGGAACTTTCATGATCTGCGGCCTGAATATTTCAGTCCCTTAACTAGCCTAGATTAGGGACACACAAATGTAATTGCAGTTGCTTTTTTATAAAATAGCCTAGATCTGTTTTTTCACATACTTCCCTGTTCAAAATATTTTGCAAACTGGTTAATTTCTGCATCACATTCTTAAGTGCTAGAGGGAGATAAATATTATTGTTCCATGTTTACTGACAGGAAAAGAACAGCAGCACTACCTTGCTAAAGGCTGCATAAGAAATTTGTGGCAGAGATGGATCAAAGGGCATGTCTGCTGTATTGATTGCCGTGTGTGTAGAGATACCTGTGCTCACTCTAAATGGGACAGTTCAGGTGTCACAACCTATTGGAATGAGACAGCATGTTAAATCTGCTCTAGCTACTCCATAGTTAATAGCATTGCACTGTTAAATGTAAGCACTGCTAATGGGTGGGTAGCGTGCCGTTACTGTGGGCTGCCTCGCTGCAATTTCATGTTCCATATAACCTCATACCCTATACTGTTCTATGGCAGTGTGTTGCACTAATAGGAGTGAAATGATTCTTTTTATTGCTGGGATTAATTAGCAGGTGCGACTGACAGCATTATTTCCCCAATAATAACATGTAATGTTCTGTGAAGGTTTTTTTAAATCGTTCTATAGTGAATACTAGAAAGAAACATAGCAGTTCAGGAATTACACAGGAAATGAGCTTGTTGTCACACATATAGCCACCGTATAAACCAGGTTTTAATACAATAATGTTGTCCACTAAATGAGGCAGTGTTCTAGTGGAAAAAGCATAAATGTGAGCATGTAATTAAATACAGCATGAAAATTGATATGCACAAAGTGACTGAAATGAAAAAATGCTGAAATTAACATTTCTTGCATATCTGTATCTGACTTTGAATTACTATCAAATAGTGTTCTTTGTAGATAATAACTATAATTAAATTAATCAATAAACAGATCTCACCACAGTATTTATTTGGTCTGTCCTTGGCAGCGATGTGAAAGGAGAGTTCAGAGGCATTCCAAATCCTTCCATTTGGTAAATAAAAGCTTGTGTATGTATCGTTCCTTTAGTACAGACACGCAACTCTTCAGCATTAGATTTACAGGTATGTGTGGTATAGCTAATGGACCGTTAGGTTTGATTGTATAACATACATGAAAATAGCTTTGTGGTCGCAAAAATAACAGGAAACAAGTTACATAGAATAACAGTTTGAGACTTTAAAAGCAAATAGAAATGTATAGACAGGAAAGGTTAAGGCGTGGAAATTATGTGTAAGTGCTTTTGACTCCAAATTATGAACTGAAACTAATGTAGACTGGCTGCATTAGTGAGAGCCTAGATGTGTAGTAAATGGCCATTTTTTTGCCTGAACTTCCTGATAAAGAGACAGGATAGTGTCAGCATACTTTCTAGTAATGAGGATCAGCTTCATTGCAATTGCACCGTGGCTGGTGAGAATTGATACTCCTATTGATGGAAGAGAATGGATGTAAAAGAAATAGGGTATGGAAGCTAAGTCTGTCCCAGGCTCAGATAAACGAAGTATGAAAATCAAACCGGTTTCTGATTTTCATGTTATAGAGGGATCTAATAATTTTGGGAGTATATAGGGATTGAAACTCAGCACTAGTCTTAGTGATGTTAAGTGGAGAGAAAAGAGACAGAAAAATGTAGAAAATAAGTTTCTAGATAGAGAATACTGGTAAGAATTTCTACTTTGTGAAAATTTATCTACACTTTCAGACAGAGGCTAAATACCAGAGGTTATACTGGATGATACTGGAGCAAATAGAACTTTCTCCTGTCAAAGATACTTCAGGAAAAGCTCAGCAGTGCTTTTGGTCCTATTTCGCCATAGACAAACTTTTCTTCCCGACATCAGGGCAAACAAATAAGTCGGAGTCAGGTCTGGAATTCTCCTCTTCCCTTCTGCTCCTGGAAGTAATCGATCTGTTAACGTGCCATTGGAGACCTGGTGTTAAGTTCTTGGACTGTACTGACCCAACGGAAGCTGATGGGTTTCGTGGCCAGGTAGTGAGGGATGGCCACCGAGCAGACATGACGACAATAACAATTTATGGAAAGACAGATTGCCTTCCCGTATTAAAACTGAATATGCAGTGTAAATTTGCTGGCAATGGAGGTGTCAATGAGAGCTTGAAACAAGTAAATCTTCAAAGAAATGAAATAGATGCGCTTTTTTTTTTTTTTTTTTACTTGTGATTGGGTGAGCTAAAGCTATTGACTTTGTATTCCGTATATGTTTAAAGTCACAGACATGTAAGATCTACACAGATGTGTAAAACTGACTTAATTTCTACTTGTCTTGGAGCAAGACCTCTCAGAGTTGCATGACAGACATAAGCAGTATAGACTTATCTGTCATATTCTTTCAGAAATCTTAGAACAGTGAGACATTGAAAACATAGCATGAAACTTACAGTTCGTGGGCACATGATCTCATGTAAAGAGATCACCTACTTGTTTGCTATGAACACTTAATTTTAGATTAAAACTGCAAACTGGTTTAATTCAGTAACAGTAAGAGTAAAATCTGGCTTGATTTAGAAATTTAAACTATAATTTAAAGAAGATTTGAATATTTTAGATTAAACAAAAAGTAATGCTCAGCTTTTTAATGAGCTCCAGCAGAGGTGGATTAACATTTCTTATTGTTGTTCCTGCTTCTCCCTACTTGTAGCATTTCCAGCCATACTTCATTCCACACCAGAGATTCTTTTTTAGGTGTGATTTTTTTTTTTTTTTTAAATTATTTTTTATTTTTTGCTTGATTGTTTTTTTTTCTTCCCCTGCCCAGTATCACTGAGCAGTCTTAGGAATGTATACTTTACAATGGTTGAAACTGTCAAAGAACTTTGGAAAATTTGAAAATACATTCCATTATTCCAAAAATGACTATGATATCACTTGAAAAAAAGATGAAAATAAGCTCATACAGTTCAGCTAAATGATCATTTTATTTCATGTTGTGATCTGAGTTAAAAAGAATGGTCATTCTTTCTTCTGGTCCAGAAGTGACAGATGCTGGTAGAAAAGTGACCGTCTGTGTGGTCCAAGTGACAGACTATATATTGAAATAAAAACCAAGCAAGGGAAGATGTCCAAACAGTGAGGTCTATTAAGACTGTTGCATTACTGAAGCACCAGTATTTGATCTATTTAAGAGTCTCTATGCTAGGCTTTAGGAAACACATCTACAATATACCTGCAAAGTCCAATTGCTACTAACAATTTCTATGAAAAGTAGTAGAAGATACAGAATTAATTTCTGCCAACATTGTGGTATGGCTATAGCTAACCTCACCATTTTCAGATAGACTTTGGTTTGCAGGTTACCAACTAATTGTTTTGCACTAAAGATTACTTAACGTGCCACATGCGTGCACGTGTGTGTCCATGTGTGAGTGACTGTGTGTATGGAGCAAATGAAGCACTCGTGTGCCATTAGCAGCCTGGGAAAGAAGAAAGCTGCTGAAGTGTTTTTTTGTTCTCCCCCCCACTCCCGTGCTTTTATTGGCCTAGATGAATGTTACAAAGAGGAAACCAGATGTGAGACAGGGATGACTTGAAAGGACAGGTAATTAATATCATCTGCCTTAACTTTCTTATCTTGATGGGCTGATGTTTACAACACTGACCCTGGGGTGGGGGGAAGCACGACCTCCTCAATATGAAATGAGAAAAGTCCAAAAGGCTTTTCAGCTTCACAGAGAGCTCTGCTCCTTCTGTGAAGTGCAAACAGTTTGATTTTGTGTGTGTATGCATGTGAATGCTGTCTTGCAACAGTCTCTAACAGCAAGCTCTTTTAACTTTCTTTTCACTAAGAAAAAGTGTTACTGGTATTTTCACGTGGTATGTTACTTTCTCTCCTTAGTTTTCTTTTGCTTTTAATTTATTTTGTAATAAATTCACGTCAAGTGACCAAAAATTTGGGGGCAAGGGGAGGAGAGGCCTGCAGAAAAGCCAGCAGTATTTCCAATAGTTGGTATCTCTCTCTCTCTCTCAAAAAAATAAAAAATAAAAAAAAAAATCACCTTTTGCTCTTAATTACTTCTGACATTTTGTCCATCATATTGTAATGAGCTTCTTCAGAGGAAACAAAACCAGCTTGTCTCTTTGAAAGCAGAGATGCAACTATTTCTTGTGTATTTGTTATCAAAACACAAGCTGTTTTTCTTTCCTCAAAGGACATCTCACTGTACAATGGAAGAAACATCAAGAATTAAATTAGACAGCATCAAGTTGACATGAAAGAAAATACATTTCTTTAAACAGATTTTTTTTTTTTTTTTTATGGGAGAGAAAAGATGTAAGGGTTTAGTAATCTAACTCTTTTCCAGTGTGTGCTACTTTCTCTGCATAGATGTGATAGTAAGGAACCAAATGGCAGATTTCATGATAACAGTCTAATTGTGAACAAGGGGCTTGAATTAACTCAAGTCATTTGGGAGGTCTTTGATAATTCCATATATTACCAGGGTCTGGTACATTTTCTGGTTCCCTGCACATTTCAGAATGTGTATCTGACTTTGATCATTTTACTATGTTAAACATAAATCACAGACTAATTTACTATTTGCTTTGAGTGGTTCTTTATATGTCTTTGACAGTTTTTTCGGAATCAGCAATAGAGTTTATTTTCTAATCCTGCGTACTGGAAAACAATACCATTTCCAGTTGCAGCAATTAAAGTAGGACCACTGAAAGTGTGGGGTGGAGCCCCCTGATTGACAAGGGGTTTAGAAGATTTCAGAATAGCAACTCATTGGCCATGGGCCACAGCTCTTGTTTTTATGAGTCTGCATGTATCCAGATGTGATGATTCGGAATAACTTTATAAATAGGTTGTAACTGTCATTTTAGTTTTACAAATGATATGTTTGTGGGTGGTCTCCAAAATTTTCAAAGCCATAGTTTGGTTTTTTTTTTTAATATGGTTTTCTTTCATTTTCTTCTCAACCTAGATTCTAATATATTTTGATATACAAGAATTTAAGTTAGAGGCTAAAGAAGAAGGAAGGGAGGACATGTTCGAAGTAATAGCTAGAGATTGTGAAAAAATTAGGAGAAAAATTCATAATGAACAAAACATTGCTGAGCCCCCATAAAGAAATATTTCATGTTCAGGATCTCTGACCATAATTATTATTATTATTATTAACTGACAATTATTATTAATAATAATAATAAACATTTTTATTTCAATTAACACTTTTAAAAGTGAATTTATATGCTTCCTTTTCAAAAGTTACTTTAGTTTGGTTGAAAATCATCCCTAACACAAATTTGAAAATACTTAACTGTCACTAAATGGGTATTTTTCACAAGAAGAATATATGATGATAGTAAAAATTCCCCTTTTATTTCCTACTTGCAGGTTTTTCCTTTGTAAATGTAGCTTATTAAGTAGTTGCATACACCTGTCAATTCATGCATATTGATTAACTTTGCTCTTTGTAAATCATAAAATCATAGATATGGATGTTTCTGTACTGATATGCAGTTCTTTGAAACTTTTATTAACAGAATGATTTTTTTTTTTCCTCAAATGTAAATACTAGCTAAAATATTTTCATGTATTTCTGTGTGAGAGGATTGCACCTTTTGGTTAATCATAGAATTGTAGAATGGTTTATGTTGGAAAGGACATTGAAGATCATCGAGTTCCAACCCCCCTGCCATAGGCAGGGACACCTCCCACTAGACCAGGTTGCCCAAGGCCACGTCCAGCCTGGCCTTGAACCACCTCCAGGGATGGGGCCACAACAACCTCTCTGGGCAACCTGTTCCAGTGCCTCACCACCCTCACAGTGAAAAACTTCTTCCCAATGTTTAATCTGAACCTGCCCTCTTCCAGTTTAAAGCCATTCCCCCTCGTCCTATTGCTACATGCCTGAATAAAAAGACCTTCCCCAGCTCTCCTGTAGGCCCCCTTTAGGTACTGGAAGGCCGCAATAAGATCTCCCTGGAGCCTTCTCTTCTGCAGGCTGAACAGCCCCAACTCTTTCAGTCTTTCCTCATAGGAGAGGTGCTCCAGCCCTCAGATCCTCCTCATGGCTCTCCTCTGGACACGCTCCAGCAGGTCCATGTCTTTCTGATGTTGGGGACTCCACAGCTGGATGCAGTACTCAAGAATCTTAAGAATGTGAAACCTTCAAAAATCCCATCTATATTTATATATTTTTATCTATCATCCAGTTTAGATTTGCTTCCTTTAGCAATATGAGTATGAGTTTGGTTAGTAGAATACTATATAAAGAAGGGAATAGGAGAACACAAGTTAAAAAATCTAACATTGGTTAGAATGTGATATATGAATGGTATTAGCCAAGTGTCCTTTTAAACTTTCTGTTATTAATAGCTATCCACTGCATAGTTTGGGGTTAGAAAGCTGTATGGAATGACGAATTAATTCTTGCAGTCATGATAGATTTGTTTGTTTGTTTTTTGTTTTTGCAAAAACGCTCAAAGAATATGTGTGTTGAAGGTATGCATCTTGGAACTAAACATCCTGTATCAAAATGTTTTTCTGGAAGGTAAAATCAATACATATTACATGAAGTTGTTCATCAGGACCTGTTTTCAGCAAAAACAACTTTTGACAATCTTCAGCTTTTTTTCTTTCCTGAGGGGGAACCTAAACTAAGCATATTGATACCTTAAACTGAGCTTCTGATTCTTCTCTTTGGAAATCACTGAGGTCTTACAGACTATTTGAGATCTTACCTCTGTTATTTTAGCATAGACCAAATTTATCAATGATAATAGTTTTGAGACCTGATGTCCAGAAGTAAGAATCATTGTTTGATTTTGGTATGTTCTGTGCTCTTTTATTTAGTTGTAAGGCTGTTTTCCATTGATTAGGCAATATTACTGTCTGTCTTCTGGATACACACAGAGAAAATGTCTACTTGAGTCTTGACTGAACACTACATTCTTTAACATAGATTGTCTCCAGAGTCCCAGAATTGCCTGGGAAAAGCATCTTTCATGGCCAACTGTTAAGCAAAAGTGTTTTTGTTTTCTTTAAAAGCACCCCTGAGATCTGTAATATGCGAACTGTAATGGAGGAGCTTTCTTTTTGCTAGTAATAATGCTATCGGCATCTTAATTGCATGAGCTAGGTTTTAAAAAATGTAAATAAATAGTACAAACAATGAATATTTTGAGACTTAGCTAACCTAGATCTATAGCTGAACTTCAGAAGCAGAGAAAATCCTGTAAATAGCAGTAGTTAGATGCTTTCCTAATTGGTCATATTAAAATATGCATGCTATCTGAAGTGAATGCTTAATAGGTGGTATGTTTTCACTGGAACTCTCAGGTGCATAGTTCTCATGTCTAATGCTCAGGGAAAAAAAAGAATTGTGAACTGCAGTTTGTGTGCATCAGCACTGAATCCTGGTATGGAGCTTTTTCAAACACATTGTTAGGACCCTGTAATATTTCTTTCTTGATTAATTAGTCCTCGTTTGCTATTGCACTCCATATGGCTCTTCATCTCTCTGAAGAGATTTGCCTCAAGTCCTAAATACTTGGTTTTGGGATGCTCTTCAGTTCAGGAGTTCATTCTTTGTATTGATTTTTTTTTTTTTTTTTTTTTTTTTTTCCACATCCATTTGCCTCTCCACCTTCTTAGTAGTTAGCAGACTGTAAAGCTGGCCTGAAAGTAAAGAACTGTCCTTTCCAAGTCCTGAGTGTTCTGGGCTATTCTTCAGTTTATTTCACTGCTTCAGACATAGAGTGACTTCAGTTGATTATCTGTCGGTTTTATTAATTCAGTTAAGAATAACATTCCTCTGCCCTCCCTCCCCTAGTTGTTAAAGGTAATAAATCATGATAAAGTTCTGAAACTTACTGATAGAGGAACTTTATTAATTTAGATTCTAACTGTTCTTCCCAAAGTGCTTGATAAGCTTACTCTTCTGTAATTTTTATTTGTGTGTCTTTTTTTTTTTTTTTCCTATTTTCTCAAGTAAATTGAAAATCATCAGTAGAACTAAGTAGAAGCTAGACTTCATAGTAACCTTTGGATTGCTAAGGTATTGATCATAATTAGCTTTTGGTAATGGTATTCCTAAAGCAGCTCTGATCTACAGCTTTCATTTAGTGTTTGTTGGTTCAGCAATGGGGCTGTAGCCCTCAAGAAGTTTAGTGGATAAAGATCGCTGTGTTTAAACAATGCAGACTCAGTAGGAGGAACTTGAATCTGGTGATAGGCAAAGCTATTATAGGTAAACTAGTAATCAGCAGTATAGTCGTTCAGTTTTACACACGGTCCCTGAGTCCTTTGGTTTGTCTGACATTTATTTTTTGAACATTGCTGCACTAATAGATTTTTCTGGCAATATTGCTGCCAACGTCTTAGTTGTCACAGAAGGAACTCCTCTGCTAGTGCCAGCATCTTCTGCAACCCCATTTGTATGCTCCTAATGAGCATTTCTCATCCTTAACAGGACATGGCAGTTACAGTATTGTGGTGTCCTTGTACCTATACAACTTATTACCTTGATATTGTTCTTTGGAGGGTACAAAACAGATCATTTTGACTCCTTTTGTCAACGGGTAATTCAGGTGAATAATCAATTCAGAAAATAGTGCACATTTAAAGAAAAGGCTGCATTTGTCCAAAGAGAGTGAGAGAAAATCCGGACCGCTCTGCTACTTAGGCAGAGTATTTCTCCAGTGAGGGAACTGACTGTCTTAAACAAAAGTAGATGAAATCAGTAAGAGAAGAGCTGGTGGGGACCTGGCAAAGACTGAATTCCACAGCGAAAGAGAAAAGCAGGCTCCACCTGCACAAGTGTCCTTTTTGACATGGAATTTTATGGGAACCCATTCAAATAACTTAATTCTCAAGATCCCCTTAGTTTTGCAGTCCTCTTACACTACATTCTAGTAACAAGCAGTAAAGTGGTCTTGCTCAGTTTTCCTTCCTCCTTGTTATTGCTTCCTGCCTTACTTTGTATGTGAGTGAAACTATTCACAAGGGAATGATATTCGTGGTCTTTGCCAAAGGCATTCACAGAGGAGCATTTATAAGAATCTTTAGCCAAGTAACAGGGTTTTTTTGTAATTAAACCAAAAATTTTCAGATTGAAGTTCCTTAACATGAAGATTTTTCTGCACATGAAGAATTTAAATATAAAACCAGACTTTCTCTTTTACTTGCTCACGTGTGTAGACTCTCCCTTTCTTTCCCTGATGACTTTCAGCTATAGTATTTATTAGTGATACAGCGGAGTTCTGTAACGTATTTTGAGCACAAAAGCCTGTGTTCAGCAAATTGCTTCGACTAATACCATATCTAGTTACCTGAACATTGGAGGTACATTTTGTTGCATTGCCAAAGAAAGCAACTAATAATACTTCTAAGAACTTTAACTGTAGGTTATAAAATGTGTGGTGTGTGTCTGCTCTTGGCAATAACCTTAGAGTGAAAACTAGATATTAAGAAAATAGGTATCATTTATTCTGTGTATGTGCCTGTTGTTTTTTCACCACAGGTTTGCAGTTCTTTCATTGCGGTAAAATTCTGTAAGTTCTGTTATGAAGCAATTAGCCATTGCATAATCATTCAGAGTACCAAAGTACAGTTGAAAGTTCGTATAATGTTTTAGATTGTTATGTATTGGTACTGTGTGCTTCAGTGTACAGAACTGTCATGTTTGGAGTAACAACCAAATAAGTTAGCACTACTGCAGAAAATATTTATGTACTGTAACTGTATAGGAGTCCGTGCATTGGATGAACTTTATATATAGCACAATATGGCTTGGTCTAGTATTTAAAATTAGTATTGTTTACACATGATCAAAAGGGTGCCTTTGAATAGGGAGGTGTTTCTACTTCAGTCATACCTTTTGGTTGTCCATGGATTCATCATATAGCTCCTTTGAATCAGATTACCGGTCTGTAAAACGGCAATGATAAATGCATCCCTGTGATGTAGGTTTTATCCCACAGTTGAGGTCTTAGGTTTATGGCAGGCTGAGATTTAAATGGCAAAGGGAAATGCACGTAGCAAAGAATCTAACTCAATATAAAATGGAGAGTCCATCGGCAGAGGGAAATTGAGATCACACTGAAGAAACCATAATCAGACCTTTTGGATTCTAAGGAAAACTAGTACCAGCAGTTCTTAATGTACCTACAGAATTACACTGTAATTTTAAAACAGCAAAACTTGCCACTTTCTAAGTGCACATATTTTCAATTGAAGACCCTACACTGCAAGGAATAATAGGACTTTACACCACATGGGTCCCCAGTGTTTGATTATAACAATAAAACCTCCCAAAGCTTGCTACCTGAGAATTCTAGATAACAGTCCTACACAGCGTGTAAAGACACGGTGAAGCAGCAGGCGCTATGATGGAGACAGGGCAGAGCACTGATGCTCCCTGGCCATGGCAGGGAGGTTGTGTATTAGGTGCTCCTGACCTTGACTTGGGAAGGCTAAGTGGTAGCAATGACGTGTTAAATGAACTTCCAGTTGGAAGACAGAGTAGTACAAGGATCATATCATGACTTATCCTCTAATGCTTCATGAAAATTCACCAAGAAGAGATAAAAAGTGATTTTACTGATGGGATTCTTTTTGTCTCTCAACCAAACCAACACCAAGCAGCAGTGGTGCTGCACACCAGAGAGTGTGAAGAATATAGAGATGGATCATCCAAAAGCTTTTGCACAGTGTCAGGTCTACCTTCCTGTATGTGATGGGTTTTTATGTACCCAAAGAACAATAGGAGTTCTGACTGAAGTTTAAATTATTCAAAAGGATTGATATTTTTGAAGGAGATTACTAAAAATCTGTGACTGGTTTTTGGTTTTGTTGCTTTTGTGTTTAGATCAATATGAACTTTTTTTGACAGCTCACAGTACAAGCTGTCAGGTACTTATCTTTCTGACCCCTTTTAGGTATGCTTTACATAAAAAAAAATATATGATATAGATTAGTTTGACTTTGGTGTCCTTTCGGTTGGGTGGCAGATTATCATTTGCTTTTGCTAGTGGTTCAAGAAAAAAACTCTGAGGAGAAAAGTTTCTTTCCCTAGGACTTCCCCCTCAACTGTGTCACTTCAGTAACGTATATTACCTCTCCTCATTAACTTTGCCTCACTAATATTTTTTAATGGCACAGCTACAGCAATGTTGCAACTTCAGTGTGGAATTATGATACGACAGATAAGGTACTGTGCAGTCACAGATCTACATTTCTTCAGCTTCTTCAGAATTTGTTTCTTATAGAGTACTTGTTTTTTAACATGAATTAATAAGTTGAATTAAAGAACTTGAAAAAGTTCCTGTGGTGGTAAATAAAAACTTATTGAGTTTAGAGACACCGTGAGGTGCTACAGAAACTAACTATACCTTTACCTTCTGTATGTCTTTTAAACAGTTCAGAAAGTGCAATTGTTTTTTGATATGTTTAGGTGTTACCAAATAGTGTTGCTAAAATATAATTATCTATATTTTCTGTCTTGGACCACAAATACCAAGGTTTTATAGAATAATTTTTGAGACCAGTTATCCTGAAGATATTTTTGCAATACATTTGGTGATGTCTTCTTGAGCCAAACAAATTTGCAAGTGTTAATGTTTGCCTTTGTAATACAATACGCTAACATAAAGTTTTATCCCCCCAATGTCTACTTTGTTTAGTGAAATTGTACATAGATCTGTGCTGTAGCCAAAGAATATTGTATTGCTTGGCTGTCGTTTGTTATATTTCCAACAAAAACAAATGATGTTCTGTCATTTGAATGAAATTACACAATGTAGCCAACTCGTATTCTTTATTTGTTCTTTGTAATGTTAGACCTAAATGGATATGAAATATACAATATATGAAAAAGCGTAAGGTTTAGGATGTGACCTTTTATCCTCTTGTTTAAGATACTTCTGGAGCTAGGAAAACCATTCTTGGCTTTCTGGTACTCAAGCTTACATATTAGATATTGCCTTTTTCTATGCACTGCTAAGCTTTCTCCTTGTCTTTTTCCCTTCCGCTTTCTCCTTGTCTTTTTCCCTTCCGCTTTCTCCTTGTCTCCTCCTTTTCTCCTGAGATCCTGAGCAAACGGTGCCAGCAAAAATGCAGTGCAAAATTATGTTGCATAAACATTAAGTCTAGTATGTGCTGATCAAAATCCACCACAGGAAAAGTAAGTCTGATATAGATGTCATCACATCCACAGATTTTGGTTCTGCTAGCTCTGGCAGATTTGTATTGCAGAAGTTTTAAATTTTTCCCTTGATTTTGTGACTATTGAACTAATCTGCAGGAAAAAAGGGGGTGTGCCTAATTTGCATGTATACAAAGGACCTAGAAAGTTTTTCATTCCAAACTCAGTGTCTGAGATCTTACCGGTTGTATCTGTCGACTCAGTAATGTTACACCATTCTGATTTCACTTGTGCCCAGTTAGCACACGGTGGCCGTTCCTCAGTCACTGATTTAGATGTTACTTGGGATAAACCTCAATCTGAGTCAGCCACTAACTGGGCTATGATGAGAGCATCTCCTTTAGTTATGAAGGTCAGTCACAGAATTTCTGCTATATCTGTTCTTGATACTGTACTCATTTCCCACCATGAAAAGAGCTTGATTTGCTTCCTTTCCCTTTTATGTTATTAAACGACTTTGGTAAATGTCTCTTTAAGAAACTTTATACCAGAGGTTCTTCCTGTGTTAGTTTTTAAATGGTTCTGGCTTGGTTATAATGTCTCTGAACAAAAGTATTATACAGTAGAAACGCCCAAAAATGGTAGCTGATGCTGAAGTCTTGAGGGATAAATAAGACATTGGTATTGTATATTTTATAACTGGTTTACTATTATTAACAATCCTCAATTTGTAATTGGAAAGTCCCATGAGTTATTACTTAAACTAGCCCCCTGGCATGTTTAGTTAATGCAATTTGCATTCAAATATCTTAGGCGACAGTTTGTAGTAACAGAGCTATAACTTTGTGCTAAAGTTGCAGTCAAAACATGCATTTCCAATGTGAGTAACTGTTACAGAAAAAGTAGTAAGGCAAGTTACTTAATTCATCTTTATAGGTGGTACTCTAACTGGAAACTGTGTGGCCTAATTGACACGGAAAAACCATTTTACATGTGGATGGAATGATATTTTCTTTAATGAAATGATACATATCTTCTGGTAATTCATAGCTAAATGAGTTCACCTCAGTTTTCAAAGGCACACGTAATTTATTTTTGATTCACAATGAATATTCTTTAAAGTTCTTTAAAAGGTGAATCTGTTTCTAAGTCATCCAGATCTTGGCACAGAAAAGCAGCCATCTCCAGTCTAGAGCAAAATAACAGAGCTGTTGGTGAACAAATAGAAGAGCATAATTTTTGCATTCATAAGGTCACTTTTTGGTGTATTGCTATTGTAATTAGAAATGCTGGAAAGAAAACAGCCAACATTGTGCCCCGTCATCCATAGTGACCTATAGGCAGCTGCCTTATGTCAGTGCTGTGTGGAGCGAAGTGTGTCTGAACCACTGAGGGGTTTCCATCTCTGCATCCCGGTGTTGTACAGCACCACAGGGTGGAGATAAGATGTGGGTTAATTTTCAGACTGGGCTGATAACAAGATCAGAGAATGAAGCGTCAGAAATATTTAATACATGTAGTATATAGGATGCCCCACGTACCTCATAAAATCATGAAGCGAATTAAATTATATCAGTACAGTACCTTGTGTTTGCACTTTGGATTCAGCTATTAGGACATGTGCAGAATACAAAAACCCCTGATGTGCAATGTTTAATCTTCTTTTACTTGTTATTTAATTTTGCATACAAATGTACAATGCGATACAACAAATATTAAATGTATATACTAAAACACATGAATTCAAAACCCCATTTATTTTATCAATTGCTTAAGCTCATTTGATCATAAGGGACAGGGAGACCAAACAGCTATAAAAGAGCTCCATTTTCTATCAACTGAACCAAATCCTCCTTTGATCTGTTAATCCCAAGTTTATAAGGTTAGGAGATAAGCAAGCGTAACTAAATTCCTTTTTCTTTTTGTCCACCTAATAGTCTATGAAGCAAAGCAAACATAATAAGCTTCTTTGCTGCTTTTCAGCCTCTTCGTGCTGAATAATTCAAAAAGTGCATTACAGGTTTTATGAGTACAACTGTACACACAGGCAATGTTCCGTGATTTTTTGCACGCCTCAAATTTGCATATATTATATTTTTATTTTGCATTTCTGACACAGAAGCTGACTGCCTACTCGTTCTTGGCTTTTTATTAGGTCTTTGATGCTTGCTGGAGGAGAAGGCCTCTTTTGTCTCTGATAGCCTTAAGGCAGATCTAGGTTAGCAAGAAAGCCAGAGGTTTCAGGCTTGTTAAATGTCACAGTAATGGCTGTCTTTACGCATTGAAATACCAGCCTTCTTCTTTATAGGAAAATGAATCACATTACCACCAAGGGAAGGAAAGCCTTTGTTGGAGGAGACTGCTAGTCTGCTACTTAAGAAGGGGATTTAATTTTCCCCTCCAGGCTTTTTGGCCAGCCCACTACAGTTGCCCTTGTGGAACTCTGATATCATAGCATGCGAAGGATAGCAAACAAGAAAGAGCAATTAGCCATTAATCATACTCATTTTGCATTGGATGGACAGACCATTTAAAATACTGTATGTATTCAGTACGAGAGCAAGAATAGCCTGTGTGGACAATGCTCCAATGTGTAGAATTTTATTCTTGCATTTTGGATAAGCGTTTCTTGTTTAATTCTTATTCAACATCACTGAGCTGGTGTTATGCACACTACTTTTTATTAAAACTTTCTCATAAGTTTTAGTGCGCAGAGAATTAAATTGAGGATTTATAGCGCCTACAAAGTGCCCGTTTTTCATTGCTCATAAAAGTGGGTGGATTACTTTAAATAAAAATGTAAGAACTGCAATATTAATCTGGAAACAGAAAAACTTGATTGAAATAATTGATTATAACGTTGTTTTATATTTTTATCTGTTTCATAAAATAAAGAATGGATTATTAAATTACTATGCTGTTGCATATATAATTAAATGTTTATCTAGATAAATATATACATAGACTTTGTATTTAATTACATTAGTATATGGCGAATTAAACTTTTTTTAAACTAAATGAAAGTTTGTATATATATTCATTATTCTGTCAAATGCTGTTTTGGTAGAAAGCAGAATTAAAGTTTTTTTTATCCATTAAGTAACAGCATTATCGTGTGTGCTGGGCATGTGTTAGAAAAAGTAAGTTTTTCAAGACCTTTTGCATTCAAGACCGATTTAATAAATAAAGAAAATATTATTGGTAGGCTGTGAATTGACCTGATTACTTCTAGTTCCCAGGTCCCTTAAGTTCCTTGGGCTAGTAGATCTCATACTTCCATTTGAAACTGGTATTTTTATGTTAAATGAAGAAAGTGAGTTAGTTATTCCACTTTTTCAGTCATATACGTTTGGATGAACTTGACATCGAATTGTAGTAGTTCCTTTATCTGAAAAGAAAAAGAATAAAAACATCTGTTATTTAATCTAGCAAAACAGGTTTATTTGAATGCTGACCCAAATACTTTGATCCAAACAATATTTCTGAGCTGTAGCAACTGCCTTTTGCTTTTTGGACTTATTTATGGCCTCTCCTATGCTTCACCGTGTAGAGCTGAAAGAAATGCTTATAAAAACCAAAAAGTGCTTACGTGTCCTACATCCTTATCAATCTGCATGCTTCTGCTTTCCACAAAGTGTCCAGAGCCTCCCTGGTCTTTAGTTACTGAGAATAATGTGGTCTCCTCATGTTTGAACCTGTATCTGGAAAGATGCTCCCACATGACTTCTGTGTATGCATTTTCCTGGTGAGGAAAGCAAAACATCACAATATTATTTTCAATTACTAATGACATTGTTCCTTGACCTTTGCTAATCCACGTAAGAGGCATGCAATATCTGTCGTCTTTATGACTGTCTATCGACAGTCTCATGGTTAAGATTTTTGAGATTCAGTGAATTAGTTCCTAGCTGTCCTACTGTGCTCTTGGGTGATCTTTGGCAAGTCATTTGCCATTTGGTTCTCTAACCTTACAAAAAAAAAAAAAGGTTAATGACTTCTTAATCTCCATGGAATGATGTTTTCTGGATATATCACGAAAGAAGTAGATTTAAGGAGAAAAAGTGAATTTAAGGGGGCAACCTTGTTTTCCACCTGAAAAGTTTCATACTCTTAAACCACACTTTCCAAACAGAGAGGCTAGAAATTTGGTAGAAAAGAGAGCATAAGTTTAGTCCATCATAAGATGATTCCAAAAACTAAGATTTTTAAGGAAAATGTCTAGAGTCATGAAACTCTTGAAGACACATTTGGCATTATTTTGAGTATTTGTGTTCAGTTTTCTTGTCCAAGAACGCAAAATGAGAGGTGAGTTGTCTCCTGTTAATACTTCAGTCCTGTGAGCCATTTAAAAGCAAATGTGAATTCATTTTTATGTAGTGTAGTAATTCAACATTACCTCAGCTGTCCGGAACGAACAGAATTCAACATGTCTCTCCTGAGGTTTGGCACAATACTGCATGCATTTTGCATTCACAGGTATGGCTGCACTTCCTGTGGCAGCGCTGACTGCCAGACTAAATCCCAACTGAGACAGGCTTCATTCAGTACGTCCTTGTGACAGGACAAGGACGTGACAAGTGTCTTCCTTCTCAGCTATGTTGCAGTTGTGCCTCTCCGGTTTGTAAGTACCCATGTCTTTTTATAAAAAAGAGGAACTTGGTCTTGGATGACCCTGCCATTTTAGACATCGTAGTGCTACTGGCGATCCTACTGTTAGAAATAGCAAACCAACATGCAGATCTCATACACAGTCAGAAAATGGGGAAATGTCATGTTGGCAGAATTACCATTTAGTTAAGTAATTGTAGCCTACTGTATTGTATGTGTAACCCCTTTTGGAAATTAATGGCTAACAGAAATGGATTTTTTTTTTAATAGCTCATCTCTGTCTTGTAAAAGATTAAAATAAAAGTAAGACATTAAAATAATGTCTTAATGCAGAGCATCTGTATGTGAGTTTTCTGATCCTTGACAATTACAGAATTTAGAACTTACTTGAGGAGCCTTGCTGCTTCAGTGGCACCGGATTTTCATTAAGTGATGTGAATTTGAATGCCTAATAGATCATAATACAATAATCTTAATTCTTGTTAAGGATATTGGGCCTGTATTATTGATTTTTTTTTTTTTTTTTTTTTTTTTAATGCATGACTTTGATGCGTGTAGCTTTGAATGTTTCCTGATGGAACAGAAACATCTGGTGTCCAGTTCTCTCTTGTGCAATGGCCCATTCTGCACGCGTGGGTATTTTCTTTTTTAGATGGCCTATTTCCAGTGTATTGGGGAGGGAGAAAAATCTTAAAGTGTACATTTAATTAGCATATCTGCTTGCTAAAGTCCTTGTAGTATATTTACTATGTTTACTATGCCTGCCATATTGTAACACAGTAACACTAGTTTTCTTTAAATATTGCATGCTATTATTTATTTTAATTTTCTTTCATTTCAAACTTAGGAAATGCTATTTTTTTTTTTGTTTGTTTTACTTAATCTTATTCACCACGTAATTATATTTTTCTACCTTTCTGTAACATTATTCAAGATGAACAAGTATATTTCTTTCTTCCTTTGTTTTACTGTATTTCTAAAACTTTTTTTTAAATTCAATGCAAGGACAGATTATTTGACTTCCCCTCAATATACTACTGATGCCTATTATAAATAAAGTCAGTAAAGGCTGTAATTATTATGTTCTGCAGAATTTACTAAATATTTCCTACTGTTATATTGATTTGATCTGAACAAAGTAGTATAAACTATTGTGCAGATTATTGGAAAACACCTTAAAAATAATTTTCCAAGAAAAGTGTGTTAGACAAATATATGTCACTATTTTGATATATAAATTTTAGTTGTATGTAAACGTGGCCAATGTAGGATTATGTAGGTTCTGTAGTAACTTACCCCCCTTTCGCAAAAATGTCATCCCTCTAAAGATACAGTCCAGCAAATGGAGTTAGGAAAAAAGTCAGGGTAGATAGCTTGTTTAAAAATAGTAATAAAAAAGTCATGAGAAGAGCCTTGTTCTTGTCAACTAGGCACAGTTACTAACTCAGTGCTAGAAACTACACAGATAAAACATTATTGGAAAAGTATAGCCTGAGAAAAAAAACCTCTAAGGATAGACTTTTTTTCCCCAAAGTAATAAATAACTTGAGTTCAAAATGAACAGATTATTTCAAATGGTTAAGTTCACAGGTTTGCCCTTATGGGAAGGAAGTTAATTGAAGATACTTGTCAATTTTGGTTGATTTCTTTCTCCATCATACGTTTTTAAAAAATGATAAAGGCTTGGTATTGGCTTTGAAATAGGAATGCGCTTCTAAAATTGTATTTTAAAATGGCTTCTTAAGATGGTGTTGAATTGATTCTTTTTGAGTTTTGTTTTGTTTTGTTTTTTCAAGTATTGGTAAGTGGAAGGTGTTGGCCCTGATCTGTAAATAACTTTGAAGAACTTTCCAGCCTATCAAAAACTAACACGTGAACTCTTTTCACGATTTCCACTTCCTAGCTCCTTATTTGTTGCAAAATGCTATTTTTTTTTTTTTTTACTCTCTTTGGAGAGTGAAACGGGATGTTCATAGGAATGTTTTCCTATGAATAAAATGCTCAGTACTAAAAGTGTTTGTACTTGTGGGGGAAAAATTACTAGCTAATTAGGAATTATTAGCTGCTCCAATTATGGAGCTACAAAAGGTGTGATGTCAGCTTACAAATACTCAGACAATTCTTTTTAGAACAGTGAGCTAGTTAAAGTAAACCTGTTTCTTATAATGGTATTCCTGAGATAATGATGGTATTAAAAAAAAAAAAAAAAAAAAAAGGATAAAAAAAAAGAAAAAAATTATTTAAGTCAACAAAGAAACTTCTAGAGGTCTCAAAGTCTTCTGGATGAGGATCATTGACCATAATGTACAAGTGAAACACAATCAAATAATCTGCCCTTGCATAGAATACATTGAAGAACAAAAAAGCTAAGCAATGGGAACAACCATCATACTTGTTCATTTTGAACAATGTAGCAGGCAGGTAGAAAAACAGGACTAGGGTAAAAAAAAAAAAAAAGAAAAAAGAAAGAAAAATAAATAATGTGTTGGGTTTTTTTTATTTCAAACTTGGGCAACAGCTATCTTACAGGGAACTGAAATAATAAAACATAATGTTTACATTAAAGGATATTGTGAAATATTTTTCCATAAGAAAGGAAACTCTTCACTGAATGTTAGCTGTCTGTACGACAGTGTACAACCCTTCCCCTACCACTCTGAAAAATTGCTCACCCGTAGCAATTGCATGTAATTACAGAACACGGGTGCTGAGTAGCTGTCACATTATTTAGAATAGGGAAAAAGATAACATCCAAAATATTTATTTTTTTTTAAGTAGAGAATAAAATATTCATACTTGCTGTGAAATGTTGTAAGATGCATCAAGTTTTGGGCTTGCTAGTTTTGACCATGTATGTTTAATCATGTGTCCCCACATGTCCTGTTGAAGAACGAGTGATGTTTAAAGCAGCATTCAAAGGGTCGATACTTAGAATAGAAAACAATAGCTGGTTAAAACCAGCTTCAAATCTTGTATGGATCAAAAATGCAGAAAATCTGATATCTGCAATATGTCCCACATACAGAGAGAGAGACATGTCCCTCTGAATATCAGATAACGTATTTTTGGCATGCTTTAGTTCCATAGTTTAGATAACAGTCTTGGGGTACTCTCGTGCAGTTGATTGTTGTACTTCAACCTAAGAATGACAACAAAGCTCTTTAAAAAGAAAAAAGATTTGCAAATGTTATGCATATTTATAGTATTTTCCTATTTCATATTTATGGTGTTTTTAACATTAAGGCTAAAATTCATGCCTTGAAAACGTGAATTTTGGGCCTTCAACACAATGAAATTGTTTCTTTTCAATGGGCAAAACCCACTTGCACTCTCTCTCCACCTTTTTCAGCTTCTACATAACTTGACTAGTAAATGTGCGTGGACCTTGACTCCAGTGAATCTGCCATCCCTTCTCTTCCTAGAGAGCTCCCACTTTTACCTTTATCATCTTTATAACTTTATGAGATAGTGAGTTGTCTTTTGTAGAGGGAGTGAAGGTGCAGTTGAGACCTCAGTGCCAAAGGCACACAGGGCATCTGTGACAGGATGGTGAAAGCACTTCCAAAACCTCATGCCTTGCCTAGAAGAATGTCTCCTCTTTCCTTTGTAAGAGGATTTTCACTCTTCCTACAATGAGCAGCGGAGAACCAGGTGGACATTCCAGTGTCCAGTTTCAGCTTTGCCTCGTTCAGAAATTAGAAAGGAACCGTCTTTGTTCTGTGGTTGTACAGGAGTTTCCTGCAGTGCAGGAACCATAGGGAGTTCAGTGTGTTAGGGCCGATGTTGGCTACTAGTATTCAGGTGAAGAGGGGAGCAGCAGAGGGTGTTCTCACTCTTCTTGCTGCCAAAATGCTACAGGTAAAAGTAAGGGAAGAAAGGATCTCTGTGTTAACAAAGGCAACCAGAGGAAAGTCTTTGACGAAATGAGAGTCAGGACTGTAAAGTATAAATACACAGCCAAGCCCTTTCAGCGTACTTCCCCTTGCATATGATCTGTTCAGCTATGAGAGGCATGCTGAAAAGAGAGTTGTCCTTCAGCAGAACTGAAAGATGTCTTCCAACAGGAACATAACCCCTTTGTGTTCCTCCCTCCTCCTCTGTCTTCTCTTGCAGTATGCAAATCTTTTTTTTTTTTTTCCTTGTTTCTTGCACAGCTTGATATGTGATTGGTTCTCTCTTTCAACACAAATGACTGTATATAGATTTTTCTATTTATATTCGATATCTATGCCATGGCTCTCAAACATAGAGGGGAAACAATATAGTTCTGCCTGTAGGAGGTTGAATTTGTAAATATATATTAGTTTGGAAATACAATGAGAGATAATAAAATATTCAAAAAGCAGCCTGCTCTTGTGGGATATTATTCTGCACAGCCAGGGAGCAGATTAATGACACTACACAGGAAAAAATAAGATATGCACCATAAAATATGGATTGGAGTAGCAATGTGGAAACTAAAATTCCAGTCCTGGTAGCCTGTGAAACACGTGTGTTTTTACAAAGTTTATCAGCTTTAAATAGCGACACTCAAGAGCAGCCATTATTTAATTGGGAGACACGGCATTTTCTATCCCAGGCAGCTAACCGCCAGGAGCAAGAACTGTGCTTTTTTTAGGTGTGGGTGGTATTGTCCTCCTTAATAAGATTCAGGGCTATTAAATCCATCTTGGGTGAATTTTGAAGGTGCACTATTATTTTTTTCAGGAGACTGTTCTGTGAATCATACTGTCCAGAGGCTGTGTGTGAGCATGTAGCAAAAACGTTATATTTGTCTTAATTTCCATTTAACTTTATACTACAGAATCTAAGCTGCAATCTTTAAGTGCCCTCAGATAGGAGAAGGTAGAAGAAAATTGTCAGAAGTGGAGTTAGTTTTGCTGGTCCCCAGCCGCATGCCTGGGACACTGGGACGCTCTGTGGCGAACCTGTGGTTCTCTGCTTTTTCTGCTTGCCAGCTGGCTACTGACCTCTCCAATTGTGGTCTTTTGTCTTAAATTCATACAGGACCATTTCCAATGTATGACACAGATGGGAAGTGTGGCGCTCATTTGCAAAGTATGAATGAAATTAGAAAGATATAGGACTTACCAAGGTCATGTCTTAACTACGTTTTTAGTTTGGATGAAATTTGACAGAGCTCCCCCTCCCAATTCTTCAGCCCAGTTTGCGTTTTAACACTGCAGGCAACGAGATGTGGCATTTGCAGATGCCTGCGTCCTTTAGGCAGTGCTAATAGAACTACTTGTAGTGAAGCTTGCTTGAAATTTCCATCCGAAAATACTTCTTAACTCTTGTTGACAACTTTTCCAAAATTCAATAGCTTGGTTTGAAAACTTGCCTTCAAGACATCTACTTTTAGCGGACTTTTCCCTCCTTAAATTTCAGCCAGAATTGGTGTGCTATTTTGAGAACAAGGGCAGAGAGGAAGATCTTTGCACATAATAAAAAAAAAAAAAAAATCATGGTCCTGACATTGAAAAATTGACGGACTCCAAGATGCAGATCCAGGATGCAAAATTCGGTGGGGAGAATAGTGTTGGCGTTTTGTGTCAGTGTCGTGCTATTTATTATCGCTGCAGACAGTCTCTAAGGTCTGGCAAGTCACTAGATACACTTGTGAAACCTGCTCATTTTGCAAAGCCAGGCAGAGGCTTCCATTTAATATTCTCTGGATCTGCACTTCTTATGTAATTGCAGTTCTGGACTGCTGAGGGCCAGGCCATGTCTGTGTCTGAACGCCTGAACCCGGACAGCAGGAGGAAGGGAAGATATTTTTCTTGCGCTCTAAATAATACATCTGTTAGGCCCGGGCCAGGTAGGGGGAAGAAGCAGCACAGTAATAGACTGGGACACGGATGGGAGCGTTAGAAAAGGACAGAAAAAATATGTACGTATTCAGAAGCTGTTTGAATTATGGTTGTACACAAAAACCTATGTTTGATAGTCCCCTTTTTAAAAATGCCAGACTCTTCAACTTTTTAATGTAAGGCTTTTTAATGTTCTCTCGCTTTATATATATTTATAAATATGTGTGTGTGTATGGGTATACACACAAAGACACAGAAATATACATCAGTACGCAAACATAATTAATTTGATTTAATACGAGGAAGGGAGTTAGAACTAGGCAATAAGTCTTAATAAATATTTTCTTTTCCTGATGAATTTTTGAAGTAAGCAGCTGTCTTAAACATTATAATCATGAAGCATTTCAGTTTAGGTGATGTATTTTTCAAGGTGTAAGTAGATTTTGAAAATATGTATTTTTACTTTTTAACAATTTTCAAAATGTTTTATTTCAGGAAAACTGTCTAATTATGAATTATTTCAGTCTCATGTTATCATAGTCTTCCAAGTCTTACAAAATCATAACATATTTCAAAGCATAAACCGAAGCATTTTTTACAATCCTTTTGAAATTTTCTTCTGTTCTCATAGTGACTTGCCTTCCTCTTCCTTCTTCTGAATACATTTCCTCTGTGCTGCTGTATCAAAGAATTCTTTTTCTTTTTGCTGATTGTTTATATATTTGAAGATATTTAAAGAGAAAGTAAGAACTCTGTCCGTATAATTAAAGAGCTATCCTCCAACTTTTGCTTTTGAACTTTGGTTCTACTTATGAGTAGGTGTAAGCTGTTTCCTCATGCCGAGTAACAATGATCAGATCCAAATGAGATTGGCTTGAATACTTAAAGGTACGCGTGGTTTTAAAACATGAATTTTCTAGTGCATGATTTCTAGATAATCTCTGGGAGTTCAGAATATATATGCTTTCTTTGAACTGTGGCACAAATATAATCCTTTATTTAAGACATTACTGCAAACAGCAGTTAAATCAGACAGTGCTAAATCTTCTAGAGCTGCTCAAAAGTCCTCTGTAGTATCAGTATGGGATTCTGGTAAGTGCCAATAGGCATTACATACCTAACTCCCGCTGAATGAGTGTCTTTCAAGGTGTCTGATGATGGAATGACCCAAATCATTGGTGACTTTCACAGGTCTTCAGTGGAGAATAAATTTATGAACACAAGAACAATTTACTAAGGGGAGTTGAAATGGAAGTGAAACAGATGTTGGCAGAGCAATAAAACATCTCATGAGCTGTGTATCTTTCTGAGGCAGATCTATAGCTGATATAAATTATTTTAACTTGATTGTAGTCTGTTTTAAATGAATGGAGCTGTGCTGTCTTATATTAACTGAGGATCTGAACCAATCTTTTTTATTTTTATTTTTTGTCAAGTGTCATGTTTGTGGTGACGTTCTTTGTGGATTTGGAAGAGATACTGAAAGACATTTTTGAAAAGCAAACTAGGAAATCATACATAATAATTAATAACCTTAATTATATTTCTACATTGTAATAATAAAACAGAAGTGCCGGTGTAATGTAGTGGTATTTTCTGATAACTTGTCTTTATAAAATAGTGGCAATTGCTCATACCTGTAACGTAGCTAGATGTATCTGGAAACACCTATATAAAAAGATTTATCTTGCTTGTGAACTATATATTGGTGTCTTCCTGTGGACAAAATCTTCCACTGATATAAGCCAATATATCCCATTTTACCTCATCTGATTATATGAAGAAGCATGTTATAAAATGCCTTTCTGTTGATAATGGTAATCTTCCTGACATCTGCAGAGGTTTTTAATAACATCTCCTCATCATTTGCTTTCACGTACACCTATACAAACCCATTGTCTTCATTTTGTGCTTACAGAAGCAGTTGTGCAAACTCATTGCCTCATATGGGCACAAGTTGGAACACAGGAAGTTCTGTTCAAATGCACGGAAACACTTCTTTACAGTGAGGGTGACAGAGCACTGGCACAGGCTGCCCAGGGAGGTTGTGGAGTCCCCTTCTCTGGAGATTTTCAAGACCTGCCTGGATGCAGTCCTGAGTAATGTGCTCTGGGCAATCCTGCTTTAGCAGGGGAGTTGGACTAGATGATCTCTAGAGGTCCCTTCCAACTCTGAAAATTCCGTGATTCTGTGATTGTATTTGGTACCATTACTTGGAGCAAAATTGTGTTTGCTTGGTGCATAAAAAGAAATAGTCCTGTTTGCATCGTGTTAGCGATATGGTTCTGCAGGCTAAAATGCAGCAAAAATGAGTTCTTGGAATTAAATAAAGTAGCTACCCCCCCCCCCCCCCCCCCCCCCCCCGCTTTTTTAAAGAAGGTGTTATTTTTATACATCTATACCATTATTTCAGACCAGAACTATCTCCTCTTTTAGCAAACTGAAATCGCATTTAATTGTACTGAAACTATTCTGCTTTGTTGACAACGACAACAACAACAAACCTGAGAGTTTATAACAGCAAATATATTTCTGTATTAAAAAGAATAATTCCTGTTTTACTGGGGAAAGCTGCTAGTTGTTTCAGGAGTAATTTCATAGATATCAAATTGTCACAAAAACCTGCTGCTACTTCTACTACAATTATGGTAGAATAAGGAGAAGGGAAAAAAATGAGGATTTCAAGGGAAAGAACTTTCGTGGGAACTGGATCTGCATGGTTAGAGCAGAATACCTAACAGACTAGCTGAGTTCAGTCTGCAAATATTGATGCAAGAACCATAAGAATTTAAATGGAGGAAAAGTGGGTAATTTGGTTGCAGAATGAAAGAAGATGCTTGCCTCTTCTACAACTATATGAAAAATAACAAACTGCCACTGATAAATTGAATTAACATTTTTTAGATGGTGTTGGGAACTGCTTCTGGAAAAGGTTGACTAATTATGTATTAGTTCTGTGAGCCACCTCACAGAACTAATTCAGTTCTGTTTGCAGAACTGAAGATAAGGTCAATGCTACAACTCGTTTCCTTTTGTGTTTGTACTGGCTCAAGGAGCTAAGGTTTTTAGGATTCAAGCAACATCAAATGTGTCACATGAAAGATGATCAGCTGAGCAAAATTATTCCATGGAACAATCTGTTTAGAACAAAAAAAGAGGACAAACCTGGTAGCTAATGAAAAATAAGCCTTAGTTAGTACAGTGATGCTGTAATGGAGATAAGCATAGTTATAATTTAGAGATAAAATCAGCAAGAGAAGCAGGCTCCTGAATTTTACAGATTGTCTTGAATAGTTTTTAACCGAGTAGGCAAGGCTATTTCTATAAAGTATTTATATATAGGTATTTATAAAGTATCCTGCATAACATTCAAGGATTAACTGACCTAAATTTTCACTGTTAGCAAATCTATAAATGAGCATTTTTCTCTGTTTTTAAAAATAGTTCAGGTTTGTCCAGGTAACTTTGCAATCTGTTGTACAGGTGTCAACACACAGGATTTTGCATTTGTGTGTCGGTGTTTGAGATGCTTCTGAATTCTTTCTGTCCACCTGTTTCTTTATTTTGCACTCAATTTCTTTGCCTTTTATTCACATACCAATGGTGAGCTATGCTAGAGAGAACTACAGTTTATATGGAATAAATAGAACAGTTCAACCACTTTCAGATTGAGAGATGAGAAAATCTCAGTTCCATAGCATATAAGACTGGCCAAAACTGAAACCCTGCTGGGCAACATATGCATTTTTTATGGCTTATTGTTGACCTCCTTTCTTCTATACACAAATGGATAGAAGAAGAAGACAGGATTAAAAGATTAGTTATGTCAGTTCCTTTTGGTTCCACTATTTTACTGCTGTTTTATTAAATCAAGCTACTGACCAAATGTCTAGCTTCCCCTTCCTGTGAAGGGTGTTTCTTCATGCCTACAATTGATTTTCACACTTTATTCAAAGACTATTCAAATCTTTCAATAGAAAACTCAGGTATGTTTCACAGACTTAAAAAAAAAATAGAATAAAATGAAAAACTCTTATGTTCTAGTCCTGCAATACAGCTAACATGTTTACTTTAATATACACGTCTCTATATTAGAAAAGCCTTTTTCCCCACTGGTATTTTGAGAGAAGCGAGGTCTCTCTTCTTTGCGTACATGCGTGTCACGATTCCAAGAGCTGCTCCCTGTCTGTCGACACTTTGCTGTTCTGGCACATTTGGAGATAGAATCATAGAATATCCCGAGTTGAAAGGCACCCAGGAGGATCATTAAGTCCAACTCATAATTAACTAAATAATTAAATAAGCCTATCCTGTAGCATGATACAGCAAAGCAAAACTAATGACAAAGCATAAAATAATCCAAGTTAAGCAGGAAGAGTGTATTGGCTGAGCTTACCTTTGGTGATGGAAGCACCCAGCGTCGTGGCTATTGCGGTACCTTCTGCAAATATATCCTGGAGTGCATTTGGCAATGTGTGTAAGAACTCCTTCGTTTATAATGGGATGGATAACAATAATCCCTGGAACATAGTGTCTATGTTTTACCATCAGGTTTTAGCCATGATAACACTGACAGAATGTAATGTAATGGAAGACCTGAAACATCTATATGCATGAATGTGGGGGGTTTGTGGATGCAGATGGTACTTGGAAAGCTTACTTTTGAGATTATGAGGTTGCTAAAAATGTGCCCCATTTCAATTTTAATATTTTAGAAGTGTACTAACTCGCATCATCTATTTTAAGGCTTTGATCTTGTAAGTACTGGCACTGTGCACAGCAGGAGCATTTGATTTAGGGTAAGTGCATACAGTGACTGCCACAAACTCAAGTGAAATTAAACAAGCAGCTGAGGGCTCTGTATTATTAGAAATCTTGAGCTTCTTGTATACCTCTTGTTCTCAGCAATATTAGAGAGGAAATGAATATGGAGTGTGAACAGGGAAAGGGCTATATAATTATGTAAGCTCAGCCTTCAGCTGACAAAGGAGATAGCTGCTTATGTACTTCTGCTTGCAGTGTAGCCACCCCACAGTTTTTTCCTGAACGTTGCAGTGCATTTCTTACCTTATTGGCTTTTCTCAACACCTTTTAACTTAACTGTACATCCTACTGTCCATTCCTGCATGGTATAAGAGTGATTTCCAGCTAGTAATTTCTGACTGCCTCCCTCCTCCCTTTCTGAACAATTATTTGGCTTTCTTGGTTATACCACTTACTGTGCCCCAGCATTCACAAAGGCAAAGCAATTAATTCAAAGACCCAAGCACATGCTATACACTAGAAAAGCTGCTATTATTTGCAATCACTTCATTTGCTAAAACTAGAAATTCAAATCTCTACAAAGCTCTACTGCAAATAGTATTCACAGACCTTTATGCTTGGCTTATTCTGTCGTTTTAAATGGTATATCTGCATTCAGTGGACAGACTACCTTTTTGTGAATTCAGCAGCAGTACTTTGTCATCCTAAAGAAAATTACTCAAAGCACTACAGTATGATAGTCATTTATCAGCAGTGCTACTGTATGGGATTGCGGATTGTCTTATATCTTTCTACCACAGAAGTGTCTGCTTTGCTTTCTCATTATTTTATCCCTTTGCTTATAGGCATGGTAGGAAATTAGGATATTTTACTTGTAGCTAGTGATGATTGTTATTTTTATTCACAAAAGGCGAGGACTAGAAAGTTATTAAACTTATTCTCTTGAGTGAAAAAGATAATCATCGCTTCATCATTTTTCGTGACTAAGATTCTCCATCTGCTTCACAGAATTACTGTAGTTAAAGGAGGACTGTGTTTTGGGGCTTAAATTAGCATGACCATTAAGGAGATTCAGATCAACGTCTGCTGATATAGATATGATATGTTTAGTACTATTTTATTCTCATGGAAATGAGTTATTTTTCTGTACAGTGCCCACATACAGAGATAAACATAATTCCATACTGACATATGAATAGCTGTTCATTACTATAATGTTCTAAGGAAAAGTAATTTGTCTCTTTACAGTGGCATATGGCTGGAGGTTTAGGATACAAAACTACAGCTCTTGAATAGCTTGTACTAAGGGAGATTTTTCAGCTATTATTTGCAGTATTGTCAATAATCATGTAGCATAGAAATACCACTCTGCCACAGTTATCTTTAGCTAATGGTTTTCGTATGTTAACGTTTACATAACAAACTTACATCAATGTCTTTGGTTTAGGCACTCTGTTAACTTACTTGATTCTAGTTGTTTTTCTGTGTAGTTTGGCTTTCATTCAATCCTGTTTACAAAAATGAAGGGTCATTTGACTGTCGATCTGATTTAACATGTCTTATGAATTATCTACTAAAATATCACTAACCTTGTACATCAAATCCTCCCAATGGGCACAGTGCACTTGACCATACATTGTTTGAATTTTTAAAATTTTCTTCTTAGTGATTTATTTTCTCAAAATTGGTAACTGCCAGCAAAACATGCACAACAAAAGTAACCCCTTGCAACCCTTACCTATTCACAAATCCTACTCAGGTTATACAATATCCTTCTATTTTTGCAAAGCTTTGCAATAAAATGCTTTTATTTTTGTTTTTCTCTCATTTAAATTTCTTGTAGCTTATTAAATTTTTCAGTTTTAAAGTAGTGTATGTTGCTTTTTTTCCTCCTTTGTTTTGTTTGCACGTTTTTGAACTCTCCAGCGTATCACCTGATGTGAGCAAGTTTTTGTTTTCCTTTGCTTGACATCTTTTTTTGCTGTTTTAAGTCTTTCTTTTACTCTGGCACAAGAAAAAATGAGGAACATGTAATACTGTTTTGGAAATGAAATCACCGTTCAAAAGTAAATTCAGAGAACAAGTCAAGTTATGGCACATTACTGAAAACTTAAGAGATCTAGATAGAGATATTTACAAATTTAGGGTCCAGTTAACCAAGGTCGTTCAAATAAACCAGGGGGATTACTCCTGTGATTAAATCCTTATCAACATGGAGGAAGGATCAAAATGAATAAGGCATAACTGGACCACAAATTTTTTATGGTTGAAGTATTTTACAGAATGCACCTGCAACTGATGTTAAAATGAAAAAACGAATTACCACAATGACCGCTCTCCAAAAAAAGGAATGAAAGTGGGTTTTTTTTGATGCATCATACAAGTTTAGGCTATGTTTTTGCTTTGGAGTCCTGTAAAAGTAGAACAGCATAAAAATAACAAAGCTGCAGCTGCAGCGTAGAAATAACAAGGAAGACAACATGCCCCCAGACCACATGATTTTATAGGAAAAGGATTTGAAATTATACTGGATAAGTGCGTTTACAAATTGAGGAAATGATGGCAATTTACTTTTGCTGAGGGACAATGAAGAAATATCTGCGATTTCTCTGTCATCACAAAATTTTTGTCTCTAAGATTTTGACATGACCCATTGCTGTAGTATCTGTCATCTGGATAATGTGTTTCAGGTGATTGCTTTAAATTTCTAATGATACTTTGCTTGTGTCAAAGGTTTTGCATATTAAGACCTTAATTTCTTTTGTGCCAGAACAAAAACCCCAATAAATCTTTATCTAACAATGATTGGCTCAGAGACCACATCATTCCTTTGTCACATGAACTATTCAAAGAGTTCTCATGTTCCAGTGATTCTGGACCATGTTTGAGTGGTATTTACACTTTCTAAGATAAAAGTGATAGGGTAAAGGATCCAAGCAAAGGTTTTATCTCAGTCTAAACAAGTAATCCTCAAATGGTCTGTGTTTTACTTGGAATCTTTGTTGACTCAATCTATAAATATTACACAGATTATCTCAGTGTATTGCATTTAAGCAGAATGTTGTAAGTATCAGACACGTCATGAGGTTGAGTTTTTTCAAGAATTCTTAGAGGTTCATTCAGCAGCTTTGCTAGGTTTTTTTCTTTTCTTTTCTTTTCTTTCAACATAGAAAAGGCAAAACCAAAGTTATTGGAACTTAATTTCTGAGAATCTTGCTTATTTGAGAAAGGATCAGCACTGTTGAGAGCCAGACACTCACTCTTTTTTTTCTTATGCTGGTGTGATATTTAAGAACACTGAATGCCTTCAATCTGTACATGCAAGCATTTGTCTAGATGGGGATGTTCCATCAGATTAGTTTGCTTATGTTTTGTCTAGCAGCATGGGATAGAAAGCATATTGATGCTGCTTTACTAAGTTTGCTCAGGTGCCTTTTATGTAGGGCTTTCAGATAGCACTGCGGTTGTTTAAATTCGCTGTGAAATGTTCCAGATAAATGTGCTCTAGCATGGTGTTCTCGTCTTCCACAATAGATAGTGTAATTTTGTGGGATGTCACTACTACCTGAAGAAAACTATGGTCCAGCTTAACAAACCCTTATGATTCCCTCTGACGTCCCATAATTCTCTGTGTTTTGGAGCATTTTAGCATGTGGAACCTGCTGTACAGCATGAACAAGATGGTGCACTTGTAGCTGGAGTGAAACAGTGGAACTGGTTTAGCTTGGCAGCTTTGTCTGTCTTTGCAGGTGTGCATCTAGAAATACAGGGAGGATTTGAAGATGGGATTTGGCAGATCTTGTTCCAGTGTTTGGACGGCCTATGGAGCAACATTTTGGTGCTTCACTTACATGACAAAACGGTAATGCAGAACTGGGGAACAAACCATGGCATCAGAACACCAGGATGACAAAGACTGCTTTTCTATGACTGCTCTTAGGCCCAAAGATACTTTCCTGCTACACTAAGAACATTGTTGGGGGAAAAAAAAAAGGCTTGTTCACTGTTGCAAGACACGGTTGATCAAGGTGGAAGATTAGTCATTATCTTGTCCTGAAGGAGCAGAATGCCACAATCTCTAGGAACTTGTGCTGTCAAGAATAAGGAAGAAGATTTTGTTCTTCTGTTACTGCACCTTGTCACTCTCATAGAGTCAACTTACCCTCTTGCTGTTTGAAGTCTTTCAATGGATGTTTGGACAAGAGACAAGAGCTGTTTAACTATACCATAAGTGGTTGCAGAATGAAGGCAGAATGTTTATTTAGAAGACTGAAGGGTACATGGTAGTGTTTTGTGACAAGTCTGAGTGTTTCGCAACAAATGGAGTTCCTCTTCTTCCAGGAAGAGTTATGTGCTACACGTGATCCCTTTCACTTTAAGAGAACATCGCATGTGAAAACAGGCATTGCAGCGTGAAAAAAAATTAGCTACTGTAGCCATTTTTAGCTATAATACCTCTAATTAAAAAATGCTCAAGATTTCACTCTGACGCTGAAATTTAACTCAGGACTTTAAAGGCTTACAGGCATTACAGTAACAACAATTTTACTTAATGTGTACCAATGGAAACTTCATTTTTCTCTATTTTTTCACTGTTTTTTTTTATTGCACTGGTACCATCCCACTTTTTCTTTTAAAACCTGTTAGAAAAGGAGATCCACAGATATTTTTCATAGCATATAAATTTCTGTATTGATTTGTTTTGGTTTGTTCTTCCTCACATACAAACTATACAAATCTGATTCCAATAATACTTTTAAAATGAAGCTGTTAGTCTAGTGAGGAAAGGTGAGCACAGCTTTCTCAGAGCCAGCGTGTTATGTTGCTTGTCGATTTATAATACTGCGTGGTTTGTAAAAATACCAAACGATAACTTCATGCAAACAAGACACCAGTGCATAACTCTGCCCACTTTAAGGTTGAAGTAGTTTATTCTTTTCACTTTGTCTTAGTCACAGAAGAATATAAACAGTTCTAGGCAGGGTTATAAACTGTGTAGTTTAACTGTTGTGCACGGTAGAGTTTCAAGTTCCGAGCCTTCAACAGTAAAGCACATTTCAATTCCTAAGGGTCTTACCTTATTTTTAGTTCGGACTAAAATATAACACTTGCCTGAGGAAGAAGTTTTAGTTAGAAAATATTTGAGGTAGGCAAAAGTGGTATTTGAATGTTACTAGAAAATGAGAATTCAGTGCCAGTTCTCAGAAAATATAACATGCTAAGCCACAGGAAGTCTGTCTAAACAGTGTTACTAGGTGGGCCACTGAAAGTATTTACTAGAGCTTGTGATACCTGCCAGACAGAGCATATGGGCTGGAAATTCTTCTGGCACACAGTGCGACAGGGTGAATTTTTGCTTCTACTCATCTGGGACTCCAAGAGAAAATGTGAATTAAAAAGTTCTGTAGCCTGTTGTAATGAAGCTACTTCACGGAATCACAGAATTTTCAGAGTTGGAAGGGACCTCTAGAGATCATCTAGTCCAACTCCCCTGCTAAAGCAGGATTGCCTAGAGCACATTACTCAGGACTGCATCCAGGCGGGTCTTGAAAATCTCCAGAGAAGGGGACTCCACAACCTCCCTGGGCAGCCTGTGCCAGTGCTCTGTCACCCTCACCGTAAAGAAGTGTTTCCGTGTATTTCAATGGAACTTCCTATGTTCCAACATGTGCCCATTACCCCTCGTCCTGTCACTGGGAACCATTGAAAAGAGCCTGGCTCCATCCTCCTTCAACCCACCCTTTAGATACTTGTACGCTGTAGTAAGGTCTCCCCTCAGCCTTCTCTTCTCCAGGCTTAGAGTCCCAGCTCTCTCAGCCTTTCCTCATAAGGGAGGTGCTCCAAGCCCTTAATCATTTTAGTTGCCCTACGCTGGACTCTCTCCAGCAGTTCCCTGTCCCTCTTGAACTGGGGAGCCCAAAACTGGACACAGTGTTCCAGTTGTGGCCTCACCAGTGCAGAGTAGAGGGGTAGAATTCTGTAATTCTGTAGAATGACCTCATTCGACCTACTGGCCACACTCTTCCCTATGCAGCCCAGGATTCCATTGGCCTTTTTGGCAACAAGGGCACATTGCTGGGCCGTGGATAATTTACTGTCTACCACGACCCCCAGATCCTTCTCCTCAGAACTACTTCCCAGCAGGTCCGCCCCTAACCTATACTGGTGCCTAGCATTCTTCCTCCCCAGGTGCAGGACCTTGCACTTGGTTTTGTTGAACCTCATTAGGTTCTTCTCTGCCCAGCTCTCCAGCCTGTCCAGGTCACGCTGGATGGCAGCACGGCCCTCTGGAGTGTCAGCCACCCCTCCCAGTTTGGTATCATCAGCAAACTTGCTGAGGATGCACTCTGTCCACTCATCCAGGTCATTAATTAATATATTAAACAAAATTGGACCAAATATTGACCCCTGGGGGACACCACTGGTTACAGGCCTCCAACTAGACTCTGTGCCGCTGATCACAACCCTCTGAGTTCTGTCCTGCAGCCAACTCTCAATCCACCTCACTGTCACTTCATCTAGCCCATACTTCCTCAGCTTCCTAATGAGGATGTTATGGGAGACAGCGTCAAAAGCCTTGCTAAAGTCAAGGTAGATGACATCTACGACTCTCATCTACTTGTTGGTGTCTTTTCTGAGATTGTCCACTGGACAACTCTTGTGATTGAAACCCCTGTCCACTGAGATGGACAGCTCAGGAGTTCACTTTGTTTTGAATAGGCTGTCAGCTATGAGATACTAATCTTTCCAGTCTTACAATGGCTGTTGAGACTTCTGCTCTAAAAGAACAGCCACCATGGAAGCCTGATGAATGCTGGGTAATGGAAGGGGGAATCTGCAATTAGTAGAACTTTGCTGCTTCTAATTAATGTCATCCTTCCCTTGTCTAAACTATACTTGCTTGTGCCAGCAACAAAGTCTAAAAGAAGATGCTGTTTATTGAGAGAGACAGTGCAACTGTTCAGATAAAGGTTGGAGGACCAGGTGGTCTTTCAAGGTCTCTTCCAACCTGGGTTGTTCTATGATTCTGTAAATGGGGGGCAGGTAAACAGCAAGGTGTGTGTGTTGATTTTGAGAGACAGGGAACTGCAATTGTTTGGTGTCCCACAGAAGAAGGCCTGTTACACTGCCTAGTGTGCTTATGCTACTGAATCAGAAGGGCGCCTTTCAGTTAATCGGATTCTTTGCTTAAGATGATGTTGCCCCTTTATAGATATAAGCAGGTTTTATACTGCATGCAGCCTAATTATATCAGCCTAATTATATTTTAAATAAGAAGTTCTCAGGTTTTAATTCTTCTGTGACTATTGTGAATGATGGACAAAGACTATTTTATAATGGACAAATAACTGCCAGCTTCAGGAAGCAGGGAAAATAGGAGCCAAATGTAAGAACGAGTAACAGCATTTATATGTGATTGTGATTCAAGGGGTAGAGTCACAGAATAACTTCAAAGGTTCCTGCTAGTCGACAGGACATTTGGAACAGACTGAGATGAGAAAAAAGCATTCCCTCTGCATTACAAAACTCTGGCATTCTCTTTCAAACTGCTAATTAGGAAAAATAGGTAGCACCCACAGATGAAAGCACTGTACGCGTCGGTCTTAGAAATAAAGACATGATTATGGAATTCTTGGTACTAAGCACCTAGATGTTGGTCCCCCATAATCTTGTTTGTATATCTGAGAAAGAGAATTTATAAATGTAAAAGACTTAACTTCTCTAAATCACAGTGCAGAGTACATTTTTTTCCAGATTTGAATTGCTTTCTATTTAAAAGATTGATTTCCCCAAGCATTTTTGTGGGGTATTTCTACCTTAATACTGACAAATGTAAACTTATTTTACAGTCAAATGAGTTGCAATTGACAGTATCGTAATATGTTTGATAATTACGAACATTTGCTAAATTGAAACAGAGAGAAGGGCATCTGTTTGGTATGTACAAAGACTTCCACAGTCCTAAAACAAAACTTGACCAAAAAATAAGTGCAGAACAATGATGCTTATTTTGATTATTTTTTTTTTTTCCCTCCACTAGATGTGTTGTAGATATGGTACAATCCAGACAGGATAACAGTGCTTGGGAAATGTGTCGGCTAAGTTATGAATTTGATTCGCTGTGTGTGTTTGTGTGAAATACTGCTTAACAGTGTAGTCTTTGATGTGGCTGTTTCTAGCAGCAAGATTGTCTGAACCTTGGCCATCAACACTGAATAGTTCTAGCCTGATGAAGTAAAGCATAGGGATGGAGCATGGAAAATCCCCAATGATCAAACCGAAGCAGAAAAGTTAATGGAGGGTTTTTTTTAAAAAACAGCCTGTTCTCTCAGCGAATGAGATATCTGGTGGAGAAGTAGAAGTGAGAGAATTCTTCGCTTCTATCAAGTAACACTGACAAAATTCTTAAGATTCTCAAGGCTGGTAAGGGATTTGGGGACAACTGCATCAAAGGATATATTGCTTTGTAATTCACTTTTTCTAAAAGCAGTAAAATTAGGGTGTTTCAGAATTTTCTTTGCGTGGCCTGAATTAATTCTTTGAAATGATGCATGGCTTTCTTCTATGAAGCTGCTGTTCTGACTGCAGCTAGGTGGGTCTCTAGGATAATGTTTATGGTAAGACGGCAAGAGATGTGAGAAGACTGTGTCCTAACTCTAAGACTTAGTGTAGTTGCAATATGGAGCCCATCTCTTCCCAGAAATTGTAACAAATAAGAGATTTGACCCTTTGTTGCGTATATGGATGGCACATCTGAATTTTGTCATGTGTATGGGTGTTGCTGCAGTGGTTATATTTGCTTTGTCATGGTTTCCCTTTACAACTGAACTGAGGTCAATCATCTCAAGCCCCCTATTATGCCAAAAATTTGTCTTATATTTAATCCCAATGGAGATCAAATGATGAACTACATATCTGCTGCTTCAAAAGGAGTATGGCCAGCAGGTCAAAGGAGGTGATTCTGCCCCTCTACTCCACTCTTGGGAGACCCCACCTGCAGTACTGCATCTAGCTGTGGAGTCCCCAGCATCAGAAGGACATGGACCTGCTGGAGCGTGTCCAGAGGAGAGCCACGAGGACGATCCGAGGGCTGGAGCACCTCCCCTATGAGGAGAGGCTGAAAGAGTTGGGGCTGTTCAGCCTGGAGAAGAGAAGGCTCCGGGGAGATCTTATTGCAGCCTTCCAGTACCTAAAGGGGGCCTACAGGAGAGCTGGGGAAGGACTTTTTACTCGGGCATGTAGCGATAGGACGAGGGGGAATGGCTTTAAACTGGAAGAGGGCAGGTTCAGATTAAACATTGGGAAGAAGTTTTTCACTGTGAGGGTGGTGAGGCACTGGAACAGGTTGCCCAGAGAGGTTGTTGAGGCCCCATCCCTGGAGGTGTTCAAGGCCAGGCTGGACGTGGCCTTGGGCAACCTGGTCTAGTGGGAGGTGTCCCTGCCTATGGCAGGGGGGTTGGAAGTCAATGATCTTCAATGTCCTTTCCAACCTAAACCATTCTATGATTCTATGATATTAGTCACCTGTATATTTTTTAGTAAAGTTTTCAAAAGTATATGAAATATTTAGGTAAATATACAGAAGTATTCCACACTGAGCTTTTTATATTGTTTTATCAATAGAAAAGTGTATTTTATTTTTCTGTGGGTTAATTGTCTTATGTGGTATCTTTAGGCAGAGGAGTTGTGAAGGCAGCTGATAATCCAGGAAGAGAGGGTCAAAAGAGCCTCCTGACAGATGAGGTTTCCTGAATGTTCATATTTTCAGGGAAACGTAAGAAAGATGTTTAAAGGAGTCTCCTCACCTTTCAGAGTGTCCTAAATAGTATGCGGCTATAAAAGCTATCATCCTTCCCTAGGGCAATGTTCTTTCCTGTGAATGGGTATAGACCAAGTCCCTGCCTGCGGAGGTAGGTAAGCACCGATGACTCCTCAGCCAGATGCGGAGAGGGTGAAAAGTTTTCTTTCCCTTTAGTTAAGTATGATTTTCTTTTCTTTCTTACCTTCGGTGTGTCTTTCTAGTTTTTTAGTGGTGATGTGACTGAATTGTAAATGGTTGTGATGTTTGTAAATAAATAGTTGTATTTGCTTTGATTTTAATTTGGCTTGAGATAAGTCTGATTTCAGACTAAGGGGCACTGTATTCCTGCAAGGGCAGTGATCCTTAAAATTTGGGCACTCTTCTAGTGCCCTAATTTCCAAGACGTTTCTCTGTGGATTAACTGTAAAGGATAGCTGGTGATACCAGATCTCTTTTGGACTGTTTGATTTAGGAAAGAATAACACAGCTACATGTGTGGAAAAAAGTGCCTTCTGATGACCTATAATAGCCACAAGAATTTGTTGGCATGTGGAAATAGGAACACCTGGATCCCAAGAGTGCAGGAGAGAGTTTGTGGCACAGGAGCTGAGCCCAGAAGTTTAAAGTGCTGAGTAGAATGACTAGTGACAATGGTGTTAATTATGCGTGTTGGTAGCGTAGAAAAATAGGCCTGTTGCATTGCTTCTTTTTATGGTAGTTCCAGAAAAAAAAAGCGCTAGATTGAAAGTATGCAGCAAGAGTCGTGGCCAGAATTAATTTCAATTTTGGTAACTTCTAGTATCTAAGTATGTACAGTTCACAAATTCTGTTTGAGCTGTACATATCTTTGCATGTAGCTGAAAACTCCAGTTCGATAGTAAGGCTGAGCTTCTGTCCTCGTATTTTCATCTTGGACTAAAATGTTTAGTGCACGACTGAGGCCTTTTGGAAAAGTATAAGGGGAAACAAGGCAAAAAGCAAAGCTGCAGTTTACCAAGACCTAGACAAACGCCAGGTGTACAGTCCAGAGCTAATGGGATCTAATTCAGATGTGACTGCATGACCAGGTGACAAGAGTGCTCCTAAAGATGTGTGGAGTCAGTTTGAAAGTATAAGGGCCAGATTAAGCAAATGAAAAAGGACTGCCTTTCTACTGGGAGGTTCTGGAATACTGGCCTGGCAAAGGGAATGCAGTGTGAGAAGAGACATGCAATCAAGGAAGCAGGATGCGGCTTTTTTTTGCACCATTTATAGTCCATGGGGGTTTACAGCTGAACAGCAATAACTGTTGGAAACCTTGTCACACAGCTGGTGGATTGCTGAACATATTAATTGCACTGCACTTGGTTGCCTTTTCCAGGACCATGCCCCTGTGCACTCAGCATCTTGTGCAACAGTCAGCCGCTTTAATTTACATCATCATAATATATGATTATTTATATCAGCAAAAGTTGTTTCTGCATCTGTGTGGTGAGTGAGTATCATAACGTGATGAATCCTAAAGTGCTTCCTTGTAATTTTATCACTATGCATGAAATCTCAGGAATAAGAAGGCGACTTTTTAATAAAAATTGCTATTACAAAATTTATTGGGCCCATCAAAGCTACCATCCAAAGAGGATTTTTATGGAGATGATCTCTTTTAATTCTCTGCTCAGCAAAGTCTCAGGTGAACTACCAGTATAGGAAACTAGCTGCTCAGAAGATGTTTTGCTCCAGACATTTTGTGTTATAGGCAGATGAATGGAAGACTGCATCAAAGAGCTTCATTTTTTTTCATGGTTCAGTGTTCAGGTGGAATATGAGTGCAACCAAAGCAAATGCTGTCAGCCTCACATTCATCTCGGGAACCTTTCCTCCCTTCCCTTGAGAGAAAGTGAGCTAAGAAAAGGGAATCTATAGAGTTGCAACTAAAATTCCCTAATTATATCAAGTGATATTTCTGGAGGGAATTAAAAAGAGTAAGGCTAAAACGAGGCAGATATTTTTTGTTCTCTTTGTGTTACTTGTATATGACTGTGTCTGTCCTGAGGTGTCTGCAAGACAATATGAACACATCATTTTGTAGTGAGGAATTATTCCGTTTTTAAGCTACAATAACACTTTCAATGGTCAATTAGCAGCCTAAGTTAGGTGGAAACTTAGTTGATCACTGACCTCATGCTTGCTCAGTTTTCTGCACAGACATTGCTCTTTCTGATTTTACTGATAGGAAATTGCATGAACTTAAGTTCATCTAGTACTCACTGTAGTAATAACTTACTAATGTATCTATATTTATGAATAGCGAGACAGTCAGCCCCCTCAAAAAACTGCCCAAACTCAGATTTCACACTGGCGAGTATATAAGGAAGTTATGACTGCGTAGCTGCAGAAAGTACAGGTGCTAATTGGAGAGATTTTGCAGGTGATTGGCATACGAAAGTGGCATATACTTTTGAGACACACTTCAGAGGAAGAAAATGTATAAAGATGGTGCTCTCCATTAGTTGTTTCGCTTAAATCCTGTTTTCCTGGAGATATGTCCCTAAATATTCTGCCATATGTTGTTGATCTAAAGTTCTTACCAACATTCATGTAAGTTTAGAATGCTAATAAACTATTTTTCCAAAGTGGCCTGCTTAGAGAAAGTTGTGATCCTTATGAGAAGGATGTCTTACAGCACAGTCTTACAACTGCTGTTGCTATGATGTGGTTCTTTTGTGGCAGTACTTCTTGATCTGCCATAAAAATTATGATAGCACAAACTGCAGTTTTTGAGGAAACCAAGCTGCCAATATAGCTGTTAATGTGATATATCATTTAGTGGAGGTAATAAGTAGGAATTGGCCCACCTGTATAGGATCAGACACCTGGCCGGATTTTCACTGTAAAGACAGTCTAATATGTGGCTGTGTCTTTCACTAGAAGGCAGATTTTGCTGAAGAGCCCTGTAAAGTGCCAATCCTGTTCTTCCTTGCCTGGCCTCTCTTTGGTCTACCTTGTCTGCTTTCAGGCCGTGCGTATTTGTACTCTGGGAAACAATACCTTTAATGGAAAGACACTGCAGAAAGGCAGTGCATTAGGTATGGGCCTATGAGAGAAGGCAAGGCAAGGACAACAGAAGTATACAATATTACCACTTCTGACAAGAACAACCAGCATGAAAAGTTTGATACACAGGAAGGTAGGGAGAGAAAAGGACATGATCCCTTGGCAAGAACAGGTACCGTTTTGTGTAACGGGTCAAGAACATTAGTAGCAAAGTAATAATTGAATGTAATGCCTTTGGTGCTTTATAAAATGCATTGCAGGTGTCATTAAATGTAAACTGAATTTACTCTTTAAAAAAACCCAAAGCGAGGTTAAAAAAGGGCCATGAAACCATCATTACCAGTAACTGGAAATTTATCATGCAGCTACTGTGCTGCCAACTAGCATGAAGTTATTGAATAGAAGGTGACAAACTAGGAGTTTCTAGCAACCCTGATGTTCGTTGGATTTGGCAACTGCATTCACTTACATATTTCCAAACATTTCTGAGACATTAATTATTTAATTTAATTATTCAATCTAATTTCTGTAGGATAGACAAGTATGTTTATTTTAAAGTTGTTGTGAGACAAAAGAGGATGCACAGTGGCCATGTAATAAGCCTATGGCAGATCAGGAATATAAATTATGAGATAAGAGTATAATTCAGGATTTCTAATTCCTCCTCTAACATTAGGCACCCAGAATATTTTACAGTAAAAAAGTTGTCTCTAGACTTTGATGTCTATTGGGATACATGGCAGCTAAGGGAATTTCATGATCAGAATTGTAGTCCTAGGTGTTCCTGTTTATTGTCTGTCCCAAATCAGACACCTGCTGGGTTTTTTTTTGGGTTGGTTGGTTGGTTTGTTTAAATCTGGCCTACAATCTGTTCTTAATCTAAAATTCTTGAATAGTTCTGCCTGGAAAGAGATGGTAGAATTGAGTTGATGGTCAATGTTATTTTACAGTTGGGTAAATACACACCTCTGCAGTTGAATGGACTTTCTGCTCTGTGATGTTTTCCCAATGAACCTTGAAGAGAAAGTTGTGATTGGATGTAACGTTCCCTTGGATGTCAAAGGACTAGAGGGCTAAATCACAGCTTAAGGCTTACAAGTCAAAATAATTTTTTTCATGACAACCACGTCCCCATTGTCATTTAGTTATTATGAAATCAAGTCTTTGTGGTGGTGGAGTGGGACATTTTTATGTAAGGAGATGGATTTTGAATTCACTGGATGAGGCTGTTCTGTTTTACAGCGTGGCTCATAGTACGTTAATATAACCCTTTAGAATGCTAGTTGCTCAATCAGAAAGGTCCATCAGTCCAAGCCATTTTATATGGGAATTACATTTATAATTTCTTGTATTTATTTATTTATTTTTAATAATTCTCCCTTACTGATGTCCTCGAATAAAGAACTCATTTTAAATGAGTTGTTGCCAGCCTAGGGTCTGGCCTTTATCCTCATTCCTTAACATTAGCCTGAAGGTTTAATTCAAGTTGTACTTAGTGGAATACTTTTGTAGTCCTTCATTTACATGTATGCCAACAAGCTTAAATGCACTGCAACCTTGGAAGACTTTCAAAGGAAGTAATAATTCCTCTGAAATAGGTCTTTTGAAAGCTTTATCTTGTTCTTTCTCTTTTGGTTAATCTTGGAGCCCCTTAGCATGTCAAAGCAATTTTTCTAATGTCACATCTTCTAGACATTAGCATGAAAGAGCTTTAAAAGATGATTTGAGAAAGAATAAATGTTGAATGAGCATTTATTATAGAGCCGTTTATGCTACATTTGCATTTTGACTATATTTTTGACGTGAAATGTTTGAAAAGCAGGCTAATTTGAAAGTCAATAGTCTCTAAACAATGTATACTACAAGTCTGTTTACACTGAACTGCTTCCTTTGTGCGTTAATTTACAAAAATAAGATTTCATTAGGCTTAAGCTAATTTGTTTATAGGGATGAGATTAAACTAGTCTCATTAGTCTTAACATTGAAATGGTATTCCCTTTAGAAATTTGGTAGTGATCAAATGTTCCTCTTTTAGTTATGTTCAAGAGAATAGGGACAAACTCATCAGTCAATTGATACTGATCTTTTTTGAGTTCTGTTTCTTTCCAATTCAACTATTATGGATATTAATTACTGAAGAATACCCAGGTCTGGAATGAGAAGAAAAATACTTATTTATTACAGTACTACCAAGAAATTTAAATGACTTTTTTTTTTTTTTATTTTATTTTGAAAACATGGCAGACTGAAATAGTCTGTCTAGGTAGTAGCTAACATACTGAAGTTCTTGCATAATTTGAATTTTTTTTAATCTTTGTGCATGGAGACTGATCAGATAGCATTTGGAATATTGATAGCAGTAGTTGTATGCTACTAGGGTAACACATCATGTATCATCCATGTGGGTACGTTATCCACGATATTCTGGAGAAAATACCTAAAAGAATTTTTGTTTTCAAGTATCACAATATTCTATCTATGTCATTTTAAAAGTCCATGCTACTGTGGGATTTCTGGAAATACTACTTTGCAGACAGCTTGCTAATTACCAAAATTTAAAGGAAGTTGGGAGAAAAAGATGATTTTCCTTCCATTTTTACATTTTCAGTGAAATTTCTGCTTTAGTAGAAGAATCAAAATACTAACAAAGAAGAAAAGAATAAGGAAGATTGGTACTTGTAATGGTTGGGGAAAAAGATAAAAGATAAAACCAGGGATGGTGTGAGCACACAGCAGGCAGTAAAAGAAAGCTAGATGAGCTATACCTTCAGATAGCCACAGTACATGGTAGGCAGGACTCCTTCCAGAGCCCCCAAGTCTGTGGTACGGTAGGAACTTGGAGACCTGTTGATCTATAAACTCCAGAAGAGAAATTCCCTCTTCCGTATAGAGGTCCAGGAGTCAGATTAGACATCACAAATAATGTCTTTTTAAAATTGTTATGTGTATTCATACATATTATCATTAGTTAATACTATTTTTGAGAATTACTGATTTGGAAGGGTTTGGTGTCTGGTTTGTTTTTTTTTTTTTTTTTTAATATAGCGGGAATATTAGCGTTTCCTGGACAACATTTGTGTTGTAATTTCTGACATGTTCCTGTCACTGAGTCCTCGGTACAGGAAAGACTCAAAGTCTGTATTGGTGTAATAACAAAAGAAGGTATAGAACAGAGAAGTGAGGGAGTGAGCATTTAACCATTACATAAATCCCAAAAGGAATAGTCTTCAATTTAAGCGATGCAGTAGTGAACCCACCTTTTCCTCATCTTTGGTATAGATTCAACTTTTGTTGCCATCCAGACAGGAACTGCAATTTTCCCAGCCTAGAAACCTTAAAATACTGCTAATAACCCATCATTCTGATGTCAAGAAAGCCATAATCATTCTAAGTATGGCTAATGTGCAATTACACAGAAGCTGCCCTCCTTAAACAATCCTTTTTAAGTTCTCACAACATACAGAGGGCAAATCTTGTGGCGCCAAGTTGTAGAGATCAAAGGACCCTGGTAGTAGCAAGGATTCTAAAGTGCCAATAATATCAGAAAAAGGGGAATCCACAGAAATGAGCAACTTCTCTGTGGGTGTTCTGGGAAGGTATATTTTTCATTCCTCTTGAGATATCTCGGTTACTTTTTTTAAAAAGCTCTGTTGAAGTACGTATTCTCAAAGCAGCGACTCGCTGAAGAATCAAGATACAACTAAATAAAATATGGCCTAGTGTAGGTACATATACATCTTCAGTTATAGAAAAGATGTGTGGACTATTTGATTAGGTGTTTGTATGTACTTCTGTGGAGAGATATATACACTATCCACACACAAGTGTGTTTGTGTTGTATTTTTAAACATACATATATAGTTGCTAGCGCTATCCAAATACCTTATAACAATTATTCTAATACTTGAGGTGACAATCTAATTGACAGGGGATGGTAGGCAAGGGTTTAAATCTGAAACAACAAAACTTGAATGGCCCCCTGGACTCTTCAGATGGTATTTGCTTTAAGTGAGCACATAAAGAACAAGTGAAAGATTTACACTCTTACTATCATTGTCAGACATACACACATATATACAGGGAAAGAAAAAGAAACTCTTTATTTGTGAACTTTCTGAATAAGGTAAGAGTGTTCTCACAGAAGCAGGATTTTTAAAAGGGAATTGTTGAAAATGGCCTAAGAATAAAACTTTTGAACACTGTCTCCTTTTTTTCCTTGGTATGAATAAAAGCTCTAGCCTTTAACCTTTTCAGGTCTTTCTATTCATTTTCTGAGGAGATTTACATGAGAGATTTTCTTTTTTGTTTGAGTTGTTTGATATAGGTGATGATCATGTAAGTGCAAGGGCCTATCTTTCTCAGGATCTTAGACCTCGGCACTGAGGTAAAAGCTTGCTCTCAGCAGTGGAGAGAAGATGAAAATACCTCTGTCCTCCTTCAAATGTTATTTCCCTGGAAGTTTTACCATTTTGGGGCTAATGCTTTACTATGTGGGTGCCTCCAAACCCTAGCCTTCAGATAGAACACTAAGAGGTTGTCTGGTACCCTGAGCAATCCTAAGAGGACATCTACTAGTATGAAGTAGTTGCCCGGGGGCTGAACTTCATCAGTCATGATACCTGTAGTAGTCTGTGTCCCTTCTCTTTTTCTATATATGCAAGTAGGTTTTGCCCACGCATTGACAGATGAGAACAGAAACATTCTTTAAGTGGGGGACTTCTAGGGAAAGACAAATTCTGAAGTGAACAGTCCTGTTGTCTGAGTAAATTCTCGCCCTCTGCTTGCCTTTTGGAAACTCGCTCGATACTAAAGCACAGCAATTCAAGAAGCAGAATGCTTGTAGTTGGAATTTAACGTAAAGTCCCAATCACTGCCATATATTAGAGATTTTGTGGCTTCTTTTATGTGAATAAATACTAATAAACTAGGCAAATGCTGGCCTTCCTGAAGTCGATTAAAAAAAAAAAAATCACATTCCGTTTGCTAGGTCCTAGGTCTAGGATTTAATTTATTGGCCCTAATGGATTTTTTTTTCCCCAAATTACAGCTAAATTAGTTTTTCTGCTTGTTGTGTACTTATCTTGCAGCTTGACCATTTCTTCCTTTGTTATCAGTTAAGACTTGCTTTCCAAAATTTATTCCATGTTATTTCCTCTTCAGCAGGAGGAATTATTGAACTATTAGGAGGAGCAGTTCAGTAATTTCACCATGTTTCACAGTGCATTGCACAATGACTGCCGTACATTATACTCTCATCTTTCCTTCTCAACTCTCACCTGTTCTATCAGTGATTGCCAAAAGTTTTTTTTTGTGCTACTGTCTGGGGTAGTAGCAGCAGTGACCGCTGATCTGACATCTACTACTGTCTTTTGTCATGCTTGCTTTGAATACTGTGATAAGAACAAGTAGTTTCTGAACCTACCTGTGAAGCACACAGAACTTAATTTTCAGAAAGACAGGAATTGAGACTGCAGCGGCCCCGTCCTCTGACAATTACCTCGTGCTCCCTCTTGAGCAAACCCTAGCCGTACAAACAGGGTCAAAGCTCAGTGTTTAGCAGAACCTTAGATTTTATTTACATATGTAGATATGAGACACAATATCCTATTTTATAAGATAATGTCTGCAATTTCTGCACATTTGGATCACTTCCGCCCTTCTTAAATTATCACGTTTTGCTTTTCTATTCTGAATGAAACTTGGTGTTGCAGGTTAATTTAATCCAGTTCATCTACTCAGTAACTTTATTCTTTGGTAATGTACTCTTTTGATCTTTTTTTGACCTTCTCCCCATTTTTTGTTTTCCTTGTGTCATCCTGCTTTGGTGATTTGAATTTTGGAAGTTCATCCTCTTTCTTCAGAAAGATACCTTTCAGGACGTATATATTTTCAATAGTCAAATGTATGGTCCCATTCTATAAATAATTTACTTTCTTTCATGCTACTTGTTAGAGTCGTCATGTTATTTCTGCTATATTTGTGCAAAGCTTAATACATGAAATATGAATTAGCAGCAATAAACACTGACATCTTAATTTCTTTCTCATGAGCATAAAAAAAAGTAGAATAAAATAGAAATTCTGTTCTTCTGAGATGGATACTTCAGTGTTATGAATATATCCTTGGAAAAATGTAATCATGACAATGGTCAGGTGAAAATATTAATTCTACATTTTATATGTTGTGATTTTAAAATGGTCACTCTTACAGCTTCCTTGCTCAAAAGAAGTTCAGCTTTTAGATAATACAACAACTTTGTGTAGGACAGGTATTGTTGTGTTATAGTGCCCTCTTCTACTTAAATTTAGAAGGCTTGGACAGTGCAAATTGTCTGCAAGGTTATCAGGTGATTATTTTACAAGGAATCACAAATTTGCTGAGGCTTACCATTATGCAAATTTCTAAAAGTTACCACTGCGAGTTAACTCTTCTGCAAGCACAACTTTCTAGTTAAAACTTCTGTTTAGTTGTGTTTTTGGAAGGTGAGGGAATGTTAAGTGTAATGTAGCAAAAGCTGACTCCTGATAACTGTGCTCTTACTGAAAACTCATTAAAAAAATCACCAAGGGCTGCTTTGTCTACTTACCTGAAAAGGGAAAAGAAGGAGTGAAAAAGAGAGATGCCCAAGAGATTTTGAACAGATTATTACCTCTTGAGGTATGGGTTAGGAGCTCATGGAAAAGGCAGAATCGGAATCAGCGAATCCCCTTGAAAGTTAAACTGCTCACTGGTTTCTCAGACTTGTTTTGTATTGCTTATGGTTCCCTTTAGGAGTGCAGTTACCTTAGAACCAGAGCAGATCTACTTCTGTTGTTCCTATTTCTATGTTCTTGAACATGTTAAGCTATTCAGATGGAGAACAATGTCTGAGGTTGCATTGTTGATCAGTGATTGAACAGAATATAAAACTTGACTGGGTGTTGATTAATTAAAATGTTCATTCACAATGCAGTTTTAGAGTGACATCAAATGGGATGTGCTACACAAAATTATATTCTAGTAATTCTCCCTGCTGACTGCAGTCTTTTACTAACATTTCCTCTTTTTTCATGTCTCTGGGTCCTAGTTAGTGAACTGTTAATTTTTTACTTTTGCTGGTGTAAACAACACTTTCATGTTGAATAGCAGTTTCTGTGCTTCCATGGGGAGAATATACACAATGCTGATGTATATCCAATCCCGATGGCTCCTACATAGTCTCATAAATAGGCTTAATAGCATTAAGCCCTATTTATGCCAATTCATCTCTGTTCATTGACATGGAATAGAAGAATGTGCCGGTCCTACTATTTTTCCATGTTATAATTACGCTAAACATCTCCAAGTCTCAACATGGTGTGATGTGGTCTGTATGTGAAATGGGGCTCCAGGGATGCTGTTTTATTGACCATGTGACATTGACATTTGGAACGCTGAGGGTTCCAGATGGGTTTCTGTGGAACAAGGCTGGTTTACCTCAGCTTGGTATCTGTCTGGTGTTTTTCTTTGGGACCAATTCAGTATTCAGTGATTGAGCAACGCTCCAAATGACTTCAATTAAGAGGTTAGCCCGAGTACACACTGGGGTAGTAAGTCTTTTTAAGGTCTTGACATCACAAGTTTCATTTGCATGTGGAGGTAAAAACTGTTTTCATATAGGACACCGGAACAAACCCATGAACTGTTCCCAGGCTACTCGGGTCAAAGGTCCTCCATAGCTCCCTACCACCCAAGATGAGTATTGTTTGGGTCCTGGAGGAGGAGAATTCTGCCAGTACCAATAACTGGGACTTGTCTGTCCAATTAATAATCAGAAAAAAATGCAAATATATAGGGGAACTGGTAGTGATCCTACTACTAAAGCATTAAATGTTTTGTAGAATAAGAGCACTAAGTCAGACTTCACTAGAGCATTTGAAATTAGGACCTCTTTAAAAAAAATATAGCAGTTGGAGGAAAAAAAAAGCTTCAAAGCTGCTTTTGCTCCCCCTTGGAAACCTGCTGGTGTTAGGATAAAATGAATAGAGAAAAGAGAAAGGTTTGCCTTCTAATAAAGCATCTGTTGCCCACTTTGAACATTTCTTACTTCTTTGTGAGTGTGTCTCTTCAGTTATGGTGACTACTGACAATGAAGAACAGAGGTATAGAAAAAGACAATACCTGTTATATAGCCAATATTTCTGATTTCATGTTACTTTGAACAGAATCTTCATTTGACCACATGCTGTGTCCAAAAGGAATTTCTTTGTTGGCTGATCCAAAGATGCCATAAGATGCTCAAAAAAGTAAACTGCAGGAATCTGTTCAATAAGAAAGATAAAAACAAATCTTACAATTCATTCAGTGCACTGCTATCACTTTTAACTTCAGCCTATTTTGGCATGCTGCATAAAAACTGAATTCAAATGACTTGTGCTTTTTTTCCCTTTTCTTTTAATGTTAATTCTGGTCATGGGCTATAGATTTCCTTCATCTTGGGAATAAAAGGTAATAAAATAAACAACTCCACATAGATTCAAAATGTGAGAAGGAATAAGAGGTGCATGTACATTGCCGGATTGTTTAGAAACCTGTGGACAGCTATTACTGCCACTGAATTTTAGCTGCAGTAACCAAGCTTTGTGAGGGCTACCCTTCACAAAAGATTTGCAGCGATTCACAGCAGGAGGTTCTCAGATTTGGCTGAGGTACTCACCTGGGTGATTCTGCAAAATTTTGGCCAAACCTCAGACACTATTTTTTTTGTCTTCTGTGAAGGCTTACGATTCAAGGCCAAAGTGGGAGGAGATTGTATTCCAAGGGCTACCTTCGTCTCTTCCCAGTCAGCTCTTGTCGTCCTTGCAATGGACAAAGTCAGCTCATGACTGGCCATTGAAACATCAAGCAAAGGCAAAGTAATGATATTTAATCTTAAAGTTTGACCTAATTAAACTGAGTTTAATGAAAAAAAAAGCTGTTTCCATTTTAAATGGATATGGGAAAATACAAATTTTTGAGTAGACAAACATTTGGATCTTTGCATTATTTAGAGTAGATAAGGTTGCAAAGATGACTTCCTTTGCAACTCTCTTTTTCAGTACTCTTAAGCTCTCAAAACTTTCTCCTCAAATTCTTTCCTGCTTTAGCCCCACGTCTATTTTAGAATTTGAACAAAAGCACTTCTAGGTTGTTTGTTTTTTTTTTTTTTTTCTCTTGAAAATATGCATGCTTTTTCTTGTGAATCGCGCAACTCATGAATAGAAGGAGGGCACCTGTGGGTCTGGGCATAACTCAATCAAGAGTTGTAAGGCACTCTGCTCAACAAGGTTGTTTTTAATTACTTAGATTTAGTTAAGGACACAGATTTCCTGTATGCCTGAATTGTAAATGCTCTGAGATGCTCACATAGTACAATACTGAGAGTCTTTAGCACATGGATGTAATTATTACCCTTGAATTGTGTTGTGACTACAGTCTAGTATTATTAGTCATGTCAATTATTTTTGATTTTTAAATATTCTACTCAGTTTTAATTTCTCACTTCCAATGTCTTCAACATAAGAAATATATCATGCTTTTGGAAGGAGTTAAGGCAGGTTATATAGAAATTATGTCTGTTGGCACTTTATGGTTTTGTGTGAAGCCTTGTGATAAAGAGAAAACAAGACATGTGTGTATCTTGCAAATGTTACAAATAATTGGTGTTATATAGATGGAAACTGAGGTTGATTTCAACAGCAGTGTGGTTCATACCACAATACAAAAATTGGTGTACAAAATCAAACGCTCCATCAATCAAATGTTACTAAAGTAAGTTACTAAAAAACTCTTGACCCGTCCAGGACGTCATGGTAAGAACTCGGCAGAAGACCATGGCTTTCCTGAGCTCTGCACCGAGCAGCTCTGAGGTGGCCACCCAGACAGAGCTAGCGTGGCAACATGCTGCCACCCAGGTGTCGGGCTGTAGGGAGTGCCCTTCTCTTGCGCCAGTGTTGAATAGTAACGGTGAGCAGGCCTGTGGGCGGTGTGCCCAAGTAGAGGAACTCCTTCAGCTAGTGATGGAGCTCTGTGAGGAGGTAAGCCGCTTAAGAAGTATAAGGGAAAGTGAACAGGAGATAGATAACTGGAGTCACACTCTGCCTTCCCTGAGAGAAGCACCCCAGGGAGACTGAGCTCCGCATACAATGAACCCCACGCCCTCTAGCATTGTGTCTGAATGTGGAGATTCAGAAGATGGGCCAGTGGCAACAAGTCCCCACCCGTCGTGGCAGGTGTGCCTCCCAGGTAACCCCCATGCCATCCCAGGTGCTGTTACAGAACAGATATGATGTTCTTGAAAGGGAAGAGGAGGATGACAATAACTGTGGCTTGCCAAACATTGAGTTGCCACTGAAGCCAAGACAGATTACACCTCATATAATGACATCATCATTTAGGAAAGAAAGACGGGTCCTTGTAGTAGGGGACTCGATTCTGAAGGGAGTGGACAGTCCCATATGTAGACCGGACCCAATCTGTAGGGAGGTCTGCTGTCTTCCTGGGGCTAGAGTTAAGGATATCCGGAGGAAACTCCCTAGCCTAGTCAGGCCTACTGACTACTACCCTTTATTGATCTTTCAGTTAGGTAATGATGAAATTCCAGGAAGGAGCCTGAAGGCGATGAAGAGAGACTTCAGGGCCCTGGGACGGCTAGTTAGGGGATCAGGAGCACAAGTAGTGTTTGCTTCTATCCCAACAGTTGCAAAGATGGATGGGAAGATTAACAGGAAATACCAGCTGATCAATGCCTGGCTCAGAGACTGATGTCGTCGGCAGGATTTTGGGTTCTTTGATCATGGGCTGCTTTTCAGGACACCAGGCCTTCTGGCAACAGACGGCAAAAGCCTGTCTCGGAGGGGGAAAAGGGTTTTAGGGGAGGAGTTGGCGGGGCTCATTGACAGGGCTTTAAACTAGGTTCGAAGGGGGATGGGGATAGATCCAAGGTTGCTAGCAAAAAGCCTGAAAGTAGGGTGCTGGCACTAGACTTGGAAAAGACAGGGGGCGTAACCGGGCTCCTTAGGAAGATGTCTGGGGATGGCAGAACTTCAGCTCCCTCCAGTAAAAAGGAGAAAGGACCAATAGCCTAGCTGAAGTGCTTATACACTAATGCACGTAGCATGGGCAACAAACAGGAGGAGCTGGAAGCCATTGTACACCAGGGTAATTACGATGTAGTTGCCATCACAGAAACATGGTGGGATGACTCGCATAGCTATAGTGCTGCCATGGATGGCTATAGCAGGAAGGATAGGCAAGCGAGGAGAGGCGGGGGTGTGGCCCTGTATGTCAGGGAGTGTTATGAATGTCTTGAACTAAATGATGGTGACAATGGGATTGAGTGTTTATGGGTAAGGATCAGGGGGAGGGCTAACAAGGCAGATATTGTAATAGGAGTCTGTTATAGACCACCCAACCAGGATGAGGAGGCAGATGAAATATTCTATAAACGGCTGGGAGAAGTCTCAAGATTGTGAGCTCTAGTCCTCGTGGGAGACTTCAATTTGCCGGACATCTGCTGGGAATACAATACAGCAGGGAGGGAACAGTCTAGAAAGTTCCTGGAAGGTACTGGGGATAACTTCTTAACACAACTAGTGAAAGAGCCAACTAGGGAAGGTGCCCTGCTGGATCTGTTGTTTGTAAACAGGGAAGGTCTTGTGGGGGATGTGATGGTCGGAGGCCGTCTTGGCAACAGTGACCACGAAATGATAGAGTTCTCAATTCTGGGAGAAGCAAGGAAGGGGGTCAGCAGAACTGCCACCTTGGACTTCCGGAAAGCGGACTTTGGGCTCTTCAGGAGCCTGGTTGACAAAGTCCCCTGGGAGGCAGTCCTCCAGGGCAAAGGAGCCCAGGAAGCCTGGATGTCTTTCAAGACGGAAGTCCTAAAGGCGCAGGAGCAGGCTGTCCCTGTGTGCCGGAAGACAAGCCGTCGGGGAAAAAGACCGGCCTGGCTAAGCAGGGAGCTAGTGTTGCAGCTTAGGGAAAAAAAGAGGATATACGGCCTTTGGAAGGAAGGGCAGGCCGCTCAGGAGGACTACAAAGAGGTAGTGAAGCAATGTAGGGAAAAAATCAGAAGGGCCAAAGCTCAGCTAGAACTAAACCTGGCTTCTGTTGTCAAGGACAACAAAAAAAGTTTCTATAAATATATTGGCAATAAAAAGAGGACCAAGGATAATATCTGTCCTCTAGTAGATGGGACTGGTAACGTAGTAACCAAGGGTGAGGAAAAGGCTGATGTACTTAATGCCGTCTTTGCCTCAGTCTTCAGCAGTAGGACCAGTTGTTCCTTGAGTTCCCCGACCCCTGAGCTAGAATACAGGGATGGGGAGCAGAATGAAGCCCCTGTAATCCAAAGGGAAATGGTGAGGGACCTGCTTCAGCACCTGGAGGTGCACAAATCTATGGGGCCGGATGGGATCCATCCAAGGGTACTGAAGGAGCTGGCGGAAGTGCTCACCAGGCCACTCTGCATCATTTATGAACAGTCCTGGATAACCGGAGAGGTCCCAGCTGACTGGAGGTTGGCAAATGTGACACCCATCCATAAGAAGGGCCGGAAGGAGGATCCAGGGAACTACAGGCCAGTCAGTCTGACATCGGTGCCTGGGAAGGTCATGGAGCAGATCATCCTGAGTGCCATCACATAGGTCTTTGAGAAAAGTCTAGAAGTCCTTTGAGAAAAGGTGACACAAACTTTGGAAACACAGGTTTGTGCATGGCATACCAAATGGGTAAATGAACTCTGCCCTTGTATGAGCTTCTCTGGACCAGTAGTTCCTTAGTCTGGTACAGCGGAAATATTCAGGTTCTACTGTGAAGCTGACCAGGCTTGCTCTGGGAAGGGGTAGGGTGGCAGAATTTGTGCTGATAGACCATATTACTAACCAGGATTGAGCAAGAGTCCCTTCCTTTCACTGTTATATTCCATTTCAAATGAGGGTACAGCAGATACCCCTGTTGAATCATTACCAAATTACCTCTAGGCTGGGCACTGTCTGACTCATTTGAATTCCTTGGTCCACAGCCACTGCCAGCTTTCCTGAGGAGTTTACTCTTTGAATTATTGCGTCTCTCAAGTCATCAATAATGTTACTCAGAGCAGATGTATGTTCTGTAATTGATTAGTTATCTCTTCATGGCAAATAGTAGAGTTTGTGATCGAGTAGCAGGTTCATAGATTCTCATGATCAAAGCATCAGAATCTGATTATGCCTCCTATAAAGAACATCCTTTGAAGTGGATCAGCACTCAAGTAATTCAATTATCTTCTTTCTGGAGAATTCATCTTGAAAGGAGGTCATTTACTCAGGTACAAAGTGGTGGAAGGTACTGTTTCCATTATGACCCATCAGGTGACTTCACGTCAGCCTCAGAGAAAAAGGAGTATGTGAAGATTATTTATAGTATCTGAGAGCTAAAGATGTCATCTTTTTCTTTTTATTCTGTAGATTAAATAGATGTGATAATTTCTCTAAAATGGATCCTGTATTATATTCATCTGTGTCTGACCCTTACTACAATTCTAGAAAAAAATGACCAGTTCCCAAGCATAAACTTAAACTGTAGTGGGACTTTTCACAATGCTATGCAAACTCAAATTTTTACCTACATTTGTTTATCAGCCAATTTATTAGCTCTTATCATCATCATAATTCTGGATGCAAGTCCATTTTTCAAACCAGGCATCACTCTTCTTTTTTCTCTCCTTTTACGTAGGGTTGAAAGTTTCCAAGGGATATCCAGTAATCCAGGAATTATTTTTCCACAGTTTTTCTTTCCCAGGAGTGTCTCAACATTTCTTGTTTCATTATTAAAATAGATCAATGGTTCTCATTAGGTACCAAAAGAACTTTAATACAAGAAATGAAAAGTACTGCCAAATACTACTTTAAAGCTGAGAACTTCCAAAAAAAAGTAATGGAAAAGAGAGAAAGGCACTTTTAATTCAAGTACTTTTACAGATTAGAATTATGATATTAATTTCCTTCTTAAATATGAACTTCTTAGTTTCACTTATACCGTAGATGAAGTTTGCAGCACAGGTCCCCACTGCAATGGACAGACGCTTCAGACAAGGCCTATAGAAGATCCTGTTAGTACTGAAATCTTTCTTCAGTTCTCAGTTAAGGAAACAGGAGACTGAAGTGGTGCATAATTGCTCTGTAGCATGATAGATTTCATCCTGAGAGCTTCTTAATTCTGCTCCACAACACCCCTGCTATAATCTTTCCTTTCTTCTTCTCAATGGGTAGGTCAGATACGAGAAGGACTTGTTTCTCTTTAACTTGGGTCTGATGGCTGTAGGATCTGACAAACATTGCAGGGTTAAAGCTAACATGAAGGCTGAATGAGTGAAAAGTCAGATTAAGAAAATGGAAAAGCCAGCCTTTTAAAACAACTATAAAAGTAACCTCTTTCTGTGGCACGTGGAATATTTGAATGGAGGGGGGAAAATTAGATAATCCTTTATTCTTTCTTTCTTTTTTTTCTTTTCTTTTTTGGATTTACTTGGATGAATTCCAAGCCAGAATAATGCCCCAGTTGCTATCTCCATAACAAAAAAGGGCAACACAACCAGACAGGATCCAGTAGGGAGCTTCCAGTTGGGAGTCTCCACCTCAATGTTGTCTTTCCTGCCTTTCTTTAGCCTTCAGGATCATGTCTCTCTAGGGCGGAAAAGGGAGAGATGTGAAGGTATCATAACATTTATAAATAAGTTCTCTTACACGTTCTTTTTTATCACTGGACATCAGGGAACATGTGACAACAATCCTTCCTGAAGTGGTGGTATACATGGTATATCTTTGTAGTTAGCTTGAATTACATGAGGTTTCACTTTAGATCTCATACCATCCTCTGCTGGTGGATGTTCAGTCGCCCTTGGTAAATCTGTCCATAGCAGAGGACAAGGTGGTCCCCAGATTCAGTGTTTCTAAGAACTGACAAATGCTGCCAAGTGCATGTTTCTAGCCAGAAGGCAGAATGATAAAAATGGAGGTAGCTGAAGGAAAATGAAAAATAGCCAGCCTTTGAGAGTTTTAAAGTGACCAGTGTCCTTAGGACCGTGCAGCATTTCTGAAAGAATTCTTTAAACCTCTCACTGTGAAGAAATGCTCTCTTGATTCTGTTTTTGCATGTCCTTTTTTCTTGGCTGTAACTATATATGTAACAACAATAATTCAACTGTAATGTTTTGTACGTTATTCCTTTAAAGAAGCACAGTGTCTTTCCTTGGTCTGATTCTTACTGACCAAAGCTATACTTTGTATGAAGCATAAGGAGTAGTCTGAAAGCAGATTCTTCCAGATATAGACAGTCCTAGTGGCCAGAGAGATGCTTGGGCCCAAAAGAAGAGTTCATGCATCCTTTAACAAAACAAACAATTTGAATCCACTTTTCCCCTTCCTACTTCAGGGAGTGCTGAAAGCTGCCTTTGCTCGTGGCAAAGGAAGTGAATTTTGTGTTTAACTACTTTAAAATCTGGGAGCAAGTAATTTGTGCCATTATTAAAATCCTTGAAGTGCCTTCTTGGGCTTGAGCCCTGAAGTTACGTTTATTCCCACGAGTGGGTATAAGTATTTACAAGAAAATTTTTGGTCCCTTTCCACTGTGGTGGTCCCTTTGCCTGCCTGAGCTGTGTGTTTCAACTGTGTGAACCTGGGCAAGAGGATCTAATTTAATTTGCCTATGCTGTCTATTCTGTAAACTGAGTAAGACAAGACAGGACTGCCTGTTCCAGGTTGTCTCTAAAGCACCTACTTGAATAGGGTCCTAGGCTTGGTTGTCTCCTAGATGCTAACATACCATTATTAATTATAATAAGGGATATAAGATATTAATTAGTAGTCTGCGTTTTAGCAACACACTTAAATGAAATGCTCTTCCCTAGAAAGTTAGATAGTGTGGGAACTGCAGAATGAGACTTCATTTTTTTTGGTTGTATGCAGTGTAGGCTATATGTAGGTCAAGCTCTGTTAGGATGTTAAGCCTGTTGAGTCAATACCTCATCTTCCATTACAAACATCTCCTATGAAGTAATAATATGTTGCTTTGGCACAGTTGACCTAATTTAATTATGACTTTTCTTCTCAGCTGAATCTCATGATAGTATTTTTCTCAAAATGCCCATACTGTGAGAGTCCCAGACTTACTGCTAAAGCAAAGGTCTGCTGACTTGGTTATTTTATTTTTAAGCTCATGGCTATATGAGATGTGAACCCGTGTAAAGTATTTTGAAAGGGAGAACTATAATCAGAAAGAAAAAACAAAAAGAAATTGCTTAACTGTTTCTTTGCTTCTACTGCTGCTGAAGGAGTAACGTCCATTTAGTATAATGAAGATGGTACTTCCATTACAGTATGTGTGTGACCATGGAGCTATTCCATTGACAGCCGTGGAACACTGATAAAATGTAGACATGTGAATGCTGGAGCAGTAGCCAAGCAATGAGGAAGTTAAGTGGATGAGACTGTTGGAATGGAAAATGAAATCATTAAATGCAGGTGTCAGGATTTTGACATGTGACTGTGACTTTAGGCAGTTTTGCAACTGATACTGAAACGAAAAGAGAAAAAAAGAAACATCCTATTAGAAGAAAAAAGTTTTCAAACTTTGCAGACCAAAAATATAAGCTGTTCAAACAAATCACTGAAAACACTCCTACAGTTTCCATGAGTTGTACTTTTTGAATAGATGTGATTTATAGTGGCTTATCAATGGTGCGGGTGACTGACCCATTGGGGGTGCCTGGAGCCCAGCTGGAGTAATGCTGCTCCCCACCGTGTCAGCGGGGCTCGAGCCTGTGGGCTCAGGAGCCCTGTCTGATGGGTGAATGAAATGGATGCTTAATTCTCTTCTCTCTCTCTCTCTCTCTTTCTTACACAAACTTTGAGTCATTAGTGGACTGCCTGCTGTAGAGATCTCTGGGCTTTACACAGTCTGGCAGTCTCTCTGTCACTGGAAAGGAGATCTAAATCAAATCACAGCAGAGAAGAAAAAATTCTCTTATGAGAGCTGTCAGCTTGCTTTTAAAGATGACTAGGATTTGAAGGGGAAAAAAAGTATTCAGAAAGAATGTATTTCCATAATCCAGCAAACTTTTTCTAGCTTGAAATATTTTATCACTGTACAGGGAGTTTTCTTTTGTCTCTTTGATCTCTGTGACCTCATATGTGACTTTGCACACTGTGATGTGAGGGACCACAGTAATCTTATTCCATCCCATCCATGGGAGACAGCAGTACCCTGACTGTAGTAACTCCTGTGAACAACTTCTGGAATTAAATAATGTTATGTTGATATCAATTATAAATGTTGTAAATATACGTCAGTTTCCAGCTAAATAATGAGTCTTGGGTTTTCCAGAAAAAATGAAGCTGTGGATCTGATAGGAACAGAACTTTGGTATGTCTCTGCTCTGTATTCCATTTAAAAATAATTATAATAAAGAACTCCTAATTATCTTGAACTCAGCACTGCATCTGGACTACAGTAAAGATTTTAATTGTATCTTTACTGTGTTGAAATGTGTTTGGTTCTGTGTGAGAAATTTTGCCAATATCATGTCTACACCTATTCGTTGTGAACGTGCGAGTCTTCTTGTGACTTGGTTTCATCACATTGAAATTGCTGTAATTTCTTTTTCCTTTTGTCTCTGCTCACGTGAAGACCACAAAAAAGGCAAACAAACCCACTTGACTCTGGTGCCAGGTTGTACTGCTCAAAGTCCCTCCGGCAGCAGAGTAAGCACCTAACTCGGTTTCTTGCAATTTCGGCAGATCAGAGTGGTATTAACTGCGGTATATTTCTCTTGATATGAAAATGCTTTTAGCAGCTTTGTTAGGTCTTTGTCTTTCACAGTGCTGTGTTCACGTCACTGTCAAGTGACATCTGAAATAAGTTCATGATCTCTTCTTCGTCTTGTGAGTATTCTGTGTGTAATACGTTCTTCAACTTCTACAATCTTCAGTTGCTTTCTAGAATTACAGCCTACAGGAAATTTCCAATCCAAAATGCTTCATTTCAAAATTAAGTTGTCTGCTAATTGCTAAAGCATCCCTTGTGTCCTTTTGAAAAAACCAGGCTCTAAAAGATGGAGGAAATGAAAACTCCAGTATGACAGCAATTCCACCCAAGGCATATGATTAACGTGCTGGGATGGATTCTCAGCTGTGCTGAGTTTGGCCTTCGTGAAGCTGAGCAGAGCCAGAGAGAGCGGTGGCACTGAGCCACCTTTCCAGTCCTTTGATCCTGGGCCAGCCAGGGGCAGAACTGGCTGTCTGCGTACTTTAAAGCAGCCTAAGAGGTGTTTTAAACTGTGCGGTTATAATGATGAGGTAGGGGCTGCTAGCCCAGATTGCTACCCCAGCCCCACTTCAGGGGTATCCTGGGCATTGCTCTCTCCTGCTCCCCAGCCTAGCCTGTGACCCAATCACTTGTCACCAGGCATCCTAACTGCATCTTTACAGTTACTGCTTTTAGAAGTAAAAAAGCAGCCAAAGTCAGAGACAAAAATATTGCCTGTTACATTTACAAATATAAGGAAATACCTCTTTCACCAGTACATTAATCTTACTTTGGACTAAACCCATTTTTAATTATTCATCTTGATTTCAACGTCTAAATCCATTCTATTAAGTCTTACTATTAATCTTGAATAAATAATTTACTTTTTAAAAATTTATTTACTGTTAAGTATTTATCATTACAGGTATTTAAGGAAATGACATTTGCATTTTTGAAAAGCATTTGCGTATTGGAAAAACAGATGTTTCCTGGATTAGGGCAAAACACTTATATTTTGGAGTAGAAATATTTCACTTGTTTCTTAAATCTGTAATTATTATATTTTATGGTAGTTTTGTAGTGATCTTAATTCTGAAAAAATATTCTTTCCTCTTTAATTGTGTGCATAGATTCCATACTTGTGAACAGTTTGAGATGAATGTGTTTATGACACAAATATCCTTTAGACTCTTCCACTGTTGTGATGCAATTTTCTAGATTTGAAATTTTCAAACTATCCCGTTAAAGTTTTTCTTTTCAAAGGTATGAACTATTGAAAATAGAAGTCTTGCGACTTGCTGCTACCGGCGTGCTCTTTGAACTAGGTTGTCTAGATTTTTCCCTTTGGATGAGACCTTTGTGGAAGGAAGGACAGATGATCGTGTGTATCTGCCCAGTGTGTGGTTTCTGAAACATCTGGTGCTGGCTCTGTTGGAGACAGAGGAGAGAGGGGACGGGGAAGGCGGGGAGGAAGCATTCTTCTGGAAAAACTGCTTTTTCTCTTTTGTTTATTTTAAAATCTTATTCTGAATGTCTTCAGATTGCTCTAGTTCTGAAATTTCTGGCTTTCTCTCCAGTTGATATTAGTGAGTTGTTCTGTCCTCATAACATGTAAGTGTAAAAATAACACCAAAAATATGACAGCTCTATGGTACACTGTTCCTGAAATAATACCGTTCAGTGATCAGGCTAGTAATCTTAGTACAAACCTGTACTTAACTTTCACGTTTGTAAATTGTGACTGCGTTACCTTGCAGCTTTAATATTCCATTATCCTATTTATTTTTGAGAGTTCACTGAAGGAAAAAAATCTTAGCTTTGAGAGTCAAAGAAATAATATTTTTTTAATATGGGCATTTAATTAAAATTGTTATCCTAAATACTTGTTCAGCTTTAATATTTTCAAGGTTTTGTTTTTAAAAACTAAGTTCATTTTGTAAACTGCCTTTGTTTCACTGGATGCCATCAGAACACCTTTAAAAGGCTGTGTAAAGTGCCTACTGTCTCTGCTGCAAGATCAGTTCTGTTCAGTCCATGCTTTGTGAAGTGTGAATGCCTGATGCCTGTCTGCTCTGTCCCTGCATGCGTGAATGTACTGCACAACGTACTGCCACCCTTAACAGCGGAGGAGGTACTACTTCCCCCCCACTCCAGGCTGTATTAGATGGCATAATGGCACGGCCGTTCTTTCTCTTGTCTTTAAACCACTAGAAACAGCAATCATAGTTTAGATGTTTGAAATCTTTGTATTTTACTTCATCTGGCAAAAGCAATGCATTTCCCTAATCCCTTTTCATCCTCTAGATTGGAAAGGAAGGTTAAAAAAAAAAAAAAAAAGCCTCAAAATGTATGAAAAGCTGTCTGATGGAAAAATGCTAGTGCTTTGTTGCTTTGGAGCAGGGACATCAAATTTGGGAGGAACAAAGATGCCTTCAGATAAACCTTTTTATGTTCCCATGAAAAACTTACAAGTTAACTGCTGAAAAAATATTTATAAATGAAATGCGCATCTGTTTCTTCCTAAATGGTCCAGTTTTAGGGGACAGAGTTTTGAAACCAGATTTGGAGGTTTGGAAAGGAAAGGCAGCACAGCTATAGGGATGTTTGGATAAAAGCAGGAAGCTGACTGGGAGAGGGAACTTCTTGGAAGAATGCGACCCAGAAAGCAGCATTTTGGAGGGAAGAGATGGAGTTCAAAGGGACAGCGTAGGCTGGGGACAGGCAAGAGAGACTTTTAACTGGACTTGAACTCCTCTAACCAGTGATGCAGAAGCTCTGCACTATGCTGTCCTGACCCAGCTTTAGCCCGAGCCCTATCCTGTTCTCACCCTTAGAGAAAATACCTTTTGTTCATAGTCAGCAAAAACCGTCAGAGGGTGTTCACAAGTGAGCAGCATCCATTGCATGACTGGAAGCCCTTTCATGCCTTTTCTTCTCTATTTCCATCACTATTTTATAAATATCTTCTTCATGATTCTATAATCCCTATTGATGGTATTGGATCAAAATTTTTCCTTTTTTTTTTTTTTTTTAAATCAGCTTCTAGTGGGAAACCATAAAGGGCCTAATTCTGATATCAGGATTTGAGGATACTTGGTACCTAAAAGAATCAAGACCTTAGAGAAGTTGCTTCTCATACTAGTGATAAAGCTGACCTAGAATATTTCTGAAAGACTTTTCTGTGTGATATTAAGCTAACAAGATGTGTTAAACTCGTGTCACGCTTTGAAAGCCTGAGAGTTTAGAAGTAGGAATCTCTCTAAATTCACAAGAAATATGAAAAAGAAGAGAAACAGAGGAACGCGAGGGGAAGGACAATGTAAGGCAATTTTTCCCAACCCTCTCTGACCAAGGCAGGCTCAGAAAGTTACATCCTGTCAGATTGATAGAAACAGTTGGCAGTTATTTTAGTCAAGTGAGTAGGATTTTAAAAATGGGAAAAATAAGAGCTGCATGTTAAAGGCTTTCCAAGCTTTCCAAGAGTTCTTCTACCAGTTGCCTTCTTGTACATAAATCAAAATGGCCTTTGAAAGTTTTCTCTCACACACCTTTCTAGAAATCTTTAACTCCAAAGTGTAAATCTATAAGTATCTTTACAATGTAAAATTGATTCATGAATAAGTAGCTGTGTACTACTTGGGACATTTAATGTGTTATAAAAAAAGTAATTAATTTATCTTTGAGCAAATTCCGAAACCATGTGGATCTTGGACAGCAGAATGAACATTGCTTGTGTACTACAATAGCTATCTTGGATGGATATTTACTTGTTGTTATTACATACGTAATCTTTTGGGTGAGTGCCTTAGAGAATAGGAACAGTAGGTATACCGCAGTGGGACATAGCTGTGTGGAGATAGCAGGGAAGTAAAGACTTTTCAAACCATACTTGCTCATGTGCAGCGTGGCACTGCTCTTCCCTGCTCCCACATGGTACTTAACTGGGCACAGCAGGTTGGCACACAGCAGTGCGGACCAGGAGAGCTGCAGCAAAGCCATGCTGTCACACGCCACATGCTCATCAGCAGCGTCCTTGCTCTGAGCATCCTCCCTCACAGGACAATGCTCCTCCCATGACTGTCTCTCCATTACATGAGTCAGTGCATCAGGTTCGCACTGAGATGAGAGGATCGGCCATACAGTATTGTCATGCCTAAGTGCTGAAAACCAACCATATTTCAAATAAATAAAACTGGAACTTTATTTTCTGGTTTGTGGGCTTGTAGGGTATATTTGAGTGACTTGTCTCAGAAACTGCAGAGGCTAGATACTTTCCTTCTTTTGTGATTCTTATGTTATTAACTGGCTCCAGATGTTGTAACTGTAAGAAAATAAGTACTGGGAGAGTTGTAACTGCATCGTTCATGTAGCAATGTTGGGAAGAGCGATCTGAAGAGGCTGATGGTCATTCCTTCTCTGAGAGGCAACGTTGAAGGCAATTAGGTGTAGCTGAGAGAAATAAAATGTGACCATTGAGGATAATGAAAGATACTTTGGGGTTTCTGTGAGACCACTAGCTACAGAAGGATCATCAGATTAAATGGGAATAAAAAGAAAGTAGTTATCTTACTTATTTTCTGCTTCAACACCTTGTACAGAGGTACTTTAAGAGAGCCTTTACGGAATGCATCTTTGAGAGGTCAAAGTTTGCTGTAAAAAGGGGAAAATTGTCTCTAGAATAATTTGCATTTACATAAAATAGATTCACACTTTGCATACTCTTTATTTGAGATCTGTTTCATCTGCATGAAACCGCATATTGCTGGTCTTGCACTGATGAATATGGGGTCTACTAATGCATGTGAATAAACATACTTGTAGTGAAATGGTTTAAGCATAGAGGTTAAAAAGATGTCATTAGAGTGATGGATTCTCCAGAAAACATCCCCTTTGAGAAAATGTGTCATGGTATATATTCTCCTCTATAAATTGTACTGGTTTGTGGTTTGGAAAAACTGCAGGGAAATTGGATATTAGAATTGGGTTTGCTTCCTTGACTGTGAGAAATCCTGGCTTAATAGCAAGATTCAAGACAGTATGTGGAAAGTATGAGGAAATAGACATATTGGGTCATGGCAGACATGCTGTATTTATGCATTGGATGCTTCCTTTTGGACTATCTTATTAATGTGGCTGGGTTTTATCTGATTATCCCACTAATGTTAGAGAACATGCACAGACTAACATACATCACTCTTCTTTTGTTAAAACGTTTTGAAAAATAGCAGAATGTCAATTGACTCCATGCAAACTGCTGAAGTAAACTGTACTTCAAATGCAAATCCCTCCCCATGCTGGGGACCAACAGTTGCATTCACTAACACGCAGGTGTAGCCGTACTTGAAGAGATTATGATACAAAACCCAACAGAATTGTAGACAATTAAAGCAGTGTTACTGGATTGGGCTGGGGCTTAGTTTTTTTTGTTATTATTATTTGTGAGGAGAGTAAATCTACATTTATTTGCAGGCAGTTTAGAAATTGCCCCAAGAAGCCTGGCTCAGATTCCCAAGCGCTGTAACCTTCTTTGTACGCAGAGTGTGCAGAAGGGGGGAGGCGGCGCCGCAGGAGCTGCATGGGAAGCACTGGGCAAACTGCTGTGTGGAACAGCCGCAGAAATACCTGCGCTCTCACTGGCAGCCCCTGCCGCGCCTGCCCGGGCTCGACACACAGGCTGCCAGCTGCGCTGCCCCGTGAATTATGCACTGCTTATACACTAGGAAAATCAACTTCCAGTTAAGACTGCGCTGACACTACCGAACTCATACTTGCAGAATCTGGGGCACATTATACACAAGTCTCTGAGATGAAAGGCCAGCCATGAACTAGCCATTGTCCCATCAAATCCTTTCAGTCAGTCAATCTCTAATGAGAAACACTGAGGAACATGTTTCCAGCTCTTCTCTGGGTTTGGCCAACTTCTAAAACGAGGCTAATTGTCTACATGTGTGTTGTTCAGTTGAAACTCTGTCAAGAAAACAGTCTATCTGGCTGGTTTTAAAAGTTAGCTCTGATCCTGTAAACCATGTTTTAGGTGCATATTCTACTACAATGCACAAAGAAAAACTAAGCCGTTTCATTCAGTCTGAGACCCCATTGGGTTAATGAAATGTTCTTAAAACGAACAGCTTGCTGATGTATTTGCTGGCTGAGCAATCAACATAATGATACTGTTTTGAGAATATAGCCTGCAAATAAATGGGCAGAGTTGACAATTACTACACCTGTAGGTGAAATGATATCTGCCTATTTGTATAATTAAAAAAAAAAAAAAGAAAATGCTCTTAAATGCATTTGAAAGCGGTGTATTTTGTTAACAGCGATTTTTAAACCTTTCCCACCAATACAAAAAAGGCTTATTTTTGATATGCATTATGTCATACTACAAGTCACTTTTCCTTTAGCAACAGGAAGGAAGTTCTTAAACTGAATACAGATTCACCTTATTCATCATCACAAATTAAAATCATGACTTGTTCTGCCTACATTAACATCTGATTGTGACTGTATTTCTAAATATAAGCTTTAACTGAAAAGTAAATTCTGGAGCTTTTTGCTTTTGATTAATTATTTTGCATTGTCCAAAGTGGATAAATGTAGTAGAAATACATTTATCTACAGTTCAAATTGGACTCTAGCCAATCTGGGTTTGTTTGTTTCATGGCTAAGTGACATATTTTGTGCTTTCTTGTTGCCCATACTTTTCATGCACAGTAAGGCTGCTTTTTGCCTACTGGGACCAAAGTTTTGGAGAGGAATAAAACAGTCTTTTCCTTGCTATTTACTTTAAAGAAGAAAGCTACATGGAGGCTCTGATATTTTTGGTAGGCACATATGGAAAAAACATGTGTAATTGTATGACTGATCCAACAGATTCTTTAGCTGTATATCGTGGTATGCCATTTATGGGAACAATCTGAAGTATGAAGCAAACTTAAGTATGTGTGAAAGTTCTGTGAAGCAAAAAGAGCTTTATGTATGAAAATGCCCTACTAACATACCCCGTGTGTAATTATGCAGACTATTGCATGCGTCTCTCTAATGCACACATTTTACATTTAGTCTAGTCCAATCTGCTATATCCATGAGAACGTATAGACAAAAGTATATTGGTCATTTGCCAGGTGTCTTAAGATGATGAAGTGGCTAATATACTCCAAGTAGATGGAACATCACAGTTAGGTTGCATAGGACTGTGGCAATGTGATGTATTGTGTGTCTAGTGGCTTTCAGTTATTCTCACTTTCATTGTAAGCTGGAAATTCTTGCGATAAGTTAAATACCCAACAGGTGTTTGGCATACATACAGCATTTATTTTTACTTTGTTATCTTTTGAATGTAACTTCATCAAAGAGTCCCACAAGGTAAAAGTACTTGTTGAAGATGCTGCAAGAATATGCCTTGTACTTGTGTAACCAGTTCTGTTTGGTCTTTTTTTCAGACGGTGCATCAGTAATTCAGGCAGCTTCTTCATGCCTCAAAGTACCTCAAACCTCAGTGCACCTGAAAGCACCCTTAGAACACGGTGACATACGGCATCCTGGGCCACCTGGAAACAGAAGCATTACAAAGCAGCAGCAACCATCTGTTGTTTCTGACATCAGTGAACTGCAACAAGAAAAGGTGAGAAGAAACTAAACTGTGGGGCAGAGGCTTAAGAAGCAAGTTCCCCAACTTGTTTCTGTGCTATATAAATAGAGAGAAAGTGCAGCAGGTGCACTCCATAACTGCTATGTTATATTAGCATAAATATAAAAGAGACATTAATGCCATGAAGTAATGTTAGTAACTTAACTCTTAATGTGTCGCATCGTGTATTACATTATCTTCAGGGGAGGTTAGATAGGTACATATTATTACTGTATGGATGGACATGTAAAACAATGTCTGCCTTCTGCAGAGTGCTACCGTAGCAGCTTTTTTAAGGAGTGATTTGTTTGCTGGTGTCACGTGCTGTGAGTTCCTGGTTACATGTAAGTTCTCTGTTGACTCTCCTTTCTCCTGAAACATTCTGTAATAGTCCTGTGCAATACTGTGATGTCCATTAGCACTGGAAAATCTGTGATCGACAACACTGGGGAAGACTTACTTCTGTTTTACAAAGGAGGCAACTGAAGCACAGGCCGAATCTTGCCTAAGTGGCATTTAGTGGCAGTGTTAGGAAGAGGAATGATGAGTCTTGACTGTGTTCATTTCAAGAAATTGCAAAAGTTGCTACTGTGCATCCCTTTGCCTTATACAACTTGACTGCAATGTAGATGTTGCTAGAAAGACTTGCCTAATCTATGGAGATTTGCAAGAACAGTTTGAGACTCCAATTAGTGAGTCAAGGAAATGAATAAACAACAGCTTCTTACTGTGATTGAAGGAGACGTGATGCAGCTGAAAAAGGTTACTCACATTTTGAGGACTACCTATCTGGTTCTTAATATTATCTAAAATATAAGAGGTCAAAGAAGCAGATCTTCTATGTGTTTATAGAATGTAATGTATATACATTTGCTATTCATATAATTCACATGTTATCAGGTGAAAAAAAAAAACAAAAGAATCTGGAAAAAAAATAGTCAGAAGAATTCAACAAACTAATGCTTATTTGCTTAAGCCTTGAGAGCCTGATTCTGCAAAGCCAAGCCCTCCTCAAAGGTACCAAGGAATTGCAGCTTTTGCAGCTGCTAAGGAAGTTGAATGTGCTCAGCAGCACTTCTCTGGATTGTAATTTAGGCCACCAAAAGTCATCAGATAGATTACAAGATCTAACAAATTGAAAGGAAAGAGCAGATCTTAGAGAAAGCTTGTGGACTGTTTGGAGAAATTCTGTTATACCTTTTAATCTGATCATATATTCATTTTGGCTGTTGTTCCATTTAGACCCTATTGTGATGAAATGTTTAAAGTAGCATAGCTATTTTACTCCCTGGATTATGATTTAAAGAAGTATTCTGATTTGGCAGAAAAAAAAATGGCAAAACAGCCAACACTTTACACATTGTTTCAAGAGTTTGTGTGTTTACAGCAGGTGGGTAAAATATTCGGAAAAGTAAATTCTGACTGGTATGACTGAATTCACACATATCATACCTGTACAGGATTGATAGAAATTTTGAAGGTAGGTCTTATCTGAGATACTCGGTGCGTCTATGAATGTCCTAATTGTTTGTTCCTTGCATTAGGCAAGTGTGTGGGCCCCAGTGGTGTGAAACAGTTAAGTGATAAATATTTGAACACTTATACCTTGCTTTAAGAACAAAAAGATGGGTCAGTTTCAGTGGAAAGTGTTTCTTTTTGAGGTAAAAGCCTGTTTTTCTGTGGGAAAGGTTCATTTTGAAGAGGTAACAGAATAACTAAACGAAAATAATCTCCCAAAGGAATGCAGGAAATATTTGGAACTAAGTGTCCATTTACAAAAAGTTGTGAAATCTTCCCTTTACAAATGATTTCTAACATTCAATGGAAGAAGTCCCCCATTTTTGAAGTGAGTGTATATTGCTGTCATTAGCGTTGCTATTAATGGGGAAGAGCAGGAGGAACCATGAATACAAGTTTGTTGGCATTATTCAATGTAAAGCCATCTGCTTCTTGCTGTAACGCGAGAGGTGGACAACGACAGCGAACAGAGACGCCACCAATACTGCCCTAACAAAGGTCTGTGATTCCCAAAGGGTATTGATTTCTTTTTAATACTTCAGAGAAAGCAACCAACTTTCTCCATCCAACTTTCGGCTTGAGACTTCTGAGCTTTTCTGTTAAGGCCAAGTTATGAACTGCTGAAACGTAGGGGTTTATCACAGAAACCCCCGTGCAAGCTGAGCTTTGGCCATAGTACAATTTAAATTATTTATGCACAGCGCTGTGTTCAAACCATGTGCACATTTGTCCTTGTCAGTCAACAAGTGTTCTATTAATCGAACAGGAACCCTGGTGCATTCATTACAAAAGTAAGAACATTGAATTTGGGATGGTATTTTTAGTGCTTTTGACAGACAGAGATTATTAAGCTGTCACTCCCTCTTTTCTGCCAACTCCCCTATCTTCCTCCCCTTCTTCTGCCATGCATTGTCATTTTATTATTAAGAGCACACTAATAGTTAAATGACAGGAACCCTAAACCTCCAACTAGTTCACTGACATGACAGGTTATTTTTTCCCTCTATTCCCTGTCCAAGAACCCCTGCTGATCTTCCCAGCATGCAGTGCTGTGTGACCCTTAACATCTGGCAGTGATTAATTGTCTTAGTGTCATAGCGATCGCCTTCCTCCCTCTGATCCTCACTTACTTTGTTCTCCCTTTTAAAGCCAGTGTGCTGGAACCTTTTCTTCCCACTTTTAAATCTGTCCAGTATCCAGGATACTGTGTGTGTCTACTGCGATACAACTTGAAAGAAACCGAAACAGTCAGTTATCTGGCCCTGAAAGTCTGGTCATGGATTCAGGGGGCTTTCTGTTCACTGAAGGGGTGTGCTTGAAAAACAGCACTAACTAGAATGACACAGATCTTGTTGAACTTGATCCGGATCTCGGGTCCCTTCTAAGCAAACAATGCAGTTATGGGAAACACCGTTTTCAGCAGACACATGCGGTATTGTGTAGAAGGCTGTTGGCTGAAGCTTACACAACGTTACATAGATTAAGGACCTGACACCTCCTGACAGCAGTTGCCCCTTTGTGCTCAGCTCACCCTGCAGCACCACACTGCTGCGAAGGTCTGAGCCCTGTGCGGGCCTGAGCTCTTCTTGCTCAACTCCCACCGAGTTAGGCAGGGTTCCTCCACATTTACCAAGGACTGGTGTATAGGCTTCAGCACCATGATCGCCCGGGGTGAGAGCTAACACAGAGATAGTGTTTGCAAGTGAATCTTATTGGCTCAGTAATATCTGGGGAGAACTCATACCCGCTTTAGGTACTTGTGTAATAAGAAGAGGTGAAGACTGTACCACTAAGATAAATGTCGGATGTCCTCGTTTTGCTCTCAAATATCAGTAGACTTCCCATGTAATTTTAAAGAATCATTTTAGTCCTTGCCTCGGTTTCTCCTATTGGAAAATAAAGACAGTAAGTGCTTTGAGGTATGGGAGACTTAATTAGAGTTTTCAGAGACCTTTATTTTTCCTGTGTGAATATAATGTATTGCTAGGCAGTTATTTATATCTGTGTGTTAAAGACCAGCTGTCAGGCATTGGGGAAGCAGTGTAAGAGGGAGGAAGGATGCCATGTTGTGCAGATGGTTTTTTTTAGATTGCTTAGATTTGGGATACCTGTGATCTTTTCACAGTTTGGCAACTTGTATGGGTAAATTACCAACTGCTCTAAACTTCCATTTCCTTGCATGCAAACAGAGGATGAGCTAATAGTTGTCTCTGCAAGAAACCTAACCCTCTTAACATTTGAAGATGAAAGGTAAAAATAAACAATTGTTTTAAATCCTGGTTGAATAGTAGAATACATGCACTGAACTTAAACCACTGTTACATTTACATTTTAAGGCAAAATATCTGAAAGGCAGTTTCTCCTTCACTTACCTATTGAATGTTGAGTTCAGAGTCTCTCTGTCTCCCATGGCACACACTCTTCACAAAAAGATTTCTCCAGAGCAGTATTATGTTCTAGCTGTCCACGTATTTCAAATAACTATAAGACCATTTATTTTCTATTTCAAACCAAAATAGTAAAATGGAGTGCATGGCCTTTTCTAGTTGCTAAGCAACACTGTAACGTGCATCCTGCATTTTGCTGTGCCATTTGGCAATTCACACAAGACCTTGTTTGTTCATTTCCAGTCTAGTAACATTGGTTGCTATATTTCAAGTGCCAGTATAGATCAAAGTATTTCCTAGAAGGATAAACATGTTAACTGGCAGAGAGTGAATGATTAACATCAAGCACAAGCCTTTTAGTATAAAGGATTTGGCATGTCATCCATTGGCAAAGCTATTCAAATGAATGCCATCTATACCTAACAGATGTGCCACGAAGGAGTTATCCGCTTCTTTCCAAAGTACTGCTTGCTGTGCTGGTGTGACTGAATAAGGACGATAGCCGCTGCTGAGCTTTGTAAGCAACTGAGCCAAATGCTGTTGTCAGCCATGGTAGGGTATCTGGAGATCTCTGCTGACTTTGCTTGAGCTACTTTGCTTTTGCATCTGTATAACTAATGGTAGAATTATATTAAACTGCTATTTTCTCTTCCTCTGCCCTTTATGAACACTTACAAAGAAACCAGGGTCTAATGTTTAACTATTTAATATTCTTGTGTCTGATAAACTCTAAGCGTATGCCTAATAAAAATTGTCTTTAAGCGGGGAACATTCATTCATCATGACAAGGCAGGATATAGCTGGTTTTTGCTATGCTCTCTTCATTTCCAAACTTCTGATTAAAAACTGCAGATGATCAGAATCCCTCTGTTAGCATGCAATTTGGAGGGGAGGGTTGAAAGAAGGTTGTTTGGGCAATGCTTTTAAAAATACGTAAGAAAGACAATTTTTAAAAGCTGCACATAACACGTCTTTTTTTCCCCTTGTGTCTGTTTTGTCATCTCTAGCACTTGTGCATTTGTTTGGCATCTTTAATTTGCAACACATGTCAGATTCTCAGTGGTACTGTATACACTGGACCAAACATCAGATACTGACAAGCATACTCATTAAAAGTACTACTAAATGAGGAATGGTGTGGTGCGGTGGTAAGTTTGTCATGGGTGGCAACAATTTTGACTCTGTTACAATATTCCAAACCCTATGGAAATGCTGAGGGGAATTTAAAAAAACTTTATTCCTGTTGTAGAACGCTAGAGGATAGTTCCAAGAAGTGAACGTTTCCCATTAAAGCCTGTAAAATTAGCAGATTATCTGAGTAAGTCGTATAAAACCTTATTGGCTTAGTTGCATGTCATTGTGGGTATATTTTATAGAGCTTCTCTGGACAAAAATTTACCTGTAATTTACTATTACTGGTGGAATAGTAAGTGCCAGAAGTGATTTGTTAATTGAAGAAACAGGTAAGGTACTCTTGTTCGTGCAGTCATATTATTATCTGAATCTGATAGTATGGCTGAGGTCAGCCAGGAAATAAATCTGTTCATGCCTTTTTTTTTTGTCTTGATCATATACCCTATCTCAGACATGGTTGTGAAGAAGAGGATGAAGAGAGAGGTAAAGCAGATTTGCCTTGTGTGATCAGAGAGCAAAGGCAAGAGGCAGATTCTTTACACTGCCAGAAGTGTGTACAGCTGGGGAGAATCAGCCCACTCCTTTCATGGCAAATAATCGGTTTCATATTTTCTGTGGCAACCATTAATATACTACAGCCTTGGCTCTAGGCCTATAGGTAAAGCTCTTTGCCGTGACTGCTTTACTGTTTGTCCCCAGAGAGCTGAGGATTCTCCAGCAAGTCCATGGTGAGCAAAGTGATGTTCTGTCCTGTCTGTGATACAGCAGCCAGAGCAGACTCAGGCTCATTATCCTGTAGCTGTATTGGTAGATGCTTCTAACTGATCTAGAAATACATTAAAGAAGCTCTTTTTCACACACACAGCAGGAATGAACATAAGTCAAAAGATGGTATTTTAAAATTGACATGTACTATGTCCTAAATTATATTCCCTGTTGTTCATTTTGCTTTTTCTTAATGTTGGAATAATTATCCTGATTTCTACCAAACTGACTACATCCTTAAGCCAAGCCATGATGCTGAATTAGTATGAAATGAGAACAGCACCTCAACAATACTCTAAACGCCGTGGTTATTTAATAAGTTTTAATTTCTAAACTGCATTAATGTTGATTTGGGAGCTCATCTGTTGCTTTTCAAAGTGGAGTACAGTTTTTGTAGAGTATGGCTATAATAATTGTGGTAAAAAATAAAATTAAATCGCATGGCAAAAATGTTCTTAAAAGATTTAAAGGCTTTGTAATGATGCGAAGAAAACTAATTTGTGTACTCTTGGCCCAGACTGATGCAACTAACACTGATTATAAGCTTAAAAGCCCATAATGTAAAGTCAGCTTTTCAATCCAGCATTTGTTTTTGAGAGTATCTAGCTCTCCAGTATAAACGCTGCAGGGGTTGAAAAGGACGGGGACAGGGAGTCATACTGCTTCTTTGTTAAGTTATGCTGCTTTGGGCCTGAAAGTGCTCTGAATTGCCTTTCCGTATATACCTCTGTCGTCTTTAAGTAGCAAATTTATGCTCCTAATGTTTGCCACTGTGACCTACGCCTAGACTGTGTGCCTAAACCAGTCTTAAGTAGATGACATGATGACAAGATGACACTTTTTGAGCGTCAAATGATGGTTTCCCATGGCAGATACCTACCAGTGAGAAAGCAGCGAGCTGTATGTGGGAACAGCTGCAGCGGTCCCTGCGCCGCTCACGGCGGGCGATGTGACTGGAGGGGGTAGCCTGGTCCTTGCAGAACTGGTCCCCCACCACGATGTGCATACACACAGTGCACAGAAGCAGCCTCAAGGCAGTCTGCAAACAGAATTGAAACAGCCCAGCACTTTCTCTGAGCTATGCATATGCCCCCACAAATGGCTTACAGAGGCTGCTGCTGCTCCTGATGACACTGGAGCAAAGCAAATCAGGGAGATTTTCCTACAGAGAGACCGAGGCTAAGAAAAAAAAGTTGGAGGTGCATGTATCTCTGCCTCACCCTTGGACATTAAGGCACTTGGCAAGCATGTTGGCCCCATCGCCAGAGCGGTGCTGCCTGCTGTGGGTCACGCCGTGCCTGTCCTGCCCTGCGTGGGCATCGCTTTGGCAGCAGGAGGAAACTTATGTTTGGAGCAGCAGCTGCTGTTGTCTGCGGCTGCGGGTGTGACTGCAAAGGCACTTGGGCATAGTTGGTCTTGGAGGGCAGGACTCAGAACAGCACCAGCGTAGGGCTGCAAGCGGTAATACTAAGCTCTAGTTGTCTTTTAACTGGGTATTATGTAAATTAAATAGAGTAGCTGTTAAATTAAAGCGTGAGAAGGTAATGCCTTCAGGTAATGCCCGCTGCAGCCAAGGCACTGGATTTTAAAGAGATATGGAATTTGTTATTTCCTTATTTCTTTCCATGGGAGATAGAAGTAAAGGCTCAGAAACAAACCTAATTATTGACTTTCCCAAGGAGGCACAGTGACAGCTCCACACACACAGGGTTCAAAAGTGTCAGGGCAAGCCAGTGTGGCCACAGAGCTGCACAGCTTATGGCACAGATCCTTTCTGAGGGAAGACTAGACACATTTTTACATCCCGTGGGAAATAAGTGACTTTTTCAACAAGGCTTGCAATAGCGAAGAATTTCTCAGAATGGAAACATTTAAAAATCTTCTGCCTTCAGAAATCTCCATATGAAGTATCCTAGATATTCAAATACCGGTTGTGGTATTTTCATAGTAAAATCTCATTCAGAATGAAGCATGTGAATTTAAAAATATTTTACCTTATCAATTTAGTGTCTATATCAGCATTGAATGCTACTTAAGAAAATCTCACTCCAAAAAATTAAAATGCTTTGCTAAGATTAATCTATCCATTAGATACTGTTAACTACTGCAATTAATAAAGCTTTTGAGGCATAGCAAAAGGATGGAAGTTCTAGATTACGATTGCATCTTAGTGGTACTTTGGATTAAAATATTTTACATTAAAATACATATTTAAATTTGTAAAAACTTTCAAAAATCAAAATATCTTCTGACTTTTTTAAAAAGTTCATGCTGTTTTCTTTAAAAAAAAATCTACTATTCTACCAAAGTGTTGCAACAATTGTTCAAGTATTGAGAAAACACTTCAGACATGGAGCACTGATGGTGCTGTAATGCAAGGTGACATTGATATGCTGAACAGTTAGATTAGCAATATTGCTGGGCACACTGTAATTACCCTAACTCCTGAGAATTTTCAAGATATTTTTCCTGGAGCTTGGATGAAAAACCAATCTAAATGTTATTCAAACGTAAAATCTCCCAGAAATTTGGACGGAGTCTATTGAGACATTCCAGCTTTATGTGAAGACTTTGAATGTTATAAATTCAGTTTAATCTGCTTTTTTGAAAATCTGAATGAAGAAGGGAACTTTCTCATTTGAAGATATGTTCTTTTAATTTCAATACCTCTCTTCCATTTACACTCCTTGCTTGAACAGATTTTATTTTTTTTTTTAGCTTTTGAATTTTTCATGAATTGGCATTTTCAGATGAAAATGCATTATGAAAATATTCCTGGCCATCTCTGTTTATGTGTATTTAAAATATAACTACCAGTAGTTTGGGTGCTCTTGGAATTGTATCTCAAACTCATGTAGACATCAAAATACAGTTTATATAAACACCCTTTCATCTCTCCCATTTTGTAATAGATAGTTTACAAAATGTTTTTTATAAAAATAACAGACAGCAAAAATAAGATCACAGTGGAAGAAAAATAATTGAGACAAAGGAGGAGATAGTTATCTTTCATACAGATTTTTACTGTTGGCTGCTTTTTGTTGCCTTGCAATGTTTTTGCATTAATGCCTGAAAAATAGCCTCTGACCAAGTAATTCACAGATTAGACGGTCACTGACTGCAGTAATTATCCTTCTAGGAGTATTAATGCTTACTGAAGACTGAATTTAGTCTTTTACTTTGCTGCATTGCAAATTGTCACGTAACTTCTTAAAGTCAGATTCTGATCTCATTTACACCAAAATAAATAGAGTATAACTACATTTGCTTCAGAGGAGTTGCTCCAGATATACATTGCTTAATTAAAAACAGAATCTAATCCTTTATCACCTTCATTTGTGTATATCTTGGTATACGCTGACAGGAAGGCAGTCAGTGGGGTGGTAGTTACGTCCAAGATAACTTGGAAGTAGATTTGCATTGAACTTTTTTAGTCCTTTGCGTTTGATAAATCCCTCTCCTACTTAACCAGGTGTGGGGTTCTCTTGGGTGCTGGCAGCATTGCTTCAAGCACAGATTGCTTGCAGGAAAGACCAGTGAATACTACAGGGGTTCCACACCTGGAGCTCTTGGAAGCTGGGCCAAGAGAGCGCCCACAGATTAAATCAACATTGTAGACTTGACAGATGACCTTATAGCACAGCATATCTCTTAACTTCTTTTAGATACCTGGGACATCTTAGATCCATGTGATATACTGTCTAGGAAGCTGTGGTGCACCGAGAAGGTTGGGTAGTATTTCAGCCTGTACCCAGCATGTTAACTTCTGCGGACACTAGCTTGGTAAGGATATGCGATCTTGGTAGCCTTAGTGAGAAAAGCTGTGATGTGGGCCCCTTGATATTCTTAGAAATCATAATGATTCATGTACAAACACACAGTTTATATTCCCTCCATAACCTTACCAGCAAGGGAAGGAAAACTTCTGTCCCTTGGCAAGAGTCCCCAGTGTACTCAGAGCTGTTGGCTGCATTTGTGTGTTTATGAATTCTAACAACTCCGTCACGAATGTTGTCACCAGATACCTGGGCTCTAGCCATAATAACTACATTTCCAAATGTTTAAGCATTGTTTGCTCTTAGGAACATGCTCTCAACTGTATTATACAGTTAATATAAACAGTAAATTATCACATGAATTTTTTTTATTTACTCCCTAACCTTTCTAGTCAAGGCTGAAATATGCATGGCATCACTTCCAGACTTCTTGTGTATTCTGTGAGATGATTTTCTCTTTTTTTTTTCTCTTTTTTTTTCTTTCTTTTTTTTTTTTTTTCTAAAACCTTATATCCTGAGACACAGAGCGGAGAGACACAGTAGAGAGACCACCACCACTAGAGTTAATACAGAATGTGCATCTGGCATTTCGAAAATGTTGTTTGGCCTCCTGGAGAGAACCAGCATAGTTTTTCATCTGGAAAGTATTCAAAGGGTATTTGCTGGGAAGGAAAGTTGTAGCTGTGTAATACAATTATGCAGACAAAGATTGCAGAGACACTATCCAAACGAAGTGGGGTTATGGTATGGATGAGAAAAAATAGTGATCAGCTGTTTTGTTGTGAAGGGAATAAAATGTCTCTTCATATTGTTTTGGATTAATAATGATGTCCTAAAAGAAAGAACTCTGAGGGAAAAATAACCATATCCATAGAAAAAGGAAGAAACTTACTATATTTCTGTGTACCATTGGAAGAATCACGAAGTGCCCATCAGTCTGACTGGTGGGTCAAAGAAAACTCCCCTTTTGATTTCCACAGACATTGGCTCAACCCAAATCTGCATGAAGGGTTCTGAAAGGGTCGAAGGGATAAACAGTATCTTCTCCAGGGTGATGGAAAGCAGCAGAGTAGTAAGAGCATAACATCCCAAGGTGGCAACAGGGGAAAGAATCTGTTTTCCTTAGATCACATGGAAGTTTCTGGTACAATGGTAATTAGGATTTTGGGGATGAGACCAATTATTGGCCTAAGGGATTCTCTTAGAAGTGTATGTAAATAAACAAAACCAATTTAAATTTCAAGCAGGTGTAAAAAAAAGAAGAAAAAAGTAGCTTTGAATAAGTACTGTGAAGCAGAAAAGAGCAGATGTTTAGAGTATTCCTTGGCTATAACTCTATTTTGCCAATTCCCCGAGAAATTTTTGACCAGTCATGTTGTCTTTAATATGGTGAAAGCTCTGATTATTCACCTTCTGAGGTAAGAAGCAAAATTTCTGTATATCTTTATAGACTTCAGTTACCATAACAGCTCAGCTTCAGTGGGTTTATCTCAGGGAGATAATATGTAGATAGGAAGAGTCACCGAGTGACCAGCCTGAAGTCACACAGGGAAGCAACCTGTTGTGGAGCAGTCAATAAGTCTGCCTAGTGATAGACTATCCCAGTAACCACTGGACCTGTAACCTTGCCTGTTCTGCAAACACACTTAGGCGCTGTATGTGCGTGTTAGTTTTGCCTGCCCACTTTCAGATAACTCGTCTCTTCTGCATATTGCAGGGTGTTTCTTCTTTTTCTATAACAAATCACTTCTAAGTTTGCTAAGTGCAGGAAAGGGACCTCAATTCCATTCGCATAAGATCAGCTTTTTGGCACCCGTACAGCTTTCGGGAGAAAGACAGGAGAGAAAAAGGAAGAGCCCATTAGGATTAAGAAGATGTCAGACTGTTTTAAGTGCAGGAGTTGTTCAAACAGCAGGTCCTTGTTAGAAGTGTGTAATTTTTGGACATATCCCGTAGCCTAGACTATGTGCAGCGCAGTAGCGTTTCCAGAAATGAGTAGTGGAAGGGGTTTTTGTCATTAAGTCACACAACAGAAGACAAAATTTGTTTTTTAAAATCCTGAAGTCTTTGAGGGCATAAAAGGCGTTATTTCTGTCTGGTTATTTTTGTTACCTTATTAGAAGCTTTCAAAAAAGCCAGCAGGTTTTTATTCTTTGGTTTGGGAGGGAAAAAAGTTGTTCCAGGGTGAGATTTGGCATGCCAAGTCTCTGGCCAGAGCAAATTTTTAACGCTGTATCATAAACCTCTGAAAATAGGAGTTTATAATAGAAATGCAGACATACAGTTAATTATATCGTCATGAATGGCGCCACTATAATTAGCTAACTTCTATATGATGCCAAGTTTGAAAGTATTTTACTTTTATGGCACTGGATGTCAAAAGCTATTTATGTTAGTTTCTTTCATTTTTTCTTTTATTGTCTTACTGACCTGGCTCACCAGGTTAGGAAAATGGCTTGCAGATTTTTCTTCCGCTCTGAAGAACCTTTGCAGCCTCGATAGTTAGCAGATTCCTAGAAGCTGGGGTGTCAAAGGGAGTGGCTTCCCTCCAAAGGCAGGCGGGAGGATATCGGCAGATGCAGACTTCTCTGAATAACCTCAGACTTGTGGTTCCCGTTGAAGGGCTTATTCTGAGATCACTGACAATCTCAGCTGGGCAGGAATCTGCTAATATTGGGGTATTATATATACTTTTAAGGGGACAGTTTTAAAGGAAGATAAAACACAGAGAAGAAAAGGAACACAATCTGTTTTAGAAATACAGTATTTCCTACAGGTTCAAAACCAGAGAAAGGTGCTAACTATGGAGCCAAGGAGATTATGGGATGAGAAAACCTCCTTCCTTAAGTTTCTGTTTCCAAGTAACTGTAGCCCTTTTGCTTTTTAGGTGCTTTGTAACACACAGAGGGATCACTGTTTCACCCATCACTGAAATACAGTTTCCTCTGGAGTTGAATACAAAAGCCGTTACAAAAATGTGACCAGGACTGTCATTTAGGTTGCAAAGTAAAGATGGACGTATTGTTCAGTTAAAGAACCAGGAGAATCTGTGAATTAACCACACATGCTCAAATACTATTTGAATTGATAATGAAAGCTTAACAAACTTAATCATAGAAAACAGTCATTAACATTTGAATGTCCAGGCAAAGTCTGTGCCTGTTTAAGATGGTAAGTTGAATTTTCAGAATTTTTTTCGAAGTGAATTTAAAATTTTCTTTTATCAAAGAGTATCCATATGCATATATTAGTATCCTTAAGTTACTCATTGTCGTTATTTCAAGTATCCATATTTATATGTGTATATATAAAATATATAATAATATTCATATGCTTGATATCAGTTTTCTCAATTATAACTGATAAGGATCTGAAGGTGAAACTTTCGTTCAAATACACTGCACTGTATAGGTTGTTGCTTTTTAGGGATGGTCTGAATTGTGCTGCCCTGGAGAGGTGTTTTTCTCTACAGGTGATAGGTAAGGAAGCGTTAAGACAATCCTACTTCTGTTTTTTTTTTGTGTGAGACTATGTGAAGTAGTACGGTTCTAGGAGAGTTCAGGAGTGTGACATTAACAATCTTTATGATCTGATAGTCCTGAATTATTATGTCCTGTATTATTATGTCAGCTTGCTTCTGCCAATCGGCATTTCTTCAGATCTGCTGTCTAATTCCATCTCTTCCAATAAAACTTCCAATGGTAATTTTTAAAGTATTTTGTTATGCGGTAATCAACAATACAGTAGGAACTAACATGGATTGCGCTGTACTTTTTAGGCAATCTCTTCCTTCTCTTGGATGTGTGCTTGTCACCTTTCCATGATGGCTCTTCTTTTTATGGTCTTTTTTGGTTATATGCTATTTACTGGCTACAAGGAGTTTCACACATACTATTACACTGTACAGAGCTGATAATGTAAACTAGTGACATGAGCTCAGTTACCACACAGTCTCTTCATGTTCGCTTACTAAAGGATCCTCAGGTGGATCCTTCTAGCTCTGATGCATATGAGAAATCCTGCTGATTGCAGAACTGCCCAAGTGAGTAAGGAACGCGGGACTGGCCACTGAGTGAAGAATAGTAATTTCTGCTCAGACAGGGCATGTCAAATCAGTGGCCACCGGCCAGTGTGATGGAATTAATGAGGGGAAACAGTAGCCAGCACTGACAATTTGGGATAAACTCACAGAGTTGCAGTGCCACATCCAATTACTATATTTCATTGTTGTTCCCTGGAGATGGGCACCCTCTGACAAACTCCATGAAAGCTGAACTGGAAATCCTGGGAATAGAAAAAGCAAGTATGAGTAAAACTCATGCTGATCTCCTTTAAAAACAAAAGCAAAACCAAAGCAAAACCAAACAAAAAAAACCACAAGAAACCCTAAGACTGAAAAAGCCTTGCCTTTCTTTTCTCCCCTTGACTTTGCTACAAAGTCTGCACTTTGCTGCCTGGCAGGAAGTGTTAAAATAAATTGCTTTCAAATGAAAAGAGAAATAAAAGTTAGGAAAACTTTTTTTTTGTCTGTGCTTAATTTTGTTGTTCTGTTGGAAGTGACACTTTTATGTTTTGACGCAAAGCATATTTTGATCTAAACTTGTTGTATAAACCAAATTGGACTATCAAGATTCCTGGGACTGCTTTAAAAAAATAAAATCTAAGGCATCTTTTTCCATTCCAAATAAGGGCATTTACTAGTAAAGTAACCAGAGAATTAGTCCAAAGAGTGCAAAAAACTGGTTGATGCCAACGATATTTTACTCCACAGAGTACTTTCCTCAACCATAGATTCCAACACATATGAGCAAAATAACAGCCTGGAGGAGTGATTCATGTGGAATTATTTAATTCTGCTCAGCAGAGTGCTACTTTTAGCTGGGAAAAATGTTCTCATAGACTGGTAGGCAAAAGAATATCCAGTACAAAGCCAAATGACATCACTGGCTTTTCTGTGTAACAAAAGGCCAATGGCATCCCCCCTTGCTGAGTGAAAATTAGCAGCAGGTCTTTGCACAGTGCACATATTTGAGAGGAGGGAATTCTGTCATTGTTATTTGCTATTTCCGCAAGTCGACACTTATCTTGTAAGCACATCAACTGTTTGCTTTAGCTCCACAAGTCATTTCCTATACATTATATCAGTTAGTCATGCTGTTCTGCATTGTGTGCAAAAGAGGTTAAATTCCACATGTAGAGAAATCAAAGATGAACAAGAACTATCTAAATAATAGTTTTAGAATGGCTACCGCTATACATTTCTTTTAAAAGTGGCTGTGTGGGTAAACCGTGTCAGACTTTTGCTTCTACTATGTTTGAAACCAGATCAGCACATCAAACTCTAAACTCCTTGAAGATAAAGTAAATTAGATCAACTCAAATTCTACCAAATGACTAAATTAGAATTGTAACTTGTTCTTATTTTTACATCCCAGAAAGCACACAGAGTTGTCAGGAGAAAAAACAGAGCTGACTATAGTTGCAAACAGTGGAAGATATCGGGGGAGGTTTCATATATGTTCCCATATGTAAAGAAATACATTTTTGTAATCATTGCATATCCGCAGACATTGCCCGCTTTTATTAGCAAATGTTGGTCTGCTGTAGTGCTATTGGGGAATTGTGGTATCCTCACTAGGGAATTGTATTGTATGTGATCTAGTAGTTTTTTTCCAGCTCTACTATCACTGAATCTTTGGATTTGGTTCTGTCTTTTTACAGTAATGTTTGCTTACTGTTTGTTTTATTTAATTAGAACTATACTGTCATGCAGTGCTGCACTGTACATCTGAGAATATACCAAATAGACCTGTAACTCCTCAAGCACAAGGGGAAAGTAAGAGGATAAAAAGAAAGCAGAACTATAAGAGAATACAACATTCTTTGGCAATAAATAATGAATATTTTATTCAGCTTGGTTTGAAACACAGCATTGTACGATTCTGTTGGAGAGCTAGAATATAGACCGCTTTCAGTCTCTTGGCTCTATAATAAGATCCTGAAAAGTTATTTTCCTTAATCCATGGTTGAATACAAACTTACCAGTCAAGATAGATTTTCACAGTCTGTAGATTTCTGCAATAGAAAGAGTTCAAATACTCAAGTGATACGGAGTTCACATTTTTTTTCTTGTTCTCACCATCTCATTCCTGTGTAACTGTATTAACATCACTGCTCTTCATCTTTTCTTTATTTTTTAATATCCCAGGACAATATTATAAAATCTTTGTGGAGAGAAATGTAAAAAGTTATGGCTTCAATTCACCAAACACTTAAGCAAGTGCTTAATTTAAAGCATATGGATAATCCAAATTTGCTTCAGTCATTGGCTTCTGGACCAGAGCCAACACATTTGGAATGCATCCTGCATATTTATTCTACTATATACATGATTCTATCACATGTGTGCAAAGTTGTTTGTGATTAAATTTGTCAATTACAGTAACTGGATTGAAATTTAGCCTGAGAAAATTTTACAGTGAGCGACACTCCTGCAATAAAGGTAACATCTGAAATCTTTCATTTTTGAAAAAAACCCTAGCATTTGAGACAAAATATCTCTGTAAATTTTGGTTTTTTCCTTTCTTGAGAAGTAGTAAAAAAAAAAAAATTAGTTTGATTTTTAAAATAAAGAAAAGTGATCAGATCTGTTGCCTTTGATGTTCTCCCAGATATTTCTTCTGATGTTTAAGCATACTAGAAATAACTGGAGAAACTGCAGCCAGTTTTCTCATCAGATTTCTCAATAACTTCCTGTTTGATTCTCCAGATATTGCCCAGAACACATTCTGTGGAAAAAGCTTCCATTTTAGCAATTCATCTAAAAAATATTTCTTCTTTTGAGATTTGATATTGAGTCTTTGCAGCATTAAAATAAAGTGCTGATGTTCCGGAGTCTGTCCTTTGCCCCGTCCTCCCTGGTGGGTGTTTTCTAAAAAACGTAAGGGATCGTCTGGTAGCTGAATGTCACCCAGATATTATTCAGACTCTATGTGTATGTGTGTATTCATATATATTACATGTATATGACAGGGAGAGAGGAAAAGAATTCTTATTCCATTGGTAACAACTGGCTGGTAGTAAAGAGCAAATAAAATGCTCTAAAAAGAAAGAAGTTGATGTTTCTAAATGATCTGGCTGGACTCCTACGTGATGTACTTCTATTCTTGAAGAAGCTGTAATCTCCATCAGTAGGTGTTCTGCTGTGTCATTGTCTGTATACTTTGTTATACAGAACAAATACAAGAATATATTATTCTTTTGCAGAAAAGTTGTGTGGGCCTAACTGATAAAGTCCATCTTTTGCCATCAACAGGAAGGACTGATGTATTTGTATTAATGTTCATATTATTCATTTCAGAAATGCTGTTGAGGGTGAAGGGCTTCCAGGATGGCTAGAGTGACCCTACAGAATGTTTGATGTGCTACTCTAGGAAGCAGAAATTTCCTTTGGTTTCCTCGAATGGAAATTTAGACTCTTTGTTCCCAAGTTCTCTGATTCCTGGACTACTCTCTTCAAAAGAAATTTCAGCTTTTTTGTTATTTTTAAAACAGGAAGAAAGAGTTTTTCTTTGTTTTTAAGTTCATCACTAAAGGCAAAACTTGAAAGAACTTGTAAACGTAAGTATAAAAACATGAGCATCTGTTTTCCTATCACGGGTGAACAGTTAAACGTCTCAAAGGAAGCTCCATTCCGGCCTGACCTGCTTCCATCCACACCTAAGCTACCAGCATGTGCTGTAGCCGTCAGTGGCATTGGGGGTGCTGATATTGCTTTGGCACGCTAACAAGTGGAAACCTTCCTTGTGGAAACTTCCTCATGGGAATGGTGTACAAAGCTAACTATTTATAAAGTGCTTTTGAAGGAGATACTCAGATGAAAATCTTTGGTATTTGTGCAAGGTCATAGATTATTAGTATCTTCTAGTTTACAAGAGCCAGATTCCAGTCAACCAAAGCATGAGCACCAATGAGTTTTTTCCTATGGTGCTCTGATCTTACTTTTATTTGCATGGGATCTGGCCCAGATTTGGAAATGAAGCTGAATTTTATGTCCTCTCTATGGTTGCTCTGGAGATTTAATTCCTGAAAGTGAGACCATGAGGCCTACTTGAAGAGGTTAAAAAAAAAAAAAAGGGTCAATATGCTGAACATTGTTGAAAAAGGATAGAATGCATTATCTTTGACACTAGTGGAGGCAACAGGTCTTTCTTGAGACTCCAGTCATTTCCCATCCCTTCACCAAATTCCTAAAAAGACTTGGTAGTATTCTAGAATGACAGCAAGTGAAAAAAATGTCAGACCTGCTCTCAGGACCTTGGCATCTGTTAGGGGTAGATGGCATATGTGTGAGAGTTTCAAAAGGAACAAATAAATAACAAATGGAAGCATTACCATGTTCAGAATTATGCTTCCCTACAGTAACATCACTATTTGGGATGACTTTAATATGATGTCCTACATTTTGACCAGCTTGCATTCCTCCTCCTGTTCTCCTTCAGAAGGTCTCTAAAGGACATAGTAAAAATTACCCTGAGTTGTTAGTTCTGCTTTCATCTTCAGAGCCATCTGGTTTCTTGAATCCATGTGTTTTGGCTTTTTTTACTCAAGACAGTCAATAGAGAGTATGAAATTACTAAGGAAAGAATCAAGGCTTCTGAACAATTTACTGCTATTCTTTTTCGTTTTAATCATCCAGCTTTCCTTTTGCTTTTTCTTCTCCATGTGAGCATTTATGCAAAAGTTTTAAGGGACATAGATGATCTCTTCTTTATTTACCCACTAATCACTGAATAAGAGAGTTAACTCAGATCCTGCTCAGTAAGTCAAAATCTGAAATCTCAGCACTAATTACAACTTTTCATTTGATGATTATGAATACTTAACCTTGTCAGCTCAAATTTGAGTGCTTCATTCTGAAGTCTACAAGTCAAGGCTCCTGTATTTAAGTGTTTTAAAGGAGGGACTGCTAGTTTTTACGTCTTAGTGACAGATAATCATTACTACGCATTTCAACTGAACAATAATATCCTCTCTTGCATATCTGTGCAGCCAGTGTGGAAGTATAGAGTAGAAGGGTATAAGACTTCAAGTCTTTTGTTAACCCAGAGTTTCCTTTTGTTCTTGTTGTTAGACCCAAAGGTAATGATGACTTCCAATTAGCATGAACTAGCATAATGTTAAATGAGTGACTGGAAAACGGAGGGAGGAGGGCAGCGGAACTATCAAGTGGGACAGTATAAACCTTGAATGAAGATTTGCGTTTGTGAAAATTCACCTAACCAAGCTCATTTTTTTTATCTCCCTCTCACATTCCACTTCTGTATTGAGGCAACCTTTGTTTCCTTAGGCTAATTTGCTATCTGGAAGTAAACACCAAATTACCACCAATGTAAACTTTATACTCATCCACTTGCAAACTGCAGTGCTTCTGACTTCAGAGGGGCCGTAAAGTATAACCACTTGAAAGGATAATACATGGCTAATTTTTTAACATGCATTCCTGGTCCAACTGCTGAAGAATGATGATTCTCTAGGTATACAGTTTTATGGATGACTTTCAAATGGCTTTTGAATGCATTTAAAACATGCTTTTGGCTAAGAAATCCGTGGTTACTCTGAAGTAAACAGGGTGACGGTACCGGTCACCAACTATTACTGTGTAACATCAGGGAATTTTCCTTCTAAAGGGTGTCAGCAGCGATGCGGGCAGAGGAACCTACTAAATTCATGCTGACAAACAGGAGAACTTACAGAAACCTGGATGTTGACTGGCTGCAGCTGAATGCATAGAGAGAGTGGGATAGGCAAAGCAGGTGGTTTATGAGAAGTGTTTCATACACAGAAATGTAAGATGCAACCTTTGTTCTTTTAGGAGACATTGTTTTACTAGAGATAAGATACTGAATTTCAAAGAACTCAAGTACTTCCAAACTAATAGTGAAACAGAAAACTAGTTTGGCTACTCGGCGCTTGCTGGCAGAGCCTGACTGTGGTGGGGAATCCATGTTTTATTAGCCAGAGACTAGTATGACTGTGTTAGTTGTGTGACTGTAAAACTTTAACAAATTTTCATGCAAATTCCCTGTCCTTAAAACTTTTACGAGATTACCTTAATGCATGACTTAAGAGTTATATTTTGAAGGAGAAAATATATTACAGGTTTTTTTGAAATAGATTTTGAGAAGATATTCCTCCCCTAGCAGTTTCCTTAGGGGCAAGAGTCTAACCCTCCAAGCATAGGAAATAGAAAACAGTATTGTTTGAAGTTACGCTAAAATCACTTTATCTACCCACCCATCTGTCCACAGTAGCTACCTGGCTCACATGCTTTCATAATTAGGCATTATACCATAACAATGTGATTTCTTTTAGGCAAATTATTTAGAGTTTTGTAAGCCAGAACAAGTTTAGTGCTTATTTCTGGAAGCATCGTACCTGTGTGACTGGCTGGCTGACCGCCCTGTTGTGTGTCTGTCGCAAGCAGGGGTTTCTGGTTTTCTATCACTTTTCACAGAGAAGCAAAGGTGAAGTCTGAGCCAGTCAATACAATTAACAGAAAAGTGCAGACATATTCTACAAAATTAAACAAACTTTGATTAAAGGTATAGTATGCAAAGAAGAACTTTGAATCCAAATATTTTGAATTATTTGTGTACTTGCAAAAGCAAATCATTGGGGGTTTTACTTAACCAAAGTAGCTATATAAAGATTCTGTACCTGCCTTTGTATTTTGAAGGCTATGTATCTCCCAGTGGTAGTTGTGGCTGAGGGAAGGAGACATGGAGGGAAAGAGACAGGATCAGGGAAACACCTGACGGACTTTCATCAGTGAAGTGCAGATATGAGATAACAGCTTGCCATTGACCTCGTTGACTGACTACATTCTTACATCCTTTTTATAAAAATTACTGTGTGCTGGAGAGCAGCTTCATGGAGCAGTGTCCCAGCCTGCTGACGGAACCATGTTACAGCACAGAAGTAGCAATACTGGGATGCTGACACAAAATTTCTAAGGTGCTCTGGACCTCGCACCTCAAAACAATTTCAATGTGTGAACTGCAGGTTTGACTAATGGGAAATTAGAGGATAGGGGGGGAACCAATTATTCAAAGATACCTAAGATGTTAATTAATAGTAGGGAAAGTGCAGTTAGACTTGGATGATTTTTAAAAATAATTTTCAAGTTAACTGGATTGATTCAGCTATGCAAAGAGGGAAATATTCAAATACACTGGGCCACAGTCTGTTTTGGCTTACAGGCTTGCTGTAGCTACTTCACTAAAGTCAGCGTAAAGAATGAGTGTCCACATTTTGAGTTAGACACTAACAGCTGGCCAGATCTGTGATCTTTTACCTCTTGATCTTTTCTTAATCCTCCAAGCATACGCTTAGAAACAACAGCTTTCTATGCCAAAGTGTAACCGCTATTTTCCAAGCCCTGTTTTCCAGCTCTCATATTCTGGTACAGTTAAGCTATATGTTTGACAACATATGACTTTATCGTCTGAGAAGGAGCATTACATGTGGAATCCAGGGGGAACAAAGTAGAATTCACTCCTTTCTAAAGGAAAGTTGAGAGTTTGTTGTTTAGGAAAAGTACACCAAGATACTATAAATTAAAAGGAGAGACTTCTGTAATAAATTCCTTCAACGGTCTTGAAGATCATTTTAACCTAATGTTATACTCTAACAAATTTACAAGCAACAATTATGCAGCAATGTCCTCTCATCAGAGATGCGGTCTATGCTTACGAATCTCTTTAATTGTTATGGTTAATTTCTGTTTCCTGGAGCTTTTTATTTGTACTATTTACTTTTTAGGGTCTGTCGTCGATTAAACAAATCTTAGGGGATTTTCTGAAAACTTACTAGAGTACAACCACTCCACGCACCCTTGTTCTGTTTTTCTAAATGTACACCAAAGCTGGAACCCAAGTATGTGTGTGGGAAGGACATATGGCTAGGTAGAAGACAACATATGTCTTTAGTATGCACTTACCATGCAGTTAGTTTAGACAGCATCTGTTGTTTGTTTAAACAGCTTTTTTTTTTTCCTCTTGTAGGGGGAAGGGTGCAATCTGTTTAAAGGGGACCTGCAAAGAGAAGGAGGGGAGGGTTTATGTCTGTTTTCTTCTTTTTTTTTTTTTTCCCTTACATTTAAGGGAGAATTGCTTTGGCTTGCCTTTTGCCTTAGAAATATCGGGACTTTGACGCATTATCTTTCATGGTGGTGTTGCAGGCATTTTTTGGATCACTGAGACTCTGGGACTTTTTGTCAGCTTTAAATGGAAGGGGGAGTAGCTGTGGATTCCTAACAAAGAGTATTTCTTGAAGCTCTCCCGGTGAAATACATTTCTATTTCTGTTACCATTAGCCACCTCGTGTACAGTTAGGACCCTGCAAGGCTGTTTGGTGTCACACACCTTATTTAACACATGAATTTAGCATATATTGTGGTGATCTGTTATTGTGGTTCAGTCTGTCCATATTTATTTGGTGGGAGCAGATGTTCCTCCTCTTGCCCCCGGGAGGCCCAGTTCAGCAGGCAGCTGCTGCTGTACCCGGGCGCTGAAGAAGCAGGAGAGGCACATGGAGAGAGATCCATCCTGGCCCCAGGTTTATTCCAAGTGCTGGACTGAGACAGCTGCCCTGAGCTCTCTGGAGCTGCACTCTTTGCTGAGCAGGCACCTGCCTGAATCCATAAGCATTAGCCATCTTGAATTTGCCACCCCAGAGCCCTGACATTCTCGGCAAGCTTTGAGTAGCTCCATGACCTCCCTCCCCTGCATCATCTTTTAATAGTCATGAGCCTGCACCCAAAATCAGCTATTAAAGAGTTTACATAAAACCTCACATGTGGAGTAGGGCAGAACTTGGCAACTGCAGCGATGTTTTGCTAAGCAAGTACAAATATAGAGGCAAACTCAATTTTGGCAAGAAAGAATTCCCAACTCAGTTAATAGGCCTTTCGCATGTGCGATCTCTCGGATGTCTCAAATCAACTGGTTTGCCACTTGTCTTCTAATTTCCAAGGCAAAGTGGAGTAGGCAGACCTGGATTTCTATGGTGCTTGTTGTTTTAAGAATTCCCATACTAGAAAGAAAAAGAGGAGCCAGAAGGAGAGGGCAGTGTCATTTGTCCTGTAAGCATTGTAATTGATCCCCTCCTGTGGAGATTTTCAAGACCCTCCTGGATGCAGTCCTGAGTTGTGTGCTCTGGGCAATCCTGCTTTAGCAGGGGAGTTGGACTAGATGATCTCTAGAGGTCCCTTCCAACTCTGAAACTCCATGATTCCGTGAAATGAATCCTTTCAGCATTTTAATTGGAATTCTCTTAGGGCCCCTTGATATTATGAAAAACAATGTGTTCAGTTAGGAACTTGAGTTCTAAGTTGGCCCTCAAATCTCACAGGCTGGATAAAACCCCACAAGTTTGAGTGCAACAGACTCTGGGAAGTCTGGCCCGTAAGTACATTTCCAGGTTCTATACCCTTCAGTGAGAAGAGTACATAAATCAATTAGCTAAAGGAAGACATGTTTTTAAAATGTTTCACTATTGTCCCTAATCGTTGTTTATCCATTATTATTTTTATGCTAAAGCCTCAGCCAACAAGCAGAGTGACTACATTTCATAATTAAAAATGAGACAATAAATCATGTCTTATTTTTAGTAGGAAAAGGTGCCCTTGATTGTAGTTATTAGTGAGGGGAGTAACTTCTTCATGGAGGCAGATGGGATACTGCAGGAAAGAGGAGGCAGAGGACAGAAACAATTTGAGTAGAAAGAGACATTTCTTTCTCTTTCTAAACACTTTCTAACGGTTGTGGGAGAACTGCTGCACAACTGCATCAAAGGTGTCCTCCTTCTCTACAAGTCATCTTTGCTGCAGAAGTCACACGAGGGAGCTCTAGGGTGAGTGCAAAATCAGCTGGAAAATGGTACTTGAGTAATCACCAATAGTTCCCTCTCAAAGTGGCTGTTGGGATTCTGCAAATGTCTGTTACGGATCTAGTATGGTTCAATAACATTATCAATGAGTATAGATAAAAAAGTAAGTATGTGTTTTGGATATCCAGTGGCGGGAGGCTGCAAGGAGGTGGGAAGAGAGTTTTAGAATTTCAAATGAGTTTGCAGGCTGGAAAAATGTCCACATTTTCCTCTCTCAGAGAAAATGCACTTCTAGCAGACTCACACAAAATACTGTGCAAGTAATGGATGGGGACAATCAACTAGATAATACTTGTTGCAGCCGTATCTGAGGGCTGTAGTAGTTCACAAGCTGAAAGTGAGTCAGGAATATTTCTATCTTGCCTAAGAGTATATTGCATAAGAAATGACTTGCTTTTTCTACCCTAGTCATCATGCATATAGCTTTGGCTGAAGAATTGCATAGGTGTGAATAAATTGGAAAGAACCCAGAGGAAATCAAGAAGAATGATCAGAGATGTTGCAAACATGACTTAGACAGAATGATTGCAAGAAATAGGGTTCTCCATTTAAAGACGACTGATAGAAGACTTAGTATGCAAGTGTGCAAAAGCTGTGAAAAGAAGAAAGGAATAAACTATCCCCCACATCTGTGAGGCACAGGAAGGGAAATAATGAGCTTCGCTTATGTCAAATGGCTTCTGGTTTAATGTTTTTTTAAAAAATATCTCTAATAGTTAAGATTCAAAAAAAATGCTAATGTGTGGGGAGGTGCTGAAGCTTCATTTTGGACGTCTTTAGATAAACATCTGCCAGAAATAACAAGGGTATAATTGACCCTGCTCTGGGAGTAAGGCTGCACTAAATACCTTTTTGAAGTCCTTTCTGGCCTTATTTACCATGATTCGCTACTGAGTGCTTCAGGCTCTGTGGATGGTTTGCTTCCTCCTTCTTCTCTTCTGTATATCTTTCTGCGTATCTGTGAAAGGCCAGGGTACTCAGCTTGGGCCCAGGATACCTCAGTTCTCCCATACCAACAGGCACAGTGAATTTGTTTTGGTAAACCCTGTATTCCTTTTAGACCTACACAATTTGAATTCAGTTTTCAGCAACTTTTCTCCCAGTAAAGGCATCTAAATTCTATTTTTGGACCCGCTGTGCAGTAGCTAGACTGCCAAAACTGCATGAGTGCTGATTTGCGTATTCTGTTGTAAGAGTGGGACACCCTTTGAAGAAGTGTATGTCTGAACACTGGTTTGGCTGCATTAAAGGAAAAAATGAAGACATGAAAATATATTAAGCAATGTTAAATAGTTGGTAGAGGTTTGGTTGAGGCACTCTAAAGAACAAATGCAAAATTTATTTTTGGACAATATTTAACTATTGTATCTGAGTGTTCTTCAATTATCGATCCATATAATATGCCTTGTATTTTAAGATTTTTTTTTGGCAGGAAGAATGCAGAGGTAATTTCAATATGAGTCATTTTATTTATACGCGCCCCAAACATATTTGTGTACAGAGGGAGCTCCCATTACAGTGTGATTAGAGTAACATGAGAGCCTTAAGATCAGGAGTTCAATTGTATATTTGTAAACATTCAAGTAACTTCTAAAACACTCTTCAAAGATGTTTATTATCTCCATTTTCTGATTGATGGGGTTGTCATACTTTTAAATACAAACCACACTAGTATTAACAGAGAGAGAGTTTCACCTATATACAAGACTTGTATTACTTGAATGTTTGAATGATCATAACTGTTAAGATAATTGAAGAAAGAAACTTAGCTGTGTGGATGGGAGGAGGAAACAAGTAAAGAGCCTGCACATATCTTTCCCTTAACTCTAGATACCATCTAGATGATTATGATTATTATTATTATCATTATTAAATACTAATAGCTTGTCATATAAAAAGCAAAATGAGACCATGAGCAGTATGCCAAACTAGTTTTATTTTTCAGGAAAGGTTTGGGGATTTGGGAGGTGATGCAGACTTTCAGATTCTTGAAAAAACTTCTTTTTATGAAGTGTATCCAGTGCTGTCCAAAGAAAATGTCATTCTCTGTGACCAAGTTACTTATTGGCATGCAATGCTGGAAGTGATGTGTATGCAGCAGATTCATCTATTGATTCACGTATTACTAATAGGTTATGTCACAGATTATTCTCTGGATATTGTCTGTTCTGTTCCTTTCAGGAAAAAGTCTTTCAGACTGGTTGTTATTTCTGGAAATAACCCTTTCAGAGAAGCCTGGCAAATATCTATTGATCCAAAAAAAATGTGGAAACACAGGGGATTTTTGGCAAAACCAGATTAGAAGTAACATTTCTTAAATGATATGATTTAAAAAATCTGTTCTAACAGTCTATGCTCAAGTAAGCTACCGTCAGCCTCAGCTGGGATTTCTGTAATGATGTCTACAAGGAAGGATTCTTATTTTCTCTTGTTGTTCTTTTGTTTCTTCAGTAGTTGGCTCTGGGGAGTGTTTTATGATTAACTGATTACTGAGAGTGGTTCAGCTGTATATCAAATCAACCCTTTAAGATTACTCACTCTAGGATAACGGGTTAGGATTAGGGTTTGGGAACTGAAGGCCTTCAGAGCTGGAAATCCACTGAAGTCTGCTCAACCACCCTTGTAAGCTGTTCTGCTCTCCTGGGGTGGGGGACCGGAGGCTGTCAGAGCTGGTTTTCCCGTGGAGGCATGCCCAGCCTTGGAGACCTTGGATGAGGGCTGGTTTAAAGATGGAGCTGTAACTCAGTGCACGTTTGGGCTCAGAGGGACTGAGTCTACAGCTTAAAGGAGAAGTTTCCATTTTTAATGAATAACTACCTTATTCCAGCGTATTTTTAAGACATTCCATTTGCAATTACCGTAGAAAGTAAAAGTTGTGTTGCTGTTGAGGTGTCTTGTAGCAGTAAATATATAGCATTGGTTTTCAGTGAATTGTGGGGCAATACCTGGTCTAATCCTTGGTGACTGCTGTCATTTCAAATGAGCCTCAGTTGATCAAACTTAGTTTTAATAGTAAGCAATGAGTGCAGTAAAGCTTAGCCATTTTTTTGGTTAGTTTGCAGATTTGTTTCTTCTGACATTTTAAGTAAGGAAATTTATTTTTGTAAGCTGTTGGAGAAAAGATAAACTGAAATTATTTTTTCTTTGGGAGATAGTCATTCCATCGGCTAATTTATTCTCCAGTGCAGCCATATTGTCAATTGGTTAACCCTTTCAGTAGGGAAGGAAAGAGGACAAAATAGTCTCTCTTTTGCTCCGTGGAGACTTCTTAAAGTTGTTATGTCCTATTAGTTGAAAAGAAAAAGAGGGCAAAAGGTATGTGTTTCATAACACCGTCAGTGTCACGTACATGAAGGATGCATTCCTCACACAGCTAAAGAGCTGAAAGAAACATCGTTGGAAAAAATAGATTAGTGGTAGCTTTGTTGATAAGACTGAGATGGGGTGGGAGAGGGGAGTATTTTACAAACAGCTAGGATTAGGTTTGCGGCTTCTAGAAAAGATGAATTTCTTATGAGGCCTTCTCCCTGCTGCGAGAGAAATGAAGTTGAATCTGGGCGTGAAAACAGTTGCAACACCTGCAGAGGCAGGGGACTCTTTCCAAGAGGTGCACGTGTAGGAGGCTGGTGAGCCCTGGGGAGGTGGGGGGACACCACTTCCCTTTCTCCCTCCTCATATTTGGGTTGCTTGGGATCTCTAAGAAGAGAGAATGGATTTGCTGCAATGAGGCCCCGAGAGAGACAGGGTGGAGCTGAATCTTCAGAACTGGGTCTTTACTTGCTCTTTGGAGCTGTTTTATTTTTGTGTTGTAAACACCATTCTCAAAACCTCCAAGGAAGGAGGGATTTTTTTCTCACCTTTTGGAGATTGTTTTTGCCCTTTCTAGCTATGGACACAGGTCTAGAAATTGCTCTGGTAGTCATTGGGCCCATGGTCTTATTATTTTTCCTATTCTGAGCCATAAATATGAAGATAAATAGCTCTCTTATTCTGAGATAGTAGTCCTTAACAGTAAATTCTTTTCTAGCAGCATTACATAAACCCAAATAAATGTTTAGCAAAACATGATTCAAAGACACGTTCAGGGCCGTGGCTTCAACAGGAACTGGGGATGCGTTGCTGTAGCTTCCATGGTATAGATTTAGCACCAAGAAATGAGACTGACTGAATGTGAAACAGCACAGGCCACAGTTATTGCAGTATATAATCTAATGTGAAAATCCAAACAACTGAGACTCACCCAGCAGGCAAAAAAGTTTAATGGGACTAGAGGGAACAGTGGACTTGAAACAGTGCTGGTTTTGCTGAAATCTGAGTCTACACTGGGGGTGAGGGAGTAGCTGGTATACTATCACCGCTAAATTGCTGTTTATTGCTTTATGGAATTCTCTGCAATTCCTGTTTCTCCCCATGTTTTATTAATCAAAGTGAGGAATTGTGCTGAAAGTCACAGGGTGATCCTTCTGTACCACTTGCTTGAGTAAGTCACTGTGTCTTCCAAGGGGCTGACAGAGTTTCTGTCCCTTCCTTGTTGCCTCCCCCAGCCTCTTTTTTATTGTGGGAAAAAACACTGCTGGAACACACCTGCGGGTAGGTGGACTAGAAAGGGATTTGGTGTTTCAAAGGCTTTTGACTCAGAGATGTAAGCGTCATCTACTGCTCTTCCTGTCTGTCTGTCTTGTTTAATAAATTCGTCCTTCCTTGCAAAGGATACTTTGATAAGAGGACATTACATCCTCAGCTCAATCACTTGCCGTGAAGGACTATAAAGGAGCTTTCTTCAGTTCGTTCTACCTCAAAAGGTGGCTTTTAAGACACTGCTACCTAGGCAGAAATGCTTCTTGAATCAGTCTATTTTTTTCTCTCTTAAATGCAAATCTCCTACTGTGTTCTTAGCACTTTGCCTTTATATGACACTTTTCATCTGAAGCTTTTAAACTGCAGTGTGTTATAGTTTTGTAAGAAAGTAAGAAAATTTTACCTTAAGATACATGTTTTTAATTAGAGTAAACAAACAGTAATGAAATCATGGCCCTGATTCTGCAGGCTGATCCCACTGATTGAACCCAGCTCTCTCATGAGTTCTTTGTGAAACAGGGGCCTAACTTCAGATGCCTTTCTTCTGGAAACGAAGGAGCTCAGCTGCACCACATGATTAGTTTTTTAAGCAAATAACTTTTTTGGCTATCAATGGAGGGAGCCCAGGAGGAATGACCTGCAGGTGTGGAGGAAAATTTAACTTCCCAACCGTGCAGTACTAATTCTTTGTTCTGCTGATGCAGGATTAGAGCTCAACGGGAAAGAAAAAGATCAATGACATTTAAGGCTTCCTCTATACTGAGGTAGGATTTTTATGTTCTCAGCACCCATAACTGGGACCAGATTTTTCAGTACTACTCAACTCCCACTAGATGCTTAAGTATATACTTGACATTAAAACCAGCTCAACGCCACATGTAGTGAACTCCTGAAAATCCATCCACTTATTTGTATACCTAAGTTTTCCTTCCAGACATCTGTATTTTTTTTTTTTTGCATTTTTAATACCCCAAAATAGCACATAAAATGTGTCATGTCAGTGATACTTCTGTGAACCTAAGCTATTTGCAATTAATGGTGTCTGGTCATTGTTGTAGAAATTCCATTAGGAAAAATCCCAAAGTAGATCCAACCTAGAGGTAAGCAACTGTTTAGGAGAGAATTAAAATTATTCAAACTGTTTCTCAAGATGCTAGAGAAACTTAAACCACAAAAGTCTTTGAAGTTTAGAACATGTTTTCATTAGTAATTCATATTTCTGATTTCTGGGATTTGGATAGATCTGAATAGATTGATTTAAACATGAAAATTTTATCCATCCCCCCCCCCCTTTTTTTTTTTTTTTTTTATTCTAGAAGCAGCAAACTAACTTGCTAAAGAAAGACTGGGGTTTTCTTTTTTTTTCTTTTTGCTTTGGCCAGAAGTAAAAACTGTCTATGACTGTCTTAGGAGAGGTCTGTTAAAGTGTTTGTGTTTGGCAAGTATATGTATATATAGTATTTGAAGGAGATTAATGGGTCGTAACTCATAGGATGATCAACACTCTGAGGTCCCATTAATCTAATTCTTAGATTAAAAAACTAATTATCCAGGCAAATTTGAACCAGTTGACGATACTACAGTCATTTCTGGTCCCCATGTTTTTGAAGTCTTCTGGAGCCAAGCCAGTGCTGTAGAATTTTGCACTCCAGCAGATTTTCTCCTAGTGCTGAAGAGGTGGGACTCCCCCAAAAGCATTGCTGACATGACACCTAGATCTGCTGGTGACACTGCTTTACAAATACTGCTTTTTTCACCTGAGTGGGAGAGGTCATAGTACTGTAATTGTACAGTTTAGCTTTGCTAATGTAGCTGAGAGCCCATGAAGAATACTTTGCCATGTTGATATACAAGCACAGTGATCACAAACACTGTGGAAACACAGCTTGGTTGGATGGCGCAACTAGATTGACAGGTTTCCACTGCTTATGGGATTCTTTATGTGATGAAGGTCAGTTTATTTTGAGTTTTGTATTCTGCTGAAAAAGTCTGTTAGTTAAGATTCCACTTCGAGGGGCTTGGAAGTTGTGAGGATTTTTTTTTTTTTTTTTTTTGTCTTGTTTTGAAGGTATAATGAGGACCTTGCACTGGAAGCCTGCAGCAATCCTGTTATGCTGTGATTAATGTCACTGTATAATTCTGACAAGCTGAAGCCCTCCCAGGGTGCTCATTCATCATGGATCTCTCTATAGCTCTTATTTATTTATTGAACAACATGTAAGCACAGTTCCCTTTTTTGTTTAATGTATCAGCATTTCAGTGTGTGTGGACTTCAAGGTTTCAGTTTTGTTGACAATAATGAGATCATCCAGACAATTATTGTTTGATTTTCACTTCACTAGTGAGCAAGATTAAAGAAAAGTTAAGGAGCTTTGTCTGTTTCCTGTTACCCATTTACCGAGGGGGAAGAAAAACTAACTGTTTAAAATGTATAAATTATAAGACTTTTTAGATCATGCTCAAACAGAACGTGAGGAGACTGCATATCATTAGTTCATTGGAGTTTTGAATGGGTCAAGATGGCTTTCGGCTTAACTGAACCGTAATTTGGCTCCCCGCTTAAACAGCATGCACACGTTAAGGGCCGAGGCGTATCCTATGTCTGTACCACGTACGAGCGTTTGCCCAGCTCACTCACCATCAGGTTCTTCACAGTGCAGGAATTCGTTGCTTGCACAAGAAAGATCTGTACCTGGCACCAGCATTTTGTTAAGGCATCTCCTGTAGGCTCCCTGCACTGCCGTCTTTCATTTGGAGAATAAAAATGGATGAGAAATTGAACACAAACCTGTAACAGGGTGCCACACAAGGTTCCAAAATCAGGGACGTGCCGTGCCATAGGCCAGGCTTGGAACAAGGACGCTGGTAACGTTCTTTAACACGTTGGAAACTGTTCAGCTACTGCTGTGGTAGGTGACGTGCCAGAGTCTGAAGAGAAAGTGATTCTCAATACAGAAGTAATGCTTCACCTAAAAGAGAAAGTACTGGTATGGACACTTTAAGATCAGACAAAAATATCAAGAAGTTGGAGGGAATTCAGAAAAGGGCCACAAACATGATTAAAGAGCACAGAAAGATGATGGCAAGAAAAGATTAAAAGAACTAAGTGTGCATAGTTATATGATGATTAAGAAGGCGCATAAGCGTCTACAGCTAATTGAAGGGTATAAATGTAAAGGAAGGAGCACAACTGTCTGGGGTGTTATGAGGGCTTGTAACTGGGAGTAGTTGGATGAAATTAATCAAACAAAAATTTAGGTTGGGAAATTTCCAAACAGTGGACCATATGTTCCCTTCTGGCATAAAAACGTGTGAAGGGGAACAAAACACTCTGAAAGCCATGTGGCTTTTGAAGTGCAGCTGTTGTTCCACATTCTCTCCCCTGCTCTGTGAAACTAAGGACCAGGGCCAGGTTTCTGAAGTGCACATACTATCAACACAAGCGTTAGAAAAACCAGGAAATCGCTAGTTAAGCTTATCCACCCCTTGAAGTCCCCGTTACAAGTTGTACCTTTGCCTTTCAACCTTGCCCATTTTTACTTCCCGCATCTCCTCCCTCCACCCAAACCTTGACTCCCACTGAGACAGTGTGTTTAAAAATTTATGGTTTTGCTTTGTTGGAAAAGTTGATTGAGGCTTTGAAGTATATAATTAATGTGTGGACAGCCTTTCAGTTCGGGATCTGTTCAAGTGTGCGGTATTGAAGTATCGATAAAGAAGGGACTTGTACAGTGTTTAACAGTGTAACCGTGTTTAGTACCAGTCCTGATAAATAAATTTAGTACCTCCTTCCCCTTCAACAGCTAATGTATGTGGCTGAAGTTATCACATTGTATGGAGGATAGAGTTCTTCATGGCTTCTGGTTAGCAGGTAGGAGTGCTGTACAGAAAGAAATTTATTTTTATACCTTCCTAGGATAAGAACTCAGTACATAATTTCTAGGTTATTTTGTCTTTGTGTACAATACATATACATGGGTGACCTCCACTGGGTTGTGGGTTTTGCGTTTGGTTTTTTTGGTGTGGTGTCAGTTTGTTGTTTGTTATGTTGGGTTTGGTTTTTTGGTTTGTTTTTTGTTGTTGGTGGTGGGTTTTTTCATTTTACAATTTTAGGAAAACCACAAGTGACTGTTTTGGCGAACTTAAGTATAACTCTTGCTTTTTGATGGGATTCTCAACCTTACATAGTCCCCGATACCCTACAAATTGCCCTCCCAAACGCTTCCTAACTTCCCCCTGCTCCACACTCCCCACAGCTGCACTCCAGATTGTCCAGTGAAGAATTGCTATGTCATGTTTGGAGACTAAATCAAATCATTCATATATTTCAGCAAGATTGAAATCTATTCGTTTAAATGCATGTCTCAACATTAATTATACAGTCATTGCTAATTTTTTCCCAATAAATGTCCACAAAGCAGAGTATGTCATACAGTGATGGTATTTTGATTTTTGTGTTTGCATTTTTTCTGAGGGAAACACTTTGTCCAAAACAGTTCTCCTGTTTCTAGATTTTAAAGAGATATTGGTCATTGGAAAGTATGTAGGCCAAAGGAGTTTGGAGGAGTTCAGAGTATTCAAAGCAAAGTCCTTTAAAACATAAATGGAATTTACATTTTCCACTAAACCAATTATAGTTAGATGAAGTTTGTGGCTGATATAAAGAGGTAATTTTTGCCGGCTTACAGTACCCATCAATTTGGTCTACAGCTGTTCAGGGTAGTCTTCATTCCTTTCTATTAGACTGTAAAAGCTATGGACCATCTAAGCATTATTTTTGGAACATTCTGGCAATAGTAATTGCTCCATTTTATAAACATTTAAGAGATGGTCAGTAGCTTTGAGTTTTCTTTTATCAATATATGCAAGTAAATAACAGCATATTAACCAAAACCTAGCAACAAGTCTTTTTTTAAGGTTCATTTTAATATTCTCAAACACCAAACAATAAAAGAAATAGACCTGCACCCAAACTGAATTAAAATTTCATCAAAAGCACAAAGGCAAGAGAATTCTGAATCAACTGAACCTTTGCCTCCTGCTGTGTATCTAGATGTTGCCGGAGTTCCCTAACCTTGATTAGTGTCGACACCAAAGGCTATATGTTATTATAGATCAACTCGCACAATTACTGCTGACATCTTTAATCTAGCTTTTTAAGCAGAAAAAGATACAACAGTCTGGTGTTTAGAAGCACGAGCTAGACAAATTCAGAACTGAAGTAATGTGCCCATTTTTAACAAGAAGAGTAAATTAACCACTGGCACGATTTACCTAGGGACACGTTGGCTTCTCCTTTACTGGAAGTCTTTGTATTAAGACTGGGTATCTTTTTAAAAGATGTGCTGTGGATCAAACAAAAAAATAATGATTTTGATGCAGAAATTAATGGTCGATGTTCTTTTGCCTCTGTTACCCATGAGATCAATTACATTGGTCATAATAGCCTATTTTGGTTGCAACATTCAGTGAGTGAATTATGCAAATAGCTATAGACAAATAAATACTGAGATATTTGGCTTTCATTCATTTGCTATTTATATGAGATACGTTTATCTCCAACATTTTCTGTGAAGAAAAGCAGTGTCTATATTTAAAAAAAAGAGATTAACAGACAATTTAACAGACATACTATTTCACCTACTTTATTACTGTAAATAGAAAGATTTCATGGCTATTTTACCATGTGAAGTTTTTTTCAAACAAAAAATATACTCACAATTGTAGTAATTTCTATTGCATTGTCCAGATTTTCTAACTTCTAAATCTGCCTTGAAATGTGTTCACGCACATAGTGAGATACTTTATTTCCCGTTCCACCAGTACAGCTTAACAGAGAGGTTTATTAATCTCCAGACATAGAATTTGAAAAAGCATGTGTACTGAGTGTATGGGCCTTTTCTTTTGTTTTATTTTATTTTGTGTGTAGTAATAAATACAATGACTTAAGTAAATTTGTTTAACAAAGCAGACTGGGACTTAGAGAATCACCTAAATAGGTTTCAGAGATGACTTTTTAATTCATTGCAGTTCTTAAGCTATTGAAAGCAGAAAATGAATAAATTAGGTCTTTTAAAAACAATAACAACAAAATCATGTCTAATGACTTCGTGGAATGATTTCAAAGTAACATTGCCCCTGGTGGAAAAATGGGAGCCGCCTGCTTTCCAAATGGGCTGCACCTGTGCAGCTCACATAGAGGTTAAAAACATATCAAAGAGTTTCATCTGTGCAGGGCCTTCTGGGACGTGCTAAATGGATTCAGAAGTTGGAGGAGGATCAGCACTCCTGGCATCATGTGCTGTGTTACTGTTGGTCCTTATTTCCTGTTAATTGTGATACTGCCAGAGAAAGACTTTTTTTCCAGTCTCATATAAATAAATTTAAAAAAAAAAAAAAAAAAAAAAGAGTCAGCCTGCAGGCATGGGGTCTCATGCCTTTTCTTGCTGTGGAGATGTAGTCATCTGGTTTTAGTGCTCAACATCTGATAGCTGGCATATGGACAGAGTGCAGCGTTCTGCATGGCTCCCCTGGCTTCTTATAATCAGCAGTTGAGATCCATTATTTCAGCAGGTGTGCTAATATCTGCGAGCATGGCTGCCTCACTCTGAGAAACTGAAGATGTGTGGCTGTGGCCTCTCACATAAAATTATTATTGCACAGAATGGGTTACCTTCCCATTCTACAAAATGGCCAGTGTTCTTGGGGAAACACGTGGGGTGAGACTCTCTGTAGTGCTGTAAAACTGACTGAAGAATGATAAAATGAATGATAAAACTCAAATTATTTAAGTACTACACAAGTATATGCTCTTAAGGACACATTTGTCCTCAGGAATGCAGTTGTATGCTGAATGCATGTGGCTTTTTCCTAGGTTTGTACTTCCTATCATTATCCTGGGTGCTCAAATTAATGTAATTGATAGAAACCAGATATTAGAAATTTTATTATTGGCCAGGTTTGGTTGGATTTCTCTTGCAAAATGCATTCAACAAAGAGAAGCAGGTGTACAACTCCCATCGTGTTCCACCTCTACCGTTAATAGCAGAGTTTGAATAAGGTGTTGGTAACAAGCTGTTGGAACTAAAAGATGGTGGCAGCAGCAGGGGGCTGGTAACATCCCATAATGTAGCTATTATGAAAGTGCACATATCTTTAAAGATGTATTTAAATTTCAGAGTAGTTCCTTCCCCTACAAACAAGAAATCCCGGTAGTAGATTTAGCACCATTGCCCTCGCCAGCTGCCGTATTTTTAATAAGTAAATCAGAAGAAGCACCATTTATCTCTGTACATCTGTTTCCATGTTCCAAAATTACATATCACGATATATAGGGAGGCTGAATTAGTAATGCCTGTAGAAGCTTTAATGTTTCTACTTGTATTTATTTATTTTTAGACAGGCCTACTCTTGTTTCATTCTTTGCAATTCGCTTCGTTTCAAGAGGTGGAGCCATTCAATTGTCTAGTTACAGGAGAATTACAAGTCTATTTTATGGTAATTTTGGCATATAACACTCCCAGCTAGCAGCGTGGTTTTGAGACTGTTTATTCCTTGGAACATGAGGACTATATGTGTGAATAAACCTGTGCAGGATGAGGCTACATTCTTGCAAGCTTAATGAGGCCGGGGGGGTTGAAAGAACGGAGAGCTACCACTTAGCCAAGGTTCTCTCTGAATGGAGACAGTTTTCTGCAGTGCTGCTTAAATCTGTGCTATCTGAATTGCGATGGCTATAATGCATGGCTCAGCAAAACGCATGGCTAGGCCCCAATGCAGCGAAGCCTGGAAACTCCAGCTGAAATCAAGGAACATTAAACATTTCATTCATTACAAATGAATAATCTTGAGCTCGAGGTCAACATTTTCTGTATATAAATGAATACTCATTAGACGTGGAAACCAGGTAGCAATCCTAACAGTGCAGAAATCACGCTTATCATCTTCATTTTTGCCCAAGGTTAGTGCTGACATGCTATGGTGTACATTAGAGTGCATCCATGGCTTCTTCACGCCAGCTGCCAGCTACAGCGCTGAGTGCCTAGGAGTGCCTAGAGGCTACTGTGTATGCTTCCCAGCTACCTGATGGCAGGAGCTTGAAATCACAAGCTCCAGGAAAAGCGTGGAGTGATTGTACAAATCATCAGATTTGACTATTACTTTTTCTCTGCCTTCCGAGTTTTTTAACTATAAAGGAAAGCACTAAATGGACTAAATATCCTCACCAGGATGCCTGTAGGTGGGGTGATTTTAGCTAGAAAGTTCACCATGGTTGCCGTGTGCTCACAGTTTGAGTCTCCAATGCAATGTAGGTGTTATTGTCTCTAACTCTTCAGTCTTATGAGGTCTTTCACTACCTTAGACATCTTTCCTTGTTGTTTGCATACTCCTCTTTCACGCCTATGTTCTTGTAGCTAATTCTCTTCCCCTCTTTCCTTTTCCTAAAAAGTTTCAGTGTGTGACAGGAGGCAGGGCAAACAGTGTTGTAGCTTACAAGGTGGAAGCATGAAGCCATATAGAGTGAAAGCAGCCAGGCTTCAAGCTGTGAAAGATATGGTGAGAAGTGTGTCTTTGTTAGAGGCAGAATATTTTTCATGTGCAAATGAAGACTATTTATAACTGAGGGGGTTTTGTCTCAAATCTGTAGAGGAGAAAATGACAGGTGACCATATGCTTTATAAGTGGAAAAGAAGTCATAATACATTCAGATTTATACCTGTATATATGAAGAAATTTTTAAGCATCACTTTAGGTCATGAAAGTGGAACTGAAAGGGTGAAAGCTGTTTAAGCTTTTACAGTTTCTTTAGACCTCAGTGGATATACGCTGGTCATGCTCAGAAAGTATTTTCTTCTCTTTTACTATCCAATCAACTCTCTTTCCCATACAGTGTTACCTAGTTACTGAAAGGGAAAGAAAATCAACTGTTTAAAATGTATGAATTATAAGACTCTATGTTACATCCAGACAATACATGGGGAGTCTGTGTGCCATTAGGAGTTCTGAATAAGCTAAGCTGGTGTGTGCGCTTGGTTTGTCATTGAGTCAGCCCCCCCAGTTAGAGTATTATTTGATGGTCAAGATGCATCTTAGTATGTGTTGGAGGTGTTGGTCCAGTCCACACACTATGCAATTCATTACAGTGTCAACTTTCTTGTCAAAAAGAATTTGTATAAAGGATTTGTGTATAATTTTAGTCTCTTGCTAAGGTCACTATTTAAGTCTTTGGAGTGTGGGGAGGTGTTTCAATTAAAAAGCAAATGCTTGTGCAGGCAGAAAGGTGTTTTTCTAAAAGAGTAGTATGCTTACTAAAAAAAGTCAGTCAAATCACCCAGAAATAAGGTAGAAAAATCTTTCCTGTTTTGAGTGCAACTCAGATTTTGATATTTGCCAAGAAACAACTCTAGACAACACCTGGTTTTCATTTGCCGGCACCTGGTCACCCAGACTCTGAAAGCTGTTTCTACCTCTGTCTCTCTCTCTGTATTGCCCTGAATATATTTCATAGCATTCTGAATACAGACCTATGTGTTAACCCAACTTTGCCTCATATTAATGCACACAATTGTCATGCTTTAATGTTCTACCTATACTACATGAAGCTATGTGATATAATGTCTCTGTGGAATTCACCCTGAAAGGTAAGACATTCCTCATAGAAGAGATGGAATTTTTAAGTCTCCAGGACTGTATATTTCAAAACAACTGCGCTTGCATGGCTATAGTTTTCTCCTCTATTGGAGCAGTATAGTGTATGAAGGAGTTTGAGAAGGGGGGTGTAATATGTCTTCTGCAAAGGGACTTTTTTTCAGTTTCTTAATCCACTGCAGCTCAGACAGACACCCAGTTAACTACCGGCCATTGATCTAATCTGCAATATGTGGCACATTAAAAGAGTGCCACAGACAATGGAGCAGATGAGGTGACTGAGCTAGAAATCCCATTCCTGAACAGCTTACTCCATTTGTTAGACTTATCCTTTTTAAATACAGTATGTTCAAAAATTTACCTTTGTAAGGCAAGCTGGTACAGCGTAAGCAAAATCTGCTGGACAAATTCATTCATTGGTTTAGTGGTGGCTTTGGCAGTGTTAGGTTGATGGTTGGACTTGAGGATCTTAAAGGTCCCTTCCAACCTAGATGATTCTATGATTCCGTTATGTTTGTTAGCATTTAGAAAAGGCTGTATAGTAAACCCCTTCATCTCTCTTCTTTGGCTTTTATCTTTGGTTGTCAGGATATGAAATTTCACACACACCGCCCCCCCCCCCAAGCTAGACAGGATAGAGAAGAGACTGTCTTTTGGAGAAATTCAGGAAAAAAAGAAGACCTAAAATAGCTATATGAAATACTGTTTTCCTTATTTTAATAGTATTTCTTAATGAATGTTGTCATACTACAGTCGTGTACTGTCTAGTTGTCAATAGCTTGTGAAAAAAATGTGCATTGTGATACTGCCTGTAGGCATTCGTTTCACATTAAGACCTGCCTACTTTTTATCTGTTGTTCTTGCCTTTTACAGTAAGCGTGCCGCTAGACATGCTGAGATATGTAAAGAATATTTGCACTATATTTGAACTCTGACTTGGGTGTTTAGAGGCTAACTTAAGCTTTGTTCTTCTCACTTCTTACAGGGCTTAAACTACAGTATGTGATGTTTTAAATATGGTCCTTGAGCCAAGTTGTTTCCTCCCTAGAACATGCGTTAGGCATCAGCTCTCGCCCGTCATTTGCTGGGATTGATAATGTGCCAAGTCTTGAAGTCTTGACTCAGTTCTTATTCCGACAAGACTCCCATGGAAATCAATGGAAGTTTTGCCTGATTAAATACTTCTGTATTCCTCTCCAAAACACTTAGCTTATTTGTATCAGGCACGTTTGGAAAAATCCAACATTTTAGCCCCTGTAAAGTAGGATTATCAAAATCTTAACTGATGGAGGACATTCTGAAGGCAAAATACCCAGGGGCCCACTTCCTGGCAGTGGAACGCTGCCTATGTTTGAAAACCAAACCAAACCAAACCAAACCCAAAGGCTGTGGGGACAATACATCATCTAAAAAGCAGTTAAACTTATGTTGTCCATATGTGGATACTACCAGATGAGATGACAGTGTCTTCTTCCACTGTAAGGTGACTGATCGATGACTTGTGTTATTCAAAGTTGCTTTGAAACTAAATGATAGGCCACGAGATGTTTTATATAAAATTTTAGTCCTTTTCATGAAAATTAGAATAACTGACTGTGCAATCAATTCATACAGAAAGATGCACTGTAGCTTAGTAAACATTTCATTTCAATCAGTTTCAATGAACACCATGAAAACACTTCAGGATTGACATAATCATCAGAAATAAACAGAAATTAACTTTAATGATCAGCTCTTAATGTATAAGTATCATCCAACTCTTATTTTATAAACATGCTTAGGTTTTCATGAAACTTGGCATGATTTATGTCATACAATACATGCTGCTTTGAAAACAGTATGTGCTTTGCATCTGGAAAAAGAAGCCATTTGGGGGGTATAGGAAAAAGTAATGTCTGTACATTCTCCATCATTCTGCCATGAGTAAATAGTTATTTTGAGACACATGCAACTCTCATTTCTTGGTAAAAGCAAAGGAAGTGAAACACAGTTTTCAGACAGTAAGAAGTAACATCACATGAACCAAAATTAGATGTGATTTTTTAGCTATTCTACTAAATCTGTGCCACACTGTGGAGCATGACAATTTTGTTCTGTATCCCTTCGTCCAGGTGGTATGAGTGTCTCAGTCAGGCCCTGCAGTTCCATAGGATGGTGGGCATCTTTGTTGTGTCTTCATTCAGAGCCAGATAACATCCTTGTGAGGTACGGGTACTGGTCCCACTGTAGAGTGCACTTGTCCTGCAGTGTTGACACAGCTTGTTTGCAATAGCTCTGACTATGCGAACCAAGATCAGGTCGTGATTCTTTCCATTGCCTGGAGAGATGTGTCAAAGGAGTAGGGCCTTGACTTTTGGGAAAAAAGCATATCATCTTTCTCTCCAAAGTCTTTCTCCAGCTGTCCAGGAACTGCACAGTGAGATTGTAGGATTAGGTCTACACTGTGACATGAAGAGTTATTAAAGCCTACTGAACTCTATGACTCATACTTTCTTTCCCAGTGACTATTAGCCCAGCTGCAGTTTTGACTTAGAGCATTCCTATACTCAGGAAGAGTTGGCTTGTGTTGTCTCTTGGCAGACTATTTTGTAACGTGTATGGTTTGCTTGTGTCTGGCCCATCCAGGCTTACAAACAATAGCTCGGGTCCATGCTAAAATACCAGACATGCTTCAGCAACTATAGGCACTGTTTCCTGCTCTAATACCTGCCTTTTATTTTCCTTTCTTTTACTGTCAAACAAAGCTTATGATCTTAGAACCAATTTACTATTGCTGTGTAACCTGCACAGACATTACTTCTTGTGTCTGCCAAAAGTACAGCGTTTGGGCTGAGACAGACCCATAACATGGGCGTGAGGTTTTCACTATGAACTGGGGGTGGGCCAAGCTCTGGAAATGCATATAAAAATGTCAGCAAAGCTGACTTTGTGGCCATACACTGGGACAAAGCATACGAAGGGTAAGGGCAAAAAAGTCCTCGGGGGTGGGAATTCTTTAGGCTGGGAGCTGCTCTGTTCAAGATGCAAAAGGGCTAAGCAAGAGCCCAACTTGCTGCCTACAAAACGTTGTTCCCCGTCCATACAAGAGCAAGCTGGGAGGGAAACTGCCTCCAGTCACCTCACAGCTATGTTTGGAACTAGATTGCAGTGCAAGTTTTGAATGCTTCTTGCTTTAGTTCCTGTATGGTCAATTAGCAAGGGGAAGATACATGTCAGAAGGACAGATGCAACAGTAATGACAACTAAATTTAGGGAGCCGTCATCTGGTCAACTGTTCTTCAGACTCTTTACTTTTATGTACAAAGAGAGTAGTCCTGAGGTCTCTAAAAACATGAGCATGATTGCACCATGAAATACGAACAAAGCTACTTTCTTTGAGGCAGGGTGATGTTTTTTAAAGTTTTAATTCTAATTTTTTTCACCAGTTCGTTTGTCTTTCTACTTTCCTGTCTAATACCTCTGGAAATCCCCCTGCTTCCACAGAGCCTATGAATGTTCCTCACAGGCTAGCGTCATTCCCTGCTAAACCAGAAAAAGTTGAAAAGCTTTATGCTACTTCCATTCTCTGAATCTCTTGGAGTGAGTCTGTTTTATCTTCTCTGCCTTTCAGTTTGTGTGCTCTTTTGGCAGGAACTGTTGGCCTAATTCTGATCTTGTCTGAAGTGTGTAAATCAGAACAAAGCGCTGTGCCTTTGAGTGAGGTATGGGAGCAAACACGCTGGCACAGTGTATCACGTTATGTACTGCCAGGAATTCCATTCGGATTCACAGCAAAAGGGAATTCTTAACCAGGTTCAGTTTATCCAAAGGGCAGTTAGCTACTACAAAGTGGGTCAAATAAATAGAATGACTCAACACTGAAACAAAAGTGGAGGTAGGGATCACAGTAGTGAGTTTTAAAGGCATTTATTGGAAAGTCTATAGACGAAGGAGAAGGTGAGAAAGACGGTAAAAGTGAGTTCAGCACAGTCATGAACAGTCAGTATAAACTCATTTTTCTGGAACATACTAAGCTGGTAAGACACCTGGTATTTTGACTAAAATCTGATGATTATTCTTTCACTGGCTGTTACGACTACGCTTAAACTCTCAGAAAGGGATGGAGGGATGGTGGCATCAGACCGAATGGAGAGCAGCCTCGGTGGTTAAAGTCAGCGTAAGTAAAAGTATAGTTTTTAAAAGAGCGATTTTCAATGTTAAGGTTCAGTGTTCTGGCCAGAAGTGATTTGGGCAGGAATATAGAAGAAAACATACAGCATTTTAAAGTGATTAGTGATAACACTACAGTACTTAATTTTTAGTTTTGGACTGACACGGCTGTGTTTCCCTAGATAACATCTTTGCAATTTGCCATGGATCTTAAAAACGGGCAAGGACTTGTCTTTTAGGGGGAAAAAATTCTGTATTTCCGAATTTCTTTCTTCGCATTTTTGCAGTCTATGCTTATGTACATGTATGGGTCTACCAGCCAATCTATAATATATGATGATTGCTGTATTGCTGTAAATCTTGAGTGGACTGGCCTATTTTGGAGTATCTTCACATGAGAAATTACACCACTAGAAGTATAGTGGAAAAACTTCACTGGGGTAGTTCTGATGATAAACTTCATTATGCAGAGAAATTCTCAAAGGATGCTAACATTTGCTATCTCAACAGTTTCCCTGCACTGGAAAGTTTGAAAACGTCCTCGAGATCTGTTGCCACTGCAGTTGCATAAAGCAGATAGCAAAATTGTGCATCTTAGTCTCGCTTGCTTCCGATACAATATTGCTAAAACTGGGAGGGCTGTTTGTTTCACTTCAAGTGAAGAAAGCACTTTTTCATAATTTATAATTCAATTACAGCACTTACCACTGCAGAATTTTGTGGAGAAAAAAAATAGATTCAAGAAAGGATTAAACCTATGTCTAATTAAGCACCACTACTGGGTTGCAGGTTCTAAGGCAAGGAGTCCCTAAATTTACACTTCTTTGAATTGGAAAGGATGATGGAGATAGGCCTGTGTATGCCTTGTTCTTCCCTTAACAGCTTGTAGTGCTTAGAAACATGATACTGAATCATTAGCTTGACAAAAATGTTGCAGATCCTACACTTTTAATACTCGTGAGACTCATCCTGGAGATGCACAGTGAAAGGCTGAGACCAGTGGTCAGAGGCTGCACCAAGGGAAATCCTGAACAGGTATAAGGGTAAAAAAATTACAAGGGTTTGCACTAGATGACCTCCGGAGTCCCTTCCAATCTAGATTATTAAATAATTATGTGATTATCAAACTGGAAGGAATTTAGCAGTATGTCCAAATCACTGCTATTGCAGGAAATATCTCCTTTCTGTATCTTCAATCTCTTTCACAAGTTGATCAAATTCCATCTTCAGAATTGTTGGTAGGGTCACTGGAACAAAAAGCATTTAGGGAGCTTTCCAGCTTCAGCTTCTCTGCACTGCTCTTCTCCTCTTTGGGGTTAGGTCCAGTCTTTGTAATTTAAATGGCAGTTACATCTCATTGTTTTCCTCTTCACATAGGACTAAGGACCAGATACCATCAATCTAGAGCTAGTGTCCTTTGATCCACATAGCAGGGGATTCCCTAACTCCGGAGACCTCTCTCTTCCCTCCAGTAACTTAAAAGTAATAACAGTTTATGACAGTGTGTCAATTTAGAGATTTCTAACTGCATACATTTGCCAAAAATTAGACTTCAGTGAGCCTACCAGAAAGAGATTAGGACCTTTTCATTAGTTTCCTTGCTTTGTCTCTCCATAAATATTGAAAGCAAATTCCTTTTTTCCATTCATTATGCTTTCTGTTTCCAGACTACCAAACTGAGGATCCTGTCCCGCCTGCAAATCCCCTGTCTCGGCACTCACTCTTACCTCATTAGGCAGCTGGATGAACTCTGCTCTGCTTTGCTGATAGAGAAGCCCTAAGCTACTCAAGGCTCTGCAAAAAATGCAAACATCAAAACATGTGTTTCTCCATGGGGAAAAAATATCAGGAAAACAGTAACTTTTTTCATTCTTAGTCTTAAACCTGCACTACAGTTTGCAGAACCCAAAACGTTTTGTGTGTCGTATATATTTCATGCTTTTTCAGTATTTCCCCATACTTTTCAAGAATAATTTATGCTCATTAGTTTCCTTAGTGTTGTTCACCCCTGAAATACTTTAATTTAGAAAAAATTTTTTTTTGAATTGTCATTATTCCAGCATGTGTAATGTAGGTGTATTATAGAGGTGTTCACTTGAAAGGAATGTTTAATTTATATGCAATCTAAATTTTAGAAATGTTTTTCTTTTACTTGGCTCATCGTAGTTCACAAAATATAGAAATCTGTTGGTAGTGCTCTAGTTCATAAAGTTTTTATTTTGACAGTCAGATCTTGCGATCTGTACTTCAAGTCACAAGAACAATACCATCAGTCTTAACGTTTTACATCTGCCCGATCTTCTTCTTGCTGATTTCTGGTTGATTTAGTGCTCTTCCAGATGAGCAACTGATCCCTTTGTCTAGTCTCTCATTTCCCAAGTGAAAAGAAGTGACCCTAATAACGTCTGCCCACCCTGCAGCCTAGCGGGGACAGAGCTCCCTGCCCGTTGCATGCAGTGCTTCTCTCTAACAGCAATTTGCCTTCACAGGAACTTGTTTCATAACCAAGTTTGACTGCAAGAGAACAGACTGTGGCTCTCCCCTGTGGGTATGGAGCAGTTATTTTTGTTTAGATTTGGTGTTTGGAGGTGTTTTTTTTTGTGTCAGTGTTCTACATATTTGGCTTTGTCAACTATGTTTACTCTTGAGTAGGAAAAGAGAAGCTGGTCAGAAAATGACATGGGGTTGAGCAGCTGCTGAACTGCTGCTTGTATCATTCTTTAACTGGGTTATCAGTTTACATTCAGAGAGCTGAAACCTGGCATTCCAGCATTACAAGCACAAGGAGAGCTTTCGATTTGAAGTGTATGTTCTCCATACCTAACTATTTCTTTGTGATAATCATCTTGAGATTTCAAGAGGAAAGTTAAATTGGAGACTTATTTTATAGGCGGCTTTAGGCTTTAGGCTTGCTCTACTCCCTCACCATGGGATGGGCCTTTCCTGTACCAGTGAAGTTCTGAGCTCTTCCATGGTCCAAGGTGTGAACTCCAGTCTGACCTCATTGTCAGAGTGTACTAGCATTTCTGCCGCCTTTGCCTCTTCAAAGTCTAAATGTTGGTAACCCAGAGTAGGCTGCCAGAGAGTGGGGGACATCAGAATGAAAAAATACTGCTCTGAAAATATCATCTTAATGTCGTGTCCTAGTGTTAAAATTCATGTAAGTAGCTGTCAGTGTATGCAGACCAGGAGCTAAAGCTGTTTATGTGCTGTGTAACATAGCAGGGGAGCCTTTTGATTTACTGAGCGGCTTTGTCTAGATCCATAGCTGCTTCTTTGCATGCTTAATATTATCTTTACAGTTCTAAGAACAGATAAGCTGTTCTGACCCTCAACAGGATCATCAGGTAGATCTTCTTAACAGCTATTATACTGATTATTTTTTTCATGGAAAATGCACTCGCAATTCTGCATTAACACTGGGATTATTTTCAAGATACAAACACCCTCAGAAGAGCCTTCAGAATGAATAGAGCTATTTTCCCATTTCATTATCTTTGTGTCATCAACTATAGTCTGGCAATGAGTTTATCTGTTCTGATCATCCTCTCAACATCAGTTATTATCCCCCCATAGTCATGGGCTGTCGGCGGCTGGGTGCACTGGAGACTCATCTGGAGTATTAATGCTTTGTGGGTATCAAGCTTTTTGCATGCTTGCTGAATTGCTTTCAAGATTGGTAAATGTCCGGCAACGATAACTGGGTAATTTGTGGGTTTATGAAAACATCTATATGGTTAATACTCCAGTTAAGCATGACTAACTTATGTCCAAGCGCCCACTGAGTGACCTGCTTGAGGAATCAATCCTCTTATAAACTGTAGATCAATTTCTGTTATGAGAAGCATCTCTTATCTGATCACAGGCTAATATTTTCCATTTGTTCAATAACCCTACTTTTACATGTGACTCTACGGATAAATACCTGGATTCCAATCAGCATTACTGCTGTGATGCTGCTAATACGTTTCATCCCATGCATGTTATACCTGAACCCAGTATGGTATCTTCACCCTAACGCATTCTGGGCTCTTAACTGGCTTAGGCAACTTTAACAATCTCTTCCACATAACTTCAGCATTTGTTTAGACCTTCTTCCTGAACAAGACTGTAACACAGTCAACTGAGATTATTTTACAACACAGTTCTTCAGTACAGGTGACTGTTCCTTACCATTTACCTCCAACTGACTTTCCTTTTCTTTCCATCATGCTCTGTGGCAAGATGAGCTCATCCTCCATATTTTGTTAGCTGAGGCTGTTTGGAATAATATCTAGACTTTGTTAGGATTCATAGATATTAATGCATTTGAGAAATATAGTAAAAAGGGGCAGGGCAAGATGGCGTGGCAGGAAAATAAATTTTACATGGATACTGTTAGCTGTATTAAAAGGGTGCGTCGGGCCCTAATTATGCTTTGCATGTGGGTTTTTTTTCCTGTAATGAAAACAGGATCAACAGAATTGGATCTCTGAATTGCTGTTGCCATTTCATATGGTTAAAACTTTTGGGAAGGCTTTGAAAATAGGAAGGAAATGAAGGTGACTTGACTGAAAAGCAGACATTGGGAGACGTTAGCCCATAGGTCCCTTGATAAAAGCTATTTTGTAGCAACTTTTGTATGTCTGAGCTGTGTGAATGCATGTCTCAAAGACACAAAGGTGTTCAAGTGTCCTAGAAGTATTTGTTCTAGATCTGGGACGAGCAAATCCGGGCTCTTCCACTCTACTCTGTTTTGGAAGTTCAGAATTGAAATCTGTTTTTCTTCTCCTTTGTGAACAGAGACCATACTTTATTTTTGCTGCAGGTCTATCTTTGTTTAGTAATCACATAATGGGATGAACAAACAGCTTCAAAAGAGATATAATGAAATATTCATTGTTGGTCATTTAGAAAAACTCATGATCAGGGTCTCTAGTACGACTAAAGACTTCATAATCTAAACTAACACACAATATAGATGTTTGTCAGCTTTCCAGCTTCAGTGGACTCTGAACAGCAACAGCTTTAACCGGAGTATTTCAGTCTCTTAAAAGGCCCAGTAGTAACTCCTACGTATCTCCATATCCTGCACCTTTATTTCAATTTGAAATACTGGGATTTCCTTCTGCGATGGAAAAAGCATTAAGCATGATTATTTGAAGACGAACTGCATATTGGAGTGGAGTGCTTCATTTACCACATGATTGCACTGTGGAATACTCTTCTGATATGGCATCCCTCTTAGGTAAGTATTTTAACACTCTATAGGCTATTGTTTAAAGAACAAATCCATTGTTCCAGTCAGTGAAGTGGGAACATTTTCAGCTGTGTAAATTCTGGGTGTACTCAGGCTTTTTGATGAGCCAATTCTTTCAGGTATATTTACCCTAGATACTAACAGGAGTTATCAGAGGCACAAGGAGCCATCTGGTTTTTGTCTTACGTGGTTTTGTTTGGATGACTTTGCCTGATAATTGCTCTGGTTGGGGTAGCATTTGCTGTTAATTTTTCAACCTAATGATAACGGACAAAGAATTATTACCGTCCTTATATATGAGCCTGATTATGTTTTAAATCTATAGAGCTATGGCAGCAATGCATGGTTTGTCCAGATCGTAAATTTGCTTTCCTGAAAATTCAAGTAGAAAAGCCCTGCTGATCTAAAATCTGTTGCCAGGTGGTACAGTACTACAGTACATAAACATTCTACTAAAGCACCGCTCTTACTTCTGTTGCATGCTCACCCTTCATCACTAGACTCTGGGTTCAGACTGTAAAAACTCTGACTCCCAGGTAGGCTAGAAAAGGAGCAGTCTTTGTGTGTGCATGCGTGCGTTTGTATATTTATGTGTATGGAAAGGATGAATGAGCTCTTAAAATTGCCAAATCACAATGTGCTGACCACTAAAAGGGTTTCTCTTTCTCATCCAACCTGTGCTGAAGTTTTCACGTACTGGCAAACTCACAAATAAGCCTCCTATTCCCTTTGAAGCTCTGTGTTATCTATAATCATCTGGGGACTTTGCCATTCTTTTTTTTGGGGCAATTTTTGCATGCTACTAGGTTTAATAACTTCGTTTAATATTTCAATTGTTCCCATTTACTTTTTCCACTAACTGAATTGATTGCTTTTGCTAATTGCACAAAGATATCTCAAAATAACTCAGACTTCCTCTTTCCCAAAATACAGACCAGGCTCTTAGTTGAGCTGCCTCAGCTCACAGCAATCAGTTGGCATCTGTTGGCATCTTTTTCAGCTCCAGTTGCCTTCCTGCTCAGTGGGCTGCTTAAAGGGAAAGGGAAAGGTTCAAGTTCTGTGTGCAAATCCACAGCTTCTTGGAATGTGTGTTGCTTCTTTTTTCTCCCCTGATCTTGATCTGCAAGTCCAGATGCATCTGAGTGTGCATAAACTGGTTTGTTGTTTGTTTATCCTGGAAGACCTTACAAGTACTTGAATATATCAAAAATACAAGTTTCCTCAAGTCCTTTGCCAGTTCAAGTTGGGGTCTCTTCCTTCCCTCCTGACTTCTACCTCTTAGTCACGCTGTGGCCAGCTATGCCCTGTGCTGGCTGGTTCAAGTGTATCGAGGGCTGGTCCTGGATTGAAATGATTCCATTTTTTGGAGGGGGAAAAAAATGTTGCAACATCATTGGTGCTAGATCAGGCTAGCTGACTGCTAAAAACACTCCTGCCCTTTCTGACCATCTTGTGAGCCATTCATTTGAGTTTGACATTGAGCTGAAAAAATGCCAGAGCTTGCACTTTGGCTCAGCAGGAATAGCAACTTGAAATTTCTGTGCTTATACTTCAGATCTCATTGCTAACACCACTAATCCCTTTTTGACCTAAGGGGCTCGCCAATTTTAGCTTGTTTCTGTTGGGAGGAGAAGTTGACTATGGAGTGAAAGATTTCTCTGGGACAAATCTGTTCAGTTACAAAGAATATGCACTGGGGCCTGTTTGCCTGAGCACGGCTGGGATTAACAACAGGACTTGGAGATCCAGGCCTTCAGCCAGCCAGCCCTCTACTCTAAAACTCTTCTTCTTAACTCTTCTCAGATGATGTTGCCTCTGTTTGCTTTGGATTTCTTTTTGCTGCCTTCATTTGTTCTTTCACACGCTCAAAAGTGCAGCACAAAAATTCAGTGCAAACTCCTCTGTCGCTGCATTTTTTAATTGAACCCCAATTTAATTTCTGCCTGCAAGGATCAGGTCATTCCCAAGTTTTTCCAAAGCTTCTTTTCTTTCAGCTGTCACTTAACCAAAGGAAGGCTAATGGAAATTATCTCACATTCAGTAGAATGACTTGTTTTTCTGGTGCCAATCAGAGTATTTTGAAACAAGAATTCTCCATTGATGTTCAGCAGAGCAAACAGCCAACAAATGGAGTCATATTTCTGTGGGCATATCCTGGAATTTGGTGCGTGTCTGCAGAAACGTACTATTTAGGAATTAACTGTGATTTTGGTCTTATTTTGACAAAAGTTATAGATGACATGGAGGTGGAAGTAGAATGAATGCATCACTTCCATTTACTAGAATAGTGCATCTCTTTTCTTAATCTATCCAAGGAAGGATTTACCTCAGAAATGCACGCCTATGAAATTGAGTTGGGAGTGACCTACTCTTGACTCTGTGTTTCTTGGCTATCTTTTAGTGTTTGGGAAAGAAGGTGGACGAGGATGTTCTTAACAGAGGATGTTGTGTCAAAGATTATGTCCTACTTTTTTGCATCAGCTGAATTGCAAGTACAAAGTAAGGATGGGCATTGGATTTTCAGCTGTAGTGGATAACCTCTATGAAGGGGTGGAAAAGAAAGTTCTGTGACTGTTCAGCCTGCAAGTTCTGGGCATCTCTAGCACATGTACAAACTAATCAAGATACTTGGTCTGTACTCTGTCTGTCTTTAATAATAATTTAAAATAATTGGTGGTGGTTTCACCCCAGAGAAAATGGCAGATTACACAGAAGTAGTGGCATCAAGAGCACACGGTAGCATATTAAGAGGTACTTTTAAAGGTTCTGCTGGGAAGGAAAGAATCAGTAGAGATACAATCAAGAAAGTTTCTATAGCACAATAAAACTCTAATGTTTTAGCTGTTATGATCATATTTCATTTGACTTCTCAGTGTGAGCAGTGCTTGTCTTTCCCTCGGTGTAGGACGCTTGCTTATTTCCATGGTCTAGAGCTGGAGCTGGTAGCTATCAGGTAACTTCCTTGTGACTGGCCAAACGTAGACTGTCTCATGTTCAAATATTAAATTTTTATTTCATCAGTTGTAGCTGGGTCCATTATAAATGCTCTTCCTGGAGAACTAATAGGAAGGCTAGAGCCCTACTCATTTCAATTTGGAAGCGTTGAGGCTCTTAGTAATTATTAATCTAAAAAAAGAATACTCTGAAAAGGAATGTGTTTGGTGAGCAAAAGCGACAACGAAGGGCTTAACTGTAGAGACAATCAGGAAATACATCTTGATCCTCAATGGAAGCTGACTGCAGAAAGAATTCTCAGGCAAAATCCCATCTTTTCCAGTTTTGTGCTGTCATTATTTTCTAAGTTCTTGATCTTTCTATACTATGAAAAAAAAATCGATTAAAATGTTTGGGTTCTTTATCAAAAAAGATGATTTTTTTCACTAAAAAGGTCGAATGACAAATTTCAGCCAGCCTCATTTAGTGTTTTACATATGTAGTTGTGACTTAGGATGGTCACGTGTTTGGAATATATGATGTTTCTGATGCAAACCTAGAGTTTTCAAGTATGTTAATTTTCCTTTTTTTACGAGTAATTTAAGTACTTCACCCAGGTATTTTGTTGCTATTGAAAAATCAAACTGAGAAACAACACACACATTACTTAGGAAGGAGGGACTCTTTCAAACAGTTTAGGGTTTTGAATAGGCTCACCATGATGTACCAAAGAAGTGCTATATGTAAAGTGCTATGAGCAAAGGAACGGTGTTTGACGGTCCCTATGATTATTTATTTTTCCTCTGAACTCTTAGTACCATTCGTCACTCAGCACTGCTTGCCCCGGACACTTATGTTCGTGGTAAACATAAAGCCGTTTCTATTTTGGATAGCAGTATGCTTCTGGCAATCATTCTGTACTAAAAATCATGTCAAATTGGTTGGAGAAAACCCTTATTTAAATTTAAAGTTTGTGGGGCACCTATTAAAAACTTGGTCTGTCCAGTAAGACCAAGGCACACAACTTTAATCAAATGCTGCTTGGGAAGGCCTTTGGATGAGAATATTCAGATTCCAAATCATAATGGGGCTCATTGTCTTTCACCTTGTCAGTGAAGTGATTTGAATCTACACGAGTAAATAAAAAACCACAAGGCAAATATGTTGAAGAGCACAATCCTGTCATCTAGAATTCGCGTGACATCCAAGCATCAGAAGTACCCGTCCCCCCACTCCTCCTGAGTGACAATTCAGACTTTATCACTATTTCAGACCTTTGTGAAAACAACCATAAATACATGCATTTGGGTGACAATCATAAATATGTGAAATGTATTGCATTCTTTGAAGCCTGTAGGGTTCAGTCCTGGAAAAAAAAAAGGAACATATAAAGAGTTTGTAGAAATGTAGGTGCAAGGGAAGGAATTTGTGCTGAAAGCGAAATCCCCAACTCCGTAAATGTCTGACCATTTACAACTAGGGGAATCACTTCCTACTCGCTAACACATCCATTCTCATATTAGATGATCTCTGTAGCCCTTTGTACCCATTGTGGCAAATCGCCAGAAAAAGGCATACTTTAGCTGCTCCTCATTAAGAAAAACATCTGAGGAAAATTTCTGAGAACTAGACTTTCAGCTGTATTTCTTCTACGTTTTCGTGTTCTTAAAAAAGAATTTTTATTGCCACCAAAGAATCTTCAGCACAAATATCTCCAGGCTTGAAAGCAAGAATGGAAAGCATTGTTTGCTGATAATTTGTAAAGTTTTGTGTGAATTTTAGAGCATGTTTTATGTGTAGAGAATGTGCACATCTGCCAGCAGAATAGGGGCTCGTGTCTGAACTGCCAACAGCAATAGACTGCGCATGTATCAGGAAGGGTTTGTCAACCGCTCCCTTCTTTTAATTTGCACGGTTAGTGCTGTGAGGTTTATGCAAGGCAGCTCTCAGGGGAGGGGACTGAAAGTTCTTTGAAGTCCTTTGTGGTCGCTGTCTAATCTGGAGAAGAGGATTACTTTCTTTCTGCCAGAAGCACATGACAGTTTGGTAATTAATGAGCATCATAAAGTTCTCTTTTTCTATTAGATACCCATTAGTAAACCTGGGATGGTTGTCATTTTGGACAAAACCATGCATATCCTCATTTTATCCCAACATCAAAGGGGATCTCCTACTGTCTGATGCTGAATGCTCTGATTGTGTTTGCGTTTGGTGGAGTTGGTGCAGAATGCATCTGAAACAAGTCTTGGCATAAACTGTAGGTCCTGTGATTGGACACACAGCCTGAGCCTTCCCAGAGCTAACAGCTTAAATGAGTGGTGGGTTTCTCTATTATTTTAAACATACTGCTCTCTTCCTCTCCTGTCTGTCTGTTTATGCTATTTGTTTTCCTTTGAGAATACAGGAATTAACATACTTTCCACATCCATATCATGCTGAAAAAAGGAAAGCACTGTGTTGGGCTATTTCCCTTTCCCCTTTTGATATAGTATTACAAAAAGTCTTTCTTTAGAATTTAAGAGCATTTCAGGTATTAAAGCTCTCTTGGGTTGTCTTTTTCACATTATTCTGAAAGTACAGAATGGTTTCCTGCTCTTTATATTTGGCTCTTTTATACTGAAACAGTTGAAAAGTCCTAGTCTGTGGACTTTTTCTTTTTGAGAAAATGTCACCCTTTCTTCTAAAGGGTCCAGTTTCTGAATGCAGTGTAGTTTCTTCAACTGCATTTAATCTCCTTTAGAAATAAGAAGAATGGCTAAGCAGCCTTTTTTATATATTCTGAATTTAAGATTTTTTTGAAGGTCAGATGCTCATCCTATACTCGAAATCTATGCCAAATACAGACAGGAAAGAGCTCAAGGATATGCAGGCACCTTTTCTATAAGCGAGGTTGGACCAGAAAGCTCCACTGTAATGAAATGTGATGGCTTCGGAGGGACTGTTTAGTTGTAAAGCCAAAAAAGGAATACACATACTTAAGATTCCTTTTGGTTTGTTTTCTCTTCTATTATTTTATCTTTTTAATAGGATTATGTCTGTGTTATTTGTAGTATCTTCTGGGGACAGAATTCTTGTTCAGTCTGTGGACACTGTACATTGTGACTGTTAACTCCGTATTAGCAAACAAAGTATTATTAACTTTTGCCTCTCGTGTGGGGAAAAAGTCCTGGTGTTCTAACAAACCTACTGTAAACATCCTCAAAATAAAAATACATAAAATAAAGCCAACTGGCTTTCACTAGCCAAAATGTTTAGCATCATCGGAGGCACCCTGCAGTATGAATGGAAAGGAAACTGGCAAAAATAAGACGTTCTTCCTTTATAGTAAAACTGGAATAGAGGGAGTGAAATGTTTCTGAAATGAAAGTGCACCTTCCTCATTAAAATCACTGGGAAGATGAACTCAGGTAAATAAGGAGTCAGGTGAATCAGAAATGGAAAATATTTTTTTCAGATTATATCTTAAATCTTTAAAGTATGATAAAATAATAAATATAATTATTATATTTGTTTTATCTAGGGCCTGGACTTTCAGTCATGATTTTCTGAGTCATCTGTGCCCTAAGGAGATGAAAGGAATGACTAATACCATAGAAGATACAAACCCACTTGTAAATATAATCCCTGTATTCTCTTGTGTATCAAATTGGACCTGGTCAGAAACTTTATTGTGGAACAGCTTTTCATTGCAAAATATCAATCCATATAGTTTCACTTTTGAGCATTCATTTTCTATGTATTAAAAATATTGGAGCAGGACATTTGAATAGACTTGAAATTTTTGGAACAGAACATTTTGACCTTGTAAAGTAGTTTTTAGCCCATTGTTTAAAATTAAGAAGACAAATTGTGCTATGTAATAGAAAAAGCCTAAAAATCAGAATGATCAGTTTCAACCCCAAAAGAGCATTAAAAAATTCATGAAAAGTTCAAGAGGTTTTTTCCTCTTTCAGAAAGATTAAAAAAATACTTGTGGAATTTCTGACAGAGCAGAAAATTTAATTTCTGCACAGCTCTGATCCCAGCTATAAGCCTGACAAAGCTCGGACCATTGTAGCAGTTTTAAACTCTTAGGTTTGCTTGTAGTATTTCCTTAAAATGGATGCAGGGAATTGCATCTGGATTCTTTTAATTGCTAAAGTGAAAATTAGGATGGCTGGGATATTTTGTGGCTCTTGCAAAATCAATCTCTCCTGCCAGTTTGTACACAAAAGACCCTTTCATGTTTACTTCTGAGATTGGTATGTTACATTTGTAATTGACTCTAGACGCAAACTCCAGGCGTGTTCCACAGTGTAGCCTCTAGCAACCCGTATCAACACGGGGCTGGGGCTGGGAAAGCCAAAGCCCACCTGGAGTTGAATCTGGCAAAGGATATGAAGGGCAGCAAGAAGGGCTTCTGCAAGTGTATATCAGCAGGGAAAAATGGGGCTCTGCTGCTGAATAAGGCGGTGGGCCTGGTGACAGAGGACACAGAGAAGGCCAAAGTACTCCGTGTCCTCTTTGGCCCAGTCTCTACTGGCAAGACCAGTCTTCAGCAATCCCAGGTTCCTGAGTCCAGCGATAAAGTCTGAAGCAATGAAGACTCACCCTCCGTGGAAGAGTGTCAGGTTAGGTAACCTTTAAAGAAACTGGATGTACACAAGTCCATGGGAGCTGATGGGATGCAGTCACAAGGGAGCTGGCTGATATCACTGTGAGGCCACTCGCAATTATCTTTGAAAGGTCATGGCTATTGGGGGAGGTTCCTGGGGACTGAAATAAAGCAAATGAGACTCTCATCTTCAAGGAGGGCAAAAAAGAGGATCTGAGAAATTACAGATCAGTCAGCTTCACCTTGATCCCAGGGAAGGTGATGGAGCAAATAATCCTGGAAATAATTTCCAAGCGCGCTAAGGACAGAAGGTGACTGGGGGTGGTCCTCATTGATTTATGAAGGGGGAAAATAATCCCTGACAAACCTGGTAGCCTTCTGTAATGAAAGGTGGAAGTTACAGCGGATATTGTTTATCTTGACTTTAGTAAGACTTTTTACATTGTCTCCCATAAGATCCATACTGACAAACTGATGAAGTACGGTGTAGATGAGTGGACAGGGAGGTGGACTGAAAACTGGCTGAACTGCTGGGCTAGGAGTCTTGTGATGAAGTCCAGCTGGAGGCCAGTCACCAGTGGTGTACCCAAGGGACCCATAGTGGAGCCAAATACTGCTTAACATCTTCTTTCATGACCAGGATGAGGCGATCTTTAAGGTTCCTTCCAACCCAACCCATTCTATGATTCTATGTTATCTTTTAGGTTGTTAATCATGTTAAGGATAAATCCTGAACTGATTTAGGACTGATATATTTAAACTCCTTAGCTATTTGCCAGGGTGCCATAATTTTGTGTATACATTTCAATTATTAGCTATTAAGATTAGCTATTAAAATACGAGACCTTATGGTAAAGAGAATATAGAATTTATAAACAAAAGTTATATTATCCATCTCATTGGTTTGTGCTACAGAAAAGAATTTGTGGAGAACCATAGGGTATTCAACAATAATCCAACAGCAGGGAAGAGCTGAAGTATATTCCTTTTCCATAGCAATTTATGCTGATTTGTAGACTTTTAAATCCAGTTTTATCAATGCCTTCCCACTCTCAGTAGGAAATACTCAGAACATATGAGGAAACTGTCTTATGAAACAAGATTTTATTTTAATAATGTGGATATTATTGTACAGCTACTCAGATATAAAGAGAATGAATTGTACCTCATGGGTCTCTTGAAATCAGTATGGAGTCTCCAGACCAGCTCAGTGGCTTAGTTGAACTTGGTGCAGGAATTTTCTTCCTCTCCTCCATGGGGCAATACTAATTGAACTTCTTCAATTGGTCTCAAATGCTCACAATCCACTTTATTTTTTGTGATAGGTAGTTTAAGAATTGCTGTACAGAATGCTGATCTCTAACGGTGACCAAAAGCAGGTGCCTGGGGAAGAATATAATAATAGGGTTAACATATCATGATACTTCCACTCAATCATCTCTCAGTCTCTAACAAGTTGTTATTCAGGGAATTCTTAAGTTTGAGATGGCTTCTGTGCATTTAGAAACTGTCAGTGGATTTCCCTTATGTTGGTTTGCCCAATCTTTCCTTGAGCCTATATAAGATAGGGTACTCCCACTGTTTAGTTGGTTAGGAATATCAGAGGACTAGGGATGACATAGCTGTTCTTTCATGTATTTTGTCTGCTGGAGGTTGATGGGAATGGTTGGTCTTCCAACCTGGATGGTGCCCTTCCTGTCTGCACAAGAGGGCTGATGAGAGCAGGCCCTAAGATCAGAGCAGTCAGAAAAGCTTTTATTGATACAGTGGGTTTTATGCTATTGCAATTTTCTGAAGTGACATTCTTACTCCTTGCAGAAACAGAAAATCCACCTTAAAACGTGCCACAACACCCACAAGTACGCATACAGGAATTGGCTTAACATAAATGTAACTTACACATTGACTGTCTTCTGGATGATGACAGAGGTGTGATCTCTCAGGCTTTTATATATGCTTGCTTGAGCCTTGTTCAGCTTAGCAATTTGTTCCCTCTGATCTCCTAGATGTTTTGCAATGCGTAGCATGCAGGAGTATTATCTCACCCTTGGAGACCAGAGGGAAAAGGAACCTTAAGTCTTACACTATGTACAGGTGTGGAACACATCTCACCCAGCTTTAGCTGCGTACAATATCTTCACTTTATCTAGTCACCCAGTCTCCCGTTATAGCTGAGGGAGGGGAATAGCCGTTTCATCTGGCCTATTTTAAATGTCTATATTAAGATGAGATAAGTCATGTCCTAATAGGTACTTTTAGAAAATGATTCATTTCAACTTAATAGACATATGAAATAGGTCACATGAACCACATATTTCTCTCCATTGACTGTAGAGGGAGATGAATTCTACCTAGTATGTTTTCGGGAATTCATTTGTATTTTTTAAAATCTAAATTTGGTTAAATAAATAAGAGACCGGGCTATTCGTGCATGAAGGCAGTATTAGCCTCAGTGATCCAGCCCACAGTCCTAGAACTGCCTCAAAATACTGAAGGAGTCCTATAGGGAAAGATTCCCTTAAGACATTGCAAGAAACTCCCGCGAGTGAGGGCAGTAGGTAATGCTGTGACAAGTACAGGGTGTGTGGTTAATACAGGTCGCTTGCCTGACCTTCTGCTGACAGAACAGAGGCAAAAGGGAAAGCCTGCTATGATGCACCCTGCCTTTGCAGAACGCTGGCAGAAATGCTGTCTTGGTTGGATGCGGTCTGGCACTACTTCAAAACCACCGTGGCAAAATTACTGAATGCCAGGAGAAGAATTGGGGGCTTGTTAGTTTTATGCAAATCCCAGAATTCCTGTAGCTTCTGTCATGTATTTGAAAATACACAATGCAAAAGGACATGGAATGTGGAGCAGAGCAGCAAAGTGGATCTCCATGGGTTATCTTCACTTCATTCAAACTAGCACAGCTATCTGAATGTAATAATTATGTCATTAATGCCACAAGACAATGTTGCAGAGGTACAGTGAAGAGGCCACGTATACAGCACACAAATTAGGTCAATGTGCAGCGTGCTGGGTAGATGCAAAATCTTGTAACACTGACAGTTAATGGTAAAAAAAAAAAAATCAGAGAAGTTTAAATTAAATGTTCAAAGAGTTTACTTAGTCATCTCGTATTTGTCCATCTGCCAGTACTTCCCAAGTTTCCTTGTAGGAGTGAAGAAGCCTTTGGTTTTAAGGTCATTTAAGATAGCGTCTTACCTGTATGAGCTAGTCTTGTGGTTCCATTGGATGCATCTTGTCAGAAAAAACTAAGTCAATTTGGAAAATAAAGATGCTTTTCACAGCAAATTCTAGAGAAAATAGGTAAACAACAAGGGCCCTTTAGATCGAGCTGTTTGTGCTGTGCTGGTTGCACCAGTATAGCCGAACTGCATTGGTGATTCCTGTTTTCCTTGCAGGGAATGTGCATGCAGGGCTCAGTCTGTGTCATTACCTGGAGTGTGTGTGTGCGGTGCTGGGCAGTGCTAACGCGCTCTTCACTTCTGCTGCGTGCCTCCACCTCCCTAGGTCCGTGTGTGAAACGAGTCTATTGCTGATTCAACAGCTTTGGTAAGCTGCACAAGTGCTGAGCGTTGGGCCAGGACCATGCTTTATGTGCCCCTTGGATGAAGTTACAGAGAACCCGTAGTTAACATTTTGGATCTTTTCTGGTTGAGTCTCATGTAATTCATCACCGAGACTTGTCTGTAGGCTGCAGGCAGCCAGGGGCTGCTCTGTGTTCAGTGGAGCAGAAACACGCATACTGAATGGAGAATGGCTGTTGTCTTTGCCACCGCTCCTCACCTCTATCAGTTGCTGCATGCCTGCTGCATCACAAGCTTTGCATCAACACCGTTCCTTAGTGTAAGCAGAGCATCTCTGGGGAAAATCAATAGTAACCAAAGATTCCATGTGTAAACAACTTACAAATAGACCTGAAGGTTTCTTTTGCCGTATGTTCAAAAGGCGGCATTCTTTTATAGCCAGGTTTATTTTAGAATGACAAAATACTTGTGGCAAGTTACTGGTGCCAGATTTGTACAGCGACATGGTGGCCCAAGCATATTTTTAGAGTAAAGTTTTCTTTCCCAGTATGATATGGTTATGAGTGAGTTTGCCAAAACACTTTGGAATTTTTACAATTCACACAGACCTTAAAAGGTAGGTTTACTAACATTTTTTATCCTTTTCAGATATCGAGTTAAACACTTCTTACACTTACTTATTTGTAAGCACAGCACCAACCCTGCTTACTATACCAACAGAACTTCAACAAGCTTTATGCTTATTTAAAAAAAAAACCAAGCAAGACAAACATAGAAATGCTGTGCTGAACCAACAGACATTGAATTCAAGCCTTTCATGTTTCATGAGAGTTTTGCAAAGGCTATCATATTGAAAATCAGGCCTGGGTGTCTGTCAAACTCTGTAAAATCTGCTGGTCCCAGAGGTGGAACCTAAATACAAAATATAGGTGCAGATCCTGATTCTTACGTTCTCTTTCCAAAGTTCACAGTTTTGTCAACATGACACAGTATAACTAAGTGTGTAAGACTTTACCAGGCCATAGCTGTAAATAATAGGATGGTGATCAAGCAACTTTCTCCTTCCTCCATTCCTCACTGTGGGTTGCCACTTTGTCCGAAGTGACTTTACACAAGCAGTGTGCTGTGTGTAAGGTCTGACTGATCTTACTCTGTTCTCATGCCAGTTATTTTTCCACACCCTTTTCTTAGAAAGAAAAGCTATAGCGAGTAACAAAATGAAAAATGAAAACAAAAATCCATTTTCTTGTAGTTTAAAAAAACTCCAACAACATTGAGCAGGCAGCAGCAGAGTGGAGAAGCTCAGATGGCCTATCTGATGGTAGCCGTTTGCTTTAATGCAAGTGGCGTTTCTTTTGTCCATATGCAATAAGTATCCTCTAGAATGGATATGAAATGTAATAGGGAATTGTATGATTTAACGGTGACCCTCAGTGCCATGCTTTGAACAGACCTATGCGGTCTATGTTGTCAGCTGTCAGGAGCGGGACTCTTTTCAGTCATCAGAGCATTTAGCAGTTTACAGTCTGCTGTTTACATTACTGCCCAGTACTTTACTCTCCCGAATACAGTTTAACTATTCCACCACCCCTGTGATGAGTATTCTTTTCGGCAGCAGCAGTCCTCACAGCTTTGGAACATTGTTTTTGGACACAAACATACACAAGTTATTAGAACACAAGATCAAAGGAGGTGTCCCACTGTCTTTCTTTCAATGCTCCCATTGTGTTTGTATGCTGAAGCCTGCTAGAGAGTTAGAACCAGAGAAGGGGGAGAAGGGGGGAGGAAACCTTTGTACAAAGGTACTTGTCACTGAGAGAAGCCCATAAAAGATGATGTGAGAAAAGACACCAGGTGGAGTATAAACCACCCTTATTGTTAAGAAATGCAAATAAAAATCCTCTCCTATATTAGAACTTTCTTACTTGTCATTTCTTAGATGCTAAAGGGAAGGTTCTGGTTATTGAAGTCATGGCACTACTTTTTACTTTGCTTCTTTTCTTTTTATGTGTAGCATACTGTACATGATGTTGGCAAAAGTTATTTTTCCTCTTTCTCTGCATATTGTTATAGTTGTTAGCAAATTTCATCTCAGCAGAATATCCACTGGAAAAAAAAAAAAACTCAGAAAAATCACATTTTAAAATATCTCAAGGATTGCCTTTTTTATGAAGGACATCCACAGTGTTTCAGATTTGTAAATAAACTGCAAGTTCCTTTCATTTGGGAAGGAACTGTGTTTTCCTTGACGAAACTTTGACAGAAAAATTCTTGATAATTCTGTGTGATCTTTAAAATCTTTCTGGTGGATCTGCAGTCAGATTCCAAGCAAACAGATTCTAGATCCAACATCCATTAAAATCTACTGAAAAAGCCAGTTGCTTCTAAATTGGTGGGAAAGGACGGATTCAACTTCCTTGCCTATAGAGAGATACATGGTAGCAAGAGTGTCTTCCTTGTTTTTAGGCATCACCTGTTTTTTCCACGTTTCCGTTTTTCTGATGAGCTGAAGTCTGGATTATTGAGTTGGCTATGCAAAGTCCTTTGAGAGAAAAGTTGCAGGACAAAACAGGTGGCAATTAGCAGTTCACAACAACAAAGCATATCTAACAGAGAAGTCTTCCAGCTGCACCAAAACCCAAGCCATCACTGAAGGCAGTTGCTGACTTGGACTTTCAGAGTAATAGATGGTGAGACCAAAGATTAACCTGGCAAAAGCCTATAAACTCATCATTGTGGGTTCTTCCATTTTAATACTTCTTAGGTTAATTTCCCTGAGTACAATGAAAAGATGTGATACTACCTGAAAAGGAGTATTTTAATGGAGGCAGTACAAAGGACACCTAGTTGTCTCCTGGTGATTGTTGTGGGAAGCAGCTCATCTGCTGAATCAGCACTTGAGACCCTGAACTACCAACCTTTAAACCCAACGACTATCTCTATGTGATGGGTTTTCTTGGCTTTGAAGAGAGGTGAAAGAGAAAATACTTCGATGGTGGAAACTATACCCACTGGAGTACGGAGACGTAGTGTTCTGACAGTCTGGGACTATGAAGTTTGCCAGGGCTTTCTCCAGCTGATCATCACAGGCTCCCAGAAGAAGTATAGGGATAATCTTGAAGAAGGCCTGGAAAAATTTCTCTTGGTACCTGAGCATGTGCAATATCTGGCGTGCTTACACAGAAAGGCAAGTGATGTAGTGAACGTGCTCGTTTGTGATAGACATCTTTCTGCTGCACAGACACTGTTTGAACTTGCTGATCAGCCTTTCTTCCCCTTAGGGTCAGGGCAGTTGCTGACATCCTAAAAAGAAACAAAGAAAACCTGCGAAGCAAGTAGGTTTGGAGTTGAAAGGATGCCACAGTGCAGACTCATGCCAAAGCTTTGAGGCAATAAGCCAAGGCTGCAAAGTTGCTAAAGCTAGTAGGTGCTGACATGCCAGATTGCAAAAATGCCTGAGGCAAAAGCACTGAAAAAACTGCCAAGACCACAGGTACCAAAGACAAAGACCCAAAAGCTGAAACAGTGCCTTGTGACAGGCATCCCATTTGTGTGTGTTGGGAATGAGTGATCAAAGCACTCATATGGTCACCAAAACAAAATTTAAATGTTATTATAAAAGGATCAGTCATACCTGCAAGAGCAGGATTGTGACCCTAAATGTATCAGCAGGGTAGTAATTGAAGCAATTGTTGAAGAGGTATCCTGTCTGTGGGCAGTTCTTTGTTGATGGAGTAAAAGGGGATGGATTGGAAGGTGGTTGAAAAGGAGGCTGAGTGTGGTTTGTGACCTTCTTTGTGATTTTGAGAGCAACGGGGTTCAAAATTCTGTGTCAGCTGGATCCTGGAAATATTAAGAGCTTAGATATATTTCAAGATGTCCCTGACAATGGTGCTGAGAGTACCAGAAGCATCTTTAGGAACATGCAGTTATATATGTTTTTCCTTTCACAACTGAGCAGCTTTTTCTTAAAACACTTCTGTAAAATATAGACATAGCTAATTTAACGCAGAGAAGGAGCAGCACAGTTTGCACTTTACTGCCTCTGTGTGCACAATTTTGTGAGAATTACATGTTTTTTCCCCACTTTAAAAAGCAGAGTTCAACCCTTACTTCTGCTGGAGGTGGTCTAGCATGACGTGCATGCCACTTCCAGGTGGAAGAGAAGAGCACCCGCCTGAGACCTTGGGAGGCCAATGCCAGACTTGTTTCATCTTCAGATGGATGGGAACATGGCAGGAGAGGGGGAGAAAAGGAAGGAGATAAAGCTGGAGGACTGGAAAGCAGTATCCTACCACTTATACCATTACCCAGACAGGAAAATCAGTGCGATTCTTTCATCTATCGTGTATTTGCCCCCCTTCCTCCAGGCTTACCATTAGAGTGTAGCCTAGTATTTCTACCCTGGCCTCTAAACAACTGTGTTTTAGGCCACTTGCTTCCATGCAGCCTTATACCATATTTAGTTATCTTTAGGTATGTGTTGAATCTGAACCTTTTCAATGCTGGTTTACTTTGCCATACACTAGCCTAGCATTTGGTTTTGCCTACTGTTCTGTAGCTACTATGCAAATATAAAATCAAACTAGACATGTGTTGTTTTGGCTGAGATCATTGCATAGAAGTACTCCACTCATCGTCAGCACATCAGAACAACCTTCAGTGGTACACACAGGGCTCTTCTCGATCTAGCTGATGATATAACTCTTGCTATCGCAAGTATTGTTATTGATTTTACTATGCTATTGAATATTGAAAATTAGTTCCTGGAGTGGTCTTGTTCACTTGTTCCTTGGCTAAGATACATATATTTCCTATCATCAAGTAGTTTATATTGTATCAAGGTTCAAAAGGTTTTTCCGTCCTCTGAAAAAGTAGAGTGTAGTCAGCACTATTGAAAGGGCAATGAATAATACTCTACGTCATGGCTTTCGAACTTTCAGAATTCCACTGGGGTCACTGGGTTGAATGAGAGACCCTTTAATCATTAGTACAGTTTTATGAATGGTATACTTTACTCTGATATTTTACTAGACGTCACTACTTAACACACTTCTGGCTCCATGGAAGGAAAAACAAAAGGCTTTGTGTGCCTCGAGGTCCCTGTAGTTTTGAGGATCGTTATAATTCTACTGAGTCAAATCCTGAGGTCCCTCTTTAGCTGTTACACCATGCTAAAACTGCCTGAAATCAACTGGAATTTGTATGAGCAAAAATACGCTGAGAATCTCAAGCTTTGGCCCTTTAAGAGTAGCTTAAACTTTCTCCCAGGTGGAGGAAGAAATACCTGCAGTTGTGATTCCTGCTCAGTGTAATGTAACCGGCTTGTGTTTGTGTTGCTCCTGTGCCCAAGCATTGCAGTCATGAATCCCACTGTATGCAGAGTCAGTTACTGTCACTTGGGATTCTTTTGTCAGGTTTGCTCTCCTGTGAAAACCTTGGTTTTGCAGGGTACACCACCGACTGTTATTAAAAAGGGCTTGCTTTAAACTCTAACAAATATTGCATGTGTAAAAGCAGTACTGGACAACAGTGACTGTGTTACAAATGCAAGTCCCTTCGTCTCCGTAACTGGGAGACAAGTGGACCTCTGTAATCTGCTGTGAAAGCGAGGACTTCTTCCCCCCGTCGCTTGCTCAGACCTGCTGAACTCATGACATTTCTAAGGCCTCGTTTGTTCCCAAGAGCTGAACAATGGGGGCACCATTTCACAAAATAAATTAATAAATCCATACTTTTTGGGGGGTGCTTCCGCTAAGGTGTTCTCTATTTCTCATAAACAGTGAAGATAAGTGATATCCCAAATAAAACATTTGCTGATGAAATTAAAAAAGGGTATATGCCAAGCTGAGGAGAAAATAAAATTGGTAGTTCAATTTCAAATTTCTTAATATGCATCAGAGAGTTCTTACAAGTTTTCATAGCCTAGGTGAGTCTCAGGCCCCAAGGAGTCTGCTTCATCTAAAACACTTTCTTCCCCTCTTTCTCCTCCCCCAAACAAGAGGCAGTCTTCAAAGGAACAAATATGTCACTTTAAATACACAACATAAAAAATGGGCCAAATAAATTATTAAAATACATAAAAAAGAGATTCACAAAAGATGCCTGTTATTAGCTATTTGACAAGCAATTGATGCTGTTGCAATAGCTGCATTTCACAACTCAAGTGTTTTCTTTGCTAGACAGATAAATAGTTGAAATAATGTGAGAAATGACTTTGCAGTCATCCAAAGAACAATTTGGCTTTAAATGGTTCATTTAATGGCTTTCCACTGGCTGTGCTGCGCAGTCGTTTCATACCAGACCTTCACCACATCCATGTGCTTTGGAATTCCTTCTAAAAATGAGCTCCAAGCCTGACCCTCCTCTCCCCGTCCCAATTCCCTGCAGAAGTGTTACTACATATGCTTTGAATCTTTTTTTCAGATGAGCTCCCAAGTCTAACTCCTTCCTCCCTGTGCTTGAAACGTATGGATTTGAAAGCGCAGATGTGGCCTTGAAGTTTTTGGACCAGGCCCATCTGGGTCAATCCCTACATAGTTTAACTAGTAGTTTCTTGAGTGAAATTCTCAGAAGCCTTCATTTCTTCTTGTTCTGAATCTGCTACGCACTCCCTTTTATCTCTCCTAGTTGAACTACAAGGATCTCAAGGGAGATGCGATTTTCATAAACAGAAAAATAATGACTGGCCAGAGGAAGGAAACAAATTTTTAATGACTGCGAGAATTGTCTTTATGAAACAGCAAGTTTCCTTTTAGTTTATTCTATATGTAAAAAATATACCATTCATACACTGGAGAAGAAGGGGAGATTCTTTTTAAATCTCATCTACTCAATTAATAATAATAATAATTTTGAAAGGCTGGTAGAGGCTTTGTCCTCCTCCTGCTGCCAACATCTTGAATCTCTGAGAAAGGGTTCCAGATCTGACCCTGAAAACTGCATTTTGGCATTAGCAGTGACTTCAGTAGGATCACTTGTGTGCGCAGAGGTGCCCGTGCAAAACAGTTCGCAGGACTAAGTCAATTGAACAACTGCTTTTCCAGACGTGCTGGCTTCCTTCCCAATCCAGATACTGTTAAGTAGGGACACGAGGGGTTCAGGAGCGCTCCATCACCGCATCTGAGTCCCAGCCGCGATGGAAGGTGGTTTGCGGGGGCGTCCCGACCCCTTCTGCACGCCGGAAGGGTCGCGGCTGGGAGGGACCCCCTTCGGCCCACGTGGAAAAGCTGCTTTTCAGCGAATCGAGGGGGCACCCGGCCGCGGAGAGCGGCACCCCGCAGCGCCGGCTGCCCGCGGGGACCCGCGCAGCCTGCGGAGGGCGGCGCTGCCCGGCGGGGCGGCCCCGGCAGCCCCCGGCCGGGCAGGGCAGGGACTGCCGGCGGCGGCAGCGCCAGGAGCCGCCGGCAGCGCGGGGGGAAGCGGGCCGGCTTCGCGGGCGGGCAAGGCGGGGGCCGGGGCGGCGGGGGGCAGCGCGGCGCATTGTCTGCCCGGCGCCCCCGGGGCTGCGCGGGGAGCGGAGCGGGGCCGGCCCTGCCGCCCGTGCCCGGCTGGAAGTGAAACGCGCCCTGGCTGCTCCTTTTTCTTTTTCTTTTTTTTTTTTTCTTTCTTTCTTTCTTTCCTTTTTTTTTTTTTTTTTTTTTTTTTTTTTGAGCCTCCAAAAGGCTCACTCGCCCCTTTCATCTGCCGCCGCGGCCCAATGGGAAGGCGGAGGCTGCCTGCAAGTGGTCTAATCTCAATGAGGTGTCAATCATGTTCCCCGGTGGGTGAAGTAAGGTCTTTTGTAACCGCCTCTGTCTTTGGGAAAGAGAGGAGAGAGGAGGAAGACTGGAGCGGAGAGGGGGACGCTGGACCGTGCTGCAGGAGAGGAACTGAGATTTGATCTCGCTTGTGCGTTAGCAGGGAGAAGCGGAGCACATGGATTTCTAAATACGCTGGGATTTTATATATCTACAAAAATAACAAGGAGCGAACCTGACCCTACTGAAAACAGTCAAATGAATCGTAATTGCAGATCAATGCAGAGAGATGGGGAAACTTCACTCGAAACATGGTTAGTTCTTTTCACTTGCTACTTCCTTAGCCCCTTCCCCTTATTTGGATTTTACTGGGTTTATTGCTGTGATTTTATACTGGTGTCTAATGATCTTCCTTTATTGTTTCCCCTACACACTTTCCTCCGGATCTGCCTAGCTGCCGTTTGTAAGCCCCGAGAAAGTCCAGAAGGTAGGGATGGCTCCTTACTGCTAGTAACTTTGAACGCCTTTCCCCGGTGCGGGTGGCTGTCCCTGTCCCCCTGCCCTCTCCCCTCAACTTTTCGCCGCGGTTTGCCCGCTGCCTGCCAGTCCCGGCCCCGGTCGCGGTCCCGATCGCGGTCCCGGTCCCGGCCCCGGCCCTTGTGACCCCCGCGGATCCGCGGCCAGGCGGGACCGGGGCCGGGGCCGGGGCCGGGAGGCAGCGGGGATGGCCGCGGGGGCCGGGCGGGCTCTGCGGGCGGCTCAGCGGCGGCATTGTCTCCTCTTTTCTAGGTGATAGTTTCGCGGTGAACGCCTCTTTGGCTCGCAAAGGGCTGGAGGACTGGATGGTGAAGCAGAAATACGCCGGGGGCAGCAGCAGCGGAGGCAGCAGCTCGGGACTCCAGCAAGGCTGCCAGCACCGGGCTGTTTGCAGGCTCTCCAGCGCCAGCAGGGTATGTCAGCTTCCTCGCTGCCCCCACTCTCCCCCGCCCCTTCTTTTTGAAATAGGGAAAACCAAAAGCTCTTTCTACATCCCTCTCTCCCTCCCAAGGGTCTGTTGTGCAAAGGAAGGGTTTTCTTTGCCCTAATGCTTCTCCAAGGGGCTGCCCCGTGGGTGGTTTTCTTCAGTCCTTTGATGAAGTTAGGAGTTGCAGAGCAAACTTAGTGCTGGTACAAAAGCCAGAGGAGTAAGGGGACCTGTTTGCTAGCGGCTGGGCAGTACGATTAGGACAAAACCCTTCACAAACATGAACAAACAGAATCTCTGGGAAAAGCCCAGCACCCTGCCAGTGTGCGCAAGCTTGTGAACCCTGATTGGTGCACAAGTTTGTCTGTGACATTTTGGCAGAGGAATTCAGGAAAGGAGAAATCCCCGAAGAGTGTATTGTTATTTACTTGCTCTTTGCTAATAATGCATGGCTGACTTTCTTCATAAGAGTTACTGCGTATGTCACTTGTCCTGGCTATTACCACACTGGTCACTTTCCACCCTTTCTCTTTCCTCCAGTTGTCCCCTGTAAAGCTGGGCTGGAGAAAATAACTTGGCTTTTTTTTTTTTTAATGTTGTCTCTTTAAACAAAAAGGCATGACGGGAGGTAAACAAACTTAACAGTTCTTAGATATGGTCCTTATAGTGGTTCAGTGTATGATCCAGAGCTTATTGATGTTTACTGAAAGACTTCCATTGACTTCCGTGAGCTTTGGATCAAGCCCTGAAAGCTTCATCAGTGGAAGAGTAACCTGAGAGATGGGGAGATTGGAATCTGTGCTTCCCAGCGAGGAATGTGGCTCTGAAAGCACAAGCAGAGCAGGGCCACCAAACCTCCTGCAGGCTCTTTGCTTTGTTAGCCACCAGTTTTATTGTCAGAAGCCTGGACTTCTCGTGTCTCGGGAAAAATTAACTTGCAAGTGGAGAATACTTCATTTTAGGTGGGGTGTAGAAGATGTGTAGTATGGGAAAAGCTAATGATGACTCTTTAGATTCCACCAGTGTTATATTTAGAGGAGGATAAACTGTTTTGGAGTCACTACAAGTAAGGCAAAGGGGGTAAGATATTGATGTAAGTGTTTGTAATTGATCAGCATAGTTGCCTCATGTTCAACTTGTGTGTATGGTTGTTTGAAGTGATTTTTATTGTGCTTTACTTGGAGACAATGGGTCCAAAGAAAGAAGTTCTCATTAATAATGGTACATACATGTATGATACAGATGCAAAGAGTAAAAACATGTGCTTTTAATTATTTTAATTATCCCCATTTTTGTGAGTCAAGCTTTTTAGATACGTTCTACCTTTCACATATATATTTCCTAGGAAAGAAGCTAAACTCAGCAAACTAAACATAGGTTTAAAATACAAGAGTTAAAGGTCAAAAACTCTGACTTAAGCTTTGTGAAATATATTTTCTTCCACAAAGACAGTTTACTTTCTCAAAAGAAGAAAAAAAATCTTTTGTCAAAGGTATTTTGCTATTCACAAAGCTCTTCAGTTTTCAGTTCCATGAGGTCTGCTCAGCTGGAATGACAGTAGAACAGTATTTCTCTTCTTACTCAAGGTGTCCTCCTCGTGATAGCTCAGCAATTAGCAAGCCATTAACTAAAAATTAGTCTACAGTTTTAGTACATTATAAAAATGTAAATAGGTTTAAAAGCACTGTTCCCATGAGGCTTTTAACTGTCATCCTGATAGAGCTGTTTCTGAATGTTTGAAAGTACTAGCAATTTATTGCCTAATATATTTGGTAGCATCTGTATGCATATATAGCCTGCTAATTGATTTAGTTTAATTGTCATCCTGTCACAGGCACACTGTGACAGCTACATTAAAGTTCCTTTAAAATATGAACTTTTGGTAATATGGAAGGATGCATTTCTAATCCTACATTGGAACCAGATGTGCCATATGTACAGTCTTTTAGACAAGGATTATGGAGTCACAGCTATTGACTCCATAACTGAGATTGCATGACTGTTTCTCTTCTGAGATCTCTTTGATCTCTTCTATAATTATACCAAGATACAAAGCGAATTGTAGCCTAACCTCTTGGCTCTTCATTCACCTCAAGACGTAGAAATACTAGTCACTTCTACTTACGGTTAGTCACATGGGATTGTGTGGGACAGTTGTGTATTCTGCCATAATGTTGTACTGTTGCACTTGAATCAGCCAAGGGCTCTTCTCCTTACTACTTCAAAATTCCTCCTAAAATGTTCAATTAGTTTACAAGGCTCTGTGGAATGGTACAGTTTTACCGTGTCACAGCTGAAACTTTGGCTTCTCATTAAAATACGTTTTTTCCCCTGAAATGGGTCCTAATTGCTGCACTTGTGACTTATGGCAGAAAGAGTTAGCTCAAATGCTGATGAAAATATCTGCATTCAGAGAAACATCCAGTTGAGCAGTTGAGTTTTTTTAAAAAATAATGGTCCTAGAAATAGTTTTCCTTCTAGGAGTCCTTAACCAGAGTTTTGTTGATGCTGCCTTCATTAGTGTGTAGGGCCCTATTTGGTGAAATCCAGTGTAATTCCGAAGACAGGTTGATGGGAGAGGAGAGCACCCAGTTGTTTCCAAGTCTGAAACTTCAAAGCTTTGAATCATTTTGGTTAGAACTTGAACGCGATAGGGAAATTTGATTTACATTGCTCTATATAAGCCAAAAATTCTGTCTTGGTTGTTCTTGGAAGGCTGGTTTCCTCAAGAATGGACACACTGAATTGTTTTGCTGAAGTTGGTCATCCAGGGGAGATGACACTGAAGTTCAGGGGGATTCATGTAACGTTTTACAAGAGGAATGAGTGACTAATACAGGAAAGCAATAAAATTTCATTTGTCCTCCTCTCCAGAATGACTGAATTTACAATAGTTGTGGAGGGGAGGTCTTTACGTCAGTTCACTCAAGGCGTGCTTGACACAAGGAGGATTCAAGAATACAACACCTTTTCTCTTCCTGAACTGAAGTTTTGAGAGTTTCTTGGTTAGAGCAGACTTCCTTCAGCTGATGTGTCATATTTTGTCTGTCCATGATTTCCCCTCCTCCAGTTCACTGGGAGAACAATAATTAGTGTCCAGCTATTGCCAAATGCATCAGTCATATGAGAAGGATCTCATAGTAAATTGTTGGGTGAAGGCATGAGCCAGGGGAAGGGGACTGTATCTGAAATACGCGCTTCTGGTGTGTACACAACTTTCTGTCCCGTGCCAAGAGCTCTGATCTCATTAAACCATTGCCACCTGCCCAGCAGGGGCTGCTCTGCTCTAAATGTTTTAATTGCTGTGGAGGCTGAGGGCTGGGCTGCAGCCTTCCGCATCACGTAGAATTAAAGAAAAAAGGAATTCTGTTGCATCCATGAAAAGTATGAGGTCTAGAGTCATCTTCTAGTTTCAAAGCTAATTGAAACCACTGAGGCTGTAAATCTGTTAGAGCAAGTAAATACACTGGTTTTGCTGCTTTAAGAATGAGTTAACTTGTGCCCAGAAAGGTTTTCTGACACTGAATTATCCTGTACAATTCTTAAGTTTAAATTTATTCAGTGTGTTTACTTTTACAGACTGTTTTTGGAGATCAACATTGTTTGCAAATATTCATGTATTTATTTATTTAACTGAGAAGTAGTTCTGTGCTAGAGGGGAAAATATCAAATACGACATTTGCTTATTCAATTTACTTTTATCTTCAAAGCCATAAGAAATTTTACTAGTTTCTTTCGCCATCTCATTGAGATCTGCGCTTGGGATTGGAAAAAGATCTCATATTTTTAATTAAATTTCAAACCAGCTCACAGTGAGGCAAGTTGTAAGTAATCATTTTAGCTAAAATAGAAAAGACTTTAGCTTACCACTTCTGCTGGCCTCTTTGGTGCTAGTGAGCCTCATGTTCAACCCTAATTGATATTAATTAGAGTTGAGTATCTGGTCTGGGAATAATACAGTATGAAATGCTGAGGCACATCTCTGCTTCAGAGGTGGGGCTTGTTCTCCATTTGTTCTGTGCCTGTAACTGCCAGTGACATTAATGGGCATTCCTTGCATGGCTGAGAGGAGACTACGCCAGTGTCAACTTCACTCTCCTCTAGAATGATCTGTCTCAAATTTTTTTTTTTTTTTTTAAAAAAAAGCCCTTCCCAGTCCCCCACTGTTAAATAGCATATGTGTGTGTGCATATAAAAATACATAGCCTTATGGAAGACACAGCTGGGTAGATCATTCATCCAAAATGGAAATAATAAACAGAAAAGAGACCTTAGTGGTATGTATATACTATGGCTTAAAGGCTGTTGAAGTGGAAGATTTAATTGTAGCACTGCGTTGGGGTCATCTCATGGGTAAAATGACATTTGAAAGACTGCCTTCGTACTGATACGGTGACAAGAGCAATTAAAATTTCCTTGGGTGCTGTCTTCTGTGGCTGCTTGAAGTGATCTTTTAAACAGAAACATTTTCAAGTACTTTAGTGTCAGTATTGTATAGATAATTATTTGTATTGACTCTGAGGATTAAAAGAAATAACAGAATCAGTGCTAGATATTGGTATGACAAAAAATATTTTGATACACGAAATATTGTGTTTGGCATTTAAAATAAAATTGCCAAACTTTGTATTGAAAGGGAGAGAAGCAGAATCTTATTTAGTGTTGAAATTTGGTGCCAACAAACCAAGATAATTTAATTAGTGGTGTACATAGTATATCTTGACAGCTCTGGTTTGGGAAAATTATAATATGAATATTAACAATCAAAGAGTCTTTGAAAGTATTAGTGCCATGGTGATGAGATTAGTGAATTGGCCAATACTGTAGCAGAAAGCTGGATTCCAAGGGAATTATCCTTGAATGATACCAGTTGGTGCAATTAAAAGCCACAATTCAGTTGCCATATGGAAAGTGTTAGGCATCCTTACATGGTTTCAAAGCTATGTGCCGGAGGTTAAATTGACATATGAAGAAAAGCATAAATTATATATTTTGTGTTATGAAATTAAAAGTTGACTTTGCTTGAGCCATATGGAGGAGGTGGATGGAAGACAGTCTGTATTACATCAGGGCTTGTTTTATAGGTGTTTCAGATTTAATGTGGTGCACTTCTAATTTGGCATGTTGATTGGAAAGCTGAATGGCCTGTGAAGTTTCTGCAAACAATCTCGTTAAAGTAACTTTTTTTTGATCTCTAACAACCCTCTTTCTCCCACCCTCTCTAAAGTGGAGTTACTTAGGGTAATGTTTGTAAGAAGGAAAGAGATGAGTACTTCACCCAGCTACTACACAGAATATAAGTGACACAAGCTATGTCTCTTGGGCTACTGAGAGTCCCCGTTGGCTTAGTAAAACCTTAATTCTTCTGAATGAGGTGGCCTGGGTTATGGAGTACATTTTCTTCCGTAAATTGGGATGAAAAGTAACAACAGTTACTTTACAGTAATGACTTAAATGTAAATAATGCAGTCCAGGCTTACACTAAAACTTTGGTTATAACAAAAATGGGAAATTTGTAGCACATGATTGTCGACATATGGGAATGTTCTTTACAGCAGCATTCATTAACAGAAGGATTTTCTGTAGCTTTTGTGAGATCTGTAATAAGACCCAGGAGGAGCTCGGTAAGTGGCTGTTTGTAGGCACCCTTCAGAAGAAGATCTTAGTTGACTTTTATGGTTTCTTTTGAATTGGGTTATGGACAGAGGAAAAAGAAGTCTCTTGAGTATTGAAACTTTGTAAGAGTTTTTCCAAAGTTGGGGAAATAATTGTTCAGTGATGATATTTAAATCAAAATGGAACATTGCTCCCTGTGCTGCAGATGTTGGCCTTTATAGAAATCCTTGTGGATGGATTTTGCTTAGTGAATGTCAGCATCAAAACCTGGTTGGAAAGTAAATGGTAGATGTTGAAATGTACAAAATACTTGAAGTATTTTTTTGTAACTAAACTACTTTTCTAGTTAATATACTAGTTACTCTGAATACTCACGATTTTTCAGACTATGAGATATTTATAGATACCTTTGCATGGAAAATGAGGTATAGTTTTAGTTAAAAAAATTAATGTGAAGAAATGGTCAAATAGACTTTCTCTGTGAATTTATTTAGTCATATCTGCCAACATTGGCAGCAAAACCAAGCTTGTATTTATTCCTACAGAGTAACTACAGCTATGGGAGACTGAGTTGGACTGTATTCCATTCAAGAATTATTAACCAAGTTCCAAATGCAAAATCTTCATTGTGTCTGATTTCTGAGCCAGCAAAGAGTGTTTGTGTTGGAATATCTCATGACATTTGTCTTGCAGTGGTGGAACGCCAGTGGTGTTAGCTGTGATGAAAGGGCTGTGCTGGCGCAGATACTTTTACTACTGCGTAATCTGAGAGAGAGGGGAAATGACTTGTGTACGTTCAGCTATTGCTGCCCTGGTCTCCCTGCAAGGGGTGCAGCCATACAGTGCATTTGCGTTTTGTAAACTTCTGGGTTTATTGTCATCAGAACAATATGGCATATATTTTATCTTGTAAGTTGCAGAATAGAGGTGACACTTCTGAACGTGTGAGACATCCTTTTTTTGAGTTGGAAAGTCCTGTGTAGTTAGTGTCTTGCAAGTAGACTGCTGTCATGTCCACTGTTTGATAGGACCTCCCCATTGCCTTGTCATGGGAGATGGCTTTCAAGCAGGCTTGTATCTGCAAGTAAGTGTTCAGCCAGATTCCTAAATGCATATACGCGTGTGTATCACGTGGCCTGATATGTGCCCATCATATATGAGAAATACTTCTGGTTTAGTCATACAGAATATAATCATTTGAGGAAGGGAACAATGCGGTCTTTTGTTGGGAGGTCCTATAACAGCTGTGAAATGGAGTACCACTGATTTCGTTTGTGTGGTGTGGCCTATTGTATGTTATAGGGCAATAAATGATCTTATTGTTTTAGTCTATAAAACTTTTGGTGGAGTAAATCCTTTTGCTCCTCAGAAGACCAGACCATGGCCACAGGAGACTAAAATGCCGTCAGGGCCTGAGAAGCTCCTCAATGGCTAAGAGCAGTCCTGTAAAAATACACCTAAAAGATCCTGCCACACTAACCCCTTGGCAGGGGTAACAGAAGACCTCGTGGTTCCCTAGTTCAAACCAAGGTCCCTGCTAAATGTACATGAGAAGGAGCTGATCCTTAAATATGAAGCTGTTGTTAATAAAACTGAATTCTTGTTCACAAGACTTAGTAGGCAAGCAGTTTTTCTGCTTTCTGTCAAAGCTCTGAGTTTGGTAATTTTCTCCAATAACCCTTCTCGATCTGAAAATTCTGTGGAACTCTGAAACTCATTGAGCTGACTGTGAACGGGTGTCTTGCTTGTAACTTGAAAAGTGCCATCTACCAGTCTTGCTTTCGGTTGCAATGGATTTGGATTTAAATGCAGGCTTAGTGGCACTGGTCCCTTTTATCACTTTCCGTGAGAATCCCTTAAGAATGTGAGATGCTCCCTTAAAATGTGGGAGGGGATCAGTTATGTTTTGAGCAAAATCTGCAGCAGAGAACTTTTAAAGTTCTGGAATTTTCAGCCTTGTATCCTTGGGCTTCAAACTAACAAATGTAGGCAGTGTGTATTGCTTTAGCTCGGAGATGGATTGGCATGTGGTCAGAACAGTCTACACACTGTCCATCGAGAGAAATACTTTGCGTTTTGCGATTAGGGTGGAATTTAATGCATTTGAGGGCATTACTGTGGCAGCTTTAAAGGGATTAAGTATATTGAGGTTCCTATTAAAGTATAACATTGTGATTCAAGACCTGTGAAAGAAAATCACGCATGGGTGTTTGATCTTGGGGTGCAGCCACACATGCTGTGAGGCATAAAATAAGGGGATAGACTCAGTAGGGAAGTGACAGAACAAAGCACTGTCTTGCAGGAGAAATGGGATTTGGGAGCAGCCTCAGATCTTTTGATCCATACTCTGATGCGAATGATGAGTGGTACGGAGGTGGCAGATTTGTCTTGGGGGAGGAAGGAGAATGGTGGGTAGTTTGTCGCATTACCCTTAGAGACAGTTTGCTGTCTGATTCCCCGAAGATTTGATAGTGGTAGGTAAGGACTAAGATGCTTCTTGTCCCATCTTAAAAGTCTTTTGTGATTCCAGGATGATTAGTTTCAAGAGAGTTAGGTAAAGACGGTAGTAGCTGTGAAACTAAGCCTTATGTGTTAAATGCATATAAAGAACAAATGCCTGATTGGGGGAGCGGGAATTTTCTTGGAGCATAGAGTGCCCCAGTCTTGAGCTCACAGAATAACAAGTCGTCTCTGTATTGCATAAGATGCTGCGGTTAAGCCTGTATCAGTGTTTCTGTAATAAACTACTCTTTTTTTGAAACAATAAATAATAATTTTGCTTGTGAACTTTCCAAGTCTCTCTGTTCACATAGCGTACGTGTGTATAAACTACAGACACTCATTCCCCTATAAAGAGAGAACATCACAGTCTAGCAAACAGAATATCTGTCATTCCAGCTGAGCAAAGGTCTAAGGCAATAACCCAAAATATCCTGGAAGAAATTCTAAAAAGCATTGAAGAAATCAATCGTCTGATCCTAGAGGAAAGTCTTTGATGTAATCCTGGTAAGTTTATACTGGGAGCCTGCCTATTTCTTTATGGTCAGCCCTAGACTTTCTATATGAAAAGTGGATCAAATAATTTCATATGCTTCTGCTTTAAAAAGGATGGTTGATAGTTTTCTAAAGTGTACACACTGTTTAAATGTACATTGTGGCTTTTAGCCGAAGCCCAGGTGGGAAGGAAAAACTTTTCAAAAGAAGTACTTACAGAAAAATAAATAATACGTTGATATTTTTCCCATGGAAAAACTGTGCCTCATTTAGCCGTCCTGAATATTTAATTTTATTTTGAGGATAAACTTCATAGGTTATCTCAGTTAAAGCTATTTTTATTTATGCAAAGCTTATGTGCAAGGTCTTGTTCCTGATGTGGATATGTATGTAAAAGGAGGTTTTCAGAATAATATAAATAAATTACTTTTAAAGGTATATTTTTAAACTAACTCAGTGCAGTTAGGTAAGTCTGGCTTTATAATTTTGAAAAATTTTGCAATATTTCTCTGTTGTGTTTTGATGTGAAAGCCCTGCTGTAATAGAGGGGAAGCTTCTCATTGCTTTCAGTGGTTTTGTATTGGGTTCTCTGCCACATCAGTGGAAGGTGAGGGAAGGTTCAAGTGGTGAGACTAATAGGCTTTTTATCTAGCAGCTGCATTGCTGGTGGAATGGCAATGTATTTTCCCCTGCAGATGCAGCTTATCTGATCATTTTCTGACAGGTTCACAAAAGTTTTTCCCAGTTGTACTGCCACTTAAATTCCCATCTGTAATTAGCACTGTAAACTTGCATGTTTTGAGGAAGGCTATTCCCACAGCACTGCTTAATACCCATTAAAATACCACATTTTGATTGCATGAAGGTGTTTTTTATCTAATTAGGTTTATTTGTTGAAGTATTGCACCACAGTCTCATTCTCTTTTGGTTTTGTTGGTTTTTTTTCTTCTACTTCAAGGCTGGCTTTAATTGTTTATTTATGACCAATAGGAAGCACACAAACTCTGGACTAACGCACAGCATAAAGAAGTAAATGAGATCTCTTCCTGTCTAAGCTATTGTACAGGGCTTTTCTTTGAAAGGTGGTCAGTCTTGGATTAAAACGTGGTGATGTGTGACAGAAAAGAGAGAGAACAACCCCAGCATTTGATAAGGAAGTATTGTATTCATTGATGCTACATAGACTTCATTGGAATTTGGTCATCGACCTTATGATGGCACTCATTTCCAGATGTGCTGTTTGATTTTTTTTTTTTTTTTTAATGCAATTTAGAAAAAAATGAATGAAATCAATTTTTGTGAGAACTGTGTGATGAAGTAATGCGTGTTGAAGTAGCTCTGTGTCCTTGGACATTTGCTGTTGTCCGTGAGGGACTAGCTGGACTGGAGCATGCAGGTGTTGCCTGTGCTTAGTCAGTGAACATACACGTGCTGTTTAAACACAGAACAAACCTCTGCCAAAACTAATCTAAGGCCACCTCTGATTTTCCCCATTTTGACAAGACAGAAACCAAAGGCACTGCAGTGGGAAGCCCCCTAGATTTGCCAGTAAATGAATAACAGACAATGGGTAATGTCCTGTGGGAGTAGCAAAAAGACTGAGGTCCCTGATTAGCTCTGCAACAGTAGTCTGACCCTCCTTGTGTGTGTTTCTGATGGCAACACCAACAGTCCTGGCCTCCTGAAAAAAAATGAGGAGAATTTCACCACCGCTGGGGAAAATAGGAAAGCTTGTCAAATACAGAAGACAAGAGAAATGCTAGTGTCATGTCTTTAGGGGTATGTTTTAAGCAAGCGGAGAGTCCTGGCCTACTGTACAGTCAGAGTGTCTTCTACTATCAGCAGGAGCCCTATCCAAAGACAGGGTGAGGCTTTCTCCTTCCATGCTCTCAGTAGACATGGGGTCTATTCAAAATCTGCTGCTATTGCATATCAATGCCAATATAGAGTAGTATCAGCAATGGATAACCAGTTCTGCCTTCAGTTAGGAATATGTACAGAGACTCTTTTCTGAGAGGTGTGTCAGTCTGAGAGACATGCCAGGTCAGGGGTAAGATATGGCTTTAAAGTGGGTTGGCACAGTTTACTGATGTCGGTGGGCTGCGTGCTAATTGCTGATGGCAGAAATGGGTGGAGGGAAGTAACTCAGCTGTAAAAGCAGTCTCCTGATGTTCAGTCTCATCTGCCTGTAAGTGTAAGTGGGTGGGGGATGTGTGTGTTACCTGGACTTAGTCATCCACAGCCAAGAATCTTTCTTCTCGTGATGATGGTGACTAACAGTGAGTATTTTGTGTCATACCCGGCTGCACGCCAAACTGTATTGTAGGTTTTGTGCAACACTGATTTGCAGTGGCCCTTCTTGCAGGGTGATGCCTTCCTTCCCTATCAGTGCTGGTTTGTCAAGGTAAAGCGCCATTCCTTCCGTTGCCCAAGCTCTGTTTACAGCAGGCTTTATCCAAACTTCACATGCCTGTTGGAACTGCCTGTGTTGTACAGAGGGTGTAATGGTACAGGTTTTGCCATGCGTTTTTTTGACTGTATGCTACTGATAGGACAGCTCTTGGAGTGAGTGATCTTTGTGGAATATAAAGGGTTACGTTGTTGAGGTTACACAGGCGCCAATCCACTGGCACACCACAGGTGATCTCAGAGTGAATGTTGTTTAAAGCGCCTGTCCCACGGTTTCACAAATGTGCTCTGACCAGAGGATGTTTTTCTAACTTCAAAGGGCTTCTCAGGCTGGCTTGGTGCCTCACAGACTGAGTCCACAATTCCTCTCTGCTCATGATGTGTTCTAACCATGTGTGATTTTTTTGGTATGTGATGTTTTCTTAAAGCGGCATTGACCTGTGTTCAAGTGAAACTTGCTCTTAAGCTTGTAAACACAAACTTGTTGTGTGGGCAGTTTTCATCTTAATCTGATGTGTGTATTTTTTTTAAGAGCAAGAATAGACATCAAAAGGCAGAGTAATTTATAAGAAAAGAGGAGGGGAAAAAAAAAAAAAGAGATAAACTTGCAGCAGCCTTTTGAGTTGCACCATCCAGAGGCTTTTCCTTGAAGATCAAGGTATGGGTCCTTTGTTGGCTGTAAGGAGAAAATATTTCCACCTTGGTACTGCTAGTGTTACAGTAGGTTACTTTAACAAAGTATTGCACCACGGTCTTATTCTCAGAGAATTTTTTTTCTGAAATATGCCTTGGCACAAGGGGTGTGCAAAAGCAGAAATCAAGGCAAAAAGGAGTAGAAACTGGAAAGAATGTAGGAAACTCAGCAGTGACCTGTTTGGTTGGTTGTTTTTTTTTACCACCTACCCCCTCCCCCCCAGCAATATTGTATTAAAATAAACTTTTAGGAACATGTTTGTATGTTTTTAAATATTAAAGGTTTCTTTTTCTTCAGTAGTATTTTGTAGTGTAGTTTTCTGAAGGGGATTATTTTCAGGTTAATGCAAAATATGCTTTCTTTTTAACTCTGAGAATTAGAAATGACTGAGTCTTACTGGGCCATATTCTTTTACCGTTGAAGTCCGTTAACTCTCCATTAACTGCTGAGAGGAGGGTTAGGCCCTGAAATATCTCCTGAGGCGCACTACATTAGCTGTGGTTGTGAATCTGGGAAGATCTCAGTTCTACTAAGTTGCATTGGTGGGCACTGTTTTTTGCAATGTTTGTGCGTTCATTAAGGCTAGAATAAGTGGGCTAGTTTGAGGTTTTTGAAGTCATCATTGTTAGTTTACTGTTATTACTATTATGGATGCTTTTGAGTATATTAAAAAACTCAAACCAACAGCAAACCAAACCCTTTCTTCAAAGAAAACAATACCTTACAAGCCAGACCATAATACTGTTTGCTGAGTGATTGAAAAGGGTCATCTGCTGTTGGAATAAAACATCATACCGTGAATGGCGTGCCGTGAACAATATATCTCAACTGTGCAATGATTTCGTTCCTCATGAGTAACAGTACCGCAGTCTAGCACTTAATAATAATAATAATCCAGTTTTCAGATGCGGCTTGATCCCAAGGTCCTCATCCAGACAAGATCCTGGAGAAGTTGGTGACCTCTAGGACCTAAAGCCCTAACAGCAAACAACCTGTGCTACCCTGCCATCCCATGGTTATCAACAGGAGCCATCCCACCACGTTTATTTTGGCTAGTTTCAAAGCAGGTGGCCAGGATGAATTCCTAGTTTCAAAGTCACAGCTGCTGCTTTGAAATTGTGTAAGAAGGGCTTTGGTTTCTTAACACAAAATAACTGAGCTGCTGTTTGGTATTAGAGCATCATTATTCTGGGAAATGCACTCTTCATTTTAAAAATATCTTCTGTATGGAAGTTGAAAGTTTATACCTCACGATTCTAAGAGCAAAGAGCTGAAAAGGTTCCTTGTTTGACTGATGCCTGTAAATACTTTAGAATTCCTCAGTGACTCGAGTGAATGGAATCTGAAGGTAGTATTAAAAATTAATAGCAATATTAGAATCACCGAGTTACTGCAGGAATCTCTTGTTTGTTGGTATTAAGTAATTTCAGGGGGGATTTTGGGGGGTAACTATAAGATTTTTCCCTCTTAACCGGATGTCTTTGTAGCAGTGGGCCCCCAAAAGTTATGTCTTTATCATTAATTCTATTAAGAAGTCCAAGTGGACTTTATACCATCACAGTAGTAATGCTGTGATTAAGAAAAAGGAAATGTTCTGTTACAAATCCCCGTTTCCTCTCCTTGTAAAATTTTATTTTAAAATGAACCTTCTTGGGTGACTTTTTCAGTAGCGTCAGCAACAGTGTCAGCAGAATGCTGAATTTGTGTCGCTGCAAGTATAAAGAGAATTCATGAAGGAGTTTGTGTTAAGCATAGGTTGGGGTTTTTTTATAAAAATGGATTCTGTTCACTGTGGGTTTTTTCTTCTTTTGTATTCCTTGCCACCTTACGATACTGTAATGTTTTTTTGCCTACTTTCAAAATTTCATAGATATATATTTATAAAAACTGTATGTCATGTAAGCCTTTTTCTAGTGTAAGAAGAAGTACATTTTATGCAAGGTACACAGCATGGGGTTTTCTGGGCCTTCAATCTCATATGATTCTGTCTCACAAAAAATATATCAAACAGGAATGAGCAAAATGCAATCCTCTCAGACTGGCTGAAAATAAGCTCTTAAGAAAGAAGATGAGGGAGGGCTGGTTAGGTCCTAGAGAGAAAGGGTAGACCTTTCCTCTGGAAGGAGGCCTGAAACAAGCGAGTAGGCAGAGGATCGAGTGTTTCTTCAGCTAATGTGGACAGGCTTATTAAAGGATGCAAAGTGCAAAAATTAGGGTTCATTTGGTACTGGGGACACAGTCGGAGAAATGAATGTAGGATTCACATGCACATGTGTAACAAAATCATTGACTTGGTTGTTAAGGGGATGGGGGGAAATGGGCACATCAGAAGCATAGGCAGTACAGGTGGGATATCTGGGCTGTGCCCTTAGTCCGTTTTGCTTCAATCATAAAATAATCTATGTTTGTATTTTTATCTTGTGATAGTAATTACTGTAGCTCTCTTGTCTGTTGGAAGCTGAATATTCTTGTGCAGCACAGATTTATCCATTAACAACTCATGCTGAACCATATTTTATATACAGGTATATATGGCAGAAAGATCCCAACAAAGTTAAAGCTCTCAGGGGTTCAGGCACAGGCTTACCATGCAATCCTTGCATCTCTGATAACAGGGTATGCCTTTGCTGACTGGTGTAGCCCCTGGGGTCTCTACTTTGTGGTTGGGATTTTTATGGGTAGGATGTCAGTCCTGTTGTACTTAAGGAGATAGGGTAATAGGTTAAATACAGCTTTCTTAAGCACTCTGAATCGCAAGGTAGGTAGGCTTTGAAGTCATCTGAGATTAGGAGACTGGTCTGCGGGCTTGGATGTGAAGTTGGGAGGTGTTTGTGATGTGGGTGGTCAGTTGGATAGTCATTGCTGTGGTGCTACCTGGTCTCTGAAAAATTTGTGACTTAAGAAAGACATGCAGGAGCCATGTATTCTAGTCTGGACCCCAGCTTTAGCTGTATATTCTTTCCCAAGTTGCTTGAAGGGGAATCCTCAGAGACCCAAGATAGCTAAGCACTTGTCACTCATTGAGTCTCATTTGTCTTCTTTTTGAAACTACCAGTTTTACCCACTTTTTCCCACTTCCCCATCAGGGAAGTGAGGATAGGATAGATTTTATCCTTTTACCTATGGAAGTTGTTGAGATAGAAATATTTAAAGTTCATGAAGAACTTCAATGCCAGCTGTACACTTAATTCATTGCTCAGGAAAGTAGGTAATAAATACCTGGCTTATTCATAAAAACATAGCAAAGTAAGGAAATAAGAATGAAAAAGAATGTTTGAATTCTTCTTGGAGTTTATCTGATCTCCCTTTGCAAAAAAAAACCCTCTTACTTTGTTTCTTCTTTTGCTCTACAGTCATCTTCCTGAAATCCTTTTGGAAAGGGGTCTTTCTGAACTGTCCAGCTCTCATCACAATCCAGTGGCCCAAGACGTCTAATTTTAAAAGTTTGTATCAATCAAAGCAGTTTTAACATATGGAGAAAAAAGACACTTTATTTCCCACTCATCTGAACGAGAATTTGGACAAGGTTAGCAGGTGGTGGAAGGAACGTGTCTTTAATGGATGAGCTGAATCTCCACCCCTTGTGGAGGCCTGTCCAAGGACACATGCATTCAAGAGATGTAGCTTTCCTGCTTATTGTTGTACCTTCCTTTTGGTCATGCATATAGATTCAGTGCAATATTAGTAGGAGCGTAGTGATAGAGTGTATGGCTAGCATATGTATATATCATAATATGTAAATAATATGGGATGAGGAGAATGCCGGTCTCTTACTACTGTTACTAGATGAAATGGACTGCACAGATGTAACTAAAGAGCAAAGGAAAATGTTAGCTAAAAATTCAACTGAAGATGAGCTCTGCTGCACCAGCTAGACTCGAGGCTTTGCAGGAAGATGATCTCTTTTTCTGGTGTTTGCCTGAATAATGAAATTACCCTCTCATGAAGGTTATTCGTCAGAGCAGCAGAGGTTGTACGTGAGTGAAATGCATGTCAAAATGTTTACAATGAACTGAAGTGGAGTGGTGAGTCAAAGCGGTAGGCTTTTGTTTGTGCTGGCTGTGTAATGGAGAGCCTTATAATGAGGGTGAACTATGCCTCCTATTCTGGTGGGCCTTTGTACTATCTGGAGCACAAAGTGGAGCAGGTTTGCAGGTTAATTAACACCTCTTCCTTCCTCCTTGTGGTACTGGCAGTGATATATCACCTATGGTCAAGTTTAGAAATGGTGACTGATGGTTAGTGGTGGCTGCTCCCAAGCTTTTTAGTTATTGCCACTGGTTCTCTGCTGCGAATGTCATTTGTTCTTTTAAGCAATAGAGAGGACAGTTAAATGTATGGTGCTGAAGAGGCAGTTACTGTCCTGTTAGCCTGGCTGCAGTGAGCACACCCCTACAGCTGGGTTTGCAGCCAGGCACATCTGAGCCTGTAGCTTCCCTGCTCTCCCCTCCTGATAAATATGAAGAGAATGCAGACAAATTCTGCCTGTCTAAAGAGGATTTGATAGCATCTCACAACCCATTATTATGAATTTAACGATGATTTCTCTGAATATTGAATTGTAAGGATGGTTTCAATCCAGCGGCTCTGTGGTTTTGGAGAGTTTGGACTGTCTGGCTGGAATCATTGCACTTTAGTCTGTGTGTAAGATATGGGCATTTGTTGGGTTTGTTTTGTTTGGTTTGGGTTTGTTTTTTTTTTTCCTCTCCCTTTGGACACTTAAAGTTCTCTTTGCCAACAGAGCACACTTTCTCAGCAGTTGCCCTGTGCTTCTTTTTCTCCCTTCCAGTTCCTCAGGTCTCAACACTGTATGTGATAGATACTTCTATTTTAACAGCTATTGCCTTTGCCTTAGCTTTAAGTGATACATTGTTCACAAACTAAATCTTGGTGGAGAAACAAAGCCACGTGGTGGTCTAACTAGCGGGCTGCACACTTGGGTGTGGACCATCAAGAATCCTTTTGCCATCTTACATTGGCTAGCACACCATACTACAATATCTGAGGCAAGTATTGTACCACACATACTGCCTAGCCATACCACACCCGCTGTACAGATTGCTAACAAAAACGTGTACCTTATATGTATTTTTGAAGCCTTAAGAATTTTTCTTCACGTCTCCTATTTCCTTACTTGCCTATGTGTGAGTGGAAAGATGGTGGAGCATAGCCCAGCTCAGGAGCAGAATCATTTTGGGAAGAGGACAGTGCAGCAGCGGTACTTGCTGCCTCCCTTGAGGCAGCGGGGAAATTGGAAAGGGAACAGTGATTTGGTGAATCATAGCCATCTCTCAGACAGCTCCAGGGGCAATACAGCTCTCAGCTGCTGCCTTGCTCGCAGTGAATTATAGGGTCATAATACAGCACACTATGCTGAAGCAGAGAAGTAGTAAATTCATCCTCTGGAACTGCTTTATGTTGTCTAGAAATGAAGAAGTCCTCTGTAAGAATGTAATGCTTTTCATCCATCTTCCCAATTCCCATGCTTCAGCAGTATATTTATCTTCACCGTTTTCATGCTGTGAATAGAGGAAGGCCAAGAAACATGTATAAAGGACTTCCTTTACAGCCAATTATATGCGCAGTACAGCATCCTATAAAGTTAACAGGGATTAAGGTGAATGACCATGTGAGCGAGGGAGGCATCCCATCAGGAAATATGTCTGTTTCTGTGTAACAGCGAAAGCAATACAATCTACAGACTTTGAATCAAAGGCTTGGACAGCTAAACAAAGCTAATCCCCAAAGATGCACTATTAAACTCATTTCCTGTATATGGAACAAATATTCTAGGAGTTTTGAAAAGCATTTTCCAGCCATTGTTAAGAGAAGAGTTGGGGTGTGAGCTATAAAACTCTGATCTGCGTTCAGACTTTCTCCATATTTGTGGTTTTGGTTTGAGCCTGTCTCTAGTTAGCAGGGATATAAATGTTAAAATTTATCCATGTGGCTGGAGAGCTGTGCTGTTCTGTATTAGTAGTTTAAGTCTCACTTTTTCAGCGTGTCTTTATTTTAAAATATAATTCTTTCTGCTGGGGTCAGAACCCTTCTTTTACTGGGCAAACTCTGAATACTCAGCAAGGAAGGACAACTTGACTAAGCCTAGTAGAGCTGCAAGTGTAAAGTGTTAATCGTCTATGAAAAATAATGTTTCTCTCATAAATTCTCTCAAAGTGAAAACTCGGGTTCTTCCATATTTCTTTGCTCAAGCAATTAAAATTAATTGATAGATGGGAAAAGGTTTAAGCTGACTAATGAATATCCTTGGTTTTGGAGAACTAAATTTTAAATGAGAAAGATGAACACCAAGAATCAGGTCCTGTAGTAAGCTGAACTGTGTTTTTTTTGTTTGTTTTTGGTTTTTTTTTTTTTTTTCCAAAAACTATGTTTATGGAGTGCCGGGTTAGGGCTCCAAATTTGAATTCTTGTCATAAGACATTGTAATTTATGAATGGCAGAGAGAGGTGTTTACCTAAATGTGAACAAAACAAATAAGCTAGGCATTGAACATGCTTTCTCCTGGGCTGTCACCCATTGTATCTGTAGCTTGGTGCGTGGCACTTAATGGAATTTCAGACTAGTGTCAGTCTGAGCAAAGGCTGATAATGTGTGAACATGTGTGATGGTCCTGAGATGATGGCAAGCAAGCCCATCAGACACTGCATGGTGTCTGCTTTCAGTGGGGATTTTGGGGCTGACTTCTGGACAGTTGGGCTGTGGCAGTCATAATTGTGTAGCAGAGAATATTACAGAAACGGGTATACAGGCTTTCTCAAATGCTTGGCACTTTGTCATATATTTAATCTATTTACATATTTCCTGTACCGCTGTACAAACAAACCAGTAGGCAGAGTACTGAAGCCGTTTTCTCAGGCAAAGTTCCAGTTGATACCAAAGAGGTTGGGATTGAAAATAATCACTTGTTTAGAAGCATTTGAATGTGACCTTTAGAGAAATCCTCTTTCCTTTTGCTGACTTTTTCTGAAACCCTCATCAGGGAGTTACTGAAAATCGGGAGGAAACTTCAATAAGTTCAGGCTACAACCCCAACTGAGTTGTCACTTGCTGTTCCTTTTGGAGCATTGCAGGGTACATTGCTTCTTCAGAAACTAGCATGGACCTATGGTATTGTTACTCCCCCGTTTCTCATTACTCATTGCATTTGCAAGTACTCCTCTGTTAGCCTTCTTAGATCTGTGTATAAAAGCACGTGTGGTGAATTTATATGTGTTTCAGCATAGATGCTGAGGCCAATCCAAGTCTGGTAGTGCTTTGCATGCCTGCAGAGATTTTATCGTGCAAGCAGTATGCAGTATATGGTTCTCTGCCACCATTACAATATGCTTTTGTTTCCAGAAAAAAACCCAAAAAGATATTGGACAAGCTTGAAGAAGTTCATAGAGGAGCTAAGGGTGGCTGAACTAAAATGACCAGAAGAGCAAATTATTTGCTTCTTGTGTATGAAGGGAAACTGATAAGAAGAGTTCTTGTTATAGACATAGAGTGAAATAAGAAAAGTACTTCTATTTATCAGCTATTCTGGAATATGTATTGCATATGTAAACATGCCAGTAAATACTACTGGAGCAATGACTGAATGAGAATTTAGTCTGTATTGTTTGAAGTTTAAAAAAGGTTATTTAGAACTGTGAAGGAGTATGATTAGGAATAGCAACGGGGGAAGCTTAGGAAAGTTTGGGTGTAAAGACATGGTAATGACGGTCTGTTTGAATGAAGAAAATGCTACAGGTTTTATTTTCTCTTTGAATTGTTAACATTGCACAGCTTACATCTCTAACTTTCTCAAGTATGTAAAGGAAAAGGGTCTTCAAAGTTGAGTCCATTGAACTTAGTTCATTTCAGTTTCTTCTACTGAAAACATAGAATAATCACATGAGTCTATGTCAGCAAAATGGGATTTTTCTCCCTTTCAGTGAATACCTTGTACACGATACCGTTCAATATAGAAGTGCTGTTACTTTAGGCATGGCTTTAGCAGATTATGCTGGCAGCAGTTAGTTGTAACTCAGAGCTCTGTCCTTTGTAACAATTAGTGATCCTTGAAATAATAAATATATTAGAAGTAATTTTCAATTCATAAATAGAATTGTGCAACAACAGACATCTTCCCCTGCTATTTCCTATAATAGAGCCGAAGTAAAATACTAGAGCAGTAAGGTTTCAGTATCTCAAAGGTGCTATTTGAGAGAAAAGATCCCTTCGTGAGGAATATATGTGTTGCGAAGGGCAGGAAGAGGGTGATGACAAGCCATTTTGCAATATCACATTTGCTTATGGCTTATGGGGAGTGCTGCAAAGAGCTTGAAGCTTTTAACAGATCTGAGCATTGTTGACTTTTATTCTGGTTGCCATCATTCAGTAGGCAGAAAACAGCTTAACAGGCACAGGGGCCAAAAGCCTGCCTTCTGTGGGTGGGCATTGTTTTGGGAGAGAACCACTAACTTATTTTTAAGTTTTACAGTATAGACCTAGCAGTAAATGAATCATGGCATTAAGAGGGAATGTATGTATAGACATTACTTCACAGAGTTGTCATAAATTCTGCTCTTGCCATATTTTAATTTCCAAGGCTTCTGAATCTCAGACAAGGTGCTATAGATGTAGTTACTAAATTCTACAGAAATATTTTTATTGGGTCGGACATTGCTTGATGATGTAGCTGTGAAAGCCAAATTCAGAGACTAGCAAAAGGTTCTTTATCCATGCATTTAGGAGGAAAAATATTATTTTGTAACACTCACTTATTATTGAAATACTTGTTTTAAATTTACCTTCTTTTTCCTGGATGTATATATGTGTGTGTATATACATTGCGTCACGGTTGTGACAATGTAGGGTTTATTCTGTTTGTTACTGGATCATCAATAACATTGTCCTCAATAACACATAGGTGGAAACACAGCTTTGGAAATAGCGGTGGTTCTAACTCACGCGGCTCAGCAGACACTTGTTATTGTAGAGTACCTGAGGACATACTGCCCTTTTTCAGCTCTTATGAATACTCTTAAGGGAAGACACTGCATAGCATATAAAGAAAAAAAACTATTTTTAAAACTTCTTAAAAGTTTACATAGTGTACTTCTTTCAGTGCAAGACTTGACATATGTGGGGGCAGAGTTAGACTAAATATTGCTGAAAAAAAAATGTCTGGTTCCTTGCTTTTCCAAGATTTTTTCTTCATGTGCACTGAAAGGTGAAGCCATGTTCTCTGCATCTTTCTGTACCAAAATACATGTTGCTAATTATTTGGTTTCTCCTCAGGGGCTGTTCTTTTGGGTGGTAGTTTGCTTTTCCCTTTAAGCATATAGGGACAGCCGATGTCGGAGGAAACTTAAAATAGGTTGTCTGCCCCGGGGATGTATTGGCAACCAGGCAAAGAATGGCATGGCAAAGTGCTGGAAGAGTTAAACACCATCTCATCCCACCTGATCTGTGCCTGGCTAGGGTGGAGATATCTTAGCATCAGATACCTTGAAGGCTGACATGGGAGTTTGGTTGCAGTTTTGGGGCAGATAGTCTCTGGGTAAGCGAGGCTGTGGATGCACCAGTAACTGGCTGCTCTGCGGAGTCCTGTCTGCATTCCCTTATACCCCATGGTAAATACAAGGTAATTTGAGGCAGCTTATGCCTTTCTTTAAACCCCAGTGGAAGTGTTGATAGGAGCTATTACCGTGGAATGCCTGCCATGTAGCCATACTCTCAGATGTCCTAATATTGAGAAACTAGCCCGAAGTGCTTTGCTGAGGTTCCTCCAGTAAAATTTCCTGGCTTAGTCATTTGCTTCATAAGGCACGATAGCAGAGTTATATCGGATGGCAGTCCTACAGCTCCTCGCTTATAGCTTGGAACAAAATTTAAGAGTTATGTATCAAGTTTAATTTGATGTGATAATAATTTATATAGTGTAAACATGCTATACATATTCTGTTGCTGGAATTAATCAGGAAAAAGTCATATATGTAGAATTCTCCTCTTCATCTTTCTTTTAAAAACACACGCTCACTCCTGGTTCATATTTAACAGCACTGGTAAATGAAGTTCTTTGCCACAAAACAGGTGTAAGCCACTGTCCTGCCCTGCCAGCATGCCTCGGTCATGGCTTGGAGAGCCAGAGCTTGGCCTGTCTGGTGAAACTGCCAGTTGCGTTGCAGACACCTACTTAACAGAAACTGGAAGTGAAATTTCTGTTTCATTTAACATTGGCCACCTATTGGATAATAACTTTCAGCCACCATAAGATTGGGCTGGATTTCAAACAGCACCCTGTTATTGAAAGACTCTATTTCCCTTTTGGATCTGCTGAGTCAGCTTGTCCTCCAGAAGCATTTGGAAAAAAAAAAAAGTGAGTGGAGGATAAGAACATGAAATTTCCCTGCCTCTTCAAATGTTGTTGCCTGTGTCTTGTTCTCACATGCACTGTTCAAGCCTTCAGTTCACTGTTCAGTCTTTAGTTCTCAGATGCCATTTGGCTTCAGTTTCTATGCAAAATTCGTGGAAACCAGAGATGATTCAGAAGGGGTTGAAACCCTTGTCCTACAAGACTTTTCCTGAAGTAGGTAAATGGTTTCCTTTCTTGTAAGGACCAAGCGAGTGCTCTGAGCCCTTGAAAGCCAGCTTGGTTCCTCACTCCTCTCTCTTGACACACACAAGTCGGGACACTTCTGCCAAGCATTTTTCTTGCACTTATGTTAGCGGAAATGTCCCTGATAAGAAGTAGTCATTGTTGAAGTCTTGTGGTTTTGACTGTAAAGGCTTTTAATGTTTTTGCATGAAGACTGTTGATCCATTTATATTTGTTGATGTTGTTATATAAAAATGTGAGTGAGGGTTTATCTTTTTTCTTCGAGATGTATGGCACTAGCTCTGGAATTGCTTCCAAGCTTATAAAATAAGTCTGTGGTTTAGACCTCTCTGATAAACATTTTTTTGTTGTTGTTGCAAAGTTGGATCAGATTTTTGTTGTCATAATGGTTGGTGCACTTGGCAGCTTGCATTTTAAATAATTAGGAGATAAAATTGGACTGTATTTGTAATCCAGTATGTCTGGTATTTTCTTGCTTTGCTTAGTGATGTTTTTAATCTCCCTAAACTTTGAAGACTAATGTAAGGCAGTTAGAAACTGAGGGCTGATAATTTTTTTTGTCTTTTTTGAAACCTAGATCCAAGCCAGCTTCTTTTGCAATATTTCAGCCTCACCCTCCCAGGACGCTTTGAGATAAATCAGTGTCTTTATCAAAAGAAGTAGGCCTTTTGTGGTAGTAGCATTGTAACATTAAATATTCATTCTAATTTGCAGAGTTGAGACAATTATATTGAAGTTCCCAATAAACTTTACTTTGGATTTTGGAACTTTAAAAATATGCTGCTCGCTTAATTTCATTCTACAGTAGCCAGTTGGGGAGTTTACAGCTCAGATGCATTGGAAGCGAGATATTTTCAAAAGCTTGTGGAAGCTCTTCGGCGCCCTTCACGGCACATGAAACAATGTGACACACTGAAAGGCAAGCATTGGGGTTTTGGGGGTTCCGCCCCTCCCCGTTTTCTTTTTTTTTTTCCCTTCCTTCCACTTTTCTTTTTGCTGGACACAGTGCCATGGTAGTGGTGAGAGAGGAAGCAAAACAGCAGGCTAAATTGGGAAACCTTCTTCCCACTTAAGGAATCTTTGCTGCATGAAATATATACATTGAAAATATTCTTTCATATAATTTTGAATCCAGTCACACTGAGGAAAAGGATCCTCATTTGCAGCGTTGTTCTGCACCTCTTAGGAGCTATTGGTTCCAGTTCTGGTCTAGAAGTGGATGCATTTTAACAGCCAGAGAAGTAATTTTCTGTATCGTTAGAATAAAATTCTAAAAAAAAAAACAACCCCCAAACCCCACAAAACCAGACTTGACCTATCTGACCATAATTTGTCAATCTACTCTGCATTCAGCAGAGGATTAACAATACAAAATTTGTGACATTGTGGCTCAGTCTGTGTCTTCTATATCCAGGCTTGGGAAAGGAGGTGTATTTTGGAATTAAGTAATGTAGACTGCAAACATCAAAGTCTAACCCATATGCAGATTTTTTTTTTTAAATACTTAGTTAACTTCTTTAGGCCTGAATAAATCATACAAGGAGGGAGAACTAGAAATCTCTGGTTCATAGTCAGCTATATAGCTAGAAATGCCGCTTCCAAGGAAACTTTTTTTTTTTTTTAACATTCTACCAAATATTCCACAGAAGGATAGTTGTGGCACCTGCTCTCACTTCGCATTCTCATAGGCATCTTCAAACAGAAAGCTTTGAATTCACCTTGTTTCCTTTGTTCTGATGGTCCCTCAAGTACGGAATTGAACATGGCAGCATGGAAGAACATAACCTTGCTCTTGTCTGAGCTGAGTCTTTTCTGAGGATAAGTTGACTACTCAATCTGCTTTCTTTCAAAGGGTCTAAATTCACTTTACTCTCTTTACAGTTGATTTTCTGTAGAGATTAGGTCTCCCAGTTTTTTCCTTTGGGCAGCTTGTGGGAAGAGATCCAGTCACATAGGCAACTGGCAAAGCAATTTTGTTCTGCTGCTGGTGGCCGTAATTAATTATGTCTGGATTAATTGGCTGATACATTTGTGGATGCAGTGTTTGGGGAAGAAAGTAACTGGGAGTGTCGTGAGCCAACAGTTAGGGCTCTTGCCCAAATATGAATAAGAAAGCCTACGCTAGCTGACATTCTCAGAGCAAGTGTGCTCCCTCTTCATGCTTATTGTGGATACATATACACAATTTTAAATGGTGAAAACAGAAGTTTTTACAAAAATACTGAAGTTTGAATGGTAAAAATACACACATAAAATCAAGCCGTTTCCTTGTGGAAAGTGACTTATGGAGAAGAACACCCAAGTTTTAAACTTCCTCCCTTCAAAATTTATGGAAGCCTCAGAAACTTTTCTCCTTTTTTTAAAATATATATATATATATATGTCAGGATCTGTTTCAGGATTTAACTTTTAAAAAAAAAAAAAACAACATGTATAACCCCAGTACATTTCACAACTTGATTTAATGCAGCTTCCATGTGTCTTGAATACAATAGTAACTTCTGAAACCAATATTTCTTTAGAGAGCAGTAAAGTTGTTTCTTCATGACACCAGTAAGTAGTTTTCTTGCCAAGAAGTATATTGTAAGATTTATTAGACTCTCCATTGCCCTCCCCCAAGTAACCCAGATTTTAGCTTCAAGTAAAGCAAACATGTTCAAAAAGTACTCTTTAACTTCAGGCTAGTCGGATACAAAATAAAATCCTCCAGGGGTACATTACAACTAAAAGATTCACAAGCCCTCCAGGGGGTTTAACTTTTTAAGTAGGCATTTCACAAGTATTTGTTGCATAAACCATTATATGCTGCAGGCTGGGGTTCTTGGAGATTTTTTTAAAATATAAGACATGTAGCAATAATGTAAGACATGTAGCAATAAATGTATTTTTGTAAAAAGTAATATCTCATCTTTGCTTAGAAGTAATGTTCTCTGCTTTAGAGCATGTGTTTTCTTGGTTTAATATTTAATATCAAATTTCTTGGATGGTCATTTTAGTCCACTCACTATCTTGGGGTGCTGCTGTATGGAAATGGAAATCATACATTCCAATTAACTCCCTTCACTCATTTTTCTAGATTCAGTGCTTTTGGTCTTCTGCAGCTCAGTCTTTAGCAGTTGGAAAAACAGTTTTTGGAGGCTGCAAAGGCAAGTGACAGCCGTTTATATGTTGTCCTTGCATAATTTAATAGACCAGATGGGCACAAATGCCCTGGAAAATAGCATATCAGAAAGAGGAGATAGATAGCCTTTCAGTTTTAGGAGATCTGGCCTCACTTTCCATATCTTTCAGAGACTTCCTTGTAAGCTTGGGCAAGTCTTGTTTCTGTATTTCACGTGGTGTTCATCCTTCCCACAAAGATAATTATCCTTTATTTGTTTCTTTCAATTTTTAACTCCTGGGCAAAGTCCTTCTATTCCAGTGCGGTAGCATGCAAACTGTTGTCTAGAGTTTCATTGGGACCTCCAAGTGCTACTGAAATGCAAATGACAAAAAAGAATACAAAGAATAGAAAACAAGTAATATAAGACAAAAAAGGGTCCTTTTAAGATTATAACAGGAAGCAATAGAAGAAGTTTAATCCAACCCTGAGCCCTCCAGAAGCGAATGAGGAGCTGTAACTCAAAGAGATTTTGGAAGAGAAGCCCTTGAGTATTGCAGGCTACCAAGTGACAAGAAAATGTAGGAAAAGGAGTCTTGATTGTCTTTTTAGACAACTTGTTAGTTGAAATGTTGCATTTAAATAAGAATGATGATCAGTTCTAAGCAGAAAGAGTAATAGAAACCTTTGTAAGAAAGGAAATAATGTGTCTGTCAGAACAGTAATATTCAAATCATCAGGCATGAAGGATAAAGACAAAATACGAAAACCTTCAGGAAAAACAGGAAGGGAATATAAATCCCAGCAAATTTCTTTCTTTCCAGATCTGAGTCCCTTACACAAGAAAGAGAAGAGCCCTGATACCTGTATGAATACCTTCTTGAAAGACAGGTTGAAGTAAAAATACTGTGTGCATCAGAGTTCAGAGTCATATAATAGAAAGTCTTAGGTATTTGATAGACTGACAGGGTTCTTGGTGGACGGAGACAGCCATCCTGTATCCAGAGGCATCATGAGATCCGAAGGCAAAAGGATAACTACTAGACATTACTAAAGTGACATAATTATTTGTCTTGAGACACTAGTGTTGGAAAGGCTCTCGGTAACACGAACTCTGGAAGTGGTCACTCCCTACACCTCCATTTCCCAGAAGAGACTAGTTCTGCCTCTTTTTTGCAGGACCATCCTTATCTCCAACAAGAGCTCATCAAGTTCTGACAAGACGGCTATGTTTGGTTCTGTTAATCACTGCTTTCAGAAGTGTAATCCAGGAATAAGCCTTGCTTTAGAGCCCCAATTTGAAGCGGAAGAATGAAGCTTTGCCTGCACTGTGGTTTAAATGCTTACACCCTGGTTGCATAAAGTTCAGTGGTATATTGTCTGACTGCCAAAAGACTGTGCTTATGCTTTGCCTCACATAGAAATTTGAAAGCTATTAATGAGAGAGCAGATTTGCTCAGTTTTTCATTCCTTCCATGTGCTGCATGCTTTGTAAGTCATATTTTGCATAAAAGTACATGGTTGATACAAGCAAGGGGACATCACTAGTTAAGCTAGCTGGCATGGTAACCTGCTGGATTTGTGCACAGCATAAATGATTTGCTTTACTGTCTGGAGAAGTACGAAATTGTTCCATTGTTCCTGGTATGGGCATGTGCTGGTTAGGGTGGTAGCAGTAGAAGGTTACCATTATATGGTTGTTGGGGTGATTTTTGTGATGTGGTTGGTGGGGGGTTTTTTGGTGTGGTTTTTTTTTTTTTATTTAAAAAAAAAAACAACACCCAGAAACATACTACTTGTGATAAATCTCTCTCTTTTTTTTTTTTTTTTTTTTTTTTTTTTCCCCCCCCACAACCTAGCTTCTGTAGTCTATTTTACCTTTCCTGCACTGGAGGAGTTAGTTATATTAACAGGCTTATGCCCAATTATTATGAGGAGGTGGACTTGGGGGTGTTGGTTGACGAGAAGCTCAACACGAGCCGGCAAAGCGCGCTTGCAGCCCAGAAAGCCAACCATATCCTGCGCTGCATCAAAAGAAGTGTGGCCAGCAGGTTGAGGGAGGTGATCCTGCCCCTCTACTCTGCTCTGGTGAGACCCCACCCGGAGTCCTGCGTCCGGCTCTGGGGCCCCCAACATAAGAAGGGCATGGACCTGTTGGAGTGGGTCCAGAAGAAGGCCACAAAGATGATCAGAGGGCTGGAGCACCTCTCCTGTGAGGACAGGCTGAGAGAGTTGGGGTTGTTCAGCCTGGAGAAGACTCTGTGAAGACCTTATAGCAGCCTTCCAATTTATCTTCAGGGATGTTTCTCTGTAATTTATGTAAATGTTTTGATGTCTTTTGCAGATCCTCTTTGAGGTTTTAGTTCTGGCGCTCTCATTTCCATTTGCATTCTTATATTTGGACCTGACAAATTATATCCATTTCTGTTGTGGTTATAGCTGATGCTGGTTTTCCATTTTATGGGCCAAATAATGTCCTTGGATGCATATGTGTAGTTTCCATTGACTTCAATCATCCATATATTTTATTTATAGTATCTTCCCCCCCCCCAGATGCTCATCATTTCAACATGGCACTAGTATCAAAATGTTGCAACCTCCTGGTCTACTATGGCATAAATAAAGTGAAAATGAGCCAAATTCTTTTCACGTTTACACAAATACAGTACCCTATTTGGGGAGTGAATGTGTGAAAATGAGAGATTTATTTCAACATGCCTGGGGCTTTGATATCTCATCCCTGTTCATAGAATCGTAGAATGGTTTAGGTTGGAAGGGACCTTAAGGACCATCTAGTTCCAACCCCCCTGCCACGGCCTGGACACCTTCCACTAGACCAGGTTGCTCAAAGCTCCATTCAGCCTGGCCTTGAACACCTCTAGGGATGGGGCAGCCACAGCTTCTCTGGGCAACCTGTTCTGGTGCCTCACTACCCTCACAGTAAAGAATTTCTTCCTAATAGCTAATCTAAATCACTCCTCTTTCAGTTTAAAACTGTTACCTGTCGTTCTATTGCTACACTCCCTGATAGAGAGTCCCTCCCCAGCTCTCCTGTAGGCCCCCTTTAGGTACTAGGAGGGGCTATAAGGTCTCCCCAAAGCCTTTTCTTCTCCAGGATGAACACCCCCAACTCTCTCAGCCTTTTTCATAGGAGAGGTTGGTCATACAACTGTTCCTACAACTTGTGCAATTTTTGCAAAGTCTAGCTACATTAATGACAAAGAAAGTTTATTAGGAAGCAGTGCTGTTAGTCACATAATACGCAGGAATGAGATAGTTGGCAGTAATAACTGGACCTGTTTCAACTCTGTCTCATTGAAAACTACTAAAGTGAAATGCGAATTACATAAATAAAATTGCTCGAGGGCCTTTGAGGGCATCACTGTTATACAGCAATTCGTTCATTGCTCACCTGGGTTAGAAAGAAATACTTGAACTTGAGAGGACACATGTAGTCTATAAGTCCAGCTGTCCTGCTTCACAGGTAGAAGTACAGCATAGCCAACTGAGGACTGTTCTACTTGTTTAGATGTGCATTTCTAGTGTCTAAATGATCCCCTAAGAATGTTCTATTTTTTAATTTTTGTACCAGATGCTTCCTAGAAATAAAAGCCACTAATAAGTTTACTTTGCATTTAGCTTGGAGAGCGTGTTGTTCATGACATAGTCTACAGAGCAGAGAGTTCTACAAACAAACTGCAGATTCAAGGTACAAATCAGATTTTCTCTATCTGTAGGAAATTCATTGGAAACTTAACATGAAAAGAGGAAAAAATCCTAGATACCTTTCTGGTGAACTTCTTGGTTTATGCGAATTATTTTTTGAAACAGAACAAAGTTAGGATATATTTGTAGCCCTAGAGGTGCTAGGATGCTGCCCCAGCTTTGTCTCCTGATAGCTCACCAGCTCCTCTGTAGAGTACCCTCTTGGTTGGGGCAGTCCTCCTAGAGAGTTGAGGGAAAATTTAAACCAACTTTAGATTGCATTGTCTCTTCTTTGGGGCTAGAGAAGATTTGGAGGGGAGCCAGGGTGATGAACCTCATGGGTTTTCTTTGATCTCTTCCTGCCAGAGTGATATGAAGCATTTCCTTAGGACGGCAGAGCAGCAGTCAGTCCTGTGGATGCAACTGAAACTCATTTTTGTGTGGCAGATCCAGCTAGTCTCCTTTCTACATTTACTTACGGGAGAAAGGGGGAAGATTAACCTCATTTTGCTGCCCACACATTACCTTAAACGGATGGACTGAAGTCTGAATAGTGTGCTGTTGAATTCTTGCTGGTTTATTTCTGTGTAGAGCCTGCATGCCTCGTTTTAATTTTTCTTCATTTTTTTTCATTTTTCTTTTCCCTCGATTCTTCCTTTTTTTCAGTCATTTGAAATAGGGAATGTAACTTGAAACTGGAAGCAAAAAATTTGCTTTGAGAGATCAAGAGTCTTTTAAGCGGCTTACTGGATCAGCAGTTGCAAAGTTATCATGAGGCCTGAACTCTTTCTATGGGTTTAATGCAAGCAGCACAGTGCAGAAGCAAACATCACAACTCTATATCCTCAGGGGAAGACTTAGGGCTTTACACATACAAGCAGAACTAAATGCTACACTTTGATGTACTCCATTTTTTGTTTGTTATTAGTTTCAACCTGTTGGGAGTAAGTTTTTCTGCACTCCTGGTTAAGATTGCCCTTGATGTTTTGTGGATCTCACGGACCTTATATAAAACTGGAAAGAAGGACACTTCTTGTAGGTGGTAACCGTCCTAATAGCTATAAGCTATGGATTTGTGTCAGTGTGAGTTTTGTACAGTTCCATGTGTAAAAACAGTAGTCATTATGCGACAGGATTATTGTAATGTGTAATATTTGATGTTTGCCTGGTACTCTCTGCCACGTTTGGTGAAAGCAGAGTGCATGCCCAGTGTCTGCTTTGCAGGGGTGGGCTGTGCTGTTGCTCCATGTGTTGAATTAGACTCAGTGGGTCTCTGATCAGATACAGGACCAGGACTCCACTTTTCAGACTGTGTGTATGTGGTGGGCAGTTACTACAGCACACTGTACTCTGTTGCTAGTCATTGTATAGGCTGGGTGTTGACAGGTGGGATACAGTGGACTTCACTCCTGTGAAAGCGTATTTTTAATATTCAGGGTACTAAGTTGTATTAGCTAGCTCGAGGTAAGAGCACAGTGAAGACAAAGTGCTTCAGCTTTACCAGAGGGTTGGCTACGCAAGGTCAGCACCTCCAGGGGGTATCTAGTTTGTCATGTGTTTAAAAAACCTTGTATCTCTACCTAGGATGTCCCATGCATTAGAAAAAAGGAGGCAAAGGGCTGGAATAATCCTCTGGGTTGTCAAGGCTATATGCTGTGGTTACGGACAGTCATGCCATATAAGCACATTTATAAACTTGCCAAGATGCATTAAAATAAAATAACCCAACAATGCTCCAGGGTTTTTGATTGTTTGTGTGTTTGAGGGAGCAGGGGAAGAGGAGATTGCCCCATTTTTCCCATTGAAAAGGTGTTCTGTTGCCTAACCTTTGGGTAGGATTCTATTTCTATTTCAGTTGCCCTGAAATATAGAAACACACCTTTTTGGCAGCAAAAACAAGGCCTCAGAGAAGGAAAACTAATGGCTGGTACATAGAAGCATCAGGTTTCAACCGCTGAAATACCCTGGCATGACAGATCCAAATCCTGGTAACGTCTGTGTTTGTCCTTCTAAGGTAAATAAATAAAGTACCATGGATTTTACTTGCTGGAAATCTGTCATGGGAGGGTAAAATTTCCTTTTGTTCATCTTCTTTAAGACTATAGGATAGTCTCCTTAATAAATACAAATTGTCCTGATGTCCGTGATTTAAATTATCTCTTTCCCATTCTCCACTGTATAATGCACTAAACTGATTTCATCAATTCATTAAATGCTATATGTCAGATACAGCTATGTTGAAAACTCCCGGGATAGAATGCTGGTATGCTGTGGAAACTCAAATGCAAAATAATAATAAAAAAAACCCTTTATTGTAACAGCTGAAATACATGTATTTTGAACCTTGCTTAGGGTTTTTGTGGAAGGGAAAAATTTACAGTAAAAAAATCTGTATATTTCTTGTGACGTTCTGCAGTACCTGCAGTACTGCTTCATATCCTAACATCTGGACTTAACCGAGTTTCCTATTGAAACCAGTAGTCTTGCGTAAATGATAGCAGTAGAGATAGTGGGACAACCCAAAGCTGATTTGGAATCCTACTGTAAATTTTATGTCCCAGACAATGTGATTGGTCAAAATAGACACATAGTGTGATAAAGCTTAATTTCCAATAATGTCACATTTTATTCAAAATTGCTGAAGCATCTGATTTTTTACATGCTTGAAATGAATCTTTATTTCTAATGTTTGAGCAATTTTTTGTTCAGATATTTCAGTTATAGCAAATAAACAAGTAGAGAAGATTGAAATTGAAACAGAACTGTTTGAAAATTATCTATATAAATTTCTGGATGCTTCCTGGATTGACCCAGGAAGATTTTAAAAAAAAAGAATATGTAACTCATGACTTTTTTTATCCTTCCTTAAGTTATACAATTTTCCAGAAGTTTTGAAAAGTATTGTCCAGCTCTCCAAAGTTTTTGGCTTACATGACTGTACAGAACTCCATGTTTAAAGTCTGCTTTGATCCTTCCTTGTGTATAGAACTATATGCTGTGAACATTTTACAGTTTGTTTGTTAGCCAAAATAATTGGGACCTGCAATAATTGTATATGCAACAGCATTGTAGTGAAATAATGCTGAACTTCCCATGTGCAACACAAATGTTGCCTCAGATCTGAGGACTCACGTGACAGCTCTTCAAGAAGGTTTAGCTATACTTGGCTTTAAAGGGTGTCTTAGCTAATTAGTGTATTAGAGCTCATGGGCCACGGCTTGTGAGTTCAGAGCTTCTGCTAATTAGGATTTGAATGTAATTTTAGTTAAACTATTAAAGCTTTGTCCCAGGGCTGTTCTCATTAAGCAGAACTCCAGCTCTCCTGGATTTTCTTTGTTCAGAGCTCTCTTGCAAGTGCATGGAGGCACATCTGGTATTGGCTATGGCATTCACATGGGTCTAAAACTGCTGCAAAAGAAACAATGCAGTGAAATTTATCTGGGAAAACAGTGAGATCACAGCATAACGTTTCCCTGGAGAAAAGCCTGAACTTTTTTACGATCTGGCTTAGTACCGTGTATGGTACCCTTAACCATCAAACTTCAGGACATTATGAAATCCTAAAGGATGGAAATGGAAATATTTTTTTGTTTAGCGAAGGCTAGAGTACACCAAGAGTATGATTTCGTGTCCTCCAGGATTCGTTTAGGGGCCTGAGCCCCACTGAGTAACACATACAAAAAAAGGTGCAGTAGGTACTTACTGCAAATGGGTATGGGATTCACCAACTACCCGTGACTTGAGTTACACTGGAACCTTGCAAATCTCTGTTATATTTCTAGTGTTGTAATATCGCTTTGTTTACTAGCTTTGGGCCTTTAATTAAATTTTACAGGATACTTGCCCACAATATGGATTAGGCCCATTATGTTTCTTGGGGGGAAGGGCGGGGGGGGGGAAATTATTATCAAACATGAGGCTTTAAAATTGGCAGTTGCTCAAATTTGTTTTTTCTTAAGACTTAATAGGCATGTCCAAATGAACACTGCAATTTCTTTAGAATAGAAATGAATGCACTGTTTGTTGTATCCGAGATCTGTGTAATAGACTGTGACATCTCCTGCTGTGATACCAGGTGAAAAGTCCCTTTCAAAAGGGCCAAAACCCAACTGTTCCCGTTGGCCTGTAATGCATCCCTTTCTGGCTGGTGGCCGTAGCCTGCTCCCTGCAGCAGTGCTGCGTGCAGGGGGAGGCTGCAGGTTGCTCAACTTGCAAGTCGGCTGAACTTCCACGTGAGTGTTGCTGCATAGCACAAGGATACGGAAGGATAAAACTAAGAAACTTGGGAGCTGATGTTCTGTGGAGGTGAAGGGAAGTAGTTCATTCTAATTAGAAGCAAAATTTTTCCTCTAACATCTCTGTGGAGACCCCTCAGTAGCAAAAGATACCTGGTGTTACTTTGTTTTCAGTTCTTGTGTACTCAGGCTAATGCCTCCACCCCGGTCCCCCCCCCCCCCGGCCCCTTCTGAACTAGTTGGTGTCTTTCCTTGTGGTTGTGTAGTTTGTCTTATTCCTGATTTTTTTTTTTTTCCCCCTTCGTACCTGCCTTTTCTCAAATCTCCAGATCTTTCTTTTTTCCTCTTCTCATTTTTTCTTTCTGCCATCTCTTCTTTTTGCTTATGGAGCAAGAAGCTGCTGGAGTGACAGTGTGGAGTTTGGACTGCTACGCTAGGGCTGCGGCGGCTGGTCACTGTGGTGGTTCAATGCTCAGAGGGAGGTGGAGGTGGGCTACCAACGGGGAAGCAGAGAGAGAAGCCAAGAATGTGCATTTGGTTTGCCACACATGAACATTTGCAGCAGACAGTGCCCAGCATCTCCGCGTGGAGATCCTACCCTGCAGAGATGCGGACAGATCATTACCTTTTCCTGGGTGTAGCTGTACTAGGGTGTTCAGATGCTTTTCTGTGTGTATGACGAAAGCGAGTTTCTTCTCGAGTGTGGAGTTTGGCTTGGAGTTCCTGGATTGGGCCAACCTGAAACTACAAATGAACTTCAGAAGCTGCTCCCTCAGGAAACCATAGCCACGGTCTTGGTTTATCTAAACAGTGGGAGCTCGGAGTATTCGGCTCTCGGAGAACCTTTCGGTCATGTTCAAGGACAGTATTTGCCCTTACCCCTGACTCGTGGACCTGTCCTCTTAACTTCTGTCCCACGTCAGTCATAGTCCTCCTGGTTCTTCCTGGGGCAAGAACTCAGCCCGAGCACCAGCATCATTTCAGATTACAGCTCTTCCTTCATGTTGTTTCTCTCGCAGCACTTGTTGAGACTGTGGCATGTTTTACTCAAATTCTGGGTTTCTTTTTTACCAAGGAGAAACCACACCATTCCCTCAGCTGGCTTGGCAGACTACCACAGTGAGTTAGCAGTCTGAGGCTCTGTGAGGCTTCTGTTGCTGCTCAGATTTTTAACCCTTTTATTATGCGTCATGGAAGAGTTGCTGCTTTTGAGACTGTAGCAAGATAGCTCAACTCTCATCCTGCCAGGCTGATGGGCTGGTTTTGCATATCTTTCCTTCCTTTAAGTTGACGGCATTGAGAAACAATTTTGCAGATAAGGTTTATCTATTTTACCTTATATTAATTTTTTTTTCACATACCCTAAGTCAAACATAAAAAAGAAGATAATGGGTTGTGGTTTAGTTTGTCCTGTAATGTTTTGTCTTTACCTACACCTTTGCTATGAATCATCTTTGATTCCTTCTCTTTTGGGGGAGCAATTTTTCATGACCAACAGAACTTGGTGAATATGAGACGAAACACAAGGACAGTGTTCATCCTCCTACAAAGGAGATCTCTGCATAATGGATGTATTAGTGTATTTATTAGGCGTTGCCTTGAGATGAGACTGTAGCTCTTGGAGGCAATAAACAATTCAGCTCTCGTGTCCTAGAACCATGCGATTGATGGAAAAAGTGAATGCATCAGCAGATCTATGTTTGATGTAAAGTCTGGTTTTTGTATTCTTAAGTTACTCTAATCGTTTTTCCTAAGGAGGGTGATGTCCCTGTTGAAGCAGAAGCTCACGTTACTTTGGTGGTGAGATTAATACTAATAATATTAATTGTGCCTGGTATTTGGCATGATAGCCTGCAACAGAGTGGTGTGGATGATGAGAATGCTACTGTGTCTGGCAAAGAAAATATTCTTTGAATGGCTATAATTATGGTCAGAATGAGCCAGCATACACTTGTATGCCATCCTGACTTGTCTAAGGTAAACCACCACTTTCCACAGAGAGAGAATAAACTGGAGCTGGGCCTGTTTCCCCAGGCTTTTCATCCTCTTATTTCTTCCCCCCGCTACAGTAAAACACTGTATATAGCAGTATGGCAGCAGGTCTCTCCATCAGCTCAATTACTGTGAGCCTGCTCATTCCTGACTGTGCTCAGTTTGGTACAGCAACCTGGTGTTATTGGCATATCATTGAAAAACGTGCCACAGAAAAGAAAAACCCTTGCTGAAGTTGTCTTGGGAGCCTAGTATTAAGAAGAAAAGTTTTCCTAAAACCATGGGCTAATACTTTGTTTAGCTATATTAGGTCTTTGAACCGGTATTTCCCTTTCTTATCTCTCTCCACTTTTTCTAATTCTTTTTTCCAACCCAGCCGCTAACCTCAGCCTGTCTTGGACATTCTTTATCACTTCCTCTTTCATGGCTGCTCTTTCTCTCCATGTTCATCTATGTCCACGTCTCTGCTTTCTGAAAATCAGTAGAATTTCTTCTGTGTCCTAGAGCAAAGTTACACCGTAAGAGATTTCTGCTCCAGCACCACCAAAGCTAGGCATGAGTCTGCCTTTTCTCTCTCTTCCTCATAGGCATAAAATATCCAATATAGAGACGTGGGAAAGAATAAAAGTTTAACTTTCCTTTGAATAATGCTAAAACTGCCTGGCATTGCCTGGCATTGTTTCTGTGTCCCTTCAAGAAAGGGTGACAAAGCGAGTATTATATGGAACGTCATACTTCTGTAATTATATACAGCCTCGGGGTCACCGTTCAGGAGATGCGACAGAGAGACTTCCATGCTGTTTTTGGTCTTCTATTGAACGCTTATGTGACTGGGAATAAGTAATTTCAGTTCTTTTGGATCTTTTTTTCCACTACTATGTTTACTTATGTCTCTCACCTATTAAGACTGTGTAGGAGAGGATATATCTTCCGTTTGTATTTGGAGTCTGAATATTATTTGGATTTTTAAATGCTTACAAAGTGTAACTGATATTTTCAAAGTTTGCTTAATTGTGTAATCAACTGCATTTCTATAATCATAAATTTCTCTGTTGTCTTAGCCATGAAAGATGTTCGAATCTCTTACATGTTCTGTTCAATTTAGCGGAAATAGACTCGCTTTTGTATATATCAGATTTGTTTAATGTAATTAACCGTCCTCCTTACCAGAATTATTTTGATGATTTAATCCCTCTGGAATTTGATAGGAAATGGAATCTTGTTCTTGTATGTAGCACTTTAGTTATGATCTTCACAGCTGTGAACTGGGTTTTCCTTATGCCTGTGTCTGTTAATATGAATTTGGCCAAGTGTGGTTTATAGTTAGATTTCACGCTCATTACAGTGTGACATGAACTGGTAGCCTGCTGAAATGGGCATTCAGAGGCTGAAGAGACGGGAAGGCTTGCTAGTGTGTTCAAAAAATAAACACTGCAAGGAAGTTTCTTCATTAGATGGAGCTGGGAACTGTAAACCCTGGGAATTTGAGAATTATCTATGTACATATCTGAGCACTTAGAGCTAAACCAGGGAAGGTGTGAGATTTCAGCTTTAAGTCGTACCTGTCAAGGGTTAATGGGAGTTGAAGCTGGGCTACTTCCTTTGCAGCAGTATCCTTTTACATACATGCTTCTAAAAACCTGCTAACCAAATACAATCTGGCCCTCGCTTAAAAACCCGTTCTCACTTTCCTAAGGTCTAACTAGGGCTGTCTGTCCAAATCTGCTCACATACCAGTTGATATCGCGTGGGAGAATCATAACTACTAGTGGAAAAGGCCACAGATTTATCCGAAGAGCAAGGTCTTCCAAGAGTCCACGTCCTACGTGACACCTGAGCTGAGAGCTCAGGATTATACCCACTTGGAGATGTTCCTTTGCATCTTCAGTTTCCCTTGAATTTGATATTTGTATACAAATGTGCCCAACATTTTATAAATACATTTTAAAAGAAATCTTTTCTTGTGTGTTTCCCAGAATTTGCCTTTATCATATAATTTGTTCAGCTTATTGACTTTTAATGAGGACATCTGATTGCTTGCAGGATTGACACAATGAAAGGAAAACTCAAAACAGAAATGCAAAAGCACACACAAGTTGTTAAAAAAAAAAAAAAAAGCAGATATTAAAAATGCAATGAATTCATTTTATAGAATTTTCATTTAGGAAGACATTTTGCTGAATGGGGGTATAGATTTGTCTGTTACAGCCTCCTCCTACGACTAAATTTGCTAGAGGCAACTGTTCTCTTTTAAATCAGATCCATGAATGAGTATCCTGAGTGGTGAGAAGAGCTGTTAGCCAGAAGAAAATTGGGTTGTAAAAGTAAGAATTCTACAGGTTACCAGATGTGTGCGAGTTCACCCTCATTTTAAAGTTCAAGGTTTGATAATCCTTTCTCTGTGACAGGTATGCATGACTGCTTAAATCAGTTTGAGGGATGTATGTAAAAATCGGACTGGCTGTTTGGTTTTAGTTTTAAGGGTGTGTGGTGAATGGTGGGCTAGCCTCTGAACTCTTGTTATCTTACTGCCAGTCCAGGGCGTGCCGGAAAACATGTAGTGCCTGAGTGTACCTCTAGCCGAATAGGGGTGAGAGTTGTTGGTCCTTTTGTGCTTCAATTAAATATTCTTTTCTTCCTAAATTACATAACAATTTTTCAGGCATCTTGTTAGTTCAAAAAAATTGTTCAGTGTTTGTAAAACAGGGAGAGACAATTTGACTCCTGCCATTAATTTAACCACAGCAGATGCTGCTAACTACGCTTAGCTTCCCAATGAAGTAATTTACCTTGAAGATGAGAAGTGGAAACATATTGTTTAAATAGCTGACTTGATTGCTCAGAAATGAGGCTGACCAAAATGACTTGATGACTTGCATCTTAGGACTAGGCTATTAAACAAAACTAAACACACAATAATACTAGCAAAAGCTGTCTGGGAGAATCAGACCTCGTTGCGATGGGGATGTTATGAGTATTTTTTTTTTAAGCAAATAAGCATGCCGAGTCAAGCAATAATGAATGTAATACTGTGATTTGCCTGCAAAACTGCTATTACAGGTCAGGAATGAAAACAAGCGGGAAAAACAGCGGAGGGCCAAAAAAGAAGGTACTGGAGGCATGAATGTTGTCTATAACAATGAATAATAAAGACAAATTTGCTGCATATGACACAATGCAGAAAATTATTGATGCAGAAAATTATTCCAGATTAGTTAAGGACTAGAGCTATCACGAATTTTGTATGTTTTAACGGAGCTGAAAAAGTTTCAAGTGCTCAACTCGGTAAAGTTGGGGCCAAACCCTGCAGTACCTACTCAGACAAATCACCATAGTTGTCTTTATTCTAAGACTTCCAGCTTCTACAAATAGGAAGTTCATTGCTAATTTGGTGATAGTTCTGTTATCTTATTTAAGTAAAATAGACATAGGAAGACTTCCAGATTTTATACTACTTGCATGCAGAATCTGCATTTAATTTATGGTTACCCTTTGTCCTGCTGGCACCCCTCGTTACAACTGCTGAGGCACTGTGTGAGTACTCTGTATTTCTTGTCGTGTCTTGAGCTCAGTTCATCTCAGCTAACTTTAGATGTCTACGAGGTAAATGTCGACATGTGAGCTAGTCATGCTGTCTCCTTTCACCAGTGGAAAGAAACAGAAACTTAAGTGAGGTCAGTTTTAACACTTGTGACTTTCTGGTAAGCCACGTAAGCAGGAATGTCTATTTTGCTGTTTGCATTACACAGAGCAGAATGAGACCTCATCTCTGGCTGACTCCTATGGGTGCTTCTGTTATATATAGACCATGGGTGAGAATTTTCTTACAGCATTGAGAACGTTGTTATTTTTTGAACGTATAGCAGGAGGTAAGTAAGGTAGGATTAGCTGCTCAGTGTCTAGCTGCTTTGAAATTTTACAGTTAGTTGTGCTATTTTAACCAGAGGAGATATATCAGGTTTCCATGGACAGACTCATGTCTACTGTGTGTGGTGGAAGTCACTGCTGTGTCCAAAACCGTCACCCTCTCTCAGGGAAAACAAAAAACCCAACCATGTTCAGTGGCTGAGAAGGAAGAAACATACCAAAAGAAACACTGCGATAAAAATCTGGGAGAGGATGCGTATATGTATAAAAGGAGAAGAGCAGATGACAGAAAAAAGAGAAAGGAAAGCCGCCAACTGGCCTTTCTTTATTCATTGCTGCTTTAAGGAAGGCCATTAAACTGGAGAGCAAATTGGAATGTCAGCAGCGACACGCAAGCATTAATCTCATGTATCTGAAAAGGATAGATTTAGGAACCTTTGCCTGCGAAGCTTGGCCTCTGTTGCACTTTGTTAAGTGTGGGTGTTCAAGGGAGAGTGTGCTGGTGTGTGCATGTGTCAGAGAGAGAGAAAACAGAGGCCCAAGGACTTATCTTTGCAGAACCAGAACATGACACTCACTATCAACAGTGGGTGCATCTCCCCTGCAGATAGAGGGGGTTTGTCCATTGATCATCTTGTTGTGTGTGTCTGCAGTGTTTGCCTGTGTGTCACAGAACTGGATAAGCACTCACAGCACTTCTCAGCCCTGTGCTGGGACTGTGACTTATCCCGTATCTCTTTGCATCTGCTTTTTACATTGAACAGACTGAGAAAATCCTTGCGTTTTCCCCAGCAGCACAGGTCAGAGTAACAGCTCCATTATGTTAGAGGTGAGATGCGTGCCAGTAGAAAGAAGTGTGTGTGTGTGTGTGTCTGTGTGTAAATAATTTGGACAACTTTACGATACATGTTTTTTTCCAGAGTGGTTCAAAATATTGAATGTCTTTTTCACCGTATGTATAACTAGCATTGGGAACTAGCAATAACCCTGTCACTCTGCTTTGGAAGGATTATTGGCCGATGGCTACAAAGTAGTTGAGGTTATAAGAAGTCCTGGGTTCTTTGATCGGTCCTCTTGAGCTCTAACTTCTGCATGCCATGCTTTATCTACCTTGAAAATACCTTTAAACTTTTTCAACTCCCATTGCATCTCGTACCATCCTATCACCTGCCATCACTGCTTACTAACATCGCTACTTGTCATACGTATTTTACAAGTTTCTGTTAATGTCTGTAAAGCAGTTTGTACTTACTTTCAGTCACGGATTTCAGTATTTGCTTAGTATCTTCCCAATGGCATAGTATTTAGGGACAAGATTTTGTCTGCTGAATGACTTTTCGCTTGAGAGTGAGTAATACCAGTTATTGAGTCTTTCTTGACCCAAAGATGCTGTCAGCCTCTTGCAGGAAGAAGCCTTGTCTCTATGTTAGTGGTATAGGTAAGGGGAGGGGAAAAAAGAAATTCCTGCCCGGAATACTTGTGCTTGAAGTAGGAGGAGCTCCTATCACTCAGATCTTGAGCTGCTTTATTGTAGCCTGGTCTTCCTCTTTGATGCCTTTTTTTACTTTAGAGCCCTGTAGTTAATTAGCTCACTTGATTAAAAGCAGAATGTCCAAACTCATGGGTCACCACACTTGAGAAGTTTAGATGTCCTGTTTAAAAATAGGCATCAGCACCTGATATGCCTTTTGAAGACAGCGGGAGCCAGTCCTGCATGAGCTCGCTAAATATAGCGGCAGCCCCACCACTTGCTGGACAGATTAATAAAGGGAGGAAATTCCATTTGGGCAGGTAGGGTGCAGCGGATCCAGAAGATCTCCCAGCTGCGCTGTCTGGTGACATGGGCTCTTATTAAGAGGAGGATTGCTTTGATTTTTATTTTTTCGATACAGCAGTATAGAGAAACTTGCTCTGCAGATGTTGTCAAGTTGTGAACAAGAAGGATTTTATATACCTTTTACTCAGTGATTACTTGCACAGAGCAGAAGTACTTGAAAATTGCTTTTTACTTCATAGCTACTTGCAGAGATCAGCCCTGCATGCAACCTTCACTTAGTGAAATAATGAGAAAATTAAGTAATCCTAATTGCACAGTGCACCTTAACTCCGTGTTTCAGCTGTCCTTCATTTTAGTTTTCCAGTTACTACCATTCCACACAGACCTATTTTTTGTCTCATTTGCATTACTCTAAATTACTGTCATCAGCTGAAAGAGATGATGAAGGTGAAGTTAAAGGACCTGGACTGGTGAATTATGTAAACTGAAGTTTAATTCCGCAATTTTATTTCTTTTCTTCCTCAGTTTAGGCATATGTTTTAAGTCTCTGAGATTTGGCAGGTTGGAAGGTTTTGATGTATGTTGACTTCTGTACATAAACACAAGCCACCAACTGTCCAAAAAAGGAGAAGCTAATCCAGTGAAAAGGCTAAGATCTGAAATGAGAAATAGCAACAGTGGGTAAGAGGAGAAAGAGGAGAGACTAGCCAAACTAAAGATGCAGGAACGAATTCTGAAGGCTGACAACTAGCTTTTGGAGTGCTTTTACTCCACACGCTTACACAAAGTAATCTATCCTCTGGAATAAAGCCTGTAAAGTTTTGCCTGCATCAGCCAAAAAAAAAAAAAGCTTTAACTGAAGGGGAGGAAGAGTACGATTGTGGACTTTTTGATCTGTATGATCAATATAAAGTTCCTTTGCCTGACTGAAAAGTTAATCTACCTTTCCAGTTTTGGGCAGAGTACTGCTGAGTGTAATGCCCCAATATCTGCATTAGTCTGCAGGCAACACCAGAGCTTCTTGTTGCTACCACAGTGCTCCTACATTTCAGCAGTGCAAGCAGTAAGTGTCCAGGACAGTTTGGAACAGCACCAAGACAGTCTTCTGCTGCTTAGGAGAAATTTATAAATACTTGATATGTCACTAAAGGTGTAAAGTAAACTTAGCGTTCACCAGATTTTGACACACAATGCAATACCATAGTCCACTGTCATAATTCAGATTCATCAAAGTTCAATCAAACAGCAAATAAATCAAACACAGGAGGCCCTGAAAAACTGCCAGAGACAGTGCACCTCTGAGAGCATGGCATCTCCAGCAACTGAGAAAGAGAAGCTTGATTATTTACTATGATATTATCTCTGTACAGATATTAAAATATATTGATATAGTGTCATTTGACCCTATCATTGTATTCAGTTTATGCATATGGTTACCACGTTCTCCTTCTAATTATAACGCAGGTTCCTTCGGAAAGAGTTATATCTGGAAAGGAACTTTTTAGCCTTGATTGGTAGGCTTAGTATTTGAAGTACATGGTACGAATAAATCTTTCACCTTTTTATTTGTAGATTATTTCATATTTTCTCCAAAAATCTGATATTTAGAAACACAACTACTTACTGCATACAGATGTTCTGATCTGGGGACCCTCTTCAGGTAATAATTTGGCCTCTTTGAACTCAAGAGCGTTTTTTCCCCCACAGACCACTTGAAGCTGAAACAGATGCCTGCCTGACCAGGAGGTCATGCTGATGAACACCAGACTGTCTAAATACTAGCAAAAGAAGGAAAGAACACTGATATGAAGGGGTGGGGGAAAACGTACTCTAAAAAAACTGCTATGGTCTCTATTTACCTGGTCAAAATGCACTGAGAATTGCTCAAACACATGTAATGCAAAGGTGGCACTCTCTTCAGTAAGGTCTGTCCTGTATTTCCTCCCAATAGATGTGTGATGCAGGCAGGCAGATCCAACATTTTGGGTGGGGCTGGGAGCCAAGATTTCTTTGCTTTAATTTCTGAGCTCAGATTAATGATCCTTAGTATCAGTTGCTAATGGAAAGTGTTTACCAATGTCACCTTCTCCCTCTGCACTGAAATACTGCTGTTGAAATAATGCCTCTCTAGGAATTAAAAAAAAAAAAAAAAAGAGGTATGGGCTAATTTTGTTTTATCAATGTTGTTGCTAAAGATGGATGGTCTCAGCAGTTGCAGGAGAGGCTTAGGATCCAGATGAGTACAACAACCGAGTGGAGAAGAGGCTGAAAAAAGTACGTATTCCACAAGGAACCATCAAATAATTCTCGCTCCTTTCTTAAGAAGGAAAACAAAAGTATATTCCCCAGGCTCTGCTGCTGTTTTGTCCATTCTCTATTTATTCCTTTACTGTGGGAAAGATAGAGAAACTCTTTCCAACAACCTGTCTGCATTAGGCAAAAAATACGTGTATTTTTAGTACTTGCGCTGCCCCGGCAGCGGCTTGTCTCTAGAGAGCCTCACCAAGAGCTGCTCCCATCTGAGATAATCTGGTGCAATTAAGGCAGGGTGGTGCTGATTCCTGGGGGAATGCATTTTGCCGGGGATGATGAGGAGTTGTTTGCACACAGGACAGCCAGGAACCCGGTCAACACACACAGGCTCATTTAAGTGGTAGTTCAGTGCTTAGCAAGAGAAGGTTCCAGCTCATCGCCAGGGCATGTAGGCATGGCTGCAATGCAAATAATTATTGTTACTAGCCTGTCACATGTCAAGAGTAAATAGACATGGAAGCTAAAATGCTGTATTAAGTGAGGTTTGAAATAGAGGCAGCAAGGAAGAGCTGTACAGCCAGTACTGCATGCAAAGGCTGTCGATCTCATTTACTTTCAGGGGGTCTTCCTTTGTGCAATGTGTTTGTATAGCAGTTAATACTCTCTATAAAAAAATCTATTTGTGTTTGAACCTTGTGGACCCTTTTGTTAAGTTTTACTGTTGGGAAGCTTAAAGAGAGGAAAGCTCCTTTTCTTTTCAGAGTATATGCCAGTAGCATCTTCTGGACACTCATCTCCTCATTTTTCCTTTGTAGTTACATCCTTTCCCATTTTGTGGAAGAGGGTTAAATATTTTAAGTGTCTTATAGTAATCTTTTTTAAGAAAAGAACTTGTGGTTGGAAGTTTGCAAATTTCAGGTTGGCCTGGGTGGTGGTTGTTATTCTGCCAAGAGGTTGGCAGTATTTCTAACAGTGGCTTCATTTTTACACAGATATTATTTAAAACAACAGAAGAACCCCAGGCTTTTGAGCTTCTTTAGAACTGTATTGTCCTTCTGCCTGTACCGCCCTTAAAAGTAGTCACCCAACTCTGAAGTCTCATGAAATTGCAGTCATTTTTTCAAATGACATCTGGTCTTAAGAAGATATTTTCTATCGTTTGTGCTCCTAAAACCAGTATTTCCCTTTCTGAACTCTTCAGCTACTTTTGTTTCTGCTGAAAAACTTGGCTAAATCAGATGTAAGAGAAAGATTAGGAGAAATAAGAGGATAGAAGGTGAAGAGAGAAGGAAAGTATTTAGTGGCATCACTATTTTTAAGTGTTGTACAAAGATACTGTCATATCAGTCTTTGTGTAGTCCATGCTGCTGTGTAGTTTCTAAATGTGTATATCTCATAAGTTTACAGTAAGGAATCTGTTAGTTACTTCGTTTAACAGGAGTTGTTTCTTTTCTTGGGTTCTTCCCAACTTTTCCTTGGGTCCCAAAGAAGGTGGATAGAAGCTTTTAGAAATTTGCAGCATTCCCCTATGCTGAGTGTGGAACAGATAGGTAAATCCTGATAGACCAAGACAAATTACATGCACTTGCCTGTCTGTAAAAGACAGTAATATACTGGAAAAATATTTCTTTGCCAGCACCTTTCCCACATTGATTCATCTCGTTCCAGCAGCTTAATCATGGCCATTTGAATGTGCCATTGCAGATATTAATTCGGTTTGACACAACCATTTTCCATACACTTGGGAAGGAAATCTCTTTCTACTGGTTCCCTACTTTAAGACACAAAGCAAAACAAAAAAAGAAAGGAACATTATGTGATTGGTACCAGCACCAGTTGCTTTATTTGTTTGTAAGTTCTTGTTCTTTTTGAAATAAGCTTTAGTGGCAAGAGAGGCCTTTAGACAATCCGGAGGGGATATAAAGAGTGTGCTTTGTTTATAGTGAGCAAAAATAATTGAGCTTTTCTGTTGCTGTCCGAAAGCCACGTCTCCTGTTTCTGCGACCTGTTTACTGTGTACTGTAGAGAGCCTGCAGCCCTTCTGCAGCAGATCGGGACTCCCCTAGCCTTTCTGCGGTTTCCTTTTTTATGGTTGGGCTTTTGAGCAGCACTGGTATGCCCCAAACACCTGCCAGATTTGCATATCATTCTTGCTTGGCTTGAGCATCCACTGCAAAGTTGGCACATGAACTGTGGAGAAGCAGGGCTAGTGTTTTGATTGTACGCCAGAGCCTGATACTGAAATAGGCAGTGGGAAGGAATCCAGTAATTGTTGGCCTCTGATCAATGAAAACTGTCGTTAGGCCAGTAAATCGTCGGTATGTGGGCTTAGTTCTATATATCATCTTTGGGCTGGTGTCACCCTGACTCCAGGACGAGAACATTATCAACATGTCATCAAGTCTGCCGGGAGCTTTTTATTACTTTTTCTCCCTTTGATTTATATCCATTCTCAAATTTCACACAGGTCAGATTCGACAACGCTCTGGAGGGACGTTGAGGGGATCGTTTCTTTGGTGCAGAAATAGAATTGCCAGCCCCATCTAGCAGGGAGCCCCTCTCCCCTGCACGCCCCAAAGTGCTGCAGGGAGAGCTCTGGCCTGGCAGAGCCTCCCTCGCTCGTTGCTAATTGCTGTGGCAGGAAGCAGAGCCTTCCATTATCTGTGCTCAGACTGTTTGCTGGGATTGTGGTGAGACAACACCTGATTAGCTTTGGCCTTGTCCACACACAAGAGTGGCACAACTTTAGTTTAAGTAAACTGCAACTTTAGTTTGAATTGAATGGTGAAGGCTCCATTGCGGACAGTGAGGTTTCTGGCTATCTTCTTTCTTGTTTGGCTGAACCAATTAAGCCAAATAAAAATAAACAGCAGAAAACAAATATCCGCACGGCTTTTTGCACTCTAACTCGGTTTACAACCAAGCCTCCCACTTAAATTCAGCAGAGCTTTCTTTTACAGACAAGCCCCTGCCACCTGTAGTGCCGGAGCAGCCCCCCGAGCAGAGCAGATGTACCAGCTCTGGCAAAATCCTCGCCGGTTGCCATTGGGAAATGTAGGTCTGTACTGGCTACAAAAGCTGCAGCTTCTGTGGCTCTGCTCATATTTTTCTAAACAGGTAAATGGACGTGGGATACCGTAATATCTTCTTTAAGGTAATTTATTGCAAAATAAATCTTTTTCTGCAAAATGGAGATAAATTGGTAAAGCAGTAGCAGAATAATCATAATTGTGACAAAGACCTAAACCTGCTTTAAAGGAAATCATGACTGTTTTCAGTGTAAAATACCGGCCTTCTCTTTGAGATGGGGAACTGGGTGGTGTTTCTTCAGTAACTTTTTCCTTTATTCCTAACTATATCCTGTATTTTCAAAGCAAAGCAGGGTTATTTCTCAGTTACCGCTCAAGAGAATGATTAGTGTTTAAAAGTATGTGGTGTATGCAGTTAAAGCCTATTGTAGTGTAACAGTTTGAATTCAACTCCTTTTGCATGCAAGTAATGACTGAAATCTGGAAAAGATCATAGCTGAAAAGAATTTGGCCAGAAAATACGGATGTTGCCTGTCGGATTACAAAAGTAAGGCAGCATATTCAGAGTCAAGGCTGAATGCACAAGTGGCTGCGGTATACCAAGGGATTATATGCTGCTGCCTTCTACATATAGGCACAGCGTCTGGATACGGTTAAGAGTCCAAGCCCTGGTTTTTCCCACATTTAGCGGTACTTGATATGTTCTGTTTAAGTCTTGGTGGATTTCTTCCTTGTTTGTGAGAGAGATTTATTTAAAGGCAAAGTTAGATAAAAAGTTGCTGGTTAAGATGGATGGCTAGAGTTTTAGAGGCCGAGTGCCTTTTCTGGAGACCTTTTATTCTAATGTGTAAATCCTTATTAAGGGACACTCTGAATCTGATCATGGCCCCATTTCAGCAAAGCACTTAGCGCGTGCTGAAGTAGCGGGAAGCCAGTGAGATTTCTTGGATACTTAAAGTTAAGCAAGTGCAGTACCGAATTGCGATGTGCATGAGCACAAGATTAGTTGCTATACAAGTACAGACCTTATTACTCAAAGTTAAATATTTTGAATTCTTTTTTAATCTTCTCAATGGGAAAGTGAGTAGGTTGCCTTGAAACTCCTTTCTTGCCAAATTCCATTTCTTAAATCAAAGCTCACATTTGAGTTACATGACCACAAAAAGCATTATAAACTAATAAACCTCTGCATTTGTTTATAGTTGTGTAAACTGAAAAACAGACAAACCAGTTTAACATTTCTTTGTTCTTATTTTTCCTTTTCTTTTAGTATTTACTGTCAGGCTTAGGCCTTTGAACTGTGTTCTTTCCTTCACCGTGTTGTGCTCTTCCCGAGCTCGAGAAGGAAGGGGGGGGGCTTGTGACAGCTGCCTGTACCAAACTGCACAGCTAGCCCTGTTACTTCTGCGCACACAAACTCTCTTCAAAAGAGCTACTGTTTTCTGTCAGTACAGTTTAATATGTCCAGAGTGACGTACCTACCTGACCCAGTCTGTTATCAGAAGGCTTAAATGCAGCCCTGATCATAGAGGGCTGCACAACTGCTTCTAAATGTCACAGCATGAATAGTTTTGTGTATAATTAGTAAACTTGTGTTCTCCCCGATTCCCCTCCTGCTTTGGTGGGAAGAGCAGAGCGCACATTGTAAGCGGAGAGCTAAGGCTCTATGTCCAAGGGCATAACAAAAATAAATACAGTGATAATACATTAGGGGAAAAAAAAAGGCAGAGGTCTCTAAACAAGCTTTTGTGTGTTATCTCCAGCAAGCTTGTAATAGAATTCACAGCATGAATTTGTGTATGTGTGTGATCATTGGCCTGAGCACGTAGGCTTTAAAGTCTGGTACAAATTGTATTTGTTAGTATTGCCTCGTGTCCTAAATTCTATCCAGAAAGTTAGATCTTGAAGCTATGCTAGATTCTTGTTCCATTTATTTATTTATTTTTAAGTCTTTTAAGTTTGTTACTCTTAAATGGAAAAGACACCAAAGCAGAGGAGAAGGAGCTCTGCCCATCAAAACAGGCCTATGGAAATAGCCCTAGCTAAAATAAACAGAGCTTTATTGGGCACATTTAAGATTCAGTCAGGATGCAAAGGAGTGCCCAGCCCATAACAAGTTCAGCAGCTGCAAAGTTTGCTTTGCAGGCATTGTGTAAGAGATTCGCGAAATTAGGTTGTTAACAGGGATTCTGCCGCCACATTACAATTGGTACCCATTGGGTATGCATAGTTATTTGCCCTAAGAGCAGAGAAACTTGAAATGGTCTGTTAAGAGTACAGTGTGAGTAAATGGAGAGTATCTCAGGCTCTAGTGCAAAATCCATATACTGCCAGCCTATGTGAAACACCTCGCTCCCTTCTAGGGCAGAGACTACTAATTTTTGAACTGGTGTGATAAAACTATCATAGCCACTGTGTTTTATGATCTAAGCCAGGTTGTGTCATGTTTCCTGAAGTCAGAAGCTTGTCACGTATTAACAGACGCTCTCCTCCTAGGCTTCCTTCCAATATTTGAGTCTACAATATTCATCAATTCAAATGGACCAGATAGCTGTGTCAAGTTCTGTTCCTGTGTGCTGCGAACCCCTCTGTGCCTTGTTTGCAGAGCTTACGAGTCTCCAGCAAGTGGCTTTTTAGGGATACTGTCCTCTAGCTCAAGCTGCTGGGGCTTTTGCTTTGGCCCTGGGCACCCTGGAAAAACTGTACAAGTAAGGTTTACAATGAAAATTTGAACATTGCATTTTTCCATAAACTTAGTGTGACTTTCAGGGCCTTTGCTCCCATCACGATATGTGCTTTCCTAGCCTATTTCTATGCGCTTTTCTGACTCCTACGGTTTTTTGTTTTATTGTTTGTTAGCATCCCTGTTATAGATTATTGCCTTTGAGCAATGTCATTAGAGACGGTTACTCCTCTCTGCTTCGTACAACACATCTGAGGGGGACATCTATATTATAAACACTAATGTTAGAGCGGCTCGTGTAGAAACTTGAGGATTGCTTTAAAACGGTGGCTCGGGTAGCACAGACAGTGCATGGCAGCACAGGGAAGCTTGGTGGTGGGTGAGGTATGGCACTGTCAGCTGGCCACTCTGCTTCAGCAGGGTGACACCGTTTGCAGAAATTTGTTAAGATGGATGGAGAATCAATCTGCCTCTTTTTCAGTAGTGTGGAGTTGTAGAAGAACTTCACTGAAAGACATTATCCTTAGAATTATCTTCTTCATACCCAGTTTTCTTTTGAATTCTTGATTATTTTTTTTTTCAAGACAGCTCTAAGTATACGTTAGGTGTTGATACCTAACTTTATTTTACATATGCATGATCCAAGGAAAGTTCATTTACATGTTTAAGAAACTTTTCTCTCTGGGGCAGTGTTCTCGGTGTTTTCTGAAGCGTCGGCCAGCAGCCCATCCCATTTCTGTCAGGTAAGCAGTAGAATTTGTCCATTATATCTTAGAAATCCCAGTCTCCACTGGATATCTGTCTCTGCATTGCACCCCGTTTGTCACTTTCCCGGCAATTCATTCTCGCTTGGACAAGGCTGTGGCTGTTGGAGCCATATTGTAAGAAAAACACCCTAAAAAGGCCGTAAGCTAATGACTAAATCCTGCAGATGCACATGTGCCAATGTGCATGCGTATGCTCATTCACAAGAGAAGCCCCTGCAACTCCAAACCTAGGAATGTCTTTAAGACTTAGACTCAGGTCACTGAAATTCACAGCAACGACCATGGCTTTAGCCTTTTCATCAGGTGTTAAATGTTTGTGGGCTGTGGCTCTCAATAGACGGTCTCAATAGAGAAAGATATGTGGGCATGTTATTTCTCTACAGCCATCCCATTTTCTTTCCTTGCTTCTTTGCCTGTTTCTGTTTCAGTCTTTCTGATTACTTGCTTTTCACTGCATATTCTAATATATACCTTAGCCTAGTTTCTATCATCACTTTTAAGTCTTGCCTATATTACCATTCAGGTTTCTTGTCCTGCTTTGAAGTCTATTTTTAATGACAGATAATTAACATTAGTATTAGTGCGATATGATATTTCATGTGCTGTTATTCTTACAGCTACATTGTATCTTTTTTCATTGTTTTTAAGCATTCATTTTAGATGCTTGATCCTGCAAACTGTAAAATTTACTCATTGAAGTAGTCACATTGGTTTCAAAAGAACTGTTCGTTTGAGTAAGCTTTAGTGTTTGTACAAAGGTTTCCATGACTTTAATTTCTTCTATGCATCTCTTTTCTAGTCGTCTTGTGTTTTTCTGCCTTGTCTGGAAACTTCTCCCAACCTCAGTGTCTTTGCGGATTTTTGTTGTTGTTGTTGTTGGTTGGTTGGTTGTTTTAATAAAACAAATATATATAAAACTTCCCCTAAATTTCTTACTTTATTGTCTTCTGTCGTCATCATCCTGGTTCTGTGTGAAATTACTTTGCTCCTTCAAAAGAAGTCTTTTAGTAGTTTCTGGTAATAACTGTAGGTAATTAATTGTTAAAGCAAATAAAGGCAGATTGACAGCAGTTTGTTTGGGATGAAAGACAGCTGAAGGCTAAAGTGAGACCTGCGAGGATGACGTGTGGTCTAGGACGTTAATCTGCAGATGGCCTATGCTATGCAATGGAAATAAGGTCTTCTTCCATTAAAATCAGTGGCAAACCTTCCATTTACTTAAATAGGAGAAGTAGCAAATCCACAATGTATATTTTGTATAATTATGCACATCAGTGACTCAGACGTTCAGACTTCTGTTTTCACCTTTTGAGGAAGGTATGTATTTTCTAGTGCAGCGTATAGGTGAGTTAGTATGATAAGATTGTTGGTGGCTCAGCTGGGAGAGTGTGGGCGTGAGCATCAAGATTCCAAGCTGTGCTCCTTCTTTTCCAAGGTCCCCAAATGTCTTCTTGCTCCACTCAGTCATTCCTCTTTTTCTCTTTCTCCCTCTCATATATTCCTTTTTTATAAGAGGAAGAGGAAGGCAGGCTTTTATCCAAAGCAGTAAATAGAACAAAGTCTGCAAAACTCTAAGGCTGGTCATGGTAAAGAACACTAACTTTGACAGACAGTTCAAGTATTGTTGTCCTCTGTTTTTTAGGACCTGAAAGTGGAATGTATGTAAGAAATGAAGCAATCGGTTAGGGATAAGTGTTGGTGAGAAGCTGTGTTGGAGGTGTGCCTACCTTGCCTCAGTTGCATCTGTCAGCTCCAGAATAATTCTTTGCACTTTGTATAACCCTGTGCCCACAAACTGAATTGCACAATAGAAGACTTGATTGAAATCAATAATCAGATAATAAGTCTTTCAGGCAATCTAAGCTTCATCAGTCTGTGTGGAGAATTGACCAATCTTTATTTCGCTTTTCCTGTAGAACACTGAAGGTTATACATTTGTTTATATCCCGTGTCCCTCTAAATCAAATCTGTATTTAGTTCAAAATGCCAATATATCTTCAATTGGAGAGCAATAACCTTTCAACAACCTTTGTTGGGCTTTATGAATGAATTTCTATCTTAGGGCAATACTTTATTTAGCTATTGTACATGGTTACAGCCCTGGGCAGGGTCTGCTGCTAACACTAGTGGCTGGGACAGCTGGAATAAATCTTAATAGCATCAGTAGGAAAGACTGATCAAAGTTTCAGGTCATTTGCAGCCTTGTGCTTCCTTCCTGTGTATCAGGAATTTCTTGCTCTCTGCCTTCTTTCTTTTTTGTTTGCAATGTTTTTCTTTATGGTCAAAGAGGAACTGTAGCCTCCCAAGAGGTAAGGAAAAAATGAGGAGACTCTTTAGTGACTAGCATGAGCAGATGACTGCTTAGGTAATGAGGTTCATTAAATATGGTGCAAATAGTGGTGCAAATGCCTTTGTCAGTCAAGTGGCCCTTTAGAAGACTTTGGAGCCAGGATATTTCCTTTCATCATCGGGGCTTTGTCGAGGTGCAGTGTTGATTAGGAACACGAATGTCAGGCTGTCAGTGTGCTGAGTTGGGAAAGCGTGTCTGAACAGACTCCCAGCAGGAAAATCACTGTAGCTCACTTAACAGGTGAAATAAGGTGGGAACTGAGAGAGAAAACCACTGGTAATAGATGGCAGCTGACTGGGGAAGAAGAGTGGCAAAAATCCTCATTATTATTATTTGTTTCATGATAGATGTCATCTTTTCTCATTGCATAGTAAGTGTCTTCTGAGGAAAGGCAGGGCACAGTAAACTGAAAGTTCAGTTTTTGCACCTTCACTGAAAGTCCGCACCAGTCACTCTTGCAGACACTTTGGATGCTCTAAGAACGCCTTTTTGCAAGGTGCTTTTCTCTATTATACATTTAGCAGGTAGAGTGACTGTCCTTGCAGACTGTGAGTGCTATGGATACCGCCGCACTGTACGACTACTCACTAAACCTACACATGAGGATGAGTCCTGAACAATACAAGGTAGTAGGACTTGAGTCTTTTAAGGTCAAGTCCAGTAATTTAAAAGACAAAACCCTGTTGTATGTCTTTGTGATTTTGTTTGCGTGTCAAAAAACGAATGACCCACCAGCTGTAATTATTTCTTACAAGAAAAACCAGGTGGCACAATTTTTCTAACACAGGGTCATCAAAATGAACACTTCAGTACTGAGTCAAGGTGGTGTGCCTGGTGTTGGTGCAATTGCTCCTGGTCGTATTATGATATACTTAAAGATTGTAAGGCTTTTCTACCCGTGGCTGGCAAGGCAGAGTCTGGCTGTTTAATACTCACCTGTGCTCTCACGAGTTACTATGTCATTTGGAAGTATTGGCTTATGCCTAAAAGCATTTCTGTTCCCCGTAATGCAGTTAGAACCAAAATTTCTCCTGGCAGCTGGGTTAGAAATATGAGCTATTGCGGTCCAGACCACGGTCAAGTGTTGCTTATACTAAGATCCTTTTGTGGGATCTTCAATACAGATGTCTTAATCTCTGCTTGCTGCTTCTTATTTCTTTGGTTCTGTTGGCGCCAGTGTGCACTTCTGGCCTTGTCATTTATTAGATTTCTAAATAACAAAACCTCAAGTGCAGACAGCAATTTGAACCATTAGGCCATGTGCACGGCAAGGTCATGGCTGTGGTGCACTTGAAGCAGAGGTGACTCTGCAGTCTTTGTAAGATACCAAGAACATGATGGCTGAAAGATCCGTCCTGTTAAATCACCCTCCACCATCTGTGACAAGCATGGCAGCTTTGCAGTGGCTTCCTACGTCTTCCCAGCGTGTGTTCCTGGTTACACCGAACCGGGCAGAAGCACAGCAGACGGTCTAAAAGGCCTGGCTACTCCAGTGCTTGCTGGGGCAGGTATGCTGCGCTGTGACATGACGTGACCGTGGTACTGACAGTTGAGGCTGTACTGGTGGGTTGGGCTGCTCCAAAGGATGAGGGTTTTGTACAGCAGCTTGGTTTTGGAGCAACATCATGGTGTTGGCTTTGTGCATGTTTAATGGAACAGCTTCTTCAAATGGCCCCTAGCCCTTATTTTAGTGATTTTTAAATGAAAGTTTTCCTTTTAAGAAAGGCTGTTACTTGTTCTTTTGAGCGCACCTATTTGCAGAAATGGTTTTCATTCTCAACCGTATCCCTCTGCCCTTTTTTCTTGTGTGGTTTGTTTCTTTGGGGAGTTTTTTGTTTGTTTGTGCTGAAACCTATTTTTCCTTCGCAATGTGATTGATCCTCCTTCCTTCAATTCCGCATTGGCTGGCTGCATATGGAACCCCGCTTGGCTTTAGCTGAGACAAAATCGACTGCACACAATTTCCCTCTGACAGCTTGTACAAGAGCAAACATTTCCGAAGAGCTGAAAGTCTAGAAATTCAATCAGCGGAAAACCTACTGTGTGGAACAGCTTTGCTAGTGCTACAGCTCCCTGCTGGGTAGAAAAGCAATCCAGTTACAATAAATCCTTAAGAGTGGAGTCATTTGGGTAAAAGGAAAAACAAAAGCTGGTTTATACAAACTGATTGAAGTCAGACGTTTTGACTTCCCATTGAAAAAGGAGTCAAGGCCCAGGCTTGCTCGGTAATTTAAAGGGGAGATTGGCTCCTTTCATCTTTCTCTAGGGCAGGGTTCTTAATATTTGCTTGTGGAAGAAATATAGAGTTTTCAAGTTAAAATATCTACTTTGATATCAATATTGATGCTATAGCTGACTATAAAACGAGTTGGTCCTGAATGTTCCGGCAAGAGGTGAAGGCGCAATTTTGTTTCCAGCCGCTCTGATTTTGTTCTACTGCAGTTACAGAAATGTGAAACTAGGGTAAAACTGGGATCAAAATCAAAGCTTGCATGTCTTGCCAGGACAGCTTGGGCAACAGTTTGTGCTATGCTGCTGGTGTGTCATGAGCTTATGAAGCTGTTGATGCAATCTGGGCTGCCTGACAGACTCTTCTGACTGAAGTTAAGAGCTGTGCCTAGCGAGAGAGGAGAGATCTGTTCTCTTTGTGTTGATTTTCTGTCGTTCTTTAAATACAAGCAATTACAAATTAGCAGCATTAAAAATCATTTGACATTAAAATAACAATGTTAACTGAGATGCCAGTAATGACTGTGATGAAATATTTCTCCTAGTTCATATTTAAAAATGTAAACGAAGGTAGCTTGGGGTAATAAAGTCTCCTTGTCATTTTCCTTTATTTTAATAATTATTTGCACCACTCCTCTTCGTGCACCTTTCATACTGGAGCATGTTAAATGGACCAAGAGGCTTGAATTGAAAAATTAAGGAAACAATCTTCATAAAGCCAAGCGAGCAAAGTAAACTGACCGGAAATACTGAGGCTTCCTTCCTCCTTTAATGCCTTTCTGATGTTTGCATAAGACTAAGCAAAACTTTTCTGGGCAAATGTGAATTTTAAGCTGCTGCTGTCCCTTTAATAGCTGCATGGGGTCAGTCAAGCCTGCTGCTCTGCATATAATCTGCATTCGGCTGTCATCCCTTCTCCCTCCCCTCCCAAATGTGCCTGGTCCTCATGGAAAATATTAAAGATTGTATAAACATTGTAAAGGATTTCTACTGGCCTTTCTGTTTAAATAAAATGTCATAAATCGTAACAAATGACTACAAAACCTTGCCACAAAAACGGAGTTAAGTTGGTTTAAAAAAGAAAGCAAGGCAGGATGGTAACCTGAGAAGACTCAAAACTCCGGTTTGTGTCACTTGCTAGTCACAAGCACATGAGGAAGACTTTGTGGACCTGTGATGAAACTGAAGTGCCCCTCTTCCAGCTTTCTCCCACCCTCTATGGGAACAGAAAGTGGCTGTTGATCCCAAGTGATGCCGCTTTTGTCAGTGTGTTGTGCTGGCCATGGAATGGTGTTTTCTATGCCACCTGTTTAAAAGGGGGCTGTGCCCTTCCAAGGAGAGCACTCTGAGGACTTGCTAGCCCTAGTGTTGTGCTCAGAACATGGAAATGATGCTCTTACAGCTTTTGACAACATCCAATATCCTTGGTTTGGTTGGCTTCTCTCAGTGCCGGTTTTGGCCTCTCCCGTTTTGTGTAAAGCCGGTCACCAAGGCCAGCTTTTTTTGGATATGTGCGCTGTATCTAAAATCATACATAATGTGCCTGGAGACGGATCCCTGGCATTCGGGGTTGATCTTGGAGTGCCTGTGCACTTGTGAAATCTGGACCGAAAGATCCCGTTTGGTTGTCCATGTGTGCTCATCTTTCTCTGGGCTTGGTCACCGCAGGAAGCGAAGAAGAGAGCTACTCCAGATCGCAGTGCTTGTGGGGTCTTCTCTACTGCAAGCACCTGCAGGTGGCAAGAAATAAATCTCCATGTACCTTTTGGAGTGCATCCTCCTAGGCCAGGGGAGGGTTTGTGGTTCTTCATAGCACCGGGAGGCACAGGCAGCGGTCTCTGCTAGAGTATGCTGCAGAATATTAATAGATAACAATAATGCTTGTTAATGGAAATAGTGGAACAAGGGAAAAAAAGCACTGAAAGAGGTCCTACAAATATTGGCTCGCACAGTGCTTCAGAAACCCAGGCTTGGCTTTGTCGCTGCAAGATAAATTCCTTTGTTTCACGCTAAGGAACTGCATACATATTCCGTGAGATGGGATTATGTTTTACTGTCAGTGTTTCTTGAGAGGAAACCTAATGTTTGGCAAAATTAACCTCTTTTTTTCTTAAAGTTTCCGTTCTCCTTTCAGTGTAACAAACAAACATACACTCTGACACACACCCCCCCCTACAATCAGAAAACCAAACATTTTCCCTGAAATGGTGAAAAACAGCCATAAAAGCCCTTCCAGGGTCTTTGGATGTCTCTGGGTATCATTCTGCTCAGTTCAGGAGACAAAACCATGCCAGTGGCCCAATGTTCAGAGTTTTGCATGTCCAGAGTGTCAGAGTTGCATCAAAATGAGGATCTGCTCCATCATGGCAAAAGGAAATTGTTGGGTTTTTTTTCTCCTATCTGTAGCACAGTTCCTGTGTGTATCGGCTTAAGTCCTGTTTGAGGAAGATGCGCACATCTGAAGGATATCTCTCTAGATCTTTAGTGTTCAGAGGGACACAGTTGAAAATACATTAATGCTAACTTTGACAGTTTAAAAAAAAAGTTTGGAAAAAATGTAAAGAATTTTAATTGCTTTTAATTTGTCTGCTTGAGATTGGGAAAGAATTATGAGTTTCCGAGAGCAGTCAGTACTGGGGGGCCCCTAATTCTGAGACCATTTGAAGGAGATGCACTTGAAAGGTTTTGTGCTCTGGCTTGTCTATAAGTTGGATTTTTTCTTCGACAAATTCCAGCAAAAGTAACTTAGCCTATTGAATGTAAATTTCCAATATACAGAAACAGCTGAGAGAGTCCAACAAGGTTACTAAAAAGCTGGCTGTATCAGTTCCTCTGTAGTTAACATTTGAGGATAGAAAGCAGAAACACGGTATAAAGTCGAGAGTATTGCTGTAGGTGCAGATTTTTAAGTCTTTATTCAGGCAAAGCATCACCAGCTTTAGCAGGAACCTCAGATTGTAGTCCTATTATTTTTTAATGTAAAGCCTCAGTCATGGTATTGCTGCTGTTGTGCTTCATCTTATGCTGGGCAAATTTCAGCTCTTGCTGCCAATCGCCACTAAGTAATGTTCGCAAAGGTTTTTTTGTGGTTTTTTTTTTTTTCTTTTTTCTTCCTTCTGATTATCTTTTGCTATTTTTTCATCCTAAAGGATGAATTATTTTGCTGTCACAAAATAGTCACAACAGGGCTTAGCTGACACTAAAACCAGGCCATCACCTTTATTTTATATTGTGTATTTCAGGATTTTTTTTTTTTTTCCTTTGCTCTGTTCTGATATATGTGAGATAGAAGGAGCGTGTAATTAGCCCACACTGGAATATGCTATTTGACAGTTGTGAAAATTATGGGCAAAACACACAGTGTACTCCGAAGGCGGTTCCTGGCCCGAGTGCTGCATCCTGGTAGCTCAGAACCTGCTGTTAGATGGAGTCTGGAGTGCTGCTGCAGTGCAGCCACCACAGACACGTGGCACAAGTGATCTAGTAGGGCTTCACAGCCTTTCCGCACGCTGAGTAGTCCTCTTAGTCCGGATGCATTGGGGTGATTTGAGGAAACTTAGAACCCGTACCTTACAGGTGCGCTATTTGGAGAGCTTAAGCTTTTGAATTTACCAAATAGAATTTTAAATCTAGGGCGTTTAGCCCTAAGGGCTCAGTAATGTTTTCTACTTCCGTGTTGTCCCCCGCCTTCTCCTGACGTTTTCTGTCTCGGCCCTGCTCTGCCATTGTGGAAATCTCCAAGTCCACAGACTAGATTTGAGTTACCTGAGCCGCTCTGCTGCCTGCTGTCCTGCTGAAGTGTCCTGCCACTCTGAAATGTGGTGGATGACCTCAGTAATATGGTATTTTACTTACAAAGCCACAAGGCTTGAGGACGCCTTCCTTGTTATTCCCTAGAGGAAATGATCCATCCCCAAACAGTGAGGCAGGAGAGATAATAAGGAATCATTTTACGAGGAACCACATTTTATCCTGAACAAACCTGACGATAGAAGATTTTAGTTCTGGTTTTCCTAAGCTGTTTACCAGTGTGTTTGGGGAAGAAATATTCTGGAAAGAAGGTGTGCACGGGAGCAGCAGCAGCTGAAGCGGGAAGACTGTTGAGCTGCTACAAGGAAAATTTTTATGCAGATGAAAGTGGATGCAAAGTGTGTTGCTTGGAAATAAGCAGCAGTGAGAAACTAATAATTCTGCATATTGTGCTACAGTACTATGGTTTGTATTTGAACTGTTCTGAAAAAGGGACCCTGTGTTATTAATGCTGCAGAAGCGGGGCTGACTTGTTTTTTTCCCTTCTTCCGTCTAAACCCCTGAAAAAAAACCAAGCAGGAGAACACACCTGTTTCTCTAAACCCCTTAAAACTCTTTCCATTTTAATCATTAGATGAGAGACGTATATACGTCTCATAGACATATACGACTGTATATGGCATAGATCCCACTCCCCTCCATTTTCTTTCTCATTGTGACTTGTTTTGTGTGAAATCTGCAGTTCACCGGTAGGAACTTTATACAGACTTTTATGCAATAACTGCAGTGGTGGATTTTTAGGAGTTTGTGTATGAGGGGGAGAAGGAATTTCACATCGTTGTTATATTTTCGTTTTGATTTGATATCCCGATGGAGGGCAGAGCACCGCCGAGAGAGGTGCTGCCAGGTGTGGCTTCCTACTGCTGTCTAATTCTGTGATCACAGAACACCCGATTCTGCAGTCCTTGCACAGACAAGTCTCCCACTGATTTCAATGGGAAATTTGCCTGCATCAGGGATAAAAGAGTGGGCCCCAAGTTGTGTACAATGATGCAATCTGATCCTCCTGCTGTGGAAATTGATGTAATCGCATTCTCGCCCTCCCCCCTTTTCTCAACCCTTCTCCCCACCAACCCCTGGTGACTCCTGGGGGGCTTCTCACCAAATGGAAAGGAGGATGCAGCTGTGTGCTGAAGCAGCAGGGGAGGGGAGGAGACCTGCTAGAAAAATTTATGAAGGGTTGCCTCCTAGATGTAACCCTAGAAAACGGCTAAGGACACGGACCTGCCTGCCCTCAAAAATGCAGTCACCTGCTTTTGCTAAATGAGCCAGTGTTTCTTCTCTATAATTGTGACATTGGTGACATGTCGTCCTGCATGCGTTGTAAGGCTGAATTGAAGCGCTCCGTGAATTGAGCAATTTCATCGCTGCCTGCATTCATTCGGTGCGGAGGGACACGGTTAGCTTTTTTTAGGGCTCTCCGTATTGTTATTGTTGACAGTCTCTGCTTTTCAGCGGTGCTTTTGTGCCCTGGCACAGTGCAGGTTGCTTGGGAATATCGAACCTCGAGAATGCTGCGCTTTGTTGCTGGGTGAGCCGGGCGACCTCTCTGATGCTTCCCTCTGCTTTGCCATTTATGTGGGGTTTGGTTTTATTTTTTTCCTTGGGGAATTCTAGGCTCAGCTGAATTTGTTCTGTGTTTTGCGGAAGAAAGAGCTTGTTAAAGAATTCCCTGATGACTTTGAAGTGAACTATTTATTTTCTCTCAAGGGTTATTCAGTGTAGCCATTTGCCCCCTCTCCTCTGTTTTTTCACCCCAGTGTTTCCTGAGCTACAAGCATTCTTGGAATATATTAGTTGTAATGAGTTATGTGGGCATCAAAAGTTTTCTTTGAAACTATATGGCATCAACATCTGTTAGCTCTTAGAGAACAGAGACGCAGACAAAGGGGCCGATGGGGGGAGGGAGAAAAAAGATATTAAATTCTGGAGTATGAAGTCTCCCTCTCAAAGTCTCAGGGGGAGGGGAAGGGGAAATCTGCTGAACTCCTCGGCTTTGATGTGGTCCTCTGGCCCTGGGATTCCTTTTATGGGAATGTGCGTGGCAGACGGTCCCGCACGGCCGCCCGCCCGCCCAAGCGCTCCCTCCCACCAGCAGCCTGCCCAGCCTGCAGCATCAATCCTGCCACAGCCCCTGTTGCTACAGTAACATTTTCAGGGAAAATGCTGTGTGCTCCGTTTTCAGCTATTGCGATGGGGAATCAAAATTCCTAATAATAGAGGTAGCTCTTAAGTAAATAAAATAAAGTAAAATGAATGTTTAGAAGTGAACTTTTTATTTGCTTGTAATCCTCCTGACCTTGTGGGTCAACACACAACTGTTCATCTAAATCAGGTTTTTAAATGGTGTGTGTCTGTGGTTTTTTATTGCCTATAATTAAAAAACACGTGTCTGTTTCTATGTACGCAGCATCAGTCAGCACGGAGGCATGATCGCTGATGCTGTACTGCTTACAGGAATGTGTGGGGATGGGTTCTGCTTTTGCTTTTATCTTTTTCTGCAGAGCCTTACAGTGTTTGTCCTACGTGCCAGGGACAAGAGGAGAAGGGTAAAAGAAACCTCTCTGTCTGTCTTTTCCTTGTTGGCTCTGTTTTCAGCCATAAAGCTGGTGGCATTGTGCTTCACTGTGACTTCCTGGCCCATTAAACCCCTGACCAGTTATAAAATGATTAGTTGACATACCTGGGCTTTGGGGACAAAGAGGTGGTTTAAAAAGGAATGTGAACCATCTGTTTTGCCAGCACCTCCTGTTGACAGATTTATGGATCAACATTAGCATATGTGTCTGGGGTCACACACCTGTGCTTCCTAACAAGGTAATATTATTTAGCAGGGTATGTTTTTGTCCTGAGGATTCAGAGCCCTTTGCAAAGGTGGGCATCAGGAATTCTGTTTTACAGTTGGAAAATGAAGGCACAGAGAGATTTAAGTGACTTACCCTACACCACACAGTGAGTCTGTGGTGGAGCAGTTATTGAATCCAGGTTTCCTCCAGCTGCATAAATATACGTCATCCATTAGCAGGAAAAGACTTAGAGCTATAAACATTATAGAGGAGCATTGATTATCATTCTAGGGGAGCTTTAAGCCCTTCTGCCGTATGAAAGCCTGTGCCATGTAGGAAGACACAGGCTGTTATCACAAGAAAGGTTCAGAATGTGGCATGTTAAATCTCTAATGATAGCTGGTGGAGAGAGTACCCTTGATTTCAGTGATCACATCTTAAATGAGCAAGTTATTCTGTAGCCAAGCATTGTAGCCATTTTCTGCATGCTTGTTTCTCAGTGTATGCCTGGTAAAATCACCTCAGTGCACTTAAGTCTGTTTGTTAAAGAGCTTCTTGGTAACCAAATCTATCATGAAAGGAAGTTGAACAGAAAATCAGATTTATTACGTAGCTACGTCTGTCTATCTGCTATGGTGAAGAAGCCCAAAATAATTAATTTGGAGGAGTTATTGAGCTTCTCCAGGCTGGAAGTTAGATGAAGGTTTGTCCTCTTTCATTCATGTCCTTAGACTTGTTCATCAGTATAATCTATGTTCAAGATAAGATCTTGGGGGACACGGGACAATTGATTTTGCAATCGGCAAATAGGTTAGAGGATAGCTAGAAGAACAAAGTAAGGTAAATAGCTGAATCTGTAGAGTGAGTTCATTTATCCTTCTGAAGTAGCTTCAAAGTGAATTTAAATATAGCTAAAAGCAATCATTTCTTGTTTCAGTCCTACTTAATCTCAGACTGATCATCTTTTTTAGTTGGAGATGGTTGAACCATTCAGTTGGAAGGTAACTGCTGAGTCCATAGGTCTGTTCGTATCGTTGCTTTCAATTATATCATCTCTTATCTGGCCTAAGTCTGTGAAAAACTGTGTCTCACCCTATCACCTTAAAAAGTAGAAGCCATAATAGTTACAGAATTCCGATAGTAGTGTTAATGGAAGGTGTCACTTCGCAACAAGAGTTTCTAAAGATCCATGAAATCCAGGGTGAAAACAGCACAGAAACAGTAATGTTCTGTCTTGAAATTGGAATGATCTAAATACACCTGTCCCCTAAATGGATCTTTTTTACTTCTGTAGATTTTTCTTTTTTTTTTTTATCCAGGGTATAAATAGATATATATTTACTAGCATGCTTCTCTTCCACGACACATAGGAGTCTCATGATTCAAGTTAAATGAGCAGGCTGGTAGCTTTTGTTGAACGCACGTTGCAGTGACTGACCACTAAAAGAGGATGCTCATTTACTCACTGCAGCAGAGATGACAGTTACCTGCTAAGAGCGTGTTTTGGTATTGCCACTACCCGATTTTCATAGGCTTGAGAAAATAAATGTATCAGAAGAATGAAGAAAGGATTTGTGTTTTATCCTGTTGGAAAGCCTAGTCAAGGTGTTGGATTGGGACAAAAGAGATTCAGCTGCATGTTGCAGGCAACCTGGAGCAAAAAGTCCCACATTTCCTTTCTTATTTATTCAGACATCCGTCATGAAATCTTTTATGTAAGTGTCCATCTGCTTTGCACTTTCACTTCCTCAACAGCCTCATGTTCATGTTCCTATGGATGGGATAGCCTTAAAAGTGTATCATACAGCCGCTCCTTTTACCCATTTGAGGGTCTGTGACAGAGATATAAAGATATTGGCGATATTTTTTGTCTCATAAGCCTCTAATAGTCCTCGATCCTTTGTGACTAGAGATTAAGGGGTTTGTGGGTTTTTCTTGTTACCCTGTCTTTATCTTCACAGTATTTCACCAGCAGCTGGAATTGTTCTACAGTCACCTTCTGGGAGATGAGACTGTAGGGGCTCCAGTTCTGTCAAACTGGTGGATACAGGCGCAGTGATTTCAACAACTATTACCATATTATTATGGCTGGAAATTACTGCTCCTAGAGCAGAGGCAGCCAAACTGAATGTATTTGTGTGTTTCATCATCATAGTTTTTGAGCTGGTATATTAGTGTGAACTTTGTGCTACGGCACCAAAGGATTAATTTAAGTATCTCTTGTGCTGCACCCATTGTGTTCTGCTATCTCTGGTCGGAAGACTGTAACTTTGAACATAGAGGCCATCATGGCAGATAAACGCAGTAAAATCCTAAACCACAGCAGGGAAACCCACCCAAGATCATCTATCAGAGATCTTAGAGGAGAAATCTGTTTTCTTAAGAACTCTACCTGCTGTGACTGTATTATGAAGAAATTTTATCTGAGAGAAGCTTCCGCACATCGTAGAGGAAGAAAAACCCATCTGTAATGGGTCACAGAGCACCAGGTTCTTGTTTCAGAGAAAGACAACATTACAGAAGTTGAGCTTGCTGCTTCTGCTTCACAAACTGCATTATTGCAGTTGGAATGTATATGTTAATGTTGGTCTAATAGTTAAAGTCACCTTGACTTCTTCTCCAAGTGTGAGCTGCTTTACACATTCTTTACAGAAATTTGAATCCTGGTGAGTTATCTTTCTTATTAAATTATCCAGAATCACAAACTCACAAAGAAAAAGAAAAAGTAAAAACCTGACGGTTGCGGAAGGAAAGTTAAAATATGCCATAGGAGAAACAGTATTAGGCTTAAACCAAGGCATGAATGTATATTGCTCTATAGTGTTTTTTCTATATGGTATATGCTTTAATTCTTAATTGTATTTCCCTAGTTTCAATTCGCATTGTAGTGAGGCTTGGAATACATATTTTATCTGTGTAAGGCCCTGGGTGTATAGGTTACTTATGAACAGGGAAGGAAAGGAAGCTCTTGTCCTAAATAGGACACAGTAATACAGAAGCATGTGGTTTATTTGAAAAGGCCTATGAGGGGGATCTTCATATTAATATTCTTTTTCAAAAATGCTTGAAGACTTCACTTCCAAATGTGGAGAGAGCCAAATGCATGCCCCAGATGCATTCTTATCTTTTGCTTGTATGTAGTGATCACACAAAATTGTGTGCACAAACGTCTACTTTTACTTATATTTGACTGCATAGGTTTGTATGTATGGAACCTGCTAACCTAGCAAAATGACATCTCCAGGTATGTCTGACTACAAGCAGTTTAATTATCAGTCTACTTATTTCTTTATTTTATTTCCAAGTTTTAAGCCTGGTTGTAAAGCTGTGTTTGTAAAGAATGGTGATCACATCAGATAACTGAGTATCGGCTTTCACCTGCATTATCCTAAAATAAATTATACTGGTTTTTGAGGTGTGAATAGGTTTCCTAGTAGTGAAGACTAGGCTTGAGTTGATCATAGTAACATGTGGCTATGTTCCTAGTCCATGGGAAATTTCCGATACCCAAAGGGGAACTAGGTTCCTCCCATCAGTTGTTTTTCAAAAAAGTCTTTTACCTCTTTCTCTTCAAGTCTGGAGAAGATTAAAAATGAAGTCAAACAATAATAATGACTGCTTTGGGGTTTGGATGGGTTTCCTGAAGCATCTTCAAGAGACTCAGCTTTCAAAATCTGCTAAGGACTCACTCTATGAAAATAAGACTTATTTTGGAAGCTTGTTTCCCGCAAGTGAGACTGGAGCACTCAGGATAGCCACTTAGCAGTTGGCAGAGCCCTCAGTTGTTTGGGTGACAGGCCAAAGGGCATCCTCATTCTCTTCAACCTCTATTTCTTGGGACTGCTTTTTGTCTACATCAAGAATGGAAGTTTGTGCGTAGGTGACATGGCATTCTTGTTGGCAGCTACTTTAAAACCGTTATAAAATCTACTCCACAAGATGTTAGAGTTACCACATATCTTATGCCTTGCAGTCCTGTTGTGAAACGCGTTTCTTCAACTTTGCTCTCTCCAAAAGTACTGGAACTTTATTGCATCAATATGAGAATAAAGAGAGAAAAAAATACATGTTTCAGTCAGATGGTTAAAAATAGGGAGGAAAGTTTTCTTGGTTGACAATTTGTCATTTTGTATGTGTTTTACTTGGGGAAAGTGGCGGATATGATGCCTTGATAAGAACTTGACTAAAACAGGAAATGCATGCGTACTTTCTGCCAAAAATGTGGAAAATTGAGTCTCTTAAGGCTAAATCAAAGGATTTTAATGAGATGTTTGAAGGAGGAGAGGTAAAGCAACTTCTTTCTACTTGAGAAGAGCAGTACCTTTTAGAAAAATATTAATTAACACAATATTGACTGTGATGTAATACAGGGAGTAGGGGGCTCCAAACTTTAAAACCGTGCTTGTTATTATGATAACCTACCTACATTAAAGGTTATCCTTTGATATATCTAATACATCTATGGATGTAGCTGTCTCTACTGCACCAAAAGCACAACTGTGTTTAACACCATGTCGGTCCAAATGTGGGTTGCTAAAATACAGTCTGTTTGCATTGCATTAACTTTGGCTCTTGTGTGCTGGCTGCTGGATGTTGTGGAGAGCAGTGTGAAAAGGCAGAGCCAGGGCAGGTAGAAAAGGGTCATGCTGATGACCAAGATTGAAGGAATCGGTGGACATAGGGAGTATGGCCAGGAGATGTGAATGCAAATACAACTGTGTAGAGCCTGGAAGGTGAAGACGAGGAGCTTAACCACGATGTAGAAGCAGAAAGGGAGCCAGCAAAGGCATTGGAGGAATAAAGCAATGTAGGCAGAAAAATTTGGATTTGGATGGCAGCATTTTCAGATAGCTAGTGAAAAAGAAGTCAATAACTGGAAGCCCCCGAGTGAGTGCCTGGCCTTTAGTCTCCGGAGACTTGTATCAGTAAGAAAACTGCACAGGGTGGTTAGGGCTGAGGTTGGGGTTAAAAAAATAAAATTCCCGGCGTGTTAGAATTCATCGGAGTCTGATTGCCCGGCAAAGGTGGGAAGCGAGTGACGAGTGCCTGACTTGTAACCAGCTGAATAGAAGCCCTGGGGTGTGGGAGCTTCAAAGATTGTTTTTCTTCCTCGTGTATGTATATACTCAGCAGCATTTCTGAGGGAGTTGCACTAATTAACTCTTCTCTCCACTCCCACCCTCTTAAATCTCAGCTGAGTACAGCAGCACCTATCAGAATGGGATATGTGGGACACAAGGTCCTTTCTACCCAGGCCAGGCAGCCAGCTGTTCGGAGTTTTGAAGCAGATGCTTGAGCCTGAATCTCAGTCATTTTGGGTGATTTGTGTTGGTAGCTAATGGAGGCCAACTTATTTGTCTGGGAAACTCCCAGTGAGGTAGAGACACTTACTCTATATGGGTTCCTGTTTAGCAACCTATAGATATGGCATGCTGGAATAATCCCTCTACGTTAAATGATTCTTTTCTTTATTCTTTCAAGTGCTCGTTGACCTCATTTATATAGTATTTCACAGGGTACATCTGGTTTTGGTTGTTTCATGACTCAGTGTTCCAGTTTGAAAATGCAGTGTTGTGATTTAAAACATCGTGTCAGGACAGTGATATACAACTACCTATGACCTAAATGTTGTTGCTTTTGCTCTCTCGGGCACCGCTCCTGCCACGGGCCGGGCTCCTGCAGCTGCGCAGGGCGGCCCACGCCGGACAGCCTGGCCAAGCGGCAGAGCCGCTGCTGGGTTTTTCATCCCCTCGAGCCTGTGTTTCCTTTGTGCGCGAACATGCTTCTCCCCCATGTCAAATGTTCCTACCTGGCTATAGCGTTTGCTTCCCACTAGAATTTCTTGAGCTGCAAGTTGCCTTGCACAGTTACCCTTTCCTTTTTCTCCAGTCCATTTTCTGAATTTGGCTAACTGGGCATAGATGCACTCTCTTATTCCCGTTAAGACAATTTGTACAGGTTACTGGGATAATGCTCCATTATGCAGTACGACCTGCAGTCAGAATTGTTTTCGCTGATGCTTGCTCAGCTTTTGTACTTTTCTGTTGAGTGCGAGTTTGCATACACTGTCCAGAATCCTCTTCTCAAGCAGGTGCATTTTGGTATTTATACAGGTTGTGACATCTGTCTCGGTGCTAAAAATGTGCAGGTAATTCTTTTGCAGTTTTTTGACAGAAGAGTTAATGATAATAAGATGGATGATATAGTTTCTTTTTCTTCTCCTTCATTTTTTTTTTTCCTGTAAAATCCTAGAGTTGCCCACACCTTTTGCAGGTACACATCTGTTTCAAAGATAATACGTGTCATAATCTCACATGCACAGAGGAACACATTTGAATGGGAGCTGAGGAATTCTGCTTAAATGTGTCACTAAAATGTTCAAACGATACTCAGTTTCAAGATGGGTTGTCAATTTATGTGGCATTTAACGCTAATGTTATGGTTCAACATCATAAAATCACTTTTCTAGAATTTGGTAATTGATAATAATTTGGTTTAAGGCGGAAACACTTACTGGAAATTTGCTTGCGTTAAGTTACTACTTTAACTTAAATAACTAGGAGCTAGAGAAGGAGTGAAACTAGACTAGAATATAAAACATATTTACTTAAGACCCGTGTAATGATTAAAAGTGAGAAAATAAGGAAGCTCGCTTAAGGAAGCTAGCTTAATGAATATTAATGCTTTGTTCTGCTGTCTTCCACTTTTGTCTTCCACTCTTCTATTGAGTTAATTGATGGAGCATTTTACATCAACAAATGTGTGCTCATTTTTAAGTGACACCTTTTGAAAAATCATAAAAATTAATGACTTATGGGTTTTGTAGAGAATGAGGTTAATGACATCATTTTAACAGGCGACATTTGATACCCAGATGCACTGCTTGCTTTGCTAAAATTTTAAGAGATGAAGGCTACCAGCTAGATAGTATTCTCCTCAGAGGGCCATCACAAGTAAGATCATACATACTTATTGCATATTTGCTGATCAGGTTAACAGAAAATATTTATTTTTTTTTTTTTCCAAAGAGAGCAGGAGGGAGCAGGAATTCTGAGTTTAGTTAAAAAAAAAAAACACACAAACAAACCAGTTATTAAATATTTAGCTTTGTGGGAGAGAGCAGAGGTGCCGCAGATGCCTATGCGGTCACTTCTATGTATCTCATTATCTACCAGAGCAGTCAGAGGTGTGCTCTCTGAGCTTCATGGAAAATGATGACATGGAGGAATTTGATCAAACAAAAGTATACTAACTTTTACACAGCCCTGGAAAGATCATCTTGCAGAAGGAGGATAAGTTGTGCCAACGTTTAATGGCTCCTTTTCATTCACCGTCCATTTCTTCCATAATTTTTAAGGTAATGATTGATATTAATTAACACATGCTCAAAAAAAGAGGCCTTTTTTTTCTGGAACAAAAACTCAGGGAAACAAAATAGTTTTTGTGATTTGCTTCTTGGAAAGCTAAATCCAGAATGACAGCTTTTATAGCAACATTGTGCTGTGCAGAATCCAAGCATTCTGGGCCAAGTTGCCAGCGTTTCTCAGAACCATTTGGCCCATGAGTTTTAACTTTATTTCAGGGTATCTGCTCATGAACAGAACAGTATTTTCAGGGTCTCTGCTCTAGCTATCCAGTTAAGTGTTTGTGAAATCTAATTTTTAAAATGCTGTTGCAGAAATTGATACTGAAGAATTCCTAAGATATGCTTTTGTGGCTTAGTTATTTTCTGATAACTAATCTCAAAGAATAACATTTGGCCATGCGGAAGGCAGAAAAGAACCTCTGTCAGCTTTTTCAAGAAAAACAGGGGAACTGCTTTTACCGTGATAAAATTGCTTAACAATAAAGCTAATTAATACAACCAGATATTATTTTTCACAGGTTATTCCCTCATTCTCATCCTGTGCAAAAAGCTCAGTACTGTCATCTTGTTGTTCAAAGGTTGATGCTGAGCGTGCTGGCTCTGTCTTCCTGGTATGCTTTTGCAGGTGAAGTTAAAGTGGCCATGAGTGCAGCACACCAGCTTTTTAGGACCATATTCTTCTTTATCACCTTAACTGTTTATCAGTGACAGAGAGTGTTTGTGGAGAATCTAGGGAGCCAGACTACAATGTAAGGTCAGTGATGTTACGGCGAGGCTAGAGCCTTCAGAGTGAATGGGAGAAGGGAAAACATGAGGATAGCTGTCATTGCTTATGGTTTAGTGGGGGTGGGCTGGTGGAGCTGGAAGGGTCTGCTAATAAGAGAGTAAGAAAGCTCTTCAGGGTCTTTGTAAGTAGGATTAGCTCCAAATCCCACTGATGTTCTTTATTCCTACTTCAGCGCCATTAGAGAAATGGGGCTTGGTTCCGAGATAAGATCATCTGCGTATCTATGGCGTCTGCTTCTGTATTGCTCTAGACTTGCTGGGGCTGACAAAATTTCATTAATTTCAGGACTGAAGGATCAGGCAGCTCTTCAGAGTCTGGTATCTGCTTTTCTTGGGTGACCTCTGGCATATGAAAGTTTTATGTTTGTTGGTGGAACTAAGCGATAACATTCCTCTGTGGGTAGAGAAGGGCTTATTTCTTCTTTATCATTTCCATTTGGAGTTTTTTTCTTATCTTGCTTGATTGACAGAACATTGACATCCTAAATATTAATCTACTTTGTAAAGGATTTGAATATGAACACTTCTTTTTTTCTTTCCCCTGTACAATCTATTCATCTCCATTACATTTTTGTCCTAAAGTATATCCAGAGCATTGTAAAATAGCACCAAATGCATTAACTACCACTAATAAAGTGATTGACTTCTTTCCTGGAAAACACCTTCAGTGCTCTCGTTGTTGTTTTAAATTAATCCTGGTGATAGTAAATACATATTCTTCACACTTTGTATAGAGTATATTTGTCATTAATTTTTTTTTTTTTTTAAACAGGATTTATCTGGGGAAGGCTACAGAGACACTATTGGTGATGAACACTTCCATCTAGAAGGTATTTAAAGAACAAAATTTCTTGGTTAATATTAAGGGGTATTGGAGTGAGTCAGTGAACAAGTCTGTGAGAATGCATATATGAGAGTGCAGTTCTTGATATACTGATGTGTCGTTTGCCTGGCAAAACTGTTAAGATGGGAATAGGGTATTATTTCTGTATCTCCTACCACTGTCATCCTGGTATCGAAAAGAGTCACCCAGTTGTATCATAGGGACCAAGTGTTCTAGTTCAAGGTCTCACAATTTTTTTCCGGGTACTTCTCTTGACAGTGGTGGTAGTAGCGAATATCACTGTCCCCAGCAGAGGTGGCAAATGCGATCACTGAGCATTGGGTTTTGTGCACCCTTCTGTGTTACACAAGCCAGACTTTAGAAACTCCTGCATTAATTTCTAATAAAGACCAGAGACTCTTATTCAATACGTTTCTCTTGAATATGGATGGAATCTTTATTGCCTCAGATAACTTCTTTCTAAGGCTCATCTCATCTCTTCATCTGTGATCAGGCCTCTCCTTGCAGTGGAGATGGAATCGTTGTTGTAGGAAGGGCCTTTGGGGAACTTGAGTATGGACACTGTATTCTATGTACCAGAGAACACATCAGAGGTATGTTGAAGTTCAGTTGGGCAAATGGGGGTTGATGAACAGAAGAGGTTAATTTGAGGACATTGTTGCTCATGCTTTTAAAAAAAACCAAGGAAATGAGACTTCAGAAACTCTCTGGGAAACCCTCTAGTATAACAAGAGGTTGCACAGGCTGCGTGCTAGATTGATATTACAGGCTAGTGGAAACAATATGCCCAATTTATTTAGAGCAATGAACCATGTCAAACTTAACTTATAAAGTTCTGTCCTTTTATAATCCAGTCATTTGTTTCTGGTGGTAGACTTCTGTCTAAATAGAACTTGAGAGATTCTCTATGTTAAGAATGTCTGTTTTCCAGTTCCTTACCTGTGAAATGTGTTAATATACTGTTTTTCTTGGATCCCATGTTTCTGTCATGTCTTTAGTTTACAAAGAATGTTCCCTCATATGTGCCTGTAACATAGGAGCTCAATTTCAGCTAGTGCGTGTAGGCTACTGTTAAACACAAAAGCAAGATATACTTGCCATGATGGAGTCAGTGTTTGTTACAACCGTTTCAATATTTAACTTCACCACAGTTTTCCTTTCTGCTCATAGTAGGACATAACTCTAATAAAGGGTGGCTTTTTAATTTTCAGAATTATAGGACAATCTACATAACAGAGGATATTAAATGTCAGTGAGGTGAATAATTTCATTTTTCTATGTCTCATTCTACCTTTCCTTGCCTCTAATTATTTCTTACTTTGTTGTACAGAATTGTCTTGCATAGCAAACATAAATCCAATATATATTTCCAAACTAGTCAGCAGCAGGATTGTTTTTATTAGACTGTAAAACCTTTTTTAGGCTACTGTAATTTCAGTCTTTCAGCAGTTTTACATTATTACTTCTGATGCGTTTCATTTCTTACGAAGTAGCTGAGTAGTGAAGACGAGATTTAGATACCAGCAGGTGGTCCTTTCTTTGTGTGCTGCCACTGGGGAAGAGCTGTTCTGTGGCATCTTTCCAGTTGGGAGGCAGGTAGCTGTTCGCACCCAGTGCTCAGGCAAACGCATGGGAATTGCCAAGCCTTGGTCCTCATCCCTTCGGCCCTCAGATCTCCACGCTATGCTCTCCATGCTGAGGACAGTGTTAACCATTTCCCTCTCAAAGGGGGTATTTGAAATCTTCTTATAATTAACAGATGATAATAGAAGCATTGTGTTAAAGCAGGATGCTTTCATCCTTTTTGTATAACTTTGTACTTTTTACTAGCATAATATTTTTGGATTATTATGATAGTACTAGTATAAAATAGTGATATCAGCATAAAGTGAAGCTGAAACATGATTTGAGACCTTTGTTAGGGCACAGCTTGAATTCTGTGTGGCTTAGGTACAAGATGACCACTGGCATAGTTAATTTCTGCATAGAAATGTTTTGTGTGAAAATGTAATTAGTGTTCTAGAAAGTATATTAATCTTTCCACTTATTTTGCTACCTCACAATCTTTAAATATGTAATCATGTAACACATGTTACATGATTATACAGTCATGTGCCATAGGATAACGTCAACATCACTGATAACCAGGCTCAGAGGTAGGGAGCTGTAATATGCTGAAACATGGTTGGTTGGGCTGATTTCACAAAGGACATGAATGGCAAAACAAAGACTTGAGCCCAGCTCTACCAAGTACCAGGCAAGTGTCTAAGCAATGAACTATATTCTGTCTTCATAAATACACTGTAGGGAAGGAAAAAAAATGAAAAAGAAACATTTCTCAGACTTGCAAAAAAAGCACAGCAGGTGCCACAGTTCTTCTGTGTTAGGGGAAAGTTATAGCCTTCACACTCAGAGACTTCATTGGAGAATAAATCTGAGTTCTTTAGAAGACTCTCACTGAAAAGACAAAGTGGCAATAAGAGAAATAATTGAATTCCTTATTTTGTTTTACATAGCCAAGTTCATTACCTTTTTTTTCTCCCTCTCTTCCCCCCCCCCTCCCACCCCCCCCCCCCCCTTAGCCGTCTGAGCAATACAGATAAAAAGAACTCTCTTTGCTGGATTTAACTTCTGTGTCGTTATGTAAAGCTTGATCAAATCCTTTCGTCTTAACAGACTTAACTGGCCAACAGCAAAAGGCTCGGGATTCTGGGATTAAGATTGCATTTGGTAAGAGGACTGGTGCATTAGTGCTTTCTTTTGAACTATAGAAAGAACAAAGTAAACATCAAAAGCATTAAGCCATGAGAGCGGATTGTTGACTCAATGTTGCTGCATGACAAGAGGTTAGAACTCAATAGTGGTGACTGTTTACTGAGTGCCGTGCAGAAAGAAACAGTTTGACCAGTATTGTATATTATATCCAGCACCTGCCTTTGATTTTGTTGCTGGGCAAGTAACTAAATTGAAATTTTTTGATTTTATCTTCCATGCTCAGTGATTCCCTTAGACAAGAGACACCAATGGAAACCTCAGTCTCTTCTCTGTATTACTCTTACTCCGTTTCCCTTCTCTCTCTTTCATTAATAACTCAGCAATTGGGCTATAGGTTCTGTAGTGGATTCATTTGCAACTTTCATTCCAAGTTTAGCAGTGCTTTCCCACTGCATTTTGGAGACTTCCACTTGGCGAACGTAGAGTACTTGTGCAATCTGCTATGGCTGTGTACAAGCTTCTTGTGTTTGAACTTTCTTGTCCAGCGGTTTCTGCACAGGAAGCTTCATTCTGCATGTGCTTCATTACTCTTCGTGTCTTGGATAAAAGAGCTTAAATTTTATCTTCCTTGTCCCTCAATAGAACAGTAGGTTGACAGAACGGAATGACTGGAGGTGGCTTTGGAAGAAGTCACAAAAACTAGCACAGCCATTGGGAGATACTTTTCATTTCATTTCAGTGGGGAAGCTAAAATGGCAGACAGGAATTGAATGTAGCATCAAACAGCAAGTCACTCTTCCATCATGGAGACATGCAGGTGGCTCAGAAAGATGTCTGCTATTAATGTGTTCAACAATAACATCCAAGTTCTCTCTCTGCTCTTCAAGGCATAAGTAAGCTTTTAAATGAGTCATTCAAGAGTCCTGCTCTTGTTTTCCAGAACTCTTTTCACCTTCTTTCCCCAGACCTTTTGGGAAATTTTCACAGCTAAAGCCTGTAGACTTGGAGAGCTTTCTTACCTTGACCACTCCCTGTCTTTATGAAGTGAACTGGGGTTCCTCTGTCTTATCACTTGAGCATTTAGAAGCTTTTCAGAGCAGCCTGTTTTCTCCCTGCTTGTGACATCTGAACCGGAAGCAGAAGAATCTCCCTCTGACACAGGCTGATTGTGGAAAAGAGACAATTTCCCTCTTGTCTCAATACAAGCTCTTTAGAGCCCAGAGGGATATAGCCATCAGTCTACTTCAGCTGTATTCTGGAGTTCAAGGTGAAGTCCTTACGCTCAGGAGACACCTAACCTATCACCCCAATTAGTTATGGGATAATGTGATTTCTCATGTCACTGTTCTCATGAAAAGTATGACTTGCGTGTTTCTACAAACCAGAAATCTTGCATCTCTGTGAGATCAATCTAGTCGTGCACCTGTCAGAGGAGCTGCCTCTTATGCTGATAGCAATCTGTTGTTCCTTGTTTCATTTGTCAGCTGAGGGTGATGTTTTGATTATTATTCTCTCAACAGAAGACTGGAGAAGATCCAAGCCTTCCTGGTGCCTTATCTGAACACGATATCCAAAGTCCTGCTGAAAGTAGTGACAGAGCTTGACCTGAATCAACAAACCCATTTTTTGATGTGTTTCCCAAACCAGATGTGTCCAAATCCCTTGACAATGTAAGATGCTCCCTCGTCTGGTACCAGAAAGGACAAAATTATTCAGGTCATCTTCTTGCCTGTAAATATTAGAGACCCCTCCAGCAGAGTTCAAAGCACATGTTATTGCTGAAAAAATAGGTCTATCATATCTGTAAAAGAGCTACTGATAGCCACATTTACAAGACATTATGGAATTTCTTAACCTTCAAGTAAGGCATGCTATATTCAGCAAAGCAGGAAGATAATTCATTATATTTTTAATATTATTATATGTTTTTCAAGATGTTACTATTGTGTCCAGTCAGTCCTTCATCTCTTCTTCCTCCACCCGGTGTCCAGGGAATCTGTGGTCAAGTGGGAGCTGAGGTGTGGTTAACAGTTTCCACCACGAAGAGCTGTGTGGTTATTTTTTACTTTAATAAGAACTGATAAGCAAACAAGGAACCACTAGTAAAGAATGAACCAGTGGTTTAAGGCTGCTGATCTTATGCCCAGTGCTGCCAGCCCTCCCAGACCCCTACACAGCTGCACATGCTTCGCCCCACCATATGCATCCCAGACAGCCCAGTGAAGAGAGTGTGTTGGCTTCCATGCAGGTGCTGGTGAGGTGCCCGTGCTTCCCCTGTGCTGGGGCTGTAGCTACAGGGGAGGGCATGGGGAGGAGTGCGCCTCCCCCAGAGCACCCTACAGAAGGGCTGCTCTCATGCATCGCAAGATACTTCCCTCTCCTCCGTCTCTCTGTTCAGGAAAAATTCAGTGAAGACTTTAGTTCCCGGAGTTGTTTCTAAAATTGGTAATTGGAAGAGCATCTGTTGGGTTGTCAATTTAGAGGAGGGGTGGCAAGGTATGGTACTTGGGTCCAAATTGTTTATAAACTTGTCGGCAAAGGAAAACTTGAACAAGCATTTTAACAAGTTTTAGCTAACCTTCTGTTTGCCTGTGAGACACTTTTTACCATACTCTAATAATATCTTAGCTCTAATAAATTAATGTATTGTGCTAGGCTGAGCTGTGAATGGGTAATAAAAGGCAGTTGTTCCAAAGTGCACGCTCCTTTCTAGGTAATGCCTTCAGTTACAATGGTTATTTCATTTATTTTCTAAAGTTTAAATAATTTTCTATGTATTATGTACATAAAATTCCAATGTATTCATAGAAAAGACATAAATTGCATCTTGCACACAGGCAAAGTTGCTTTATCTTAGCACTGTTATTACCTGCTAGTGATGCAGGCTTGGTGCTTTGCTTGAAATGAAGGTCCCTTCTCTGTCATGTTCTTAAACCAGATACCTGTTCATCACTGACACTGCAGAGTGCTAGTAATTCTACCTTAAAAGTGCTCTTGTGGTCAGCCTTCTGGGACATTGTATGGGAAGTCTGCATTTTAATGATGTTGCTAATCCTGTGCCCGTACCACAGATTTGATTTATGTGAGTATATGCTATGTGATCCCCTCAGAGCGGTGACCACTTGCTCACTGGCTGTATTTTTTTCAGCTGTGAAGAGGTTTCTGCTGTACTCTTTCCTACTAAATATGACGTGAAAAATATCTTCAGCTTCAGGGTGACCCACTGGCACCAGCCACCATTATCTGACAAACAGCTAGTCCCTGCCGAGGCTGGAAGCTGATAAGCTGGTTACTGTGAATTGGAAGGAGTACCAAAGAACATGAGGGGGGAGGGGGGGAAGGAGCAGTGGAAAGTGCCAAGAGAAAACTGCTTAGTTTGGCAGCTAGAATAAAAGTCACCAAAGAACATGAGACTGGTAGGATTAGAAGAAGTTTTCCTGTGGTCATACACAGATCCAGGAAATTATAAGAAGCAGGTAGGCTGTTTGCCATGAGTGGGAGGAAAATCTTATGGCATAAGGCACTTTAAAAAAAAAAAAAAAAATTATAAAATTGTACAAGTGTTTCTTAACATTAGCTGTTCCAGTTGAGGGGGGTTGGTATTTGGATCAGAAGCTTTTACTTCTAGAGCCGCTGTTTCAAGTGCAGCCAGGCCAGTAGTGATGAAAGACTGTTGCCATCCAATGGTTGGCCATGGCCTGTGTGTAATGAGTTAGTGGTCTCCAGGTGTTTCCAAATGGACCTTTACAGTGTCTAACAGCTCCCACCCGTGTTGGCAAGCGGAGCACAGAAAGGCAGTGAAAAGTGGGCTGTTATGTCACCTTGGAGGGTGAGCTTTCCTCGTCACACTGAGCTGCTGCTGTGCGGAGGGTATGTACTCTGCTGCCTGTGCCGTGCTTGTTCCCTGCATGTAGGGTATCGCTCTCGTTAGCTGGCAACCCACCAGCTCCTACCGGTGCTGCCTAACAGGTTTTGATAGATGATGTGTTTTGGCTACAGTTTGAGAGTTTTGTTTGGGGTTATTAATTCTCTACATTGGACTGGGAAGATCGTACCTGCTCTAAGTAACAGTTTCACATTGATCTCTGTATTCAGATCATTCTACGCTGCTGGAAAGTTGTCGTGCCTGAACACAAGCAAGTTGCCTGCTTGGTTCAGGGCCACAATAGCAAAGCTGAGAACAGAGCCCGGGATTTCCTGTATCTGTCTGTCCCTTACAATATGACAGAGAGAGGGTTTCAAAGTATACTACGCAAGAAAACCTTCCAAACTTACAAGTCGTCTCTCTTCTTCACGGTGGCTGAAGAAAGCCAAATGTTAATTTAATTGTGTGTAATGTACAAAAATTACTTCAGTAGAAAAGCGAGGTAATGACAAGGGAAGTGAACAAGCACCTCAAAAAAGCACTGAGCTGATCCTTATGAACACCTTAAACATGGAAAGCTTTAATATTATATGCATGCTTCGTATTTATATCAATATTGGTTTTCCATGCTCTTTCCTTCTACCTAAGACTGGCAGCTTTTCCTTCTTCCAGAGAGGAGCTAACATTCTTTCTGAGTGGTCATTAAAAAAAGAATCAATTAACAATAAGAATATTCATTTACTCTCAGCTCTGGGGTCGTCGCGAACTAGTTGGCTGGTTGCTCGCACTGGTGAGTGAAGCCCAAGGGAACCTACCATGTAGCAGGACTGAGATAGGGGCAAGAAATGGGTGCCAGTGGCATGAGGCTCATTCTCTGTGCGGGAGGTTTGAAAGGGCTGGGCCTCAGTAATCAGGACCCACCAAATCACTCCTGGTCATTGGTGTTTCCCTTGGGCTGTCAACATTGTGATTCAGAGGAGGAAGGAACTGTAGCTTGTGTAGGCATATCTAGGTGAGCTCTTCATCTAGCTTAGGCTGGGTAACAATCACACCGAGCGCACAGGAATGCGGGCTGGTGCACAGCTCTGCACTAGCTGCCCGCTCCGTGGGTGCACCTGTCGAACCCGTACCACCACCCGAGATGGCTGAGTTACAGCCACTCACACCTGTCTTCCTCTCCTGCTCTCCTGCCTCCACAGTGGTGACTAATCTAGGAGGCAGGGTCTACCGTCACATACACCTTGGCAAACTGATGGACTTGGGTCTGTCTCTGAGAGACAGCTGATCTAGCGTGTACGGTAAAGAGATAAAGCTCCATGACTGTACGTGTGCAGCAGTAGAAAAATGCACTTGAACTTTGCCCCAGGACATCCACCACCAAGAACAAAGAATGAAATATGGGAACAAGTAAGGAGTTTGAAAACAATCTCTCTGGAAACATGATGAATACCAGTGGTTTCATTTATTCTGCTTGAAGAACAAAGGTCCTTTTTTACTTTTAATTTCCCAGCAACAATTATTAGCAGTTATTTTTCTTGTAGCTTTGACCACAGTTCGTGGAGGTTTTATTAAACATGTTTTTGAAAAGTGAGTCAAAATGCCATTCTTCTCTGACTCTCTTGTGACTCTCTCTTTTTTTAATCCATGTGAAACTAGAGCATATTTCCAAGCAAAGATTTGGGGCCAGATAATACTCTCATGCTGGTGTTCATGGAGTTATTCCAGTTTTGTGCTCTTGCAGCTGAAAGAGGTTTTGGCCCTTGCTATTGCAGAAGACAATATATTTGTTTCAAATCCCTTGCCTTTATGTGAAACATTACATTCATTTTTAGAAACCTTGAATACGGCATTTAATAGGCAATATGTCCTGCTGCAACTCCCAAATATTCTTAAAGTTGCCAGTTCTCTTGTGTTTGACTTGACCTTGACACAGCCAGGCAACCGAGTTTCAGAGTGCTCCCTTTGCTGGGTTTTTGGTAGCTTTCTGCAACAGGCTTTTGCTTAAAAGTGCATGTGCATGCTCCTGTAAGGCCCTTCTCTCCCGCCCGTAGGATTTTCATATCCCAGTGTGTCTCACGTGAGGATACGGTTTATGACAGGATTAAATAGTTCTTGCATTTCTGGGAGCGAATTTAGGAGCCGTCGTTTTAGGTAGATGGCTAGATAGATGTAAAGCTAGATAGATGCCTGAACCTTCGGGCTGGATAGTTTAGACACAACAACCTGTCATCCTGCTGAACCTTACAAACACGCAAGCATGTACATACAGACTGAGAGAGGCAATTTCAGTGGAAAGCATATTGCTTTTGCCAGTTGCTATTCCAAATTCAAAGTGTGTATCAGTCAGGGTGCTTTTGTGTGCTTCAACTCCACTTCTGCTGCAGTAGCTACAGAAACCCAAAGTTTTACCTCACCAGGCAGAACAAGTGCCCTTTGTTACCTAGACAGATTACAGCTTTTTCTAAAGTCTGCTCTTCATAAAAGCCCAGCTTGAACAGTGGAAATTCTGACTTGCCTCAGATACTGAGGAGACTTTTATAGTTTCAAGTAGCTCCAGGGTTATATTTTAAAAGTTGAATTTCATCACATGTTTCAAGTTTGGTGGAAAAAAAAAAAAAAAGGCATGATATTTTTAGCAGAAAAAAAGTCCCCCCCATACCTTTTTTCTTAACAGATGTTTCATCTCAATCATATCCAAACCTCAAAGCATAAGTAGCAGTCAACCTTATTCTCCCATGGAGAAAAAGATAAAATGTCATTTGTTTGGAAGAGGGTGGGTTTTTTGGTTTTTTTTTTTTTTTTTGGTAACCACAACTAGTTTGTGAGTAAAAGCAAATAATAAATGCAGCACTATGGGGTTGTGGAAATGAACCCGAAGCAACATTTCTGCTCTTGAAAGAGCTCGGAGTCCAGCTGCTCTTGTTAGATGGAAAGTCCCAACCCCCAGCCTACCAAAAAAATAAAAATACCAGTAATCTTTTTTTTTTCTTGCTTTATAAATCTGATCCAGCAATCCAGGTCCTTTCACCAGTAGAATATGTCATACAAAGTGCCAAACTTTGTACCCAAAAGGATTTAAAACCGTAAAGGTAACAAAAAGAGAGGAAAGGAATAGTTGTACAACAAAATATCTAAGAAGTAAAAGAGCTGCTACCCGAGGAATTTTCACAGGACTCCAGAGGAGCGGAGGGCTACGCTGTGCCTCACAGCCGGGGCGGCGCACCGGGCTCAGCGCTGGGCAGAAGTGGCGGAGGGGAGCCAAGACAGCCCTTAACTCTGTCCGCAAAAGGCTTACTTAGGAGGAGGTTAGAGTCCCTTTTAAGAATTTGGAGGCATGAAGTTAAAGTGTAGTGCTGCAGACCCTTGGTTTGTTATTTTATTGAGCCTTTACAGATAGTGGGGCCATCCAGCTGTGGAAGGATATTCTTGGCAAACTGGCGTTCAGATGAAGATCCCTTGGTGCCCGTGGCAGGACCCCTGGGGAGCTGTGGGTGGGTGCCCACCCACTGGCCTGCCCTGTCCCAGGCCGCCCATGCCCCTGTCGGGACAGTTGCTCAGGGCCCACTAGCAAGTAGGGATTGCCACCCAGATTGCAAGATGCCACATTTCAACGAAAATTGACAATGACACTGTCTAGGAGGATATTGCAGGGTTTTCCACCAAAGGGGTAGCTCCAAGTGGGAAGCTGAGTCCTGAGTTGTGAAACACATGTGCTCTCTAGAGCGATAGGAAGGGCTGGCTCCACTCATAAGCATGCTCCAAACCATCTCCTCTTCTGCATTTTGAGCAGTACGCAGCAGAGTGGGCTTCTGTCTCTGGTTGTGGTCTTTGGGCTGTGCTAATTAAAAATGGTGAGCAGTTCCTAGTGTTTGCTCTGTGAGGATCATTTCATGTGGTGAGATCCTGCTTTAGATGAGGTGATTAGACTTTAGATGCTTTAGACTTTAGATGAGGTGATTGGGTCAAGCCTTGACGAATTTTATTTCTCTGCATGTTTTGCAGTATGTGATGTATCACCTCAATACCATTCCTCACCCATGTATAAATGTGAAAAGGGGAAGAGATGTATGCTTTTATGTGGACTGTATAGTCAGTATATTGCTTTTCACTTGTGTTGTGGATCAGTCTCCATTCTCCCCCACCTCTCAGAGTAACGTGTAGGGCTCTGAGGATGGGAACACTGAATCTGCTACTGAATATTAACATGGGAGTTGTCAGATGTGCAACTGATTCATCAAAGCCAAAATACTGTTACAGTACAGGTGCACAACATTGCTCTCTATAAAAGGCCAGCTTTGTGAGGGTCAGAGTGACATTCTTCCTCGTGGGAAGCAATTCTGATGAAATGAATATTACAGTTCGTATACCTTTAGAGACCCCGTTATCACAGCAAAGGTGGTGGAAACACAATTTTCCCATTGAACATCTAAGTTAGATGGGAGCGAGTTGATATCAAAGCCTACATTATTAATAACACTACCTACTCAGCCTTCATTTGAATAAAGGGTTATGTAGTGGCTGTGTTTTTTTTCTTCTTTTTCTTTCCTTGTGAATCTCAGGAGACAAAGAAAATTTGACATAGAAAATCCTATGTGAACAGGCATATCAGCAACTTACACTGACAAGGGATTTTTAAAAAGCAAAATTGTTACCAGTTACTAACCAAAATCGGAGTATGGCCATCTTTAGAGAAGAGAGGTCTTCTTTTGCTTTAAGTCACAAATGATCAGTTGGTGTCCCCATCTGTCACTGTTCAGCAACAGAATTCAACGCTTCGCTGGCCCATTCAGAGCTCTAGGGACACATAATGCTGTTAGAAGGTGGTAAGTGGTCCATATGACAGTGACAGTTTTCACTTAAGAAGTACTTACCCATGTTAAATGATACAGATAGTTATAGCAGATTGTGTTCTGTTAATGTGGCTTTTGATATGCCCACTGATCAAACACGAATCTTGCTGCTACAGGTATCATCCTGAACTGTTCTGACCAAAGCTTATGGAGATTCTTCCCCCGCCCTCGTCCCTTTTGGGTTTTTTTAAAGATAGGGGAGGGGAGGGAGAAATGATTTTCTTTGATCTCCGATGAGGAAGGAAAAAAAAGACTGTTCTGTTCAGGCTTTTGGCTAACACAACAAACAGTGTTTAAAATTTAACTTTGCTTAATTAATTAGTAATTCTGTTTAGTGCTGTCTGATCTTCATCCAAAAGGTATTTTGAAGCTTGAGAACTGAACATCAAAGTGTATTGGGTGAAGATGGTCAAGTAAGGCATTTAATCTGGCAGTTGCTGTTGATGAAATACAGCCAGTTGGGGAACTAATTGGAAAAGGGAATCATAATCTGGCAAAATTCAGCAAAATCCCTCCCTTCAGCAAACTCACTCCAGTGAGAGTGTGAGAAATCTAGGTTTAGTGTTTAAGCATGTATGAGTTACACCCTAGCTTGCAGAGACAGACCGTATTGTTCTTTGTATCTGCATCTTTAGTACAAACCTTTTCTTCATAAGGAGATAGTAAAAAATCCCCCCCCTCCCCAACAGCCAAAAAAAGGACACCAGACCTAGAGAGAAACCTGTGATTCTGTATCAAGGCTTGGAAATACTGCTGCTTACATATGTCAAATTATTGGGGTTGGCAAAAGGAATTGAAGCTTTAAAGGAGTTGGTGTTGCACAGACCTGTGAGTTTGACTGTTTTTTATTCTGAAGAGAAAATGTTGTCTGAACATTTGAGTGAATTTCAGTTAAGCAATTCCCCAGTGTCCTAGTGGTGACTTGTCAGTTAGAATCATTATCTGATGCCTGAATAATTAAAACACATTTTGGTTGTCTATTTTTGTTGGGGTTTTTTTGCAAGCCATCACATGGTGTGAGTCACTACCCCTCTGTTCTGTGCCTCACTCTCTCCCCCTGGTCGGGTGCTGGCAGTAGGTCTTGTGACATCATGAATCTTTTTTTTCCCACTCCTTGGTGTGCAATTGAACCTTTAATTTGCGTTGTGACATCAACAGGAAACAGTGAAATAGAAGAACATGACTTCTCTCCATATTTTCAGGTTGAAATACCCATCCCAGACTAGTACAAAGCACTACTAGCACAGCTCTTCTAAATTGGTTTTGACTTGTCCCACTGGACTTAAAATGGACAATTAATTTCCCTACAGTAAGTTTCAGAGAAGGCAGCTTGATCTTTGTTATTTTGAAGGGTGTGTCTAATTCATCAGCTTCAGCTTTCAGCCAGAGAGAGTTGAATACACGCTTTTGGCACTGACCCAGGACGAGCCTGTTTTTCTATGTGCTTATTCTGGTGGCTGTGGAGCAGGAATGTTACTCCCTTCCTGGTCCCATCCTGCCTACGTTCATTGCCACCGGAGCAGAGGACCTTTGCTCAAGCAAAGTTATCTCCATCAGGGATGTATTTCAATCAACGCTGTGGAATAAAACCAAAATGTGTGCTTAATGGGGGTGATATTTCTTAATCCGTGGCCTCCAGGAGAACTTAAAAGTGAAATCTGAATGTGAATATAATTGTTAATTAAAGGACGACTTCTCAATTTGGACTTTCAAACATAGTTGTTATTGTTCCGGTTGTTGTGCAGTCAGCGAAGAATGTCAGTTATGTTTGTCAAACCCGATTTGCAATGAAAAATATGTTGACAAACCCAGATATTTTAGACATCAGAGACTTCAGGAAAAACAACACAATTCATTCTCTTTCTATCCCTCTGGTCCTCATAGTCTCTGACTTTAAGTTCTGCTACGTCTGCTAGATCTTTAAATTGGAAGCGAAACCCTTACCCTATTGACGTCAGTAGGAATTTTACTACTGAGCTCAATTGGGTCAGCTCTTTGACGCTCGATTCCGCCAGTCAAATATTGCTACTGAAGTTCAATTTGAGTTGTTACAGAAGTGCTTATGACTTCATCTCCTTGTCTTGATATATCTATGCATTTTTTAATTTTCCTTTTATCCTACTCCCCCACAAGTCTCCGGTTCTAGTGTGTGGTTTGTTGTTTTTTCCCACATACAGATAGTTCTGTCCCTTTGTTTCTGGTAGCAGTTTTAAAGAACTGCTGTGGAATCCAGTCTGTCCGACTTGAGGGGAAGGCTAGTAATATTTCACTTCAAAGGGTTTGGTTTCATGTGTGCCAGATGCTGACTTTCATAGGTGGCATTTTTGTTAGTTCTCCAATTTTACCTTTACTCTCCTTTCTCTCAAAAACTACACAGTAACCACCCTGACGTTAAGATAATAGTCACTGGTAATGTCCAGTCATAATTTATCACCGTGGAATTGCATAGCTTCTCCCATAGTTCTGCTTTCTGAGTTGGGGCCCTGTGATCCGTCACATACCTTTCAGAATAGCTGTCATCCCAAAGAGAGTCTGAAGTAGTTCATCTTTAGCCGGAGTTCTGCTGACTGCTGTGCAAATTTGGCCTTGTAGCTGCAACTTAGACCTGAACATTCATCAGACTTGCATCCTTTTTTGTTTCTGGCCACAAGATCCTCTTAATCCAATGAGGCTCTGAGAAACTTCAAACGACAAGCCACCTGAGTGAGGGTGAAAGTTTAAACAGTCACTGTTCAACCTGGCTGCAGCTCTATTTTGGCCCTCTGTTTTTTCCCCAGCTGCAGGCTGGAGGTGAGGGAAGAATCGTTTGGATGTCTGAAGCTTAGCATTTGTATGCTCATTCGATACACGCAGCACAGCAATCAGTTTTACCTCATTTCTGGGATTTTTTGGTGATTCCTAAGGAGCAGTTGGAATTATTAGCCCCATCTTTTCTTAGGAATGAATAAGCCTCTGAAAAAAAAAAAAAAAAGACTTAGTTCTTCAGGGATGAGTCTTAATACCTTTAAACTGATGTTCATTCTCTTCTGCTCTTCCTCCCCCACCTCAATTGCGAGCAATTGGGTGGTAGTAATTAACAATCTTAGAGAGAAACATCTGCTAGTACACTTAAGCCAGTCAGTTTGTTTTTCATGAAAGAATGGTATTTCACAATTTTTCCAAGTTAATATTTTTCCTTTATTGTCTTTCCAATTTCAAATATTGTCCAGACGCATTTTTATAGTATCTTAAGGTTATAGAAGTGAATACAAGACCATTAATAATGAACAAGAAAAGAGAACATCATAAAGAAAACATATGCAGTATTTCAATTCATGAAACATTCTGTAGGGAACAAGGTTTTTGAGAGCATATGGTTATTCCCATGAGAAGCAATAAATATACTTCTTTTTTTTTTTTCCCTCCAGTTGTGGATTCCCACAACAAGGGTGGGTTTCTCTGTGCAGTCGTCCGTGTAGCGCGTTCTCTTTGTCAGGACTTGTTATCTGAGTGGGGAGGTAAATGAGGTTTTTTCGCATAGACGATATATTGTACGTGGACCTATTTCTGATGGCCTAGACCTTGGAAACACAAGTCTATTAATTCTCCACACTCCTTTGAGATAGCTATCTTGTCTGGTCTAGTTTAATGTCATTGGCAGAGCTGAAAGGAAGTTCACATTGTGAATATATCTGAACCTCGGCATGCGGCTCGCTGGTGGATCTCTGTTTATAGGCTGCCAGTTTTAACTGTCCCAAGCAGACATTCTCGTTTTATTTATAAGCAGGTTCAGCATGTGTTTGTATCCTTCATGAAATTGAGCGGTTGTCAATAGTGGAAACTAAGTATAGAAACAAGATACCAAACACTTGTACTTCTCTTCTCAGACAAAACAGTCATACTCCAGTGTGTATTTTTAAATATTCATTGGGTTTGGATAAGGCGCACGAGGATATACGAACAGACACATTATTTGATCACTGGTAAATATTATTTTAATACCTCCATATTCCCCTTTAAAGTTTCCTCATTTAGATTTCATTTTTTTCTTTGCTGAATGAAACTTGACATCAGGATGAGATCACCAGATTTCCTCATTTCATCTGAGCTCCAAAATGAGTAACTGATTTCAAAGGATAATTCCCCAGAGCAGCAGGGCCAAAGAGTTCTTCAGATCAAAGGTCAGCGAAGCTCAAAGAGGATAATTTCTGGCATACAGCATTTAAACTCGCTCAAGGAGTGTACTGCAAGATGTATCCCCTCCTTTCCCAATAGTTGAACTCTTGTTTTTTGAGAAGACTAATTTGTCAGAGCACAAATTTTCCTCTGTTACATAAATTATACATTAAAGTGAAAGCTTCCTATCTGAACACACAAACTGTACATCCAGAAAGGTTATTAAACGTGCCAGTGGAAGGGCTGTTCCTGAAACCAGAAGGTAACTGGATGCAGTTCCTCTCTGCAGTACTGTGGGCTGGGGAAGTCTGGTGCTCCTTTGCACGTGCCGGCAGCTTTCAGCACAGCGCAAGAGTGCAGTGGTGGAAGGGAGAGAATGCTCTGTAAGACACTAACATTTTGGCAGAAAAGCCCAACAAAGAGCATTGGGACAGGGAATAGTCACCTTGTGCAGGATCTGCTCCTCAATGCTCTCAGCCTAATGTTGGTTGCCGTGCCGATGTCATTTGGGATGCTGTCCCTTAACAGATAAAAGACCACTGTAGAAGTCTTTTGGCCATTATGTACCTTATACATTTAAAAGTATCTGTGATACCAGGGGTGGAATTATTTTTTTTTTTCAATTGGTTGTCCACTGTTCCAACAAAGTCAGGGCTCACACCAGCCCAGCTTTCATTTATTTCACATTCCCTAGAGTGAGATTGCGAGGGGTTGCAAAAGCCCTTCACACAAATGTTTCTATCAGCTTAGTTAGAATTGTTCCTGTGAGAAACTGATCACCAGTACCAATGAGCCCCTAAAAATCTAGGGGCATATTTAATAGTTATGAAGAACCACTGCCACTGTAACTGTCCTTGTTATGAAGACCCACATTACCCATTTCTTGTTGATTTGAGAATGAAACAACAAGGCTGGACTAAGGTAGACAACCAAATGTTGTCTCTTTTTTTTTTTTATGGGGGCTCTTTGTGTGGCCTTAGCTTTGAACTTCCAGGAATACGAAGTCATATTTGTGGACAAAAGGAGTATAAAGCAAATGGCCCTTCTTCAGATATGCTTCAAATTTCTGTATTGTAAGTAGTATTTATTTTAATATGTACCTTCAATATGATAAACACTCTACAAAAACCTCCTAACAAACAGTCCCTACTCATCCTCTAACACCAGGTTAAAAGGGCAAGGGAAGAAACTGCCGTGCAGTGAGCTTTCTCTTCCTTCAGCTGACCTTCCTGCTTAGCTTAGGTTTAGTGTAGGGAATCCTAACATGGCTTGGAGGGGAAATCAAAGTGTATCAGTGTGCGAGTATGTGTATAAGAAACTCCATGCCCGCTTGCATTTGTACAATGCAAATTACATGTGTGTGTTGGGAAGCTGGTGTTAGTATAAAATCAAAACTGCAAATAAGTATCAAAGTCAGCAAATTCCAAAGGTTAGGATTTCTGCCTCGTTCCCCCTTTCTTTCCTGGACATCCAGAATCTTTTCTAGTATACCACAGTTTTGAAAACCAAAATAAGGGTAATACAGTAGTGTTGAATTTAAACAAAGAAATAAGACTAGAAAATGTGATATATTGCAGTGTGGCAATGTGAATGTTGTGGCAGAAATTTTAGCTTCTGGAATTTCTGAGAGTATAAAGCTATGTTAAGGGTAGATTTTTTTTATTTTTAAATATTTTTTAGCTAATTTTTCAATTTTAAATGTTAAAGAAAATGCTGAAAGATGGCTTATATAATATCTTAATTTCTAGCATGTTAGTGACTTGCTTTCCTGGGAGAATGCTTGGGATGCACCTTAGTAGTGCCGAACACCAGGAGAGCCACAGGGTAAACCCAGCTTGAAATGGGTCATCCTGAACTGGAGGGGATCATGTCCCCTTTTTTGTAAGGAATCTGACTTTACTGAACTGGCACTTACATGAGACCTTACTTACAAAGGCATCCCCAAGAAATGGTTCCTACATAGCATTAGGCTAAAGCCTTTGGGTAAATGCCAAATGCTGCAGTGCAAGAGAAAAAATGCTGACTTTAGGACCCACATTCTTGCAATATCTTCTATTTTTTTGGGTGTAGGCAGGATTACTGTGGTGCCTAATGAAGCATGGGTATAACATTGTTGGCAGAGGTATGTGGATGTATAAAAAGTCATATTGACAATGTTTGAGGGTAGGGTTAAATAATCTGTATATTTTCATAATGAATATAGGATTCATTTGCTTAAGATATGGGGTTTCATCATGTGCAAGGCTGAGTGCCTCTGCAGGAGCCAAAGGCACAGCTTTTAAGTTCCTGGGCATTTGTCTTTTAATCCACATGAGAAGTATATATATCTTTCTGTTATATATCTGCTATATGTTATGATATGTCGTGATATATATCTGATAGATGTTAATATTGATGATCTTTATGAGCGCTATTGAATTATGCAAGCTCAAATGTTTTGACTTGAAACCTAAATAAAATATACTTTTTCATACATACTTGAAAAAATGCAGTTTAACCTCTTTGGCAGGTAGCTTTACCTTTTTGGGAGGTAGTAGAGTTTGTGTGTATTTGAAGAGGGAAAGCGAAAGAGAACAAGGACTTCATTTCAGCTTCATTACTTCATTCAGTGCTGGTGAATGCAATGTGTTTTTGCAATATGTCACGAACTTCCAATATTTTGCAAAATTATTCAACTTATTTACAGTAACAGTTCTGCTGGTTTATATTCTCATAATACTCTGTTTGAACTTCCTGTGACTAGCGACGTTTGTAGGAGAGGCTGTGTACCAAAAGCTGTTGGTAGCTTGTCTGCAGAAATTATCTCAGATGTGTAGTGAACACAAAAGCAAATCAAGTATAATGATCCTCTCATACAAGTTTGCTGAAATCAATTTCACCCTAAATATAAAGACAGATTTGCAAATATGAGACTGCTTTGACATTTCCTTATAAGTGTTTTTTTTTAAATATATTTTTCACAGTGGCTTTGCCTCCAGAGAAGACAGATGGAGTTTGCAGTGGAGATGAAAAGAAAGCAGAAAAAGAAAGTGACACACGCACAGGTTCCAAGAAGCAACTGAAATTTGAAGTAAGTCCTCTATTTTTTAAAGTATCACTGTACTGACATAATTATGGTAGAAAAATAACCTATGGACCAAGTAGTGTCCTCCGATGCGTGTGTATAGCTCCTGATGATTGTAATAGGTACAGGAGGGAGCAGAATTGGCACAAGTCAGTGTCTTACTATTGGTGCTCCTTATGAAGTGATTAGTGAGGTTTATTTCCAGGTTTGGAGCGGATCAAATGATGATCATTCCTCTGTAGGACCTGAAATGTATGGTAGGAAGAGGTATTTGGTTTAACCCTTTATCTATGATCCTCTCATTAGTAATTTATTATGCCAGTTATCATGTTATCAAATCTTTAGATGGACTTTCATGGACTTTTGTGCACTTGCTTAAATATGCCTAGCATAAAAAATGCTTGTGGAAGCTTCCTTAACCATCGGTCTTCTGTGCGTGGGCCTCCAAAGTGAAATAACCCTGACCTGCTACATGGGAAATCCATCTGATCACATGGCAGGAGGAGAAGGATCCTGGAGGGCAATGAGTCTGATGGCCTATTTCCTTCTAGACTTACAAACATCTGCCGGACATTGTGTGTAGTTGGCAGGTTTTGTTTATGTAGGGAGTGATTTAATAAATATGAGCATTGAAGCATGCTGTCATCCAGCTAGAGGGTTGTCTGTCTTGGTGAGGAAGAAGATACTCTGGTACCAGCAAGAAACAGCAAAAATTTTCATCTCTCTGCACTCCAGCAGACATGGCAAACTTCTACCTTTCAGTGCTGTCAGCCTGTCACAGTAATGAGCTTTGCGTTCCTCAATTGTTATTTAAAAGACCATGCAGCCACCTTGCAGCATGGCTCCAGTGTTCGTTTCCTTCTCTAGAGCAGATTTAGTAGTCTAGTATGACTTATTTTTCACTGTTTTAAGACTGATTAAAAGGAGGTAGCTTTCCCATAGGCAGTTCAGGTGTTGCTAGGTGCTTGTGTGCCTTCTGGGGGGAGGCGACTTTTCCTGCCTTTTTTTTTGTGTGTAGCGGTAACTCTTTTTTCTAGGCACATTTTATATTCTGCCTTGAGTAGCAGGTATTTGCAGACAGGAAAGAGATGATAAATTGCAATTAACGATGCCTTGATATTTGAACGTTGGAGGACACCTGTCAACATGCTTGGTGCCAGAGTAGCTGGAACTCTACCGTAGCGGCAAAGCCCGTGTTTGTTCCCGAGTAGTTCTTGGCATGCCATAAAGGTTAGCACTTGGTACTAGGCTCCATGACTAATGCAGGGCAGGTTGCCATGGCTCTTAACTAAGCAGAGCACATCCTCACATAAAGATGTTATGTTAGGCAGTGGGGGACAGGGAAGTATTAATATGTGGCGAGAAACCAAGTATTGATATTTTTTCCCTTGTTCTACAAATGAAAGTTTTCCAGCTATGTCTGCTAGGAGCTAAGAGGTTGGTAAACGTTTCAAAGGCATGCAAGAATCAGAAATGCAAGTGTTGAGACGAGAGGTCTAAATCTGAGGTGGATGTGATTTGTCTTTTAAGGGTGCCGGGAATGTTTATGTAATGTGAGACTGTGTTTCCACAGGAGAGCGTGGGGCAGTTGGCAGCTCTGGGCCGGGCTTGTTACAAGGGGGAGCAGCCTGCCTTTGAACTCGGCAGGGGACAGGGGCACCGGGAACTGTTGTAGGGCATTGGTTTCAAGTCAGAAGATCAACCAGGTATTTTGAGCCCTATCACGCTGAAGCTATTTGGAGCTGTTTATTTTACTTGCATACAGTCGCTTTCATTTTAATTGCGCTGTAACTTTTCTGTTTTGCCTTGTTGTGGCTCTGGATAATTTTGATTGCACAGGTCTTGAGAGGAAGCAAACGATTTGCACCCAGGTGACTGGAGTCAGTCAAAGTGCATCCTTTGTTCTTGACTGAAGTCTTGGGTTTGGTTTGAGAATGTTTTTTCCCTTTAACAAATCGATTCTTTCAGGCTTTCCACAGATCGCACTCACTAACAAAAGCGCAGTTAAAATAAGGACCAGGCACTACTCCCAGGCCATTCTTACCTGCCCGTTCCTGGGCAGGCTCCGTTTCAGGAGCTTCGGTGGCATGACGATGTACTGCACTAACTCTGACAACCTTTGGGTATCAAATGTCTGTGTCAAGGACAGGTCTCACTGGTGGGGATTTGTGCCATATGTCCGCATTGTGTTGATGACTACTCCTGGCACTGGGGTGTACCGCCTCATTCTGTGAGACTGGTTCTGCTATCTGTCTCTTCCCGAGTTAAGCAGAGTTTTCTTTCTCACTTTTTAGTGGGAAATCTTATTATATTTCAAGAGCTTCAGGGAGTAGTTTTCTTGTACCTTTTTGCGTTTTCTACAATGAAGCAGAAAGCATCTTGCAGATTCCCCGAAGCCTAGCCCAAGGGAGTTAGGATTATCGTGGGATTGTGATGAGACTCCTTCAGTGCGGTGGACAGAGGCCTCCCCGGGAAGCATCCTGAAGGCTTCCTCCCGTGAGGAGGGAGGGCGGAAAGAAGAAAGCAAGCAGCCTCCTTCTACGGAGAGTCTCCTCTGCAAACAGGCCTTTTGCTTTAGGTAATCAGCTGCTCTTTGCATGTTTCTTAGGAATTGCAATGTGATGTGTCTGTAGAGGAAGATAACAGGCAAGAATGGACCTTCACACTGTATGACTTTGATAACAACGGAAGAGTCACACGTGAGGTAAGCAAAGTACAGCTGCCCCTTTGTGTGCAGCGTTTGCTAACAAGAGAAGTGTTTTATAACAGGAACATTTTTCCTTCTATGAAATAGAGGTGTCCTGCCAACTTAAACAGCAGTTTCCACGGACCCTTCCCTCCTAGAAACAATCCCACCAGTAGTTTACTGTTTTCAGATGTACTGTACCACTTTTTAAGCTGGTGGTTGTTTAATATCTGGGATTAGCCTTTAAAAAATAGTACTGGCATTTGAGGAGGAAAAATATCTGAAACAACCGAGCAACTAAACACGTTGTCAAAATAAACCCCTGCAAATGTATATTGTTCTGACTTCTATCCTGCTTTTCAGAGTTAAGCTAACCAAATAGCAAGGTTGCTTTCGGACATTCTTTCCAGTAGGACTAACTATACTGTTCTGTTGTTTTCATTAATATTAGGCTGATCTCTGCCTTCTCCCTCCAAGTATAAATAACATTCATAATACTTGCTGGATGACCATGGTGAATGTCTGTCAAAGCATACCCGTGTGCATTTTTTATTGTCAGGATGTCTTCAGGTCATATTTCCTGTGCAAATGTGAAGCCAAATAAGAGGATGTATAGATTGGGATACAGTACTTTTTCAGACCTATTTCTATCCAAATTGAGTGATACTCTAGAAGAATGTCTTTACTGAGATTTACTGCAATGTGCTGTCATTCATTTTTTTGTGTGGTGTGTTTAGTGGCTCCCATGCCTTCAGATCATCAGCTGAAAATTGACAGTTTTTGTCTCTCTTGGCTCTTATGCAGGCATCTGTGAAAATTACTAAGAACTGGTTGAAAGGAATAGGGTAAACGCTGAAAGTGTAGTGGCCTTAGACACCAAATGAGGGCAGAAATTTTTCCTAGAAGACTGAAGCAAATATCTTTTGACATTTCTGAACAATTTGCCAAATGTGGTGGTGGTTCAGAGTTTGTAACGTGTATATGAGCATCATTACTAGGCTTTTTTTTATTGTCTCTACTCTGATAGTGCTTTGAATAGTCAAATGAAATCTGTGCCCCTCGTGCAAGAGAATAAGCAGATGAAAAGTTACAGGCCAAGTGCAGAGTTTCAAATGGGAAGATGAGATATAGAGAGAGGGCGAGGAGAAGTGGGGGTGGGGAAGTAGTGTTGTATTTGTTAATGTATAGGGAACAGAGACCAGAAAAACGAAATAACTTGCTTGAAGTCGCACAGGAACCTAGTGGCAGATTGAACCCAGATCGTTCAAGACCCAAGGCTAAGTCTTCATTACAAGATTATCGTGAATCTCAAAGAATAGGGGAAAAACACACAAAACCCAAACCCGCATACATGGGTGTCCTTTACATTCAGGCATGGAATTCCCATTAATGTCAGTGGGAGTTCCATGTGCTGAACATAACGAGAATATGCTTTTAAGTATGTATACAATAATTATTTGTGATTATGTGGTACACCAAAGAGCTTAATTTGACTGTACTTAGAGAATATGTTACAGCCAAATTCTACCTCTCCCTGCTACAAGAGCAGCCTGCAGCTTAACTGAAACCAAATCTGTGCAAGGATTGAAAATTATACTACTCTAAGGTCTGGAGGTTGCTATATTCAGGCTTGAACCTGTGCCAAGAAAAATTCTTTTAACCAAGGGACCAAATAGGTTGATAATTTTCAGCTCTTTACACGTGACCAAAGATAGAAACAAATAGTATGCACCATTGCAAAGTTTCCCAGTTGTGTACACACTTCTTTTGCAAGCTGTTCCAGTGCTGTTTGTATCTGGTTGGTTGTCTGCTGTTGAATCCGGGTGCAATTTAAGAGTTGTGTGTGCAGGAATGACTAACGATAGCAGTTCATAGATAATCTTGGCCACAAAAGAGGAATTTTGGTCTCTTCATATGACATAGAATTTCTTGTTCTATTAGCCCCTGAGAGACTGACAGTCAACATAGTGGGCTTGATAGTGTCGTTTGTTAAGCAGCTCTGCCTCTGATCCAGCAAAGGACTTAACAATGGCAAACGTTAACGTGTGAATAGTTTCAATTAAAATGAATGGAACACATGCTTTGAGTTAAAAGTATATGAAGCACATTGCTGGATCGGGGACAGAACAGGCAGTCTGAGGAAGAGGGCTGATCTGTACTGGTGCCATTTAGTGAGCTGATGAAAATACTTTCAGAACCCGTCAGCTTTTCTAAACAAAGGTCCAGTGTTCTGGTGAGAAAAGCTTAGCGTGGACCCTTTCTCCTCTTTGAAAACTTCACTTTAATGTCTCCTGGATTTATAGCCAGATTTAACGGAGAGATGAAATTTCTTAAGTCAGATTTCTATCTGTAGACCTTGAGGTGCTTTGTAAAAAGAAGTCAGCTTTATCATTCTTGTTTTTCATGTTGGAAAAGTAAGACACTGGAAAAGGAAGTGATTTGCCCACACACATCCATTTCATTTGATTCAAAGTCATTGCGTTTAAAACATTGGAGTTCACGTCTAGAGAGTTTCCAAAGGAATACTCTGTTAAATCAAGTTTGTAAGAGACGTGTTGGTGGGGTGCAATTTTACAAGGGGACTAAATGTTTTTTTCATTAAAATGTTTGAAAACTGTAAATAAGATATGGATTTAGTTACTGGTTAAAATTTTCCTTGGATTTTACACAATGACAGATCACTGCAAGAGCATTCAAATTCCATCTTAGTGAAATTTCTTCTGGATCTTGACAACATCTTCAGAACTTAATACCGCTTTGATTTCCTCCTAGACTCTGTATGACTTATTCTGTAGTCCTTATAATTAGAAATTCAGATCTAGTCATGCGTCTTGCAAAGATACACCCATTATGAAAGCATAATTATTGCGATGGCAAATTATAAAATTAGCATTGACTACTGCTTTTTCTGTCATAGAAGACGACCATTTTTCAGTCCTTTTGGCGTAGTGGGAGATAACTTTTCCTGCTCTAATATGTATATTACAAAACGTGGCTAATAGTGTTTCCCTTCATTCCGTAAGCCATAAGAGGACAATTCATTATGTACTGCAGGCCTTTTTAGAACTGACAGCTGCACTGTAATTATCTTCATGCAGATATTTGTAATCGGACTTGAAACTTGGATAATTGAACTAATGTGTTTTGATCCATGAGGTTTTATATTGAGCTCTCTGAATGTAATTATACTTCATAAGCACTACCCTCTTTTCCCCCCCACCCGCAATCGGTTCTTTCTTGGAAAATTGAGTTTCTTTGGTGAGTGACTGCACAGGAATAAGCACACAAGAAAGTTGCTTGTCAGGAGTAAAAAAGGGGAATTTCTTCTAGACTACTTGTTAAATAAATAGCAAGTGAAGCTCCTTTCAGGTTCCAAATAAGAATGATCCAAAAATGTATGTGATCAAACAAAGCTGATGTTGCAATAAAAACATCCTGCTGTACATAAAAATCAGACTACAAACAAAGTACAAATAAGACATTTGTACTTCCCTTTTTCTGAGGGAAATGTAATGAACTGATATTGATGTTTTTCTTCATGCATTTTTAATGCTGAAAATGTTCTTTGTGTCTTACATTAAATACCCAGTTTTTCCTCTTATGTTTCCTTTTTTTTTTCTTTCCCTTTTTAGTTATTTTTTGCTCATATCCTCTGTAATGAGTTAAAAGGTTCGAGGTTATCTCTGTATTCAGAACTCAGCACCAAATCTTTGTCTTGGGGAAGGATAGTGGCATTTCTGGGGCTACCATTTATCAGCCTGACCCTTATCTTGAAATTTTCTGGTTTTCTCTGTGTTTTTTCAACACTGTATTAACTCTTGATGTAGAAGCAGCAATGGAACCAACAGATAGAGGCGTAGTGCCTGTCTGTGTCAGAGGGGCCATTGTTTCAGCCATTAGATTTGGTGGATTTGTGCCAGAGAGAAATACTAAGAGAAAATATTACTTTTGCTTTTGGTTTTGAGGGAAGCTGAAGACGTGTCTCCTTAGACAAGTTACGAAGAATCAAACTGAATGTTTTCTTTCAGTGTTATTAAACTCAGTGGGGTTTGGGATTTTTTGTTGGTTTTAGTTTGGTTGGGCTTTTTTCAGGGCAGGGGGAATGGGGGAGTAGTGCAAATGTCTCATTATGTTAAATTAATTCCACTGGAAAAGCCTCTTAGTTTCCTTTATAGAATCTGTAGTTTGCTAACTAGTCCTATAATGGTAAGCTATGCTAATGCTGGAAAAATAGGGTCGTCCCTGTACCTTATGTTCCTTAGAAGTAAAAAATTAATACCTGGAATAGGGACTTTCTCAGTCTCATGAGTTCTGTAAGGAATGAAGACTACTTTAATGTCATTTGCTCTTGTTCTTTTTTGCAGACCCACTAGTTTCTCTGAATGTTCTAAATTACTGCTAATCTCCTGCTGGAGATCTGTAAAGTATTCTACAGATACGTGTGTGAGTGCAGCATACATGTGTGGCCTTAACTGTTTGCTTTTTAGTATTTCTAATGCGAGTATTTCTGGCAATCCATTAAGGTTACTCTTTTTAATATACTTAATATACTTTGTCGTATTAGCTGCTTGATAAAATAGGATGTGAAAAACATACAGATTAATACTGTTAAATCCTTCAGCCCTGGAAAAACCAACTGTAGTGTTCAATAAGAAAGACACAAATAAATCTGGGTATGGCATGTGCTGGCTGTTTGGATACTACCCAGCAAGCATTTGTTTTCCTCTGTGAGGAAAAATATCATAGTTTTCGTTTTCTTGCTCGATTAAACTAGCCATCCCAGCAGAAACGCTGCACACCAGAGGCCCTTCAGAAGTTAGGTAGATTCATGACGCCTACATCCCCTCTAAATATAATCCATTTGCTATAAAGGAGACCAGTTTGGGTTTTTTTTAATTCTTATTTCTCTTTATCCATTTAATATACTAATTTAAAAATCCACAATGATTTTTAACTAGAAATGGCTTAAAAGTAAATTTCAGTAAAAAAACCCAAGCAAATGGTATTTTTTGAAAAATTGGAAAAACTGAGAAATCTGTTCCTGTATATGTTTCATGTAAAAACTGAGGAAGTTTGAGAAATGCGGGACGAAACTTTTTGTACGGGAAGTGCCGAGCAGTCTTAAGCAAAGCAGTTGCAAAATCATGTGACTAGTAACAACCGTAATCCATTGTGCAGAAAAGGTAGATTTTTTGGTAGGGGTTCTCTGAGACATGCTATGCTGGTTGGTGTACCAGTAGAGAGGAAAATGCAACAAGCTTTTATTCTTGATCTTCGATGCTAAATTTCTTGGGGACAGTGTAATTCACAAGCTGGTGTGTAGAAGGTAAAGCTGTGTCAATGGTTTTAGGCAGTTCTTTAAGGACTTTAAATGCAGATAATGTTCAGTGGGACAGCTTTCAAGGGGAACATAAATTGCATCAGTCTCCTGGCAGGCTACTGGGAGATGAAAATTCTTTTGGGGGTAAATATAGACATAACTATAAAATACAAATTTTGTAACGTATTTTAATGGTCTAGTGCTACTAATTTGACAAGAAGCCATTACCATATTAGCTGCCAAAAAAGGGCTATGAGAAGGTAGTTTTAGTCACCATTCAGAACTCGTTGATGAAGACCATTCCTACCAGATCAGTGCCTCGGGAATTTGTATGCTATAATTGTGAAGCAATAACTGGAAAGCAACAGGAGGTTCGGGCTGCCTTGTAGCTGGTACCTACTCGGCAATGACCTTGGTAGATGACAGAGTAGCAAATGACCCAAGCAGACTTGTTTAACAAAATCAGAACTGTCAGTTTGCTAGAATTTCTAACCCCAAATTAGGACCACAAGTAAATGAATCCTGTAATAAAAATGTTGTTGTCGGTGTTTAAAAGATCAGCATAAGCATTAAGCGGTTACTTGTGGATATCCGTAACCTCGATCTTGGTATATATCCAGTCTGACGACCACGTTCATCCAGCGCCAGAACGCAAAGCGGTTCAGATTGTTGTGGGGGAAGCTGGGTATTAAACATGCAATGAAATGCAGAGGCAGCAGAGCTAAGGCCACAAGGTGTCCTGATACCTCTGTGCAGCCTCTTGGAGCCTGGACATTGATTTGGGTTAATTCAGGCTTGTTTGGCTGAGAGATATAAATTGTCCTGATGTGATATGTGCGTGCACATATTTCTGACTTGCCAAGTATGTGTCACACAAATGTTGCGTCTGGCCTTCCTTGACAGCATTTGGGAGTACTTTTTAAACTGCTGAGTCAAGCGGCTTGTTGAGAAAGACCCTTACAGAACACAAGGGCCAGATTGTATGCCAGTCAGCGAGTTAGACCTCATCACTGGAAAAACCTCATGTAAAAGGCCAGTGGGAGTAAAGATTTTTTGTCTTTGCCCATTGAAGGAAAATAGACTAGATGATCAGCTTGTACAAACATCTGGCGTAGCTGAAAAAAGGAAGGGGACAGGTTATTGCGAATGAAAGAGTCGATAATAACCTCTCGATAGCAGCCTTGTGTGGGAAGATGCCATGTTGGCTAACCAACGCTTGTTAAGGAATGGATGGGAAAGGCTCCATTCACCAAAATGCTGAGTGTATGAGGCCCCGTTAAGAATCAATATGGTGTTCGAGTATTCTGCTGAATGGAAAGGTCTGGCTTATCGAGGTGTAGGATTATAGGTCAAGGGTCCTAGAACATAATTTATGGAGGGTGTATAAAGCAACAGATATGTTTTGTTTGTTGGTCTGTTTATGTTCTTGCTTGATTAGGTTTTTCTCACAGATGAAAGAAAAATCCAGCCCTTCGAGCTGGCTGTCAGATGCAGCTGTGTCTATTCAGAGGTCTGGCTAAGTTTCGCAGTAGAGTGGAAGGGAGTATGAGAAGTGAAATGTATTAAAGAGCTGTGAGGTGTCCACCAGATTGTCACTGAGCAGTCTCTCCTCCATTCAAGCTTTAGACAGTGGTTCTTGTCAAAAGAATGGAAAGCAGCTACTGACATGGTAGTAACAGCCCATATATAGAGACTCTTGTGGCAATGGTAGAAAAAAATATTTCAGTGGGGAAGTAAAGGAGAGACTGCAAATTCTGCTCTTTTAATGAATATATTGTCTTGTACTCACAAGTCTGGAGAAATGCCACTGAGTGCAGAAAAGTTAGAGAAGGTACATGTTAAGACGAAGTCTGGAGCCTCTAGGATTCAGTTATTCATTCTGCCTGTTGAGCTGGAAAATCATCTACTGTCCTGGCTGTAAGGTCAGCATTTCTCTAAATTCTGTGTGAGTAGAAATTAGTATTTCTTTGTCACCTTGAAAGCTGGTTAGATAATGACGACTGTGTAGTATATTGACTACTGAAGTACTGGGATCCATTAAGGCATTCTAAACTTCTAGCTGCCTTTGTTATGGTCATGACCCCTGGGCAAAGGGAAAATTGTAGAGGTTTTTAATTTTTATAGACCTGACTCTTAATCCTCAGAACACATTATACTTAACAAAGCATGATTTAGATATTTCCTTTGTGCTCGCAGGCATTTGGAAAGAGCTTAGGTACTAGGATAGATCAAGGAATAGGAAGATCAGCACGGAAAAATTCTCAGACATACGTTGAATGGCATCTTTATAGCCTGCAATGATCAGCATGCTTTGGCCTTAGGTTGGTGCCCAAGATCAATTTGGGTGAAATATCTCTGGGGAAAGGCAGTGAGTCAAGAGATCTCCTTTTCATTCGGCAATTTGAGGTAGTACCCTATTTGAGCCTGGCTGCATTAGATCAACTTGAGAGACCTTTCAGCATCTGCAGCTACCAAACAGCATTTCTCCTGTTTGAAACAATTGGCTTATTGAATTTGGCTAGTGTTCTTTCTGATATAGTCAGACATGTAAGCATTTGTTCACATCCCATTGCCTTCAAAGATGTGTGAATAATGTCTGCAGTAGGCCTGACTGGATAATCTCTGCTGCTCAAAAATATAAATTTAGAACTGGTTTGAATTTTGCAAAATAAGCTAGACCCCAATATGCATATGGTAGAGTGACATTCAGACGTCATTTATTTCCAAACCAGAGGTTTACAGTTCTGTCACTTCTCTTGCTGTTTTTTCTCTATATAATCAACCATTTAACTATCCTAAAAAAAAATACCAGGAAGTAGTAGGACTGTAATGTCCAAGATTATCTTCAGTTGCTATATTTGTTTTGGTCACGTGAACTCAATTTTTAGTGCAGTGTGGATGGTTATCCCTAGGTTCTGTTGAAGCCAAAGAAAAGAAAAGGCAGAACACAATTTTGCTGATGCACAGTTTGGGAAATCCGAATGCCTTCTGCTTTTATTATTGTTTTGATCTGGTTTACCCCATTTCATAAATCTTATGCCATTTGATGAAGAAGAAAATGGATGTACTTGAATCATTCCCTTCTGTGTCTGTAAGTTATATTTCAGTCTACATTAGAAAGAATGGGGGTTAACAGAAAAGAGAAATGAGTCCTTTCTTGTAAGGTTCTGTGCAAGTTCAGCTCTTTTAAATTCAGTGACTTCTGAGGATATTTCAGCATTTAATAGTCCCAAATCTAAAATAGTTATAAGTATCAAAGCTGTAGGTTTCATACCATTTTCACAAGAGCGTCTTTTTGTGTTTCAATCCAACTATAGGATATTACCAGCTTGCTTCATACCATCTATGAGGTAGTTGATGCATCAGTAAACCATTCTCCTAGTTCCAGCAAAACTCTGCGAGTGAAACTTACTGTGGCACCAGATGGCAGCCAGAAGAAGAAGAGTATCTTGTTAAATCATACTGGTAAGGATGTGCGATCAGCCGTTGGAAAAAATACGAAAAACTTTAAGAATCCCTTAAAAATCCATCTTTGTACTTTGTTAATACAAATAAATATATACTTAAAGGCAAATAATTTTGTGGGTATTTTAAATCCTGTGAACCTGTTTAAGATCTCGGGTGCAGAATTGCCTACCCTCTTTTCAGTGTCTCTTAAACAAATTAGGGTTCCCTCTCTTGATTGGTTGTTTCCTCTTGGCAGCACTAATAACCCCTATGTTGTGTAATTTTCTTCGTGTACTGCAAGGCAGATTTGACTTGTACCACTTTAACTCTGCTAATATTACAGCACGTAGTTTGTGTGGAAACAGGTATAGTGATATAAAATGTTTTTTGCAAGTGCATAGCTATCACTGCTGCTGGGTAAGAATAAACAATTAAGAATAAGTAACCTTTATGAATATGTGCATAAAAATTGAACATTTTTCTGTACTGCCAGAGTCTGCCATTATTAAATGGCTTATACTCTGATGGCTTATTCACCTTATATTCACTCTAGTAATAGTTGTATCAGCATAATTACTTCAGTAGATAAAGTAGTACTAAATTGAAATACTTAAAGGTATTTTTAAAAGTATAAAAGTAATACTTCAGTAGAAAATGTGGGCACCTTATCCAAAAGGAGAGCCTTGTTACCTCAATTTTAATGTATGTCCAGTCGGTCAAATGCAGACATAGACAAATTTACACTGCTGGGGAGCTATGTGCTGCATTAGTACAGTATCAAGCTCCAAACCACCGAGCCCTCCTGAGGGACGAGTATATCAGTGCGAATGTGGCTCCATTTAACCTGCCACATGGCTTGCAGCGTAACCCTGACTAATGTCCTACAGCCTGCCTAAAGTCTGTCATGTGGACAAAAGCACTTTTGAGAAGGTTACACGAAATGATACTTTACATCTTGATCTACCCACAAGAAAAAATGTATTTGCAATGTAGCATGTTAGTTACGCTGATCAGCTAGGACAGTAATGTGAGAATAATGTACTTTCTCTTGTTGGCAGATTTGCAGAGTGCCAGGCACAGAGCTGAAAGCAAAGCTAATGAAGAAGTAAGAAGCTCTGAGAAGAAGCAGCGGGCTTCTCTCAGGTAAGGGAAAAGAAACCTGTCTCCTAACAGGCGCCGGGTACCTCTGAGGAAACCTCAACTGCTGATTTCTTGCCTGCTTACTTGCTTTATTTTAAAAAATTATGTTAAAATAGACAAATTACAGGATTTTTTACCATGGAACTGTCAGCAGATTCCATGGGTGGATACTTTGTATATTAAAACAAAAACATAAAAACCCAAATCTGTAGCACCCATTACTCAAATTTTCTTCTTCTGTTGGCTCTTTGGAGGACATGCTCTTTGGAGGAATCTTTTTAGATTCCATCTGCAAATATTGTACCTACTAGTGAAGTTTATAGCACGGCCTTTTAGCACGGCTAAAAGTGTCCTAAAACCTTTTCATCTTCATAGAGCTCCTGCTTTTCTCTGACCTCCTTCTAGCCCATCTTTTTCACTGGTCAACTCAGTTAGCTCCAAGCTTTATTAACTCTCTCATGTTTACCAGGTCATAGCCAGACCTGCTTCTCCTTACTGCCTTTCCTCCTGAAAAAAGCAGCTTTCAGCTAGCACTGGGTACAGTACCTAGCAGAAGGAGGGAAGCAGCAGACGATCAGCTTTACAGCAAGCGGTCTGCCTATGCTGTGTCCCACAGAGTAAGCGACCAGCAAGAGCTTCCAGCACGCTGCCTGCTCTGTGCTCCATTCTGCTGAGGTGGCTCTGGCTTATACCAGCTGTGGGGTGCTTCCATTCCACTTCCAAAGTGTGCTTGTACATTTGGTAGGGGAAGTAAATTCACCTCTTTTTTACCTCCCAGCAACTTAGCAGAAGGGCTATCTCTGCTGACTCCCACCTGCCAGAAACCATGCTTTCCCACTGCCACATCAGCTTTACGTCAACTTCTCTCTTACAGAAGTAGTTATTAGGTTGTACCCATGTAGGAATTAGCCTGCTTGCCTAGAACCAATATATTTAATGTAATCCTGCAGGAAAATTGGGATAATCTATCTTTCTTTTTTTGTAGTTGTTGTAAGTTTCAGAATACATTTCACTACCTGAAAAAATACCTGTCTGTTGCTTTCAGTGGAATCCAGCCTGTGTGACTCAGAGTGCACCCATTTCCAATAAAGCACAAGCACAGTGGTTTCTTTTATGAGCAGCTGCAGGTACACTTGCAGCCATCTACAGCTTAGATAAAAAAAGGTTTTTAGTTTTTCCCTAACAGAACGTACAATATGATTTTGGTTGCCAGTCCAGAACAAGCCTTTTTACTCTGAAAATGTGTAATCACGTGTATCTGCCTTGGTACTAGGAGTTCTACCTACACGATAGATATTACCTGCACTGAACTTCACAGTATGTGATAATAATTTGCAATGTATTTTTCAAGTATTAAAATTTTTTACAGCTAAGAAAAATGTTAATCTCTTGGTCACATGTAGGTGTACTATTCCTTTTCTGAATTTGGTATTTTAATGGATAGAAAAACAAATCAAAAGCAGGTAATTTTGATGCATTTTAAAGTAGATTAGTCGCTCCAAACAGGTCATCTTGGTGCAGAGGTTTGATTTGTTTCAGGATTTTATGTTTCATGCTAAGGCAGACGGAATTGTTTGCTGAAATGCTAGAGTGTTGACACTGAATCATTAGTTGCATTTGTTTCTTCAGCTGCAAAATTAAAAAATTAAAAATTAAAAATCTAGTTTTGGCTTTTCTTGGATTTAGGGATATTTGTTCAAATACACGTATTTAGTTTACTAAATTTATCAGGAGAAGGAGCATTCAGTTTTATTAAAAATGACAACAAAACTGTGCCTCCCTTTTTTGGATAGAGTAAAAATGCCTAGTGAGTTATCCCAGTGAATAGATCCCGGTACAATCAAATTTCAGACTAAAAAAGACTAAAATGACATCTAATCTTCTGTTAGCAACTCTGTACAAAATCTTTTGTCAGCTGAAGAATGCTGCACGTGAACTAAACAATACGCTATGGTTTTGCTTGCTGGTCTAGATGTGGTGTTCAGGTTCCCTCTGCCCATTAGCAAAGGTTTGCCCTGTGTGAACGTAATGGATGGTTTCTGTTTGATAATCTATTGCAAAAATCCCTTTCCGGTTTGAAGTTCCCCTCCCATTCACCTTAAAGTCCTGGTTTTGCAAACGTAGTGGTTTTATCAACAGCAACCATTTCCACTTAAATCCACAGTCGTGGAGGCATCAAATATTGGAGTAGCATCCTGGCTCTGCTGCATTTGTCCTTTTCATCCCTTTGGTTAGAGGCTTCCTCAACAGGACAAACCTGTGTCTTGAGCTGAGCAGATCAGCATCAGACAGCTGTCAGCATCTGACAGTTTTTGTTGCATCTCATTAAACGTGGACAGGACAAAGAATGCCCTGTTCACACTGTGTTTGTTCCAGGCATGTTTGTGCACTCTGGCCAAATTGCTGACCCTCAGGAAAGCTCCCTGAGCTCCTATCAGAATCTCATTATATTAATGCAGAGGTTTTGCCTTTGAAAGCAGCAATGAGGACTTGTGAGAAGTGCACACATTTCACAAATTCAGTCACTTAGGAATTCTAGGCAAGATGTGATTAATATTCAAGATAAAATGGATAGAAATGTTTTTATCCTGAAGGTGGGAGATAGATGGGTTAGAATTTTCATCTGCTGGAAGCTACAGGCAGGAATTTTCACCTGTAGGGCTAATACAAGTATCAAGATCAAGTAACTAAATTCATAGCTAGGTTGCCTGGCAAGTGTAGTATAAAATTAATGGTGGAAGAGCACTGGCAAGCAACTTTGTGGACTGGGTATCTTCATGCCATTCTAGTTTATGTTTCCTTTAGTGCAACAGGGAAAATGTGATGCATACCAGCCTCTAAAACATCTTCCTTTTACCCACAAATAAACATTGTCACTCTCTCTTTCTTTCCTGCTTAAGAGATGGCTCCCTGAGTGGCTTAAACGCTATGTTATCAGTGAGTGTAGCTTTCAGGAAATGTCCTTGCGTTTTTCTACCCTGCTCCCTGTGGCTGCTCTATTCCCCTTACCTACTGTAGAGCTGGGTGCCTGTTATCAGCAGAATGATACTCCAGCATGGGAATTTTAGAAAGGGCTTTCATACGCTCCACAAACACTCAAGTAGATGCCTTTTTTATTAAAAACCAAACCAAAAACCAGTAACAACACTGCATTTTTACACCCTGTGCTTGATGCATGGTTGATGCACGCCTGTGTCTTCCCCTGTGTATGTGGGAGAGCATTGTGGGGCTGGATGGCAGACGCTTCAGTTCTCAGAAGTACTTAAAGTTCTCTTTGACAGTGGAGCACATCTCTCATCGGTATATAATTGCTTCACTGTCTATATTTGCATGTATATTGCTGAACATCTTCTTGCATGTAAGAAAGCTATTAGAATGCAGGGCTGTGGCAGTACTGGCATAGTTTTTCTCCACTGTGTCGATAAGATATGGATTTTATCACAGTAACAAAAAAACAGGTTCCCTGTTAACTTAGTTTTCAACAGAGAGTGCTGTATACAGTGTTGCTTAATTGTGTTGCGTCAAACCCAGTGATGTGTCTTCTGGGTTAACTGTGCATTTTCTTCAGCACGTGTGTGCAAATCCCAATGGTTTTCATAGGCAAGTCATGCCTGGCAACTTCAGTTAGCCAGGTTCTAGCCCCAGAGATCTTTTATGTTGACCTGCTAAAGTGTAACAACCTGTAAAGGTGTGTCTGAGGCAGGAAAGGTACCGAGTTGGCTGTGTATCCAAAAAAAAAAAAAGAGTATCTGGACATTCCCTCTTTTTTGACAGTACCCCATGTCACTTCTGGAGTTCAAAGCAGACTCAGAGTCTTTAAAGCTTACCTGCTTTCCAGACATACTCTCCTCCATTCAGGAGACTCTACCTCTATCAAAGTAGAGCAAAAATGATCTTCCGGGTAGGTCAAGTCTTACGACTTTAATGAAAGAAACTGTAGACCTGTGTCTGACAGAGACACGGGGGACTCGGTTCTGTAATGTCCCTGAACAGTACTGCCCTAGACCAGGAAAGCAGTTTGTGCCAAAGCTCAGTGGGATCAGCAGCCTCTGGAAACTGGGAAATGTGTTAATAGTCTAAAAGTGGAGTACTGGGCACCATACAGTGCAGAGCCCGTATTTAGCAACTGGTGTAGGATACAAGGCCAGATTCTGGTCTTAGGCTGACATCAGTGCAATCACATAGAGAAAGAGGAAAGTCTATCTTGTGGTCATGGAGACTGAACTATCTGAATGACAGGCAGTGACTTAATCAAGGGTTTTCTGCTTATCCTGTTTCTTATATTGAAAATATTGTTCATATCTGCAGACATCCATTTAAATTGCTGAATTAAATAGTTTGGCATTATGGGCTACAATACTGTAAACCTCTGCCTTATTTTTTTCGGCCTCATAAATGAATGGTATTTCAGATATTCGTTCTCAGGAAATACTTCTGCTATAAATAAAATTGCAAAGCTGAGCAGGAAAAGGAGTTGAGATTCTGAAGCCAGCGGCTGATCCAACCTTTTTAATTGTATTTTGGAAAGCAGTGTTTATCTCTAGGTGTCCTACCAACACCTTCTCTTCTCAGGCTTTCTCTAGTTACTACACACGTTGCCTGTCTTTCTGAAGCAGATACACATGAATGTTTATCTGACACGAGGCTTACCCCAGCTCTTCCCGACAGCGGTGGGAAGAGCCATGGATCAAACAGCAGGTTTTCTTTGGCATTTCCAAATTAGAGAATCAGTTGAATGGTTTGGTCCTAAGACAGAATGTAGTAAAACCTAGGAGGATTTGTATTTGGTTTTGCATGTGTGATGGAATTTGAAAGCGTCCTTTGCTTTGCAACATTGGGGTCGATTTATATGAGGGGAAAGAACAGTCAGTTCAGGCCTATGGACTTAGCAAATCCGGTCATCCAGAATTTTAAGCATATGTTGTTTCTTTGTGAGCAACTCCTGTCACTTCAAAGGGGCCATTAGTTGTTGGTTTGCAGATGGTGATAACGACTTTAAAGAAGTTCTGCTGAACTGTAATTTTGCTTCCTGCTGACAGATATCACCACAGTGAGAACAATCCAGAGCAAAGTGGGTGCTATCGTCATTGTGTTGATGAGAACATTGAAAGGAGAAACCACTATTTGGATCTTGCAGGAATAGAAAACTACACATCAAAGTTTGGGCCAGGTAATTTGGTAATTTATGTTGCAGCCTTTTGGTCTTTTCTTTCTTCAGTTGCACATTCCACATCAGGGGCAGTGAATTGTGAACCTGTGTGATTTGTCTGTAGTGACTTACTGGAAGGAATAGGACTGTGTGAATGCTGCAAGATAATTACTGATGAAGGTGGTATCACAACAGAGTGGCTAATGTGCTGCAAACCTGCTTTGAAGTACTTGTTTGTGTAGCTAAACTTGGAGGTGAGCCTAGGAGAACAATCTTTACATCTAAATTATTAAGTTTAGTCTATGAGTGAGGCAAGGACTGATTTTTGGATGTTGGAGCGCGTTCCCAAGATGATACCAGCATGTATTTTGTACTCACTGCTGACCCCAAAATTGGAGAATGTGGGTTCATACCTGGAATCTTGGCTCCTGTCCCCACATTAAAGGGATTTGGATTTCCTCCCTTTCCCTGTCCTCTGCCAAGATTTTGCTGTTCCACTCACAGTTATTTTGGTGAATTTCAGATAGGTGATGACCAAAAGAAGGTAATGTAACGACTTTTACACGCACACCCCCCCACACACATACACAAACGCACACACTCTTATATACGTATGGGTGTATATTTGTGTGTGTATTATTTACTAGTCAGAATTATTAAATGTAATTCAACTAGACAGCTATAATTGCATTCATTTCCTTAGGAAAAATTCACTCTGCCGATTAATGCTATCCCTGCCAAGTGCATGCTACTAATTAAAATTTTGAAATACTAGATGACTAACTCAGCTTGTTATTTCCTAGGATCTCCTCCAGCAGCTCAAAAACATGACCCACCAAGCAGAGTTGTGAATCAGACTAGATCCCGTTCTCATGAACCTGAAACCTTCCATGCTCACCATAGGAAATCTCAAGTGGTGGATCCAAGCCACATCAATTTGGCTGAGAGTTCGTATGCCAAGATTGCAGAAATCCAACAGAGGCTCCGGAACCAGGACTCAAACAAGCACTTTGTGAGGTCTCCCAAGGCCCAGGGCAAAAATGTTGCCCCTGTGCATCCTGGAAGGGCAGTAAGAAATAAACCTTTTCAAGGGGCGCCCATGCCAATGGCTTCCCCAAGTGCACGAGTGGGCCAGAATCTTCCTTACCTCCCCTTGCAATCTCAACAGGTTCACAAGAAGCATAAGCAGAGGGCAAAGGAGAACCACCAAATGTGCAAAACCTTTCAGTCTCCAGGGACAGTTGTGGAAAAGGAACATGTGAGAGACCTGCCCACAGTCATTTTATATGAAGGCCAAGTTGGACAAATGATACAAAGACATGAACACCACCACCACCATGAGCACCACCACCACTACCATCACTTCTACCAGACATAAAACAGATCCCACCAGCATCCTCCAAGAATCATCCCATATGAAGGAAATGCGTTCTTGTGATACCAGAACTAAGGCATTACTATGATTAATATTATTGTTACTCCATTAATATTCAGCTAGCATATATTTTAGAGGTTATATGGAACTCTTGAACCTTACCCTATTTATATGTTGTGGAACTGCATAGCTTACTTAAACACCTTGTGGATTTTTGTTTTTTTAAGTGGCTTGTAAAACAGCATACAGCCATAGCTTTTTGAGCTGTGATTTAATACAGGTCGTCAACGCACTTCTTTACGAGTACTACTTCCATTGTAGTAGGAAAGATACTTCAAACACTATTGCAGACATCTAGCTCACCAGTCTGCTCTATGTCGGCTGATCGCACACAAGCCTTTTATCAGGGGAGCAATGTTCAAAGGGTTGGACTCCAGAGATACTCAGAATAACAGAAAATACAAACAGCTGCTACCTCTAGTATTATTCAGATTTTATTTTCTTTTTATTGATTGTAATGTGCTGGGGGGGGGGGGGGGGGATTTTAATATACTGCATTCATGTAGCCTGTTTGTGTTCACATCCTTTCAAATTATCTTAATAATTACAAGGAAATATTAGCTATACTTGTCAACAGAGCTACATTTGTACAACTTACACTTTATTTTCTTGGAGATTCTTCACTGACATAAGTACAGTCTGTTATATACTGGGTAATATTTAAATATACTTCTTTTATTTTTGTTTTTTCTCTTGCTTACTCTCCGTTCTGTTTGGGGTAACCATTTGAAAAGAAGAGGATGTGAAATGGGGTTTTCAAAAGCATCGCTAGACTTTAGGGCTTGGGCCATAAGTATCATTCATGGGGGTTTGGGAAGGAGAGGGGTTGTTTGGGAGTTTTGTTTTGTTTAAATCCACAGTTCTTTGTTTTGAGAAAGAATTGAGGAAAATATACTTTCTCACTTTAAATGTTGGCAAATATATATAAAATATAAATATAAATATATATATATATAAATATGCACACTCTCAGGTACATTTTTGTTGTGTTTTAGAAATCTGTGGTTTGAATATTAACATTATAATTATTTTTTTCCACAACAGTGACTTTTTACAGATATATGCCATGGCATTTTCTTAGGTGCCTCCATTTTAAATTTCCCCAGCACCTACCAACTTGTGCTTCTCCCATTTTAGAGACAATTCAACATGTAAAAAAATATCATTCACAATCATTCTGGCCTCTTCTACTTTTTCCGTATCAAAGGGCTTCCGTTCAATGAAGGAAAATGAGACCACACTCACAAGACCTTACTGGCTGATGAGAAATTTGAAGGTCAAAAGCAAATTGGAAAAGTGAAAAAAAGGGTCAGTACATTCAAGTTTTACTTTCTGTGGGGCCCAGATTTGTAATACATTCAATTGGGTTTTGTACAGATCACCGTTTTGCAGGTAGGAATTACTGAAAAACACCTACATTGCTTTTGGAACTTTAGAGAACTCCTCACATGAAAACATAGTTGTTCTATAAACATATTTGCTTTTGGTTTTAATTATTTTAAATGTTGTGGTATTTTGTCTATAGTATATATTGTAAGATGTAACTATCCCACATTGTTATAAGCCCTTTATGATTAGGGTATTTTTTTTCTGACTAGAGTTTTGATCAGTCCGAACTGGGATATTACCTTACTGCTGACCAGTTTTTAGAGGGATGTTGCCCTTTCTGAGAACATGGAGACATCAACTTTTAAAGAAAAGTGGAAAGCCTTGCCTTCTTGTGGAATTGAAGTAGAATCACTGCTTTGTGGTAATTAGGTCCATCTCTTGTCTCCCAGGATCAGCAGTGGTTTAGACTTATTGTCCTCTTTAAAAAATCTGGTTTATTTTATTTTATTTTTTTTAGATGTCAACAGTGTGTTCTGTTAAATCTAACAAAATGTTTTTAAAATGTGTTTGATCTGTGTGACAACTATACTGTTCTGTTTATTTTTAAAATTCCTAAAGTCCAAAAATATTTATATGCAGAATTTTCTGTATTGAAAATATGAAAAGGCCACAAATTTGGTTAGTTACCACTGAGTTGTTCTAGTCTAAGCCTTTTTTGCTGCTTGTGTATCATTCTTTTTCAATGTATATATAATTATGGACTGCAAAAAAAAAAGGCATTTATATGTCTAGTAGAAGGAATAAGCTTATTTATATTATAGTGTTAACAAAGTCTGATGTATTCAAGTGACTTACGTTATACCGCATGCAAACACACAAGTGTACATTCCATCTAAGAAGGGATGCCATGCTATTCGGTTTGAAGATGTAATTAAAGCTGTTCTCTTTTCAGTAAAGCATATGCCAGAAAGACTGGGAGGTAGGAATTGTTTCTTAGTCAATTTTTTTAATGCAGATTGTTGCTGAAAACCAGAAAACTATCTGGAAAACCGGAGCGCTTTCAGAGCTGTGGGTTTTTCTAAGAAAGGGCAGCAAAGGGGCATAAATGCTCTTTCACCCAAAGATATTTTGCTGGAAAAGATAACAGCACCAATAACAAAATCCCATCGGATTGAAAAGCATGCAGTACTAGTTGTGCCAAGTGAACTCTGAAATGTAACACAACTGGCCATTGGTTACAACCTTGCATTAGTTCGTTTTGGTTTATTGTATTTGGACATTCAAAAGACAAATTCTGCCTTGCTCAAATTCTGTGAAATACAAATACATTTTAATAACGTGGCATCCCCATACTAAAACTTTACACCAGCCATGTATGAACATACAGTATCTAAATACTGTGTTGCAGTTGTGTTACGTGTATTAAGTGTGAATAACATGTAGCACAGTTTCTTTTCACAGAACCTTAAATTTCCCTATCTTTTAAAAATGTTTGCTTTTCAGTATTTTGTATAGTAAATATAGATGGTTTTGACTAAATGCTTTATTTATTTAACAGCAAAAACTGTGCCAAGAGAACCCCCTGTTAATTAAAGTTTTACTAGTTCAGAAAGTATATTTCCTTCTTCTTGTTGTGGATTTCAGGGGCTTATTGCAATTGCTGTCAGTGCTTGCAGATCCCACTGATGAAAGAGCTTGCAGTTTTGGGAACAGGATCAGGCCATAACGTATGGACCGGGTATGCTTTGGTTTTATATTTAAACTATCAATTTTCAAAGTCAATTTTTTTGTCCCCTGCTATTAGACCTGTGTTGAGTAACTGATTTTTCAGCTTATTATTAATTCCAAAAACCTTTTTTTTTAAAAAAATTGTATATTATTTTAAGTTGCTCAAAACTGTGGCTGAATCAAAATTTAAAATAGATTAGTTTCTGGTGAAACAAAACATTTCATTTCCAAGAAAAAGGTATTCAGAGTTGAGTCTATTATTACTGTTTAGAAGTAAAATGGAGTGGCATGAAGTAATTTTGAATTAAAACTCCAGGCTTTTCACTTACATTTATGTTTTTACACAAAACAATTGAGCAAAACTAAGCCGATCCCCAAATTTGCACTATTTGCTGAAAAAATTTCAACTGAAAAATTTTGCTCAGTTCTACCATCTGCAATTTTTGGGAAGCCCGGATTGCTAAGCTTTTCTCACAACTTCACGACCACCTAACACAAAGTAAGCTAAGCTAAGGATAGCAAAGTAAAATCTCTCTCCCAGTGAAATCTCTGGCAAGACTGCCGGATTCCCACTGGCTTCAGGGTGCCTACAATTTCATTCCAGGAATGTGGGTTTGAAGTCTACATAATGTGCAGACAGTGATTTCAGTATTTATTTTTTATGCATCTTACTGCTGATGGTTTTGTAGTAGCTAGTATTAAATGGAAGCTTTACTGTAAGAGATCAAGCTGGTAAGTTAATTAAGATTAGCAGCAAATACTGTGCTTTATACTCATGTCATTGGAGGACCTCAAGGCACTTACAAATATCTTCGAAACATCCCCACGTCATTTAGTCACCATTAGAAATTAAGACCTGGTTCTGCTGCTGGATGAAGAAGTACAGGTTCTCCTGGCATATTGGCAGACCAGCCCCTTAAGGCCATACCAAACTAAAAAGCCACATACGTGACCTCTGTAACTGCCTTCCTACTCTAGTCACCCTGAGCACAGAACAGCAAAGTGTAGCTGGAGAAGTACCTTAAAGGTGTATATGTGTGTGTGTGTGTGTGTGTGTATATTTGTACATGTATATGCATCCTCTGGCAGAAGTTGGTGAATGGCACAGGATGGATTTTGACAGAGGTGATCTTTTATAAAGGGCTACATACCGTGTATGCTCAACAGCCTACAAGTTGCCACATAAACATACGGAAACAATGCGTGCTTGCTGTTCTCTATATGTCATTGTGTACCTCAGTTATTGAATGACAGATTTCATTTGTATTCCAATTACCAGGAAAGTTAGGCCCCTTGGGGCCTAAATTATACTTGAGAAAATTCAGCATGCTTGAAAATTTGCAAAAACATTCACCATAATTTTTGCCTGGAGTATAGGCAAGAATGTTCATGTTTGGAAATGTGTCAGCTAATCAAGTCTCACCTTTAATTACCTTGATGCAAGTCATCAAGATCTGAAAATACTTTTTCAAACATGACTTATTCATGGTTTTGCTGGGAACCAAGTCATATTCAGCATCCTGTTCGTTGTCAGACTTCTTTTTTTTTTTTTTTTAAAATGTACCAAGCAGAAACATGTTTGAAAATCCATGAAATAAAAATTGAACTTAATGTGTTTTCTAAATAGCTTCTGGAAGAAGATTTCTCTTCTTTTCTAATGCACTTAGCAGCAAAACCAGCCTCAATTTATCACATAACGATTTATTTTCTTTGCGTATTTGACAGCTGTTCAGTTGATTTGACTTGGGAGGAGCTGTTTGGAGATTTTTTTGGCTTGTGTACATTTAAAATGTGCTAAAAATGGGCCAAAAGGAACAGACGTAGAAAAGCAAATAACTTTATATTGCAGTAGAGGTTGAACTGCATCTCATTTGAAGTTTGGATTATGTTTATTAAATAATGAGGCTTTCAATGATGCTTTAATTTACTTTTATATTTCTATATAATTCTAGATAATTCGATCCTACTGAGCTAAAATGATAGAAATCATATGGATGAGGTCTTGTAATTTCTTTTTTTAAAAATAGCAGAACTTAAGAACTATTCAGATGGATTACTGTGAGGGTTAGAGCCGTGAAGAAAGACTGGCAAGGGAAGGATGGAAAGATTTGAGAGGTGTAGGGATAGCACAGAACTGCCAAACAGAGGGGTGGGGGGAGACAGACAAGAGGCAGGAAAATACTGTACGGGGAAGCTATATTTGTATTACTTTTTTAATCTCTTACGGTACTTTTATTGCTCATAAACCAGCAACAGTAGTTCATAGAATGCTTGTCACTGGGAAAGCTTGAAAGACTTTCTAGAAGAGGTCAATCTCCAGTGAGCAGCAGGAGGCGCGAGGAAGGAGAGCTGTAGATAATCACCATGAGGGCTGTGGCAGAATAAGAAATGATGCCCCAGTTTCCTGGGTCCCTCTCCAAGCTGAGGGAAATTTTTTCAGAAGCAGAGGTGATTCTACAGATGTTTTCAATATTCTTTAGAGCATGTTTTGAATAGTAGCATCAGTTCTTTTTCTCTTTGATTACAAACATGCATAAGTTGGTCAAATGTTGCCCAAAGCTTCCATATCTGTCATGAGTTTTCTAAATACTAAGCACTCACTAACTATGCCTTGGAAATCTACTGACACAAAGTATAATCTTTATATCACAAGAAATGGTGGACCGGACCTATCAGTTGTCTCGTCAGCCTCATATTTCAGGGTCTGAGAGTAAGAAGTTCCAGGAGTTTTGTAAGAATGTTGAAGACATATTGTTAAGGGGCTTCATAAATTTGGCACTGGGCAAACATTAACAATATCAGGCATACTAGTAATTATGTGCACTGTGCTTTCTGGTTTTTATGACGTGCTTATGAAGTGGGGTGTGTGTCTTCCTTTGAGCGCCTAGTCCATACAGACAAAGCAGCTTGTAATTGCTACCAGCTAAGAGATGTACTCTTGGTGAGCCTGTACTTTGTGGATGAAGATATGGGGTTCAGATCCTTCTGGTGCTGAGTGCCTGTTCTTGCACTTAATCCTTCCCATTCTGTTCTATTCACGAAGTATAGCACGTTGAGGCTTTGTGAATTTTCTAATAAAACACCAAACAAACTGGGCCATATTTGTCTTCGTCTTCACAAATGGAAGCCAGAAGAGCCCCATGCATGTCTTGGAATTTGGACCTTCAAATGCAGTTTGCTATATGAGTCATCATTTTTTCTTGTACTAATTTCAGATATTTGATAAGCTCTTTTTATGGTTTACAAGTTTAAAAAGACAAATAAAACTTTGTAGATTAAAACGTTGGTTTGGAGGTTGTATTTTGTCTGTTCTCACTGGAGTTCTGTGAATGGTCTTTTTCTGTGGGCTTTAGCTTAAACCTGCAAAGTGACTTTGGAGTGGGTGTTTATAGTTCTTCGCTTGCTTGTTCACAGGATAAGACTGTTGATAGATGAATAAAGTGCCACTTGAGGTTGTTAACAACCAGGACTGGAACGCTAGTTCAACTAAGATAAACAGCAAAATGCTAGGGCAATTACCATGAAGGTCTCACTTGGCCAGTGCTGATTTTTAAAGTCGTAGATATGGTGCTTTATAGATACCCGTGGCCATGGGGTCTGGAGCTGTTTATTCCGTCCTTGCTCTGAGTGCTGCATGGACTCCTGTGCGGTGCGTGCCCAGGGCATCCTTGCATACTCAGCGTGCCCTTAGGAAGCAGGGGTAAGAAAATTGTAATGTTTCAGTCCGAAGCAATTAACCCTCTCACCCGGCAAGGAGTGGAGGAGAGGAAAAGCTCAATTAAAAAGACTCGGAGTTTCCAGTAAGTGCAAAAGTATGAAGGGAAGCAAAAAGCAGCACTGTGGGCCTCACATTCCTCCTGTCTCTTTACAGCCTTCTCAGGGAATATTTTTTACTTTTGATGTCTATAATCACAACTTCTTGCCGTTTGAGTATGCCATCTGTTAAGGCTATAGCCCTCAATGGCTCTGCACATGTGACTTCCATGGGTTTCAATGGAAACTTTGTGCAGCTTAACTGCATCGGCAGCTGTAAACAGAGGTACTTCAATTTACACTCGCTTGGAATCAGGGCCCTGGGGGACTCGTAGCCTGCACTGATCAGGGACAGGTTTTTATAAGAATTTTCCTGGTCTAATTAATGAATGGTAAAATCAATTGATTTAAAGATTGCAATGTTGACAGCCTCGGAGTCTGAAATACGGAGTCATTTTAGCTAGTGACTATGAATTAAAGGAGTAAATCATAATGTTTTCAGGAGCCAGGGCAAGACTTCCGTACCTTACTCTGCTAAAATCATTGTCACTTGCAACCCCTTGCCTTACAATTGAATCCCAAATTCAACATTCACAGGATACTATGCATCTGCTGACCTTTCTAACAATAGTTAATGAAGTTTATTTTACTTAGAGCCTTTGTTCATGTAAAGAAAATCCTCTGAACAGCAGACCTCACCACGAGCATCCTGTGTGCCCTGTTACGCCCCTCCCCAAGGATGTGCAGGATGGAGTCACTCCAAAGAAACAGTCCGAAATTTCTGCTTCCAGGCACACAAGAGGTACCGTCACTATGTCTGTAACACCGACAGAGAAAAGTGAGGAACCAAAGAAATTCTGAGGCAAGTAACTGTTCCTTTTCCTCAAGAGGGGCATCAGCGGCTTGTACTGCCTAACCACTCCCCGAAGTGCCAATACACTAGGTTTCAGTGGATGCTTTGGGACACAGGACAAGCGGGTGCTCATACTAAATAAGGCCTTAGATTCCAAAATGCTCTTCCATCCCTTTAGTCAGTGATAGGAAACGTTTGGAAAGATGTCACCGTGAAAAGAACTTGAACAAGACAATTTTTTTGCTGTTGACTCTCTGCTGTGCCCTTTCATGGGTTTAAAATCCACTTATCTAAAAGTGTGCAGTTACATTTTGTCCTTTTTCATCATTTAAATGCATCTTCTTGATCTGAAGAAATAAAAGCAATTTTAAAAATTAGAGATTTTGTTTTCATATGTGCTGCCAAGTCTGATACTGCAAAGTAACTGCTGAATTGGCACAAGCAGTTTGAGAGAGCCAGCAGATTTAGGAAGGGAGAAGATAAACCTTATTATGTTTCTTTGCCAAAGGAGAAAAGAAACGATATTGACTTAAATGTGGGAAATTTAAAAGGGGCCATATGTTCTCACTTTGTGCTTTGTTTCTAATAGATAGACAGAAATCTTTGAAGTGTGGATTGGCACAGTAGGGTGCATGCTTCTGTAGAGAAAAGATGCTAAATGGGGAGGATGTGAGGGGGCACATGAAACTCTATTAGCCATGCAACAGCAAAGAGAGAAAGGCAAATCCAATGATAATGTACATCTGTTTCAGGGAATTTATAAGCTTTGAACATTTTTTATGTGCAGATAAGTGGATCCTTTTCTTACCATAACTTAGAACTTCAAAGCAGATTGTGTGGATAATGCAAATTGCTGAAATATGAGATTTTCCTACAAAGAGGTTTCCAAAAAAGAAAAAAAAAAAAAGAATTAAGGCTAATTGATGCCACAGTCTTTTATGTACAGTGTAAAAACTCTACAAAAATTGATTTTTATGAACTAAGAAATTGATGAAAAAATATTGAAGTCTGCTGTTTGCATTCAGGGACCGTAGTTTGAAACTGAGGTTCTGTGAATTAAACATTTGTCTCCGATATCACTACAGCAATATTGTAACATAAATTAAGATATGTAGCCGAGCTGTAATTGTATCAAAGTCCGCCATGTCGTAGGAATGTAAAACTCATGAGTGTGGCATGATATGCTGCACCTGACGTTAACATCACTGTCAAGGTAGTGAAGCAGGAATTTCTAGGATATGAGAAAAAAACGATTACAAGAGACAAAAACTAATGGGGGGGGGGGAGGGGAGGCGGGAGTTGGAGGATACTGATATGGTAGATATTGGGAGCTGATGAATGTGTAACTTCTTAACTGCTCAGAAAAATGAGTCGCTCTCTGAACTGGGGGGGTTACATGGGGGATGCCGGCAGCGTTCCAGCTGGGAGATACAAATATCCCAGTTAAAAGTGCAAAGCTATGATACCATGTGCAAGAAGTGACATAAGCGAAGGTATTTTGAAGACCCTCATGTGCTGCAGAGGTGCCCCCCCTTCCGCCCTCCAGCCCCAGACTATGAAGACACTTTCCTACCCCCTGCCCGTGCTGCCATTGCTGGGCACAGGGGTGCTTAAGGCTCAGCGTGGTGCTGACCCCACAGGCAACCAGAAGTGGGAGCTCCCGCCTCATTGCTGAGTACTGTCCTCAAATTTGGCTTCAACCGCAGGCGTGGCACCTTCCCTAGATGTCTCTTTCCCGCTCTTCAGCCCCAACAGACCCCGTCACCGCCTCAGGGATTTTACTCAATCCTTGCACGGTCGCGGTCACCGCCTGTCATGGCGGGAGATCTTCTGAGGAAAGTGACAGGCCTCGATAAGCTGTATCCTTTCAGAGTTCTGTGATGTGTTTTCACACCCAGGGCTCGTTCTTCAGCCCCAAACACGCCCCAGCCGAGGTGGCTCCTGCGGAACCTTCCGGAAAGGCACCGAGGTGCCTTTCCGGAAGGTTCCGCAGGAGCCACCTCGGCTGAGGTGGGAAGCGGCAGTTGCTGCCAGCACAGCCCCGGGGCAGCACCAGCTCTGCCCCTCACCTCGTGATGGCAAGGATTCAGAGGGCCTCCCCTTCACCCTGACAGGTACTGTTGCCCTCAAAAGGGTGGATTTTTTTTTTTTTTTTTTTCAGCGTTTTATGCTTTGGAGGGCAGCCTTGTGACAGGGCTGAGTGTTGAGAGGCTGCGGGATCCATCCCCATGTGGTGGTGTCTTCCTCAGCACAATTAAACTAAACTCCTGTGAGGTAATGAAACAATTCACCTCATGATTTGAGCCCAAAGTGACCGGTTTAGCCAATCAGCAAGCCTTTTAGACACCTTTACCAGGTGCTTTGGGTTAATTAATCAGGCAAGAGGCTGGCCTGCAGCAGCAGTGGCACCCTGCCATCCTCCCCAGAAGCAATGGAGGCCCTCTTCCCCCATAGCTCCATCTCTCCAGGTTTGCAGTTCATCGGTAAGTGGGGGCCGCGCCGGCAGAGGGTTAAACTTGAGACAATCTCGTGTCGTCTATTTACAATCGTACCCCAACAGCAGGGAAAGGGTAGTAGGCAGCGATGTTGAAAAGAACAGCTGTATGCCATCAGACTAAAGATAGAAACATGAAGCACATGGATTAATTAAGTTCCCAAGTGGCAGTGTACAAAGTGTACAGACCAAACAGAACAGTGCCTTCTGCTTGTTTTGATCAACTCTGTTTCGATCACTTTGATGAAAGTAACTGCTTGATTTGTGGCTGCTGGGGGGATCCCTCACAGCCAGTGCTCTCAGACGGCCTCACTCTGTGGATGCTGCCCTCATGGCGAGCGGCGCAGCCCAGACACGGAGCCATTTCATAACCAGGGAGTGACTGTGGCTTCTGTTGTCTGCAAGTGGTGCCAGTCAGCAGCACTGAGTGTCCAGGGGGAAAAAAAAAAAAAAAAGGGGGGGGGGGGGGGAAGAGGGAAAAATGATTATTTTTTTTTATTTATTTACTTTCCTGCATTTTTTTTCCAGCCAGCTATAATGTTAGACACTTTCACCCTAAATAGGTTGTAGTGGGCATGCTCTGACCATCTTAAGTCCACACTGTTGTGCTAAGTTTTTTATTTTTCCTTCTCTGATGTCTTTCAGTCATTTCTTTTTTTCCTTCAGGGAGCCCCAGATGACCCTTGTTTTGGTCAGTCAGCTTGCTTCCTAACCGGGGTGTAGCTCTATAGTAACTTTTGATGTCGACTGCTTATGAGCCAGAACCCCCCTTTTTTTTTTTTCAGAGTTCTGAGTAGAAAATTACCTTAAGGATAAACAAGAAGAAAAAATTAATCTGAATATCATCTTCCATGCGGAAAATGAATTTGTGATGTTTCAAAGTCTCTTATGCTCCAACAGGAGGCAGAAGGGACACTTTGGGGCAGTCATCCCATGAGCCACTCTAGCAAGTTCAAGGGAGAAAACTTGGGTTAACTGTAGTTCTGCAGCACATTATAAGCTGAAGCTGGAGGGCCGTGACAGGTTTGAATTCTTTGCTTCTAATGATGCTCAGACAGAGTGAAAGATGAAAATGCTCAGTGTGAAGACATGCTCTTTCTTTCTTCTAGGTGTAATAGCTCCAAGTTTGCATTGCTAAGCTGCTTCAATTAGAAGCATAGGGCTGACTTCAAATTTTCTTTTATTCCAGTACGGCTTCCAGTGAACTCTGGAATTTAAATTTAACTCTATTTTAATTCCAGACTTAATCTCTCAGCTGAACCCTTGAGTTTTCAGAAGGTAGTATCAATTGATGGCTATTTCATTCCTGATCGCCAGTAATTAAATTATGATGAGATATACACACACATACACTTTTGTTTTATTGTGACCTTTCTTTCTGAAGTGTTCCTGGTTTAATCTTTAAACAGTCCCATTTTTCTTTCTTTGAGATCTAAATGCTCAGCCCACACTTGTTTAACACTGCAATCCACAATAATGGACTCCTTGAGGGAATTATGAATCAACAAAGCTACATCTTCATGCACAGGAGACCTGACATCCTGTAAGCTGTCAGGCCTGACTGTAACATACAGAACATATTATAAAGGCTGCTGTGCTATTCATGAATCAAGTAAAATGACTGCTATTCTTTACAGTAAGAGCCTAAATTGCTCATGTATTTTATCATGATTGAGTTTCATATCTTTACTGATAGAGAGTTAGACCCAGTTAAGTCCTTAATCATTTTGTTTGATATAGTAGTACTTCAATTAGCAATAAGAGTGTCAGCTCAAATTTGCTGTATTGGCCACTTGCAGTAGATTGCTTTTTATTTTTTTTCCCCTCTTCCTTTTTCACTTGCTGCTGAAGGAGTTTACACGTCTAGTTCCTACTTCTGAGCGCCTCAGGCAAGGAGACTAGTGTGTAGGTAATATTTTTAGATGAGGGGTGTAATAGCTCAAAGTGTGATAGCACTTCAATACACGAACTGGTTTTCTTCCTTAACTGAAACAGTAACTGCGATTGGGGAAAGATAAACGAGAGTCTGACATTACAGTGGTACTATGTACTATAGCTGTAGTGCCAAGCAAGAAACACAACATAGCCCTTGTTTTCTGGAAGGTTTCAGAGATGATGGAAAGATTTGACAGAAGTATTCGGGTCACTGCTGTGTAATGCTTGTCTGCCACTGTGGAGGAAACTGACTAGTTTCCTTAACCAGGGTTTCCAGCTACATGAGATCAGTTAATTAGGCCAGTAATGAACTGGTTTATTTAAGAAATTTCCAGAGATCACGATGCCTCACAAAGGTCCCAAGTCTGCACTAAATAAATATTACCAAAATAGGCTAGCAGGTGCTTTAGCTTAACATTACAGTTTTGACAGCAGCCAGAGCTGCGTGTGTTTAAGGCATGGGATAAAAACCTGAGCATTGAGAAGTTACTTCCCAAGGCTTCTCAGCAGTCAGAGCTTGGATTGAGGCCTACAGCAAACTGGTGATCCTGTCCTTTCCAAAAGTCCCAGTCCCTTGTGCTGGGCCGTGGTTGGATGATAGCTCTTGCTGTTATAATTCTGATGATTCTTTCTGCCCTTGTTGATGGCACAGTATTTAGTCTTCTACCTTCTACTTTAGTTTGTGGTTGTATTTTAGTCTTCTAGAAGAAAGTGGGATTTCGGGGGTGGGTGTGGGGGTGGTGTTGCTATCTCTCGCTTGGGGAGCTACGGAGTGTGCTCAAGCAAGATGTTGGGGTGTCAGAGGGTCCTGGCAGGGCTGCAAGGAGGCTACAAGGAGTGCTGGAGCAGCAGAAGCTGCAGCCTAGCCTCAGGGGCTGCACACCCTGTTTGCTGCAGCTCAGAAAGTCCTGGGGCTGGCTGAAACCATGCCTGGAAACAAGGCCCTTTCAGACTGGGAAAGTTACCCAGCCTGAACGCATTGATACTGGTAGAGAAGTGGGCTGCTGCTGCTACAGACAAAGGCGTAGCTCGTGTGAGGATCTGGGCATCTTAAACTGGCATAACTGCTGCTTGAGAATTTAATCGGCTTCCTTTACCTTTCCATCTCTCGTCTGCTGCTACACAGCTTTTACAAAACTGAAAAGGGCTTCTTGCAGCTGAGTTGGTACTGACAACTATTTCTTTAAGAATAGGCTAATACTTAATGAAAATATTTATGGTGATTTGTGACTTGACCAGGCCTTATTTCAGGCTCAAGAAAAAGGAGGATAAATATGGCTTATAGACAGTGTGCTTTTCAGTGTTTGGCCTGGGGAACAAAGGGAGTAAGCAGGATTTCACCTGACTAATCCTTATGCCTCCAAAGAATTCTTTTCAACAACATCTGATAGGTAGCTTGAAAAAGGTGCTGTAGTACAGTATGTAGGTGCCAGCAGCAAAGGGGGGGTGGGGTAGTGGTGGAAGGAAGTGAATGTGATGCTCCTAAACATTTCTCAAGAATGTACAACCTTCAAGCACAGCAGAACACTAAATTGTGGTGTTTCTATTACTATAAGTAATAAAAATCATAAACATTTTGATCCTGGCACTCTTGGCCAGCTAATAACAATAGTGAAACCAGAAAGATTCAGATGTGTCTTAGAGATCAACAGACAGTCCTCTAAGGTAGACTGAGTAAGGGCTTTGACAAGGGGGGAATCTCGCAGGAATAATGTTGAAAGCAGAGAGCAGAATAACAATGAGCATCAGGAGCACTGAGTCTACAGAGCAGCTGAATGCGGAGGTCAACAGTGACAGAGACTGAACTCCAAAAGGCAGAAATAAAAAGGTTAAGTCACACACACAACTTCATACAATCAGAAGGTGCTGCAGAAATCTGCCAAGTCTGTCAAAAACCCCCTGTACTAACAATGGTATTTTTAGGCAATATCATTCTCCTCAAAATCCGCATTAATTCACAAGGTTTTTTTCCCCGAGACTCAAAATATCTGCTGGAAAACCTCTTCCGTTCTTCAGCAAGTGCCTGTCAGCCAAGGGGAAAGGACTGATGCTCTGAGGCTTCCATTTTCAAACCTGGTGTATTTCAAGAGCCACCTCTGAAAACTCGGTGCTCTTTGATCGGAGGCATCCATTTTACTTGGTTGGCTCTAGCAGCGCAGATAATTGTCTGGATAACTTTTCCTATTTGGTTGTTATAAGGTCTAGACTACACTGCAAAAAGAAGCATTTTTAAGCACATTGTGTTTCTCTCTCTCTTTTTTTCTTTTTTTAAATCTAATGGATATTTTGTTTGTATAGGCAGAAAGAACACAATACAACCATATTAGCCTTGGTACCTACAAACTTGCCTGTTCTGCTGCTCAGTAGTGGTAGCAAAGACAGAAACGGTAGCATAAAACAGGTTCAGCTGTTTGTTTTGGTTTAACTGCTTGAGAGACATAAACTACCTTTCATATTTCTTCAGTGTTACAAAGTCCATTGACAGTCCACAGCTTTGGATTTTTGCAAGAAATTGGAAGGGGTTCTTTGAATTGACCTGTGTGAGTAATTTACTTTTTACTCTTGGTCCATTTTTAGCTTGGTTTCTGCATCTTTCAAAGTAAGCTGCAAACCATATCCTTTAGTGGAGAAGGGCTTTCTCAAAACCTAGGCTTAATAAAAGCTTGGTGCAAGCTTAACTGGATAATGGTTGTTTGCTGTTTAATGAAGATAGACTAACAAGGATTTTCTCTTGTCTCCCTGCAAACTTTGACCCAGATGAGATGGTACATTGTGAGCTAAGCTAGTTGGGTTTCATCCACATGCAGTCACATCTGTGACTTTTTGCAAAGCCATCTTCAAAACCCCATTCATTCACTTCTTTCAGAGACAGGCGTCGGCATGGTTTATGCCCAACTTAATTTTCTGGGTCAGTCAGAACTTCACAGGTTTGGATAAAATAAAAGCAAGGTAGACAAGGTTTAGCTATTAAACCCCTCTGTACCAATGCTTAGTTGTCTGACAGAATTAGGATCACCTGGGCTCCACTGGGTAATAAGACCAGGCCAACAGCCATATAGGTGCCACCTGGGCAGCAGACTAATAGAGGGCTCTGGGGAAGCTTCTGTGGTAGCAGAGGGCAGTTACAGGACTGGACACGCAAAACCCCATTCAAACTCCCAGTAAAATCAAATGGCATCTTTCCTTCAACTCTGGCAGAAGCTGGATCAGGCCTCCCATGAATTGTAATGAATAGTTATATTAATCCACTGCTATGTAGCTGTGAAAATCCTGCATCCCCTTCACTGGGATGACCGTGCAAGGCTAAATCACCATGGATATTCGATTGCATTCTGGCTCATGTAGCAGTAAGAGCATTACCAGGCAGCATTTTATCTAAGACGAGTGCTCTCTACAGTACTCACAACAAATCTCAAGTTATTGAAACTCCAGTGATTAAATGTTTTACAGACCCCTGCAACATCAGAAGACTCTGTGAAATAGGCATGGCTGCTTTCAATATGATCTCATAGGGATCTGATTACCATTTTGGCTCTCTTCTCACAGTCATTCAAGTGGACCTTCAAGGAAGTGTAACCCTTTCACTTTCAGACTTTCTTGGTATGCAAAACACTTGCTCAAGGGTAAAAGCCTTAAGTACAAAACCGGTAACATTGGAGCCAAATAGTCAAACCTATCGTATCTGTGCTGGTCTTCTAGCACAATACAGAAAGAAATGAGGTAGCTATACGTGTCATTTTGGAAAATTTCAGGCCCTAAACTGAAAATAAAAGGTCTCTCTACAGCAGAAAGTCTGGGATAAACACATTCCTGCTGAATCAATTGTGGTAAATGTTGGACATATGTTCTTGTGTTGGCACCAATTATTGATAAAATTCTGTTTGAAAGGAGTAGCCGACACTATGGTACGAGCAGAGTCTACTCGCATCCAGTTGCTTAAAATGTAGTTCCTGCAGATTAACAGTGTGACCAAAGTTTTCATTCCCCTCCTTTTGGAGCAGGAACATTACAAATGCACATCAAAGAAAATGAGCTCTATTCTGACTTACAGTCTAGGCATGTTCCTGACAAACCACATCTGATGAAGAGTCTTAAAGAAATAGCACAAGCAACACTGCCGGCAGCAAAACAACAAAAGGGCTGGCCCCTTCCACCGATGACGGGAGGCTCGTTAATCAAAGGATTTTGTACCACGGAGAGGAACTGTGTGCTTTACATTGAAGCAATGCAGTCGAATAATACATATGCAATGACCTAGCTAGGCAGCATTCTAACAAATCCCATTTAATTACATATCTTTTCCTCTCATGATATTCTTCTCAGTTCCACTGCAGTCTGGGCAATCAATAACAAATGTTCATTTTGAATGTCTCTATTCTCTAGCCTTGGACTAATTATGCACATTCCTACTGCCCTTATAAGGACAGGGTAGCTCTTCACTTCAAACAATGAAAGAAAACATGCAAAGAAAACCTCCCTTGCTAGTATCCAAAACAACAGGAACAGAAATTGTGAACCAAATCAAGTGTTACCTATTGTGGTGTGCAGCACCTTCTGATAAGGAACAACTGGCCTCCTCCCAGGGTTATTGGCACTTTTTGTGTCTATTACAGTGCTGAGCCCCATCACCTTTGATTTCATGACCAGAGCGAGCTGCTGAGTCGAGCATCCGCGTAGGAATCGGGACTGCTCTGTTTTATTGCTGGCTATTTGCTATCATGGCCAAACCAAATAACATCTCTTATTGCACAATTTCTTAATCTACAGCACAGGAATGACCATGCTTTTCTAAATCCCTCTGGGTGACCTGTGAATGAAAAACACAGCACATGCACTATTATTATCAGTATTACTGAGGTGATGCTGGGGGTCATGACACCTCGAGTGTGTAAAAGTCACAGGTGCGAAACAAATAAGCTCTTCATTTAAAGTCTGTGTGTTCCTTCAAGCCACTGTAGTTTAGGCACTGGTGCCCATATTTAACAGACTGCAATGAGGTGTGGCTTGTTTTTTTTACTGGGAACAAAACATTTAAACAAGTTTGGTGAAAACGGCAAAGATTTTCACATTCATGGGGAAAGCAGTAGTATTTCTTTAAGGGGAAAAAAAGAGCAAACTACAAGTTCCCCTGGTCTTGGCAAATCATGAGGCGTTTTTCATTTTGTAACATCAAAGTCGGCTCCTCTTCTTTGATGTCTTCGCATGCTGTTTAAGGTAAAGCATGAATGAAGAAATGTCAATCTGCAAGGTGTCCATGTAGTTTATGCTGAACACTGAAGAGGACTTGTAGATAAAAGGCAAACACAAGGTTTGATAATGAATGTCCAACAAGGAGGTGTGCATATCTAAAAGGAAACACTCAGCTGGAGAACAGCTCTGCAAACCTTAAAACTCTGCTTAGCCCAAGTTTAAGAGATTAAGAAAAAGTGGATTTTTTTAAAGTGTGGAACCAAGACAGGAATTCCATGAAAATCCTTGTTGTTTTATGAGAAATGAGTGTTCTTTCAATGGTTTTACTTAACAATCATAAATGCACCACCCCCTGTGCTTAATTTGACAATGTGTAGTTTTGAGAAGATATGGAGTTAATACTGGGAAAAGCATCAGAGAAGAAAGTACAAACCAGCGCAGTATATTCTGGAAATTTATAGCGGTCGCTTTGCGGTGTCTCGCGTCTCAACACTGGCAAAAGTTGTATGCTGGATTAAACAAAGGAAGGCATCAATTATTTAACTCAGTTTGTACCTATGATCTACAGACTGTAATGGAATAATAGTCACTTGGGGAGGCTAAGCAGTTTTGGGATGAAGTGGCATTTGGGTGCAGAAAGCACCTTCCCCATTTTTCAGTCACAGAACATTTAGTGATGTCACTAGAAACCTAGCTGTAGAAGAGTGTGTTACTACTATATCGCCCTGCTGCTTGCACTGAAATTATGTTCCTATTCATTATTCCTGAAGCTGGTGAAAAGGTTGGTTTGATGAACCGTGTGTGTTTTGCTTGATTTACTCACAGAGCAAGTGCACCGGGCGTGCTGCCCTGGAAAAGGAGCACCCATGGGGGCTGTGATGGGAGCTCGGGCTCTGCGCCAGTCAGTCTTTTTCTTTGCCGAGACAGCTCTGCAGGGTTCGAGTCTGAAATATGTCAATGTCTTAATACTACCATCTGTCTGCTAGAAACTGGACTGAGACTGCAAAATAGTTTTGATTAATTAACAGGGCATAAAAACCCTGCAATGGGTGCCTGTTGCAATGGGGTGTATCTGAATAAGTAACGCATAAAGGTGAGTTTCCAGACATAGCCAGGCTCCCTTTGTGTGTATTAACCTGTATGACACTGAAATAAGTCTTGCCTATTAGGATCAGAAATATTTGTCAGAAAATAGAGATGACCGGATGTTTGATGTGCAGTAGTTGAGGAATGGATATCCGCAGGAATCCACAGAAACAGGAGGTAAAACTCCATACCTTTGGTCAAGGCACTTAAATTATTATCAATCTTTTCTTTCTGGTAGTTGGGAATAATTTTAAGAAAATAATATTTATTAGCCCTTTGCAGATGGGGAAGAGACAAGCGTAAAAATGGAGTGACTTTCTGTTTAGGAAAACATATCATTCAGAGCTGCCCAAAACTCCCTGGAAACTTTGCAGCCTTGGGATGCTAAGTCATAAAAGAAAAATGCAGGTTATAATGCATGGGAACGTAGGTACCTTATCTGTTTTCATTCCTGTGGGACATCTTTCATTCATGTGGGACATCTTGTGAGAAGATAACAATATTAGTAGAGAGGATGCCTATATTTTTCTCTGGAAAGCTATCTACGACTCCTATGAATCGTGTCTTCTATTTCTTGAAATTTTCTCCCTCTCTTTTCTACTTTAACAAAATAATGTACACAGAAAAAAAAATAAAATCTGGATAAAAGATGATCTTTTCTTTCATATAGATCTGCCTGCCAGATTCAGACTTGTTTGGCTGAAGAGGATTAGGTGTGGAAGAGGCTCAGGGAAAGTCCAAAGTCAACAGCCAGAAATATTTTTTTTCTCAGTTAAGGTGGGGCAAAAGTGAACAGAGTTTATCTGATTGTGAGTAGTGTGAGCTGGCTCTAATATATGCTAATTTTCGGATTCATGGATATAGGAAGGTGAGATCTGGCCTCATTTTGAGATTCAGCTGTTAAATTTTTCTAGACTTCGATTTTTTTGAGTTTTGCCATCAACCTGCACGTTTCAAGTCCATTAAAGAAATGCCTTGGAAGTTCAAGAATGGGAAAGCTTCCCTGCGGATGGTGTGCAACCGTGCTATCCTTTGGAGAGCTCTTGGAAAAGTTCCTACTGAGTGCCATTGTGCACAGGTAGAACTTCATTGAGATCTCCCCTTCCAAAGCTCCAGGACCTTGTTTTGGTGTTTGAACAGATGATGGGAGCAAGAAAGATCTTTGTGCCACAGTGGGTACAGGAGCAGAACCAAAACTGACCGTTGTATAGGAACAGAAGGATAGAGGGCTGCTTGTTTATTCTCGCATCAAGCTCTCCCAAAGTTCAGTAATAAAATCTTGTGCTTTCAGGTTTATTTGCAGCCGCACAGTGGAAGAAATGCTTTTGTAACAATCTGACTCATTAGGCCAGAGAGACTACCCATAGCAATAGGAGCAGCTGAAATAATGTGTCTTGAGCTAAGCTGGTGTGCAACATCTGAGATCTTTCTCCTCAAGATCTAAAAGAAAAGATCTAAAAGAAATGGCTGAGGTCTCTTGTTGCCATTCAAAATTTAGGCTTAGATTGAAGTCCAATTGGATTGGACGCTTCTTAAAAAAAAAAAGAGAATAACAATGTATTAGAAAAGAGATGACAAAAATATTCCCAAGACTTCTTCAAGGACTTAAGACATATTTCTCATGCAGTGAGGGGATCCCACATACCCTCAAGTCCATTTTAGCTACCTCTGGTGCAAGTAGCAGAGAAGTTGTCACAGAATGGAATTCAGCCCAGCCTGTAAATCCCATCTGGGCCACTGAGCGTACTCAAGTCTATGCAAGCTTAGTACTTAGTACTCAAGTCTATTTCAAGTCATGAAAGCACTCAGCCGCAGCCAGGCTGGGTTAAGGACAATTTGGTGGTCTAAACACAGCCACCACACCTCTCGTGACATTGTGGATATTTTCTTCACTGTGAGCCACGCTAAATTGCTGACGGATTTGATCCACTATTCATAGAAACTCTGGTTCCAGCAGACAATAGCATCAACCTTAATATGGCATTAACAGAAGTGAATTTTTAATTCAGATTTTTTAGTTTAAAGAATTGCAGCTACATGTAACTGTGGGCTGAAACTGACACTATTTTGTCTGAAGTATCTTTTTAGTCAAATTAAGTCCCAATCTCATGCAGTCTTTACCTTTGTGGTTAAACTGTTACAGATACATCCACATTTGCTTATTTGTCTGGTAGATATCCAAATATTTGTTGGGAAATATAACTTTTGAGAAGATGGGTTAGCTTTCAAGCTCTGAGTCTTTTAAATGTCATCTCTGTGAAAACTACTGACAGTCAGTAGGTGGAGAGTTAGTATTGTCTGACAAGGATATTCGTGGGGAGCAACTTCAAAATGCAACACAGAAGAAAAGAATTTCAGGACTCTCAAAAGACTCTGGAAGCAAGAAAGTTTTACCCCTCAGTACTTGTGCATAAGGAACTGTATTTGTTCTATGAGGCTTAATCACTTTGTTTTGTTACGATCCTCTCTCAATTCAATTTCTGCAGACACAAGGTACTGAAATAGGACGGGCAGGTAAGGGGTGATTTTGGCATTTGAATCCTGAAAAGACAGAACCACCAGTGGATTAATTTGTTCAAAGTATGTTCTCTCTCGGGCTGTTGGACTGCATATTCTTCAACAGGGTGCCACGCTGCTTCAGCTTACAGCTGTGATGATGATGATTTATTTTTTGTATTGTGTGTACTGGAGTTGGATCTAAAAGCCCTGTTCAGCTTCACTTGTGCGAGGCACTTCATACAAATCTTATGCAAAGATAATCCCTGCTTAGTAGAACAGATCTGTTACAGAATGACTTTTCTGTCGTACTCTAGCTCTGAAATTCAGGGCTGTTGTCACAGGAAGGCAAATGTCTCTGTGCGATAGAGAGAAAGGTGGGGTGTCAAATGGATCTTTCTTACATTTTCTGACATATATGAGATGCTGAACACTAGAAGGTATGTGACAACCAAAGCTTCCCCCCCACATTTTGAAACTTTCCACGCATTTAATCCCTTTTATATAAATCTTAATTTTTTTAGCCTTAAGAGCTTTGATCTGTTTTGTCACTCCCTGTAGAACAGCTGTGGTTTTGTTCGGTCCATCCTTTTGTTCCTCTTGTCTGCTTTACACCCTTCTGTCTTTATATCTCCTTCCTTGTTCAGCACAGTGTCATGTGTTGTGCTTCCTGAACCTGCAGCCTCCCTCCATGCTCAAAAGCATGCCTGTTAGCTGAGCGTACAAACAGTGACCCCTTTGCCAGTTCCCTGAAAACCTGCTGCAACTGCAATGCAATCAGCTCCTGGGGAACGCTTTGAACAGGAACCAGCTCTGGCTCATCCGCTGCACGTCGTCTCCAAATGGTTTGCTGCTCTGCTCGGACTCTAAGGCTCTTTGGATCTACCTCATATGGTGCAGAAAACTCTGACAGCACTTGACAAGCACTGACTGGTAACAGTAAGAGGAGTCTTCAAAGAGTTATATTTACATGTAAAAAGACACAGGGACATTTATGTATACCAGATGGCCCAAAGCAGGTGGATATTATAATGCAGCTATGGCTTACTGCAATGCCAGCAGAGGAGACTGCACGTTGTTACTACAGCAGCACCTCAGGGTCCTAACCTGGGCTGTGCTATGACTCCTGTTTTACTGGCACTGTACAAATGTATCATGTCAATCACTGACATGAAGAGATCACAATCTAAACAGACAAGATAATTACAGAGTGCAGTAGACACAGAAAGACTTTCAAGGGCCCTGAAGCCTGTCAGAGGCAGACTTGGGGCTCCAGCTCAAAGGCATCTTAGTACAAACTGAGCCTCTTAGTCATTAGTCCTTGCTGCTGTTGACTAAATTGGCTGTTTTGTTTATTTGCCCTGGATCCCTTAGCCTGCAAGCCCCAGCCCCTTCTGTAAGCAAAGGGACCATTAGGGACCAAACACCTTAATCTTTTAAAGGCTTTGGGTATCAGTTCTGAAGTTCCTTGTCATGAAAAAAAAAAAAAAAAAAAAGAGTCTTCAAAAGGGACTGATTTGGGGCAGCAGTGAAGGTACGAGACTTTGATTTTATGTTATACAGCCAGGTGGATCTGGAAGATTTTTGGCACCCTTTGCACCACTAAATGGACTGAGCCCACTGGATGCTGCAGATTGTGCTAATGCTCAGAGACCATTCAAACCCTCGTGTGGCATTCAGTGAGTATGCTAAGCCTGAAGCACACAGAAATTTCAGACTTCATCTGAGTGCCTCTGTTTGAGCTTCCTCAATTGGTGTGTAAATGAAATACAAAATGAGCTCTAGAGGAGAAACTGGGAACAATAGGACAGTGAGGGTAGAGTCTGTCGTATAGAAAAAAGTTCAGTGAGTCCGTAGAGAAATGTGGTGCATTGGGCAAGAGCTTCTGGAAAGGGAAGTCCCGCCCCGAACCCGCCGCAGTCCAATGAAGTACCAGTAAGCATATGCACATCAATACTTTGATTTTCAAAAGACCTTTTCCAAGGTTCCACACAAAAGGTTATTGAAGAAATTACATTGCCAAGAGGTTGGTGGCTAGGTTATTTTATTGAAAATTGGTTAAAAACCAGGAAATGAAATGTTTGGCTTAAAGGTTACTTCTCCATTGCTGAAGATGGAATGCTAATCTAGAGGCACCACTAGCCTAATCCAGTATTTCTTATGTTCTTGAATCAGCCGCAGTCTCTTTTCCAGGATAAGTCTGTAAAGTGGCCGTATGAATGTCTTCTGCATTACCCAGAAGCAACTGGGAGCGTTCTGCTCTTTGTGTTTAGTAAGGAGTGATTTGCAAAGCCGATTAGACAGAAATAGAAAGAGATAACTTTAGTCTATCTTTGTTAGCCTAGAATCATAGAATACCAGGTTGGAAGGGACCTCAAGGATCATGTGGTTCAATATTTCTTGGCAAAAGCACAGTCTAGACAAGATAACCCAGCACCCTGTCCAGCCAAATCTTAAAAGTGTCCAGTGTTGGGGAATCCACTGCTTCCCTGGGGAGATTATTCCAGTGGCTGACTGTTCTCAGTGTGAAAAATTTTCCTCTTTTGTCCAATCAGAATTTCCCCAGGAGCAGCTTGTACCCATTACTCCTCGTCTTTTCCACGTGACTCCTTGAAATTAGGGAGTCTCCATCTTCTTTGTAGTCACCCTTTAAATACTGGAACAAGGTGGCAAGCCTTCTTTTCTCAAGGCTGAATGAACCCAGTTCTCTCAGCCTTTCCTCACACGTCAGGCTTCCCAGGCTTTTGATCATCTTCATGGCCCTTCTCTGGACCCTCTCCAGCCTGTCCACATCTTTTTTGCATAGTGGGGACCAAAACTGAACACAGTATTCCAGGTGTGGCCTGGCAGGTGCTGAGTAGAGTGGGATAATGACTTCTTTACCTCTGCTGGTGATGCCCTTGTTGATGCAACCCAGCATCCTGATGGCTTTCTTTGCTGCCACAGCACACTGTTTACTCATGTTGAGGTTGTGAATGGAGAGCCTAACTTAGAAAATTCTGAAGTAAACTGTAAGTTCCAGCCCCGTTGGATCTGGGTATTGCTGTCTTGATCTTGGAGCACCTGGCAGCTAATTTACGTGTGGAGAGACAGTTCATTTTCACTGTTTCTAAATTTTGGTTTAAAACTGCATTAGACTGTGTAGCTTTTTACCACTGCATTCATTGTATGCCTTACTGAAGAAATAATGGGCAAATGAGCTGCTGGAGACCCAAAAGGGATGATTGTAATTTTAAGTTTATTATAAAGAGAAAATACATCTGGAGCGATCAAAGGTAAAAGCTTTGCTCTCCGGAGCAAAAGCAGCCCCTATGATGAGCAGGCATATTGTGGCACACCTGGAGGTGAGCCGTGGGTCGGATGCCTGAGTCTTATTTTTTAAAATTTCCATTTAGAGGAGGGAGTAAAAATGAGAGCGAAGCCAAAGGAGGGGCAGGAGCTGAAAGGAAATAGAGTAGTGATTAAAACAGACCGAAGGATTCCATCTCCAGCCGGCGCAGCTTTGCTGCTGGGTCTCACATGCTGCCACAAGTTTTCAAAACCAACAACAACCTTGTCTCACTACAGAAGGAATAAAACAAATGTTAGCTCCTGCTCAGTCTCTCTCTTGGAACAAGAATTTTCAGTGTCAGTCAAGCTGGGTTTTTTTTGACAGAAGCAAGATTTTTCCAACATGTGATGGAAGTGAGGGGGAGTGATGCAGAATCAGCTTCCTTGTAATCTGAGGCACTGGGAACCGTGTTAAGTATGTTAGCCTCCCAAAATGGGAGTCTGGGAGACAAGCAGAGCAGGAGCACATGGTTCTGTGATACCGAGGCAGCTGGAACTGTAAAGAAGAAGTAGTACTTTAAGGAACCTTGTGCCCAAAATGGTCATTCGATATCACATCGTATCATGAATAAAGAGAAGAATACCCTAAGTAAGCTGAACAGAAGAACAGAACGTCCAGAGCTGTGACTAGAGGTCTTTGAGATTGTAGGAGACAACTGAATTGAAGAATTGAAGTTACAGAGAGTATTTGATATCACAGAATGCCAGTGAAAACAAAGATAAGAATACAGCTTTATTTGTGAGTATTAGACGTCTTTGTGCTCTTGATGTATTTAACAGTTCTTGGGTAAATTCAAGCAGAGGCAGCATTCTGTGAGCCCATAGTACAAAACCAGGGTAATACTACGTTCCTTGTAAAAGATGCACGTGAATGTCAGGTAAGCTCCTTCAGGTCCAGCAGAGAAAAAGCTGCAATAGCGGAGAAGTGTGATGGAATTAGAAAATACCTGCTCAGGATGATGGATCTTTAAGAGAATTGTCTTTTCCGATGGCTTCATTCCTTAAGGCACATACAAACCAGGCGCCTGAGATATGTTCTGGGCTGCGATGGGATAAGAATCCAGAAGGCGGACAGCTTTCTACGGGCCTCAGCTCTAATCATAAAGGTGCTGTCAAGGAAGTTTGGGTTAGCAGGATGGACTGCAATGCTGCATAGACCCTGTGTTGTATTGGAGTCTGCGTAACTCCAATTTACCCTGCTGTGCTGCTCTGTGGAGGGTCAACGGCCCTGGATGGAGAGCGCCCTAGAGCAATCTGGGTTTAAGGGCTTAAGTACATCTTGACTGGAGTGAAAACAGTGGTCTGTTTTCAGCCTGACCACCCACTCCAGGTATTTCTGCAAGAAGGAGTACTGCTAACAACTAAGTATCTGACAGTGATAATAACTGGGATATTGCATACTGGACATACCATGCCTCCCAAAGTCAATACTTGTGTCTCATCAGTGCTAGCAGCAGTTCTGGCTCCCTGCGCTCTTTCTGACTTCCAGTGTCTGAAAGCAGGCTGACAAGAACTAAGCAGGTCTGTTCTGGTGCTTTATACCCCCTGATTCTTTCTCTTTTCATTGTGCAAATGTCATGTCAAAGAAAAGGAAACATCCATCCACCTTTAGGCTTGGAAACTGGGGGAGGCATTCAATGAAGGTGTCACAATTTAAGTTCCAGTTTAAGTCACAGAATAAGCCTAAAATGAGGCCAGAGTGTTCAGGAAAATCTTTGGAGATATTTTTTTCTTTAGATGCGTTGTAACTTGATATTAAAGATGCTTCTAGTTCTTCAAGTACAGTGGATGTAGACTTCCAAATCATTTGGCTCTATTCATGCTGAATTACTGCCACATGGAGTGGAAGCCAGTGAATAACTCTCTTCCCTTACTCTCCTCTTGTTAAGCCCCCCTCGCCTCCCGCCTTGGTGTAAGGAATACAGCACTAAAGTTTCATCAGGTCTAATGAAGTCTTGCCCTTTACAGATCCAAATTCACCTCTTTTTTCCCTTCTCTCTGAAGCACTTCTTGGTAAAACAACCGAGCTGAATTAGGTTCTATTTTAAAATGGTCTGCCGCTGACAGCTTCAGTTCCACAAGCAGTTGAAAATGGCTGGCAAACCTTTATACAAACAGCATGCAAAACATCACACAAAGCCTAGGGAAAAATGGCTTTAGATGTAGGGATTATAGAAGAGTGAATACAATTTTAAGATAAAATACAAGTGATTAAGTTAATGATGGATAATTTCACCAGTTTGAAAACTATAATTAATAGGAATTAATTGTATATTTAGAAGTTTAGCATAGCTCCACTAAAAACGCTACATCAAACATAATGATATTGGAAGCCTATATAATGAAGAAATGATCCAGATGTTCATAAAAGCTTATAAAGCTTTAGAAAAAAAGGGGCTGCATGAAGAAGCTCTAATGATAAAAAGATGCCACTTGCTGTTCTGCTCTTCTTTTAAATACATCCTTTCTGAAATAATGATTATCATTTGCACTTTCATCTTAAGTTAAATAGCATATGGCTTTGGCTGATTAAAGCCCCCTCCTGGTATTAATCAGCATCTTAGTATCATGTTTCTAATGGAGGCAGCAGTTGCCCTGCTGATATTGTAAGCTTTTTAACAACATCTAAGTCTGTGGATCAGTGCTGCTGGCAAGAAATAGCTTTGAGCCTCCTATGTACAAGAGTATAGCAAAGATGTCACTTACAGGTGCAGTTTATATGAGCTTCTACAATATATCGTATTTTAAACGTTTGCTGAAACTTAAAGTTTAATAATAACCTTTAATAAGTAGTTATCTGTTTTTAAAAGAAAATTGGAGAACTTTTTAGCATGGTAACATTTGACACATAAGAGGCATCACGTAACCAGAAATTACATGCTGCAGGGAAGTGTTTGTGTGCTTTTGAATGTCTATAAATCATGAAGTCTGTCCGCATGGCCACCGTTCTAGCCTGAGCCCAGCCCAGCAGACATGCTCACAAGCTGACCTGACAGCTGTGGCACGGCTTCATGCAGAAATGATCTCAAACAATGGCTAAGATCAGTTTAAGAATGTTGTAGATTTGTCACATCATCACTGAAGTGCAAAGGGAGAACTGCAGGCAGTGCTGCGGTGGCAGCGTAGCTGCTCACATAAACACCTGGGGTGTGGTTGCTCGTTGTTGGAGGCACCCCGCTCCACCAACGCCAGGCTGGACGGAGCGCAGAAAGACCAGACTGTGTGATTTAATGGAGATTGTACTGTTGCCCGTCACAGAAACGTATAGAGACGGGGGGGCGGGGGCTGCTTGAGTCTGGCATTTCCCACAGGAACTCTGTCCATCCCAGTTGGCTGTAAGGCAGAAGTGGAGCCCTGGGTCGAACCACCGAGTGCAGGATGCTGTACCACGCTTCCTGCATCAGGTTAGGGTTTTCTTTTTGTTTGTTTCTCTTGAGGCTTGTGCTCATTTACCATTGAGATTTAACAACAGCCCCCAAATTAGTTACCAAACTTGTTTTGTTTGTGCTGAATGGTAGAACAAACAAACAAGCGTAAAACAGCAAGGAAACTGATGTTAACAGAAAAGTTCAATAAATCTTATTATTTCAGAGATTTTTGAAGGGAGGAATATCCCAGTAAGGCTCCCAGGCCAGGCAGATCTTCAGCACCTCCTTTTCTATGTGTGAAGCAGTTCTGAAGACTTGTTATCTTGTGTGTTGCAGTGATAGTAGAGTTTACATATATGGACATTTTTCCAGATCTGGTATTTCTGCCTTAACACCTGGGAATCCTGTTGGGCACTGCTTCCATTGGCTGCTTGATGTAGCTACCCTAAGGCACTGGGGATGCACAAAATCCTACAACCCTCCACTCCTTTTCTGTCTGGATTGCTGTATTTAAAAAGTGTAGCATGCAACGCTTCATTCTGTCTTACAAATAAATTTTAGCAAAGCAATACTATCACAACGCTATTGTTGCCACCTTCTCCTTCATTAGTTCTCATCTTTCTTTTCTCCCTTGTTATAGCAATATGTCCATCTAAAAACTTCATATATACCAACTGGACAAATAGTCTCTGCCCCTTTGTAAGTGGCTGTTATTAAACTAATATTTTGTCCTTGTCTTTTGGAGCTTCTGGGTTCTCTTGATATCACCGTCCACCACATTCAGGCTAATTATCTAATGTGACCCACAAGAGACTTGGATACTTTTGCTGTTTTGTTTCATTTATCTTGACCATTTTTCCTGTAACATATCCCAATAGCCATGCTTGTCTGCTGCTTCTGTCTCACAGGTTAATTTAAATTTTGAATCTTTGGCAGGTATGTTGGAACCTGAACTTTTTCAATTGTAAAAATACGTACAGTTCTTCTACTTACTTGCATTCTTGATTTTTAAAGTAATTGAAGACTGTGATTTTTAATCTACGATTTCCCGCTCTCCATTTTGTTTTAGAATCACCTTCATCTAGAAGCGGATCTCCAGGATCTATTTCTTTTTCTGTCTCCCTTACTATGTTTTCTTGAATGAAAATATCTTTACATCTTTATAAATAATATTTGCCTTATTGGTAACCATTGATGATCTAAAACCTTTAGACTATTTCTCTTTTGAATGCTGAAGCATATGAATCGTACTCATGCACTGAATACATAGAGTAAATTATGCAAACGATTCAATTTCTTTTTGTTAGTCAGAATTGGTGGTATTTGGGTCAATTTACTCCCCAGAAGAGCTCCTCTTGGCAGCTTAATGTCTTTTTATTTAGTTATTTGCCATCTGTAACTTGTTTCTGTTCTATTTCTTTATTGGCTATTGATGAGGTCAAGATGGTGATTTGTCAGTTGCTGCTGACCACCTGTTTTTCGGATCATCAGCCCACATGGTTGCCACAACATCACGTGGATAGTACAGAACCTGCCTCTGTCCAGGGGTTTACTCGTAATAGATTTCCTTACAAGCCACAAGGAAGTTCCTTCTGCCACTGCTCCCTCTCACTGCCAGCAGTGTGCCTGAGATCCCTCAAAGAGGATGTTCCAAAACAATTGTCCTCAAAGGCCATGCAAATTTCCGTCAGACTTTCCATAAGTAACAGGAGAATCTGCTTCCTGTTTAAGAAGAACCACTGACATTGTGTTTCAGTTAGCAACCAACCACACATGCCTTTTTGCAAAAACTCCCCTTTGATCATTACAGAGCCTTCATTTTTCTTCCCCGCTAATTTGCCATTACTCAGTTAAAAGAGGAGAATGTGGAGTTTCCACTGGCCGTGCATGTCGGGAAGTGAGTGGCAGCTATTGCACTGTGGAGTGGGATCTGCATTTGAGAAAAGGAAAATGGGGGCCACATTTCTCCCGGCTTTCTAGAAGAGAATTTTAGCAGTGGTATCACCGTTGAGTTTCTAGCAGCTGTGCGCATTTTCTAGCAGTGAGAATTATAGTTTGGGGACAGAAAACATAATCGTCTTGTAATGTCTTTTCCTTCCCCCCTCTTAATAAGAAAGTACTATTATTAATGATTTTATAGTAACATCTACAAACTTACTCTGCTAGTAAACAAGGTGTGTTTCTTTCAGTGTCATATATTTGCTCACAAGTCTGCCATTCAGCTACTGAATTTCACATAGAGCTGCTTCTACAGAGGAAGCAGAGCTGAAACTCAAGCAGCATAGAAGTTGTCCGGGTACTTAGTAGCTCCTTTCTTTCTGAATGCTTCACAGTCCAGTCCTTATATTTTTGTCTGATATCAGAAATAAACTTGAGGAATGAAATGTGCCTAATGGTAGAAGAATATGTGCTTGCAGAGTGTTTCAGCTTTCACTGGTCTTTATTTACTCTGGGGCTGCTTAACACCTGAACCTCTGAAGATGTTAGCTGAAGCCTTCCTGTAGGAACTCAAATGGCAGAAAGACAGCACTACTGACAACGTGCAATGGAGTGAGTTTACTTTAAAGTTCATTGTGCACATAGTAGTAAGAATCTGCTCCTCAAATTTGTTTTGGATTCCTCGTAACTTCTTCAGATTCACAAATGTTTCATTAATAATATACGCAATGGTCCTGTCAGTCTTAATGCAGAGTCTGCATAGCTATAAATTGTATGACATGACAATTATCATGCAATTTGGGGGTTTGGGGAGCTGTAAACATTATAATAATCTGATTTAAATACTCAGTGCTCCAACAAATTAGGCATGATTATAGAGTTGAGTTCTGCCTTGAATGTAAATGCAGTTTCATCCAACTCCAATAGCAATTCCATAAAAGTACACAGAGAGAGCATTTGGCTCATAAAGTATTTTTTAAAAGGGAAATGTTGTGTATATTAATGAACACAAAATAAAACCTAGGGGGAAATATAAATATACTTTGTGATGCTTATCTCAGGGATAGTTGTTTAGATTTTTCTGTCTGGAACAGCTAGCATTTCAAAAGCTAAATATTTGATTCATACAGTTTATTTTATTTATATTAGACATTCTCCACATGTCTGAAATTTATCCCTTTGCTCTGGGCCTGCATCACTTGCACTCTTTTCTTGTACAATGAAGCTGCAGTGCTATACAGGCCTGCATGGCCCCTCTGCACAACGGCAGATGCCACACGCCTGTAACAGGCAGGCGTTCAGTGTGTGTACCCGTCTGCGCTTCTCTGCGCTGCTGCTTGTCACCTGGAGTACTGTAGTGTGTAGGAGCTCTAATTGTGGGCTAGTAACACCAGATCTAGTTCAAAGAAAGAACAAAAAGTCAGTCCATTTGCCAAAAGCTGCCATTTCTAAGACAAGAAAAAGAGACGGATGTGGACAGGCAGGAAATAAAGAGAAGCAATGACAGTATTGATCTGTACGACTGTGCACTCCGCTGCGTGTCGTGTTTAGCTGTCTCCTTCACAGTGAGTGAGGGCTGTGGAGAGGGTATCTTTATGCAGGCTGGCTTAGTTTTGCACTGGGATAGCCGGCTCAAAGCTGAGGACGTATGAAGGATAAATTTCTCACTTGGGTTTAAGAGATAAAAGTGCCTGCGAGTAGCTGGAGCACAAGTCACGGCACACCTTGTGGTACCCCTCCACGTAGAGAAGGGACATCACAGCGAGTGCTATAAAGGTAAAACTGAAACAGATGAAAGCCCAGGGTACTACCGTAGACAGACCAGAGCTGTCAATAGCAATCAGAGTAGTCCCTAAGATACCCATTTCCTTCTCGCACTGCGTGCATACGCACACTCGCAACTTTCTGTCCCTCTCCCCATCTCCTTTAATGTCTATTAATGTCTGCTAGCTATGATGGACAAGCCTAGAAGTGCAGCTAGATATTTCTTCTAATCATCTGCAGCTGAAACAGCTGGATGAGTAGATCACTTTGGAGGTGATGCCAATGGCATGTATTAGACAGTCCAGCAGGGTGCGTTTCAGAACAGCACAGGCACCACCCGGCTGCTGAGACATGGTGCATTGCTTGTGCTGTGGCCTGAGCTGGGGCATTGTACACCATTTTAGCTGTCGTGCTAAAAGACTGGTAGCAACAGAAGCTAAAATGAATTAAGAATCAGCCCACTGCACATCTGCTATAAGCAGAAACATTTGCAGTGATCAGTCAGCAGTTTATTGGCTAAGAGCAACAACTGAGATAACTACAAATAAGTGGCTTTGCAGCCTTTTCTTCTAGCGTGTCTTTTGCAATCAGTATGAATTATTACAGTGGGTTTCAAGAGGTACACAGGAAGTTCAGCTAACAAGCAAATAGATATAAAAGAAAAGAATAAAGGGAAAGCCAACGTTAATGGCTTTTCCTTACCAAAGACAGCTGGAGTTCATAACTGTATCACTATTAGTCTGCCCAGTATCATTGTCAGTCCGAAGACAAAAAAATCAATGTGCTGTTTTCTTTTTTTTCTTTGACAACAGAAGAATGCAAGAACTAGATTAGGATAGATTAGTTCAAATATCTGGTCTGATGGCAAATAACATTGGGATCAGAGAAATGAAAATGCTGTATGAACTCTGGCCAGAAATTCCACATTTACTAGAAATCCAATAGTGCTGTTGTCTTCTACCAGGATGCTGGGGTCCTCAGTGCTGTCCTGACTGTTCATTATCTTAGGACATGGAAGAGACATTCGAAAGTTAAATCTTCCAGAGAGATGGCCCCCATTTTAGCAAGAATATTTTGTGCCATGACAGCAACTGCTTTCATTTTTTAGGATCAATGCTCAAACAGTTTTTAAGAAAGAATGTAGTTCTCAACTAGTGCTTGCTCGCAGCCAACATCCCAATATGACCTGAGGAGGAACTCAGCTGGTGATGGTGCAGTGTGCTTCTGAATATGATGGGAAAAAAAAACACCTTCCCAATGACTTATTAAAAATCTCTTAGTATTTTTCTAAAAGTAGGACTTCTTGACCAGATTTCAACATGGATAATGTCGTTGTTAAATCTCCTTTGCTAACCTAGCCATTATTTGCTTCTCTTGCTGCCCAAAAGGGTTATAGAAGATTACTATGTCCCACTGTACAACTGATGTACCTGGTCTCAGAAAGCACCATTCCAGGAGTTCCGGGAATGCAGCCTTGCCAACTCTTGCAAGTTAAAGGCAAACCTCACAACATTTCTTTAAAGCTTCAGTTCCTTGACTTAGTCATTAGGTGAAAATCTTAGTTTTCATAAAAAAGTAAGCACCTCATTTTATGAAGATGGATATATAGAAAAAAACTTGATTATATATACGTTTATATGAATAGGAAATATCAGGCACAGAAGAAACTGAAATGTATTATATATTTAGAATACTCCTGAGTTTTTAGAGCTGAACTGCATGTTTTTAATTCTTGGTGTCAACACTGGAAGGGTAGAAATTTAAAACTATTTCTTTACACACTATTTCATAAGATAGTGCTGTTTGAATCCACTTTCTTTAATATTTAAAGAATTTGGTGGGCTGAAATTCCAAAAAGATACATTTTTGTTTTATTACTTGTTAGATAAATGATATGATGGCAATACATCATATTCCTTTTTTGATAGTTAATTAAGAAATATATGATTGCATGCAGTGTGGAAAGCAGACCTTTCAATTCGCCATTAATGCACATATTTCTTCTTGTCCTAAGATAGCTTATCTCCAAAGGAGGAGAGGAGAAAAAAAAAAAGTGAACTTTCAGTATTTTTCCCACATGTGAGAAAAGAGCCCATGAACTGTTGATAATGTAGTAACTGGCCCTAGAAGGGAAAGAAATGACATGTCTAGTTCTGGGAATGCCTTAGAAGAAACCTTCCCATGACAGGCTGTATGACTCCTTAGCAGGTTTCTGTTGTCCTTCCCAGAGGTTTCTTAACAAGATCTTGGGCCATCACTCTTTGTCTTGGTTCTCAAGCTATGTGTTTCTGTCTGGTATTGAAGCACTGTAAATTTCCCCACCTCATCAACTGGCAGTGGAATCGCCCCTGACTTTATTATGTGTGCTTTCTTACTTCTATTTATGGATCAAAATTAAAAAGGAAAGAAAGAAAAAAAGCTTCTAAACTAACTACTGCCACCTAGTGTCACACCAACCTCAGACGATCCCACACAGTCAGCTCAGCCTCTTGCCACTGGAAAAATCCTCAGCAGTAAATCCAATCTCCATTGATTGCGATTGGCACTGACTTTGTCAGACATTAATGTTTACAGATCGTATAGCAAAACCTATATATTTTCCATCACTATATCCAGGGAAATAGTTTTACATAGGATACCTGAGAATCCATGTCCGTGCATTGACATGATGACAGAGAATTTAATTCCATTCTGTAGGTTTACACTAAAGCAAAGTGTAAGAGATGGATGTTACCTGGCAGCCTGTGGTAGGGTGGCAGTCTGTGACAGTGGGGTTGCAGGTGAAGAAATGTGTCTACCCGCTCATTTACCAGTTTCAGAAAGCTGTCTCTCAGCAACAGAAAACCTTTTTAAAGGTATTTGCCATACTGAGATAAATAGCACCACTCATTTTAGCATATTTTACAGCACTGTAACGAGTATTTTACACCTTATTTTCTTATGGTGGAAAATCGTGAAACGAGTGCTGAGCACAAGGAATTTGTGATGCAGCATTCTGTTCAGAATGATACAACTCCTAATGATCCTTTGCATTGAATAAAAACTATTATGAGACAAGGGACACTGGAAGATATTAATTACACTTCTTGGTGCTTGTGGCAATAATTCTGATTGAAATGAATTGCATCATTTATTAATGTGAGGCTTGATACACTCTGTGCTGTTAAATATCCTTTCTACAAGACAAATGCTCAGTCAGAACAGTGTTATCACCACTCACCTCTAATGGCTGGTTGCTGAAAGCCAAGTAAGATTATTTCTGTCTGGTCTGAGGTTTTACCAGCAATAGAATCCACTGAGATTCATGCAAATATTTTGCACTCAACTCGTTCTCTGAGGTCCTCAGTGGTCTTAGAAATTAAGTAATCCTCCAAATATTTCTGTGTTAAATTGGTGCATTTTATTGAATACATTTTGTAGACTGGTGAAGCAAGGGGGAAAAACTGCCGTTGACATGTATGTTCATGGGAACAGTACATTGAAGTAGGTACTATGTTTCATTGTTAGCTGTAGAGCTAGGCCCAGACTCCTAAAGTTTTGTCTGTGTTTCCTGCTCCGGGATCAGCACACTTCTCAAATTACTGTAGCAGGTTTTAGAAAATGAAAGTAAATGGGGGACTAATAGTCAAGACTGTGAAAAGAGTAGGAATTGTCAAGAACCCTGAATGAATGCTTCATCTGCTCCTCAGAGGGTGACTCCAGAAGTAATAGCCAACATGATACAGACACATTCTGGAGCAGCTTATGACCTCTTCATTTCTGAAAAGCTAGTGTAACTAAAGTAACTGAAATTACGAAGGAATGTTTGACTATGATCTCCTTGCACATCTTAGTGATCATCAGCAGATCGGGGAAAGTTTGGAACTGCAACCTGAGAATAGTCTATGAACTGCAAAGGGCATAAAAACTGGCAGAACTCCTGATGCAGGAAAATGCTAAGCAGCTGCTTCATTTTCAGGACATGAATATTCCCTGAAGTTTAGTGTGTGCTCAGTCTTTGGTGGATTGGCACATTAGCACTGAGAGGTTATAGGACTATTTTCCACAAACCCTTCGTTCCCAGTGCTTTGAAAAAGCGAGTTACATTTTCTCTTACACAGCATCTTAGTCCATGCTGCACAAAATGTCCTATTATTGCGGTGTATTGCTCACAAAAATGTAATAATCTGGCCCTATGTGTTAGTCTTATACAGACTAACACAGACAAAGCTTCGGCAGTTGGAGGAGATAGGTGCAGCTGAGGTTAATGCTGAATTTATTGCCTCATTGTCTGTACAAGCCTACCAGTAAAGAAAGAGCAGTGAAGACACATCTATTCTGTTTTTTTAACTAAAAATAACTCTCAGTTTTTAACTATTTTTTCATACTGAGAATGAGTTTGAGACAGTCTTGAAACATTTCAGAACTCCCTGAACAAATACCTCCTTACTCTGCCATGCAAAACATCCACAAAAGTTTTAATCCCCTACTCTTTTATCTTGACATATTTTGGCCTAGTCACATACAGAAACAGAAGGCTTAACAAACAATCTCTGCGTTTTCTGTGAACTACATTATAAATACTGTAGTTACAATATTGGCCATTCAGATTAACCTGATCTATGGATAAACCCAGTACCATATTAGACTCAAAAAGAGAATGTCTCTGAGCCTGTTGGACAAATATCTGCAAATCTGTATGGATAGTTTCAAGTCTTTCCGCTACAAGCGTTACTAAACTTTAAAAAAAAATAAATGGGCATACACAGATAGAGCTAATCAGAATATCTGCAAGGTATTTCCTGGCAGCCTGCCAAACAAAAAAAATTACAGCATGAGTGTTCTCTGCTCAGATGCAAACTTACAACCAGCCTGAAAACTTGCTTATAACATTGTTTGAATGTCTCTCTTGCCTGTTGTATGAAATAAAGTACATGAGTATAATTTTTATTTTGCATCACTATACTACACATGACACTTGAACAGCTGTCATATAGTCAACCATCAGTCATAACACCTAATTACATCTTGTATGTATTACTAAAAGTCTCTGAGTGAATTTAAAGTGTCGGTAGGTCGGAGCAATCAAAAATGAGTAGGCCACAAAAATCATGAGGTTTTGAATCAGGAGATCAGTCATATTGGGCTCCCCCTTACTTTCTTCTGGACTTTATGTTCTGCCTTGCAAGCACGAGGGATATAAATGAACCCTTTTCCTTTTCTTCTTTTTTTCATTGAAAGCTGAGACAGATAAGCAATGAACTGAAGCTTGAAATAACTAAAACATTATAGGACAAGTAATGAAATATCTGGATATGGCAACAGTAAGTCAAAGAAACTTGCTATTGTTCTGTACAGACATCTCTCTGTTTTTTGAAATGCCTTTAAAATCAGGGCCAGATTGTGTTTTGCACATCCAAACCAGTATTGAATAGCGGGGAATGATCCATCAAATCCTTTCCATTCTTTTCTGTGGTCAGGGGGACAAAGGGAGACCCAATGATATATGAGTGTCAAGTTTTCACTTGTTCTGTCATGTTGTAGTGATTGACACTCCACTGTTGAAGAGTGGCACAGCGCAGCGCTTAGGGTACCTGCTGTGTTTCAGTCTCTTTCCATGCTTTCAGAGTGCATTTTTACTTCGAAATGGGAAAAATTTAAAAGCCTCAAAACTGATGAGAGATTTTTTGAGAGCAGTGCTAGGTGTCTAACTTCTAGCTTGGACAGTAGTGTATTCAGTGCAGGCTGTGCCCTGGTGAACATGTCCTTTGAGAGGAAGAAGGAATCATGCAAGCATTTGTGAGAGCCCCACTTTGACGAGGTTTGAGGGTAGCGATTTCCCATTATGATTTCTCTACAGTACTGAGTTTTGAATGAAGTCACTATTGCATCAGCATTAGTGATGGTTTGAACAAATCAGCTTTACACAGGAACAGTCTTCAAAAACATCCCCTTTCTCCTGTGTATGTCCTCTTACTTTGACTTGACAAAAAGAAGAGGTAAAATAAACCATGTTTCTACTTTTTCTAGCAGGTACGCTCAGATTTTTGGCTTAAATCATACTTGCAACATTCAGCTGCAGTATATATATTTGGTTAGTAGGAGCAGAAGCCTCAAAGTTCTTAAAGCTATGGTATTATGGGCTGTGGACAGACTGTTAAAAATAAACAGTACCTCCTTGAAAGAACTTTTTAATCTATATAGGCTAACATGGATCAGAGGAAGAATGTCTAACAAATAACTGTTTTAATCTTTACTTTGTGATTTTAAACATGAGCTTTATGATAACTACAGAGAAGCGAAAGCAGAAGTCATAAATGGTGATATGTCACTCTTCCGTGTAGTGTGGTAGTGGAGAGAACTGATGCTTCCTGGCTGGGTGGTTCAAATGAGATGCCTCAGAGGCACGTTTCTCAAAAGGCCTGCGAAAGAAACGTGGTTCGCCATGGATTTTTGTATACAAAGGAACAGTACGTGACACCATTTGTAATCTTGAGTTGGACATGTATGCAATTATTGAAACTTGGTATGGGGTCTTCCGATACGGTCCCTCTCTGAGTGGTTTCCTGTATTTATTCTGCTTCCCTGTCCCTTGTGTCTGCCTTCATTCTGGTTTATTTTTCAAGTGCCTCTTCAGGCCTATTCAACTCTTTTTATTTATTTATTTATTGTAGGAATTGAATGATAAATTATCACACAAAGGTTGCTTCTCTCATTATTTCTATTGATTTCTATTAATTTATAGTAGAAGTTATTCATGGCAACAGTATTTGAGATTGATTCAGTGGAAAGCTAGCAAATACACTCTAATGAAAAAGCTATATAGAAAGCATGAACCTGAAATTTCATCACTTAACCTGACATTTAACTTTTAAGCATGAGTAGTCCCATAGGCTCTCCATTGGAAGTGCCTTTGTTACCTGAGCTGAAAGTACTGGAGGTCAAAATACTATACAATTTAATCAACATATTAAGGACAGAATTAGGGACAAAAAGCTACAGGAGCCTTGTTTCAGAGACGTTCACAATTGTCATACATTTCTTAATTAGCAGAGAACTATTGCGTTCCAAGCATTTTTTGGCCTGGAATGAAATAAAGGGACTTGATTCAAACATTCCCAGGGAGAAATCCAGGCCCTGTTGAAGTCAATGGGAATTTTGCCATTGATTAAGAGGGCCAGGATTTCACACATAATCTAAATACAGATGCCTGGAAGAAGATGGGAACCAGACATAAATTCAGCAATGACACTGAGGCCAGACACAATGATCTCCATAATGTCCCCTTCCAGCGAGATGCCTACCAGTAGTGAAATCCTAATGAAAACCATCTTTCAAAAAGCGCTTTCTGCAACATTTTTTCTGTACTAGTGCATAAGTCAATATGCTGGTAAGAAAGGAAGGTTATACAAATGCGCCTGGGTCTTGCTATTGCAGCAATAGTGATTCATGACAATGTAGGAGTTTAAAACGGAAATATTTGAGCTTAGCTGGAGAATAATGGGCTCTGCAGAGGCTCTTATGCATTTCATAATCGGTGCTGACAAACTACACAAAAAGACATTTTGGCTAAATCATCATTCATACTAAAACTGTACACTATGATTAGTTACTTCTGCCTTTCTAAATTAGATGAAGTAAGACAGGAGGACTAATGTAATTAGCAAAGAGGAGGGAAAATTACTTCATATTTTCTTGAGAATCTTCGAGTCACATAGACATTTGGGTGAAAATTGCTATCTCTGAGGGCAGATTTTTCAGAACTCAAAAGCTGACGTCACATTTCTGTTTACAGATTAACTGTGTGAAACACAAAGATCAGAAATATATTTTCTATGATTTTGATACACACAAATATCTTCTAATATCTCATAATTGTTCTCAAGAGCTTAGAAAGGGAGGAATAATAATACTGGTGAAATCAGATGTCTGATTCTAAAGGATTAAAAAAAAAAAATCTATTCTTCAAGGTATTAGATTTTATAGGCTTGTATTGATCTTTCCTCCTCTCAGTTAAAAAAAATCCTGCTTTTTTAATTAAACTATTAATTGATGGTTTTGGGCTAGCAACTACTGTTCTAGTGGCTCACCTGAATCTGATCAAAAGTTTCTTCTATTCCAGGAGAGAAGAGCTGCAAACAATTTAATCAGTGGCTCTGTCAATGTGCAACAGCTGAGGAACTGGCCTGAAAACAAGTCAACATCCTTATTTGCTGTATTTATCCTGGGGAAGTTCTGCTCTTTAGGAATCCTCTGCTCTAAAGAAGCTTTATCAGCAAGGGAAATCGGTGAGTGCTCTTTCTAATGTAAAGATTATTTTGGGTTCATGGCACAAAGCATCTTACTTTGTTGCACCACCTATGTATGTATTCATTTGGGACCTGGGTAAAGAACAGTTCAATGAAGAAATGAAAATGCATTTCAGATCTCTCTCTTTGTTTTTCAAAGACAAGGCTCTTGTATGAGTTTTCAGTATCAGTCTTACTCTTCTTCCTTTTCTTTTTTGATCCCTTACTAGCATATTTTGTTCCTGAACTGCTTTTCCACACTGCCATAAGGTACCAAGTGATGCTGGCTTTGGGAATTGCCGTGCATAACTTCTGGTACACAACTATGACAATAAATAGGTTTACCAGGTCAGCTACAACCTCTAGTGCTGCTGGAAATGTGGGAGTCCTGCTTCTCTGTGGAATGCAGAAGGCTCACTTACAAGAGCACATTTTAAAGCCCATGAGGCTGAGTGGATTTGAAACGTGTGCAGCTGAGCTCTCTTGGTCCTAATGAAAATATGTGTCTGGCAGCACTGAAATTCTTACTTTAAAATAATCGTACTCTTTGGGGGTTGTTCACTTAATAACACTGTGGACCCTTTTTCTCTCTCCTACAGTGCCTGTTTGGTTTTGGGTTTGTTTTTTTTTTTTTCTTTTCTGTCACCACAACAACCAGTGACAGATATTGTATTTTACCTCTGTTTTATTTCTTCCTTACTTTTTAGATCATTTTGAATGCTCAAGTTTAAGGCATTTCATAGAGCTCAGCAATCAACCTAATTTTAATGAATCATTTTAGTTCTGGCACCCTCCTCCTTACTAACAGACAATCCAATCACTCAGCATTGCCTATATCACTATCTTTTTGTCTTCTACAGTCACTTATTTAGTGCAAAGTAAATGCAAATTATTTTTACAAAATTTTATATGAGTGAAGATGTCCTCCTACCACCTAGAAAAATATTCAGCTTCACCTGTAACTTATTAACTTTCTCACTTAACTTCTGCTGTGTTCAACTCAAAGCATTATCCTGCTATCACTAGGGATGAATATGCAATTTTACCCCCCAACATACTTTTCAAAGGTCTGTTTTTCCCATGGCTACTCCTGTGTATGCTCTTATTTATAGTCATAACTAATTTTAACAAGTTGGACAATATTAATTCTGTATTGGTATGAAATATCTTTCCCAGCTGATTTACAAAATTGGGCTGTTTTAACTGTAGCTATTTAGGTGAATTGTTTAAAGAGCTGGCAAACAACCACAATTGTATGAAATTGCACAGTCTTGAGTTTAAACTGTTAGTACACATTGCTGGAGACAGCTTGGAATAGCCATGTAAAAAAAACTGCAGACTGCCTAATTTATCTTTAAAATATCAAGTTTGTATGAACTGATTCCTCCTCTAGTTCTTGGCAATTTGTTCTTTACTTAAACTTCTAGCAAAAGTTGAAAAATTATCTTTTGAATCTGCCTGCTATTTGGCACACCTGAACGTGGAGCTCAGGACTGGGCCAGAAATTTGGATTTTAAAGCTCTAAATGTTGAGGCTGGATCTAGGTCTTAAATATATCAAAATACGTGCATTTGAAAACCTGGTTTACCTTCAGCTTCTCCTCGTAGTCATGCTTTTAGATATAAATTGTCCTGTATATAATTATATTTCTAGTCATTTTCAGGAGAGAAGCAAACAGAACCTTTTTCTACTCAGCAGGTTGAAGTAAAAACAGTCTGTAGTGATTTTTTAGTTAGGAGGAGGTAGCTGTGACTGAGAGATGTGAAACTGCTGTTTCACTGCCCATCTTGATGAGCTCTTCCTTGTAATAGAGAGGCATGCCTTTTGGTTGCCTCTTCTGAGGACCTCCTCCCCTCCATAGGCATAAGTCAGAGGGTATCATCTCACTCATCTTTTCCATCACTGTAAAACATAATTATCTCAACCATATGGTTCGCCTGGGTTGTCTAACAGTCCTCCTAAGGGTACTGCAGCCACAGATCCCACACTAGCACTTGCTTTCCCAAAAGCTGGTGAGAGACTGCTTCATCTCCTGAAAATATGCTTTGACTGAATTTTCAGGCACCTTACAAGTCATTAGCTATAAGCATCCCAACTAGTAGGAGCAGGCAAATGTTTTTTGATCCTGCAGACTGAATTGACTTTTAAAATAAATAATAATAATTTTAAAAGTCGTTAGCTTTTTATTTCTGTGTGTATTCTTTATTATTTGATTTACTCTGTTCATCTTTTGCTTATATTGTATAGTGGCATATCAAAGCTAGCTTTTTTTATCTTTAAACCCTTTAGGAAGAAAGTATGAAGATATGATTGTTACAGTAGATGTTTTGGGTTTCTTTTTAATGTGTGTGAGGAGAATTCTTTGTGATGGCAAGTCTAGGGAAGTGGAAAAAGGCAGGAAAAGGGATAAGCACTGAAGAGATTTGTACCTAGTTACTGAAAAAGAAAAAACTGGGCTTGGGAATGAGAGAGAAGCCATGTTCTGGGCAAACCTCTAATACTGCTCTGTAAAGCAGAAAACCTAAATTAATCTGTGCTTGTTTTTAGATTTGTGGCTTATAAAGTCTAAATGCACTGTTTTATGTTTTCTCCTTTCCATATATGACAAACTGAAGCTAAAGTATTCCCTCTTATACCTTTAAATAATACAGGCTTCTTGTCTCTGAGGGGAATATAGGAGATGTGCAAATGATCCCTCTGCTTGCCATAGGAATGTTCTCCAGAGCATTGTGAGATGACATGACTGCAGTGCATAGGACTCTGCCACCCTGCCAAAAGCACCAGCTGTTTATCCATAGTCCATGAGAATTCAATGTAGGGTCTGCTGTGGCTCAGGCTCTGCTCCTGTACCGAGAGCATGGGAGACCCCTGCCCTCCCTGGACTGGCCACAAAGTAGGACACCCAGAGCACTAGTTCACATGTAGCTGTGATGCATATAGGCACATCAGGACCTCTGTGCGTGCAATTGAACCGTTCAATTTAATATTTTAATAATTTAATTTAATATTTTCCATCGGTTACATCCATTGCACTCTGAGATTTTTATGACGTTTTCATGTCTGCCTTTTCTTCTCTTCTGCCCTCTTTGCTCCGTGCCCCATTTTTCATGAGAGCAAATTCCTCTCCTCCCTCTCCTGATCCTTTTTTTCCATTTCATTTTTATATCATTTGCTTCTTATATTTTCTTTGCAGTACCTGCGGCAGCTGCTTTGCAGGTCCCCTGCTGTGCAAATCGCCCTTCACAGAGGAAGATCTTCCTGTCAGTGACTGACAAGAGGTGCCAGGAGCAGGCAAGGAGACTTTTAAAACCAGTGAGTTGGCAAATCAGCAGGTACCTGTGTGCAGTTCTGTATACGCCCCTAGCATTAGTTCCTATCTTGTATCAAAGGGGTTTTAGGATGATATGGCCCACAGGCAGAGTTTCAGGTTAAAAGGAACGCACTCATAGTGTTTGGCTGCATCTATCATCTTGATTGTTTGATTTAAATATAATGACAGCAGTGGTTTGTTTTTGCGGAGGTTTTTTGTTGGGGTTTTGTTGGGGTTTTGTTTGGGTTCTTTTGTTGTGTTTTTACAGGCACTGTGTTTACAACAGCCTAAACAAGGAGAAAATGTTCTTAAGACTAAACAGCTCCTGTTTTTCTTCTCCAAAGAAATAAAGATGCCTTTCATATTTTTATAGGCTGGCAATGTTGAAGAGGCTAAGATACACCAAAGACTGAAGGGAAAGAGGAAGGGACCTTCTGTAGCGACCAGTTTCTTTAGGGAAATGTGTGGGGTTTAGGTGACAGTAGGAATCCCCTGGACAGTCCTCTCTCCTTGAAGTACAGGGGAATGCAAAAGGTCTGGAGGAGTTTGGAAACTTGGTTTACTTCCTGAATCATATTAAAGAGGTTTTAAAATCAGTCCTAAGCGAAAGCACTTTGCACAAGAAAGTGTAGCTTTCGGGCAAAACACCACTTGAATCAAATGCAGAATAAATAGCCCGAATAAAGGGCACAGAATTTGGTCCACTGTGATCATCTGATCTGCGTGGCTTAAGGCTTTGCATGCTTCGTACTTGCAAACCAGCTGTAAAATGCAGGAAAGACAAGTAGCCATGGTCTGACGTTTCTCCATCTGTTCCCAATATTTAATAATTTGCTCTCTTCTCTGACCATATTAAGTTTATTTATAAATTTAAAAAATATGTTGTATTTTATATAATGAGCTTAAAGCTATAATGACCCTTTTGCTCCAAATTGCTCAAAGCACCCTCCTTTGACAGATGCAGGTTATTAATTTTTCTGGAGGAATTTGTGTGTGAGGTACGGATGGACAAGACGTACTTTTTAGCACACCAGGCTTTTGCCTTGCTGTTCTGAGTGTGTTTCTATGCTCTAGCGCTTCTGTACAGTAAGCGAATGTTTTAAAAGGCCTAAATTCTTTTTTGCCTTGCTCTAAGGATGATGGCGAGTGAGAAGTAAACCCTGGTTCTCACAGCTGAGACTAGTGTTTTACTAACTGGAAAAAAACCTTCCCTTTGAAAATCTTGCTAAGAATCACCCCGAACATGTTGGAGTCAGTGAGAATTTTGCTGTTGAACTGAACAGCCCTAAACACAACTAAATGACACTTTGGTTAAGAACACCTTTTAAAAAAATCTTAGGGAAGGTTTGTTTTCATATGTGAGAGAATAAAAGCTACGGATAGGAAAAATATACTGGATCTAAATGTCCATATATCTAAAAAGTGGCAGAGTACAATCTCCTAGATTTATGCTGATAGTACCCCATTTTAGCTAACGCTGTGTCCATACTTATTCTGTGAGCGGGAGGTGGTTGTTGCTTCAGACTGCGTACCCCAGAATGCTACACTGAAGAAGAAATGCTGACCTAAATACCTTTCTGGCCTCTGTGCTTCATAACTTTGGTTTATACAGCATAGTCTCAAATCTTTTTATTCTGTAGTGATTATCATTTTGAGGATGTTTCCAACTGAAATTTAAATATCTGAAATAAAAATACACCACAGGCTGCTTCCTGCACCTGCTTATATATATGTGACAGTTCAATGCAGTGAATGAAAATATGCCTGTTTACAGAGAGATTGGGTTCTTTTTCACGTAAAGATACAATTCAGTAAAGGCGAGTGGGGTTTTAACTTAATAGTACTTTGTGTAGTTACTTCATTATAATGCAGGGATCGATTCACCATACTTTTGTCTCACAGCAAACTGAAGATAGAAATGGGAGCTGGTTAGATGGGTAGGAATAGACTGTGTAAGTAAAACAATCCCTTCTGGGTTTTGTTTCAGATTCATTTGCCCTCTGTCAAGAGACTTTTGTTTAGAAATCAGTGAGAACTTCTGGTGGTTAAAAATTAACCTGACTTTTACTAATATTCTTAACTATTCTAAAAAGTGACCAGGTTCACACCTGAACAGAAAATTAGTAATTCAAGTAATTCTAATGTTCTTGGTGATTGGGGTAAGCTGTCAATATTGATATTTTAGCATTTCTTTAACAAAGTAATTGTAATGGTGAGAATAAAATCAATCGCAATCAATGTGAAAAGTAGGTCTTTTCAAACAAGCCTAACTCCATTCTCTGACAAAATAAAAAGTTTGGTTAAGGAAAGTAACCAGGTAAGGAATATATAGAGACTTCTGTAAATATTATGACTATTACATAAAGAACATCATAATTTGTCTATATGGAAAATATTAAATAATTAAGGACTGGATGACGGACTTGTCTTACAATAGCTGTCAAAAAAGAGATTTTCATCAAACAGCAATGTTTCCAGGAATGGTGTATATCAATGCGAAGCCTGGCATTAATCAGTATTTTTCACTGTAACATGACTGCTATGACACTGTTGGCAGAATGGCAACTGAGGGCAAACCCGTTCTTCCAGGTGACTTGGATTGCAAAGTAGGATTGGAACCAGAAGAATAAAATCTTTTGTGATATACCCAAAATCAAAGTAAGAAATCAAGTAACAGGGACTATGAACTGTGCCTGGTGACTGAGAGTGGGATTGTGCAAGCAAATACTATGAAATGTGTTTGGGTACCATAGTGGAGAAGCAACTGAACATGTGACATAAGTAGTGCAGGAGGACATGGCATTAGAGAGGACATTCACCTCTGTGCGCAGCACTTCTGAGCTGGTGTAGGACTATAGCATGCAGCTCTAGCATTAGATTTATAAAATTATATAAAAATTGGCAAGATGTAGGGACTGAACAACAAGGTAGATGATATATAGGTTCAGCGGATCTACAACAGCAGGATCTCTAACTGATAGAGTCCTTACAGATCCTGTGTCCATGGTGGTATATGTGTCTGTCCATGCAGGTGTAAATCAGATGAGATTTACTCTGGTCTTCATGTTGGGGAGAGCCTTAAGGGACAAGGATTCTATCTTCCAGGTCTTGCATTGTTGTTTTTTGTTGTAATTGCGTCTTACTCTTGCATTAGGGCAACTAAGATGATTAAGGAATTGGAGCATCTCCCTCATGAGGAAAGGCTGAGAGAGCTGGGACTCTTTAGCCTGGAGAAGAGAAGGCTGAGGGGAGACCTTATTATGGCGTACAAGTATCTAAAGGGTGGGTTGAAGGAGGATGGATCCAGGCTCTTTTCAATGGTTCCCAGTGACAGGACGAGGGGTAATGGGCACAAGTTGGAACACAGGAAGTTCTGTTCAAATACACGGAAACACTTCTTTACGGTGAGGGTGACAGAGCACTGGCACAGGCTGCCCAGGGAGGTTGTGGAGTCCCCTTCCCTGGAGATTTTCAAGACCTGCCTGGATGCAGTCCTGAGTAATGTGCTCTGGGCAATCCTGCTTTAGCAGGGGAGTTGGACTAGATGATCTCTAGAGGTCCCTTCCAACTCTGAAAACTCCGTGATTCCGTGATACTCCTTGTTTCCATGCAGCACTCAGCAAAACTATTGGTCTACCTCCTTACCTTGGGTCTCTCAAGGATAAAAACAGGCACAACTTCAGTGCAACTGAAGAGTTGAAGATACTAAAAGCAGTACGAGTCTTCCAATTTGAACCATGCTGTTAAAAAATAATTACTGTAGAAGTTATCTCCCAGCTATATCCTGAATATCCCTAAACTGTACTGCGGCCCGCACTTAAGCGCGTGTCTGTGTAAAGGCACTTGGGAACGTTAATTCACAGCTACAGTTCATTCAGATGAATTTTTCTGAGGTTTCCTGTTTAGGAAAGCCTAAATTTATTACAAGAGGTCTGGCTAACAGCCCCAAAATGGAACTTACAACAAGAATAAGCGTTTCTATGACATTCCTGTTACAAGCCCTCACCACTAATATTTTTCCTTGAACTCCCTGCTTCTATATCCTGAAAATAACACAGGTAAATCCCTAGTCTTTTACACATACTGAAAAGCCTACTAAGTGAAAGAAATACCATAATAAATGATCAAATATAAAAAGGTACTTTGGCTTAGATGTTTCCCAGAAGTGATACAACAAAATTAAAATCAACTGCTTCCCCTGGAAAAACACGAACACACGTCACTGCAGCAATTCCTCAACATGTTTCTCCAAGTTTAATATAGTTTCTGGAATAGCTTTTTAGAGTGGTTTTAGCAGAAATTACCGAAGGAAAGTGACATTGCCTGAATGAATAATGTGCTAAGCAGATGGTACAGAGATCTAGGGTCTAATTTCTGCCAGACTTCAAATGTAGCCATCCAGCTGCCTTTACATTTTCTGTGAAGATAACAAAACCAGCTTTGGAAAACTCCCAGCTCTCCATATATGCTTTAAGCAATCACTAAGCAAACCTCTGAGATTTTTTGTTTTCTTGTGACAAAGGAAAGTTAATGTTGTTCTCAAGAGTTGTCTAAAATATTTTGACATGGAGCTGCAGTACAATTGTCACTGGAAAAATTTCATTTTCAAGTAGAAAATCCTTGCAGTTTGTGCAGGATTAGGAAGTTTCCAGATTTTTTTTTTTTTTTGAAGAAAAGTAACATGAAAAAGTAATGATTATCTTTCTGAAAACGAGTAAAGATTGACATTAAGTTTTTGATTCACTGTGCAGCTTTGAGAAAGCCATTCTGGACTTCTGTCTAGCATACTACAATAACCGAGACGTGCATCTTATGTTAGTCTTCTCCTTTATTCCCCCCCCCCCCCCTTTTTGTTATTTCTATAACTGCTCGTATTTTTCTTTTTGCCACTGTGCACTTTATTTGTTAAATTTTAATTCTGTCAGCATTTCATTATTCTTTTAAATCCCCTACTTCCTCATAATTTTAAACCTTTCTAGATTTGTTTGACTACTCTTTTTTTCCCTGTTTTTATCCTCTCTCTTTCATTCGTTTCTTTTTTCATGTATTTTTTGCATAAGCTCCCTTTTTAAAAATTCTGCAGTCTCTCATATGCTTTTCTTTGCCAGTGGAAGGCTTGATAGTCAAGGTAGCAAGGAGACTGCTGCTGTCTTGGTAGTTGTACAGGGAAACTGGTCGCTTGGGAAAGAGGGTGCTTATGGATGGGAACGGGAGTATCAAAATGCAGGCTGCGGTTTAGCTTGCGCAGAGCAAAGGAGCCATCTTGGCTAACAAATATTGAAAGCTTGGTTCTTTCTTTTTGTAGTAATTATATTTTTTAAAAAATAAATTGCTTATTTCTGAGTACTGCAGCATGTAGCTAGTAGAATTGGAGAAATGTGGAGGGGGCTGGAAGTCAGGGGCAAATCGACTTATGGACATCAAAAGGACTTACCTGTCTGAGTGCTGGACAGGGTTAACATGCGTAGCAAGACATTTCAGTAGTCTCCTCTCTTCATTCTCCAAAGACGACTATTCTTATTGCCCTTTCCTTTCTTTATTTGCAGATTCTCTTTACTCCCTGATGCATCTCTGACAATCAGTTTTGCTCTGTAGGTACAGAAATTACCCATATATTTGCATCAAACAGTGTCAGGGCTCTCTTGATATGCCCTGGAAAGTTTTGGCAAATAAAATAGAGCTAAATACCAAATGAAAACCTATGTCTTCCTGAGGTGGCCCTAAAATAGAATCAATATTTTTTCCACACTTACGAAGATTGAAGAGCAGCCCTTTTTTTTTCAACAGTTTAGAGCTTCCATTTTCAATCTCTTAGGCTACAAACATTAAACTCATCCCTAACTCCTGTACAAGCAGTTACCTGCGGCATCTCTGAGAAATTATTCTGTTTTGGAGCGGGACTGGATGTTATAATCAGCTTGTGTTGCTGAAACTCTTCTGTGAGTTTCAAGCTCTACAGGCAAGTAGCTGCTAAATGCCTCTTCCAATACTCAACTTTGAGATTTGTAAAAATAGGCTAAAAATATGTCCTGCTATTCTGGAGACCATACTTTTTCTTTAATAAAATGCATGAAATGGACAGTTCACGTGAAAAAAACATAAAAGATCTATTGTTCGGAATACAAGAGGCACTGTTTCTCTGTAGATGTTTTGCACAAGGCAAAGCTGCATTTGTGAGTTTTAAATAACGAGCGTAAAACTGTGCATCTTCCCCAGCCAATGATTCTTCCAATGAATATGTTCATGAAGGAAGTTGAATGCAAACACCAGCTTATTCCCATGCCAATTACTGCACTCTGTGACTCTCTCACCAGATAAGAGTAATCCAGACAGAATCAAAATCAAGACCAACTGCTGTTATTTTTTGGTGGTTAACCTTGTAAGTGTACTTAGGTTATTACAAGTAGTACTGTTTTAGAAGAAGAACACAACCTTAAGAGTACGTGTGATTGTGACTTTGGAGGTATGGACCAAATTCAGGGCTGGCGTTAATTGGTGGTTCAGCCCGGTGAAGCTAATGACGATAGAAGCTGCCTCGGGGTGTGTCTGTTTATGTAGCTCCACTCCCCCCTAGGCTACTTCCCTGGCTTAATCCTTCGCCTATCCAGTCTAGAAACATTTTTTTGTTCTTATTTAAGATTCCATAGACCCTTCATATTTAATATTAGTAGAAAGGGGAAACAGAGCCCCAAGAGAAAGATCAGAGTTTCTGTTCTGTTGAGGCACTGGAGTCATACTTCCCTTAATGAAGAGGAACAGCAGGATGGATAAAAATCACTGACTTAAAAAATAAATTGGATTTTTAATTTAAGTTTTTTAAAAAAAAACTTTCTTGAGTAAAACTATTTAAAATTAAGTTTTAAACCTTTATTAAGTCCAATTTATTCTGATGTATTAAATCATTCAAAGTTTAAAGAAGAAAAAAATCCAAAATGTGTGTTGCTGGCGAGGTTTTCACATTGGGCCAGTGAGTCACTACTCATTAGCAGTGAAAAGAAAATAGTTCTCTAGGTTCCATTTACTCACTTAATTCCATTCAGTGACTAAAGTCAACAGAAAGAAAATAGATATGTTTCCACTGTGTACTCTTCAGTTATTTTTCTAAAAAGATAGCAATATTACATTGTTTTCCTTGGAGTTATATAATGATATTTTGCCATATCTGGCACTCAGCACTGAGTCTCTGGAAAACCAGGACACCTTTTGTTCCTCTACCACCTATAGTTAAAAATGAAGTCTAAGATGAGACCTACTAGTTTTAAAATCTTTAATGACATGATGGTGAGAAACAACCATTGCAACTCACTTTAATAGGCCTTCCTTTGGTCAAAATAATTAGTTTGAAAAGCAAATATATTTTGATAACTTTACATTTTACCCTTGAGAACATGTACATTAATTTGTATTTATATTATGAATATTGATTTATAACATAAAATCTTGTAGATTCTTACCTTTTATAGTTGCTTTAATAAAAGTGTATAGGTAGAAAACTATGTATGCAGACATAATGAAATGGCTATTCTTAGTCACAAATCAACATGTTTTAAAAGTTACCAGCCTGAGATAATCGGTCTGCCTTTAGGAAAAAACTGAGAAGTATCGATGCGAAACAAAAATAAATCAAAGTTTTCTGCTTGCTGACTTAAAGCTCATGATTCTCTACCAGGTCATTCTGTTCTAAGCCTTCAAATAACTTGCTAAAAAGCCCACAGGTCTAGCTAATCAGGGTTTAACATGCAGTCGGCCGAGCATGCGTGATAGCACAGGTTATTCACAGGAAAAATCAGACTGCTACTGCTTTTTGGCATGTCCGTGTCCGTCTTAAAAAACAAGAACGCATTCTCTAGCCATCTGCCACAAAGGAGCCGTTGAAGGGGGTGTGCGCTGTTGTTAGGAGGAGGCTATGCGGGAAATGAGCCTGCTGTCTGATTTGCGTGCATCTTTGGTTTTGCCGTTTAATTCAAAGAACTGAGACTGCCTGTCCTACCTTAGCAAGATACCTACCTATTTGCATTTGACCATTATCTGGGTTAGAGAAATCATACACAAGCAGCCCCTGCGGATGAGACGTTGGTCAGCAAGTCTGCTGAAGCAAATTAGAAACAGGAATTGGAAGAGGAATTTGCTCAGAAGGCTGAGCAGCTTTTCGCAGCACAAATTAAAATCTTGCCCCTTGCTTGGGACTGGTCTCAATGCACACACAATTCATTTGATCCGTGGGGTTTATTCCAGTAACTTTCAGTGTGAGTAAATGGAAACATACCCATGATTTTAGGGCCTGAGGATGTGCTAACTGCCTTCAGTCCTCACTGGAATGAGGGCCTTTGCACTTGCGGGCAAAATTCACTTTGAAGCTGAAAAGGGTTTTGTTTTGGCAGTTTCTGAAAAAAGTAATGTAAACCGTCATTCAGCACTGAAGGGTAAAGGCCTAATCTGGATTTGGATTCTGATTTTTAACACTGCTGTGTCATGGGACAGAGGGAAGCTCTATGTTACCTCTTCAGCCTGTGCAATGTTGGGGGGGGTGGGGATGCAAATACTGTTGCACAAAGAAATGAAGCTCCACATCTGCATACACAGTGGTTTCAGGATTTGCCCCAATATAGGTTATTGATAGGAGTAATATTTCTACTTACTCATCAATATCCTTTTACAAAAGCTTTTTTCCCCCTCCTCCCCCACTCCCATCCCCCTGTTGTCTTTGTGCCTTGTATTTTTCCACACTTTATTTCCTAAAAGACTAGCAGGTTTGAGGATGTATTGTGGTTTCTTTTCTACAGGGCTTTATGAAGGAAGCTGGAGGCAGTTCTCATTAGTCTCACTGACATCTTTTATCACTTATCAGAGGAACAAGCAAACGGAGAGCAATTCCTTTGATCATGGCAAAAGTAGAAAGAGTATTAAAAACCCTATGAAGATTCACTAAGTAGAAAGTGGAAAAGACAGTCTGTGGCATGTTTCAAAGAAGTAACATGATTTAAAGTTGCCAGATTTGCTTGTATATATTAAAGAATTGTTAATGATGCTACATTTTACATGCATCCTTAGGTTTTTGTTTTTTAAAAAAATAGGCAAAGGAGTTCTTAGGTAGAATGGATGTATTAGATCAATTGGAAAATATCTATAGAAGGTGAGCTGTGTCAGGGAAGAATCCTGTGATTCAATGAAAATTCTTGAAAATAAAAATAAGGTTGTAACGGTGGCACAATGGATTGAAAAAGAAACTTACTCTGATGGGAGAATGTTAAGAAATCTTAAGAATTCCTTTTCTTTTGGAGGCATTCTGTGGTGAATCAATGTATGTTTGTGAAGACTGCGTATAGGAACTGCGATGCTTGCAATTACCCATGTCTACCTGACTGCCTAACTCTGACCTCAGAGTGCCACTGCTTCTTCATTCTATGGAAAAATAAGATTTTTCTCAGTGCTTCTGAGTAACAATTCACCTAGCATGATGCCCTCATCATGTGCCTTGCATTGTTACCAGCAAGGCAGGAAGAAAAGTGAATATACCCTGACTACCCACAGCTATTGAGCGTTATGTAGTCTTGATCCACTGGTGCTTTTCTGTATGGCTGCAGCTCGATTATCCACTGCTTATAAATCCCTTCTTGATTTCTACATGTGATCAGCTCATATCTCAAAGCATCAGATTTGAATTGCCCTTGAAGGCCCTTGTCTTAACCTGTGAAAATACAGGGACCGCAATTATTTAGGCATTTTCTTCCAGCGTAGACTCTGTGCCAGCCTTGTCCCTGCAGCGTTTTTTGCTACCATAGCTAATTTTTAACTATGTTGAATTTGATTTGGATACGATGCAATGTAGTACATTTCTATAGCACCTTTTATGCAAGTGTTCCCAGAGCACCTTCTGATCAAGCTAAAATTAGCTCTGAACTACATACAAATTCCTAAAAGATTCATTAGAAAAAAACCCAACAACCCAAACATCTGGTAAAGAGAAGATAGAAATGTAAGCACTCAGTTCAAAGTTAAAACAGGCAGAGAGGCAAGTTCTTCTCTGTTACACCAGAGTAACAGAGGAGGAACTAATTCAGTATATTGCTTTATAACAGGCTTGGAGTGTGATTCTCCAAGCAGTGCAATGCACTGCTCTGACAATGCTGAGCAGAATGAATTGCATGAATGCTGTAAATGACCTGGAGGTGGCAGGTGAAGCAATACGTACACGTCTTATCAGATCTCCCTTTATGTATACATTGTTCTAACATCTTCTCATAAGAAATGGGAAAGCCACACAATTCTTTGTAATACATGGCCTCAGTCATCCACAAGGAAGACAGCGGGAGGAATAAAAAAGTAGCTTTGAGGGATGTGATTCATGGATCCAAAATGAAACAAATTTTTTTTGCCGGGGGAAGGGGCACGGAGATGAAGCAAACTCCAGTTGGTTTCTCATGATTAAAAAAAGACGACTGTTGCCAGAAGTTGTCAGGAGGGACAGGTTGACACAGGGTGACATGCTGAAGAAGGAAGCTAAGAGGGAGATCTTTTCCTAGACGTAGAGATCTTAATGAAAATCAGATTAGCATATGATCTGTTTCATTGTTGTAAGACTTTCTTTTGATCCTTTTCTTTTAAATAAGTAAAATGTTTCTCTAAGGCATTAGTTTGATCGCCACCATTGCTCCTTCATGAAAGAGAACTGTAGGGCCTGAAGATGCATCAAACCTGCTGAGATAATTAGAAGAGGGATTGCTGCATGAGACAGGTGATGGTGGTCTGAACTAGCCAGAAGAGAACTGAACATAGTTCAGTCATGTATGTTTGTTAACAGCTCTGCCTGGTGGCAGTCAGGTTGGTGGAAGTCTACCTCCATGGCTTGTCCCTGCTCTTTCCAAAGCAGTGAGACAAAGGGCATCAGTGTATTATGATGTGGCAATCTCAAATGATGACAACTGCATGACCAGCACGGATGCCTGAGGGTCATCTGCAACAGGCAGGAAAGCCTTAAATGGCACTGAACAAAAGAAAGAGAATTTTTTTTATAGCCACATTGTTAGGGAAGACAGTATCTGAAGTCTGGCATTTGTTACAAAGAACAATGAAAAAATCTTTAGAGAAAACTCAGATTTTTTTTTGGCAAAAGCTCTTGTAACCATAGCTAATAGTTTAAGCAAGTAAGTTGCATTTTCTGTGGAGATGTGCATTCTAACGCTTCATGGCCCCAGACTGTAGCTGAAAACACTGTGGGGTGCAGCTGAGCTGTACCGCAGTATGTCAGGAAAGACAGGAAGCGTGCGTGTCTGAAAACTTCATCTGAGGCTGAGCTTTTTAGATCTCTAAGGCTACACATGCTTTTGGGAAAGTAAGATCTTTACCGAAATAGGAAGAGGAAATGTGGAGAGAGTGTATGTTGTTCAGTGAATAGATCCCATCTGGACCTGAGAAAAGACCAACAGTATAGGTCAATTAGGAAGTTAAGAGCAACTCTTGCAGCCAATCCTTTATGCTGTGGTGAATCAATTGTCAAATGTGGCAACAGTGAGGTGAGAGATGGTCACTCAAGTACATTGTTTCCGATTTAGAGACCTTTCCATAGCTAGTAAATTGATCTATTTTTCTCCAAATATAATTGTAGTGTCTGAGGCAGAGAGAATGGGACGGGAGGAAGGAGCAGAGAGAAGGTCTGTGGTGCCACATGGTGACGTTGTGAAACAGATGCAAAACAGTAGCTATAAATATATCCAGTGGAAAGACTGAACCTCTGGACCGACACACAAATAATCTCCCCAGCTCTACCGTGTGCTTCTTCTGACTGTGGTTAGCTTTGCGATTGTTCTTTGTCTCAGCATTCCACTTGTTGTTTGTTCATTGTGTTTACTGCTCCCTCATCCTCTCTATTGTGAGCATCAGTGGCATGCTACAGCGTGGCAGAAAAAGGTAAAACACACTGAGATCAGATAAAGTGTCTCCTTCGTGCTCTCTTCATGCTCTGCCTCTTAACTTGGGTATTGAAGAGTTTTGGGGTGGCAGCAGCAGACAAAGGCTGTTTCAGAGTGCTCTGCCTTCCCAAAGGGAAATGAATTCTTTTCCTGTACAAGAGACTTATATGGCAAATTAGGTCAGTTATCATTAAGCTACTGCACAGCAGGACAAATCATAATTTTAAATACATTTAAAATGTAAGTATATTTAAAATACATTCTGATGCAGTACAAGTCAAGCCTCTTACAGTTGCTATGCGGACCAGTCAGATGAACATGGAGCATAATAATCAAGGAACAAGTTAGTTGGGTTTACTGCTGCTTGTGAAGGCTATATAATTTATACCATAGTTCATGTTTACTTACAACCAAGTATCCTCACTGCTATCTCCTCAGGATAGGAAATATATAAGTGCATAAACAAAAAATAGTTCTGCCTGTCAGTCTCTCTGAGTTACTGTTTTTACCTTAAAAATCCGCATGACTCTGTTCTCCAGAGGGGATGAAATGTATGGAAACTTATGCCCCTCCTTTCCCAAAGTTTCCCAACGTCAGCCCTAAAAATGCAGCCATCTGTTAGGCAACTGACCAGCCATTTGTTTGTGTCTTTTCAGATTTCTTTTTTCTCTTCATGATTCTCAAATAACAAATTTTTCTTCCTGGCTGTGCCTTTTTTGAATTTCCTTTTTTGATCGTCACAATTTAGTTTCATGGCAGACTTTGTAATCTCACGGGCACCAGAGTCCTCTGCCAAGGTTTATACAGATTTAAAGCCTGGATTAATCTGGCCTGGTACTTATAAAATGTTCGGAACATGTGAAGCACTATAAAAGCACTGTATATTATTACGGAGTCCATGCAAGTCCCCCTCTGCTAACACAGCACATGTTTAAGCTGCTGTTCCTGGAGGTGAGTTGCGGTGACAGAAGCAACCAAATCCGTGTCTCATCTTCTGAGATTGTATGTGTCTCTTCTTTCTTTCTCTCTCTCTCTCTCTTTTTTTTTTCCTTTTCCTTCCAGGATTTCTGGAAGAAACTGAATAGGAAGGAGGGAGACCTCCTTCCAAGATTTCACCTCGTAAGGGTATTCTTTCAAAGACTTTGGCATAGTCTTTCTGCTTTTTGCTGCTGTCTGGACTGCCCGGTTCCTTCATGCTGTTTCCCAAGCACTTTTAGAAGCTGGCAGCCTCTGCAGAAACCTTTTGGAAAAAAAAAATTCTTGATGCAGGGGGAGGCTGCTTGCAAACTCTGATCTGCAGCTGGTACCCAGTGGGGGGAGAAGCCAGCCTCCAAATGCAGGCCATCCCAGCAACTTGGTAAAAATAGGTAGCACAGCTCAAGGAACTGTAGGCCTATGCTAGCCACATCTGCCACATTTTTCAGGGGCTGCTTCCAAAAATATTTCTGCGTTTTGTTACTTAAAGCACAAATGAAGGAGATGACTGGTGACTACAGTCCAGGTTTAGTCATCATGTCTTCCCCTTCGGTGTTATCACCAAGGGGGCAAAGCTCAAAATAAATGTGTGTACGTGTAGTGTTTGGGGTATATTTATGCCTTTATATAATGAAATTAATGGAGCTTTAAAATACTTTATAGTAGTTGGACTCAAAACAGGATTAGCTCTTGTTTTCACACTTGGGAGTGCGGCTATCTAAAATGGAGTCAATAACTTTCCCCGGCACCATTCAGAAGGCATTATGGGTCCATTTATTTTTACTTCCCTCCCCCCATTATTTGATAGTTCTTTTAAGAGTTGTGAGTTTTACTTGGTTCCTTTTGATCAGAAGGAAAAGGTACTGTAGGAACTGAGACGCTGCAGTGACTCTGGCTTTGAACTCACCAGGTCTAAAAGCCTGCAAGAACATTTTCTCTTTCAGCTTTCCAGCCTGCTCGTAGAGCTGACTGATAAAGGGGTATGTTAAATTGTCCTGAAGGACAGCTGGAAAGCTAGGCGCTGCAGTCTGAAGTCACAATGGAATTGATAGATATATATTTAGTTTAATCATATTAAAATTTAAATGTTAGACTTTAGAGCAGATTTACAAAAAAATTTTCAAGTCATTAAATCCTTTTTGATTAAAAAAAAAAAAAAGTTTATTTTCCATTCACTTCAGCTCGCGGGGGTCTGAGCTCCTGCAAATGCTGCAGCTCCATCTAGTGGCACTGCAGACAGTTGTCAGAGTGGAGGCAAATTTTTAGGAATGCTAATAAGGAAGAAAATATTAGGGTTTAAATTCTGTATTTTCAGTAAAATTCTTTAAGATTTCGTTTCGGTTATCACAGTTAGAGTCTACTCTAGCGCTGTCTGAAATTAAACAATATTTAAATTACACTAGTTTAGAGAGATGAGTATATGAAACTCCATCCCGTCCGTTTCTCTTCAGTATTTTTCTTGCCTGAATAATCACAGACTTACAGATGTATTCCTATTTCTAGTAAAAGAAGGTAGTATGTTTAAAACTATGTGTGTATATATGTGGTACTTGTAAAAGTAGCTTTGATCCAAATTTCTTAAAACACTTGGCAAACGTTTATTAAGTACCAAAACATTCAAATTTGTTTGCTCTGTCCACTCATCAATCCATCTGTCCATGGGCACATGTTTATATAGACAGTAGACCTTATTCTGCACTCAATTACATTATAACTTAATTTATCTCAGTGTAGTTACTCTCAACTCTCAGTGGTCTGACATGAAAATTAGTGTCTTGTGTATCTGTATATAGAGCAAATATATACTCACAAAGTGTGATGAACATATGTTGTAATGTGATCTTAATGTAAATAGGTTGGTTCTTTGGGGTTCTCACCTCATCCAGATGGGAACTGACATTCAGTATTTTACACCATTATAACTGTGTTTAGTTTTTCAACATATCTTGCTCCTGCCTTTGATCTAATCAGAAAATAAACATTCTTGATTTGATTTGCTCAGCTGCTGTCTGAGCCACAAAACCTAGATTTCATCTTGTGTCCTGAACTCGACTCCCATGCTGCTTGTACAAATCTGTTGAATTCAATAAATGTATTTAGCCTTATTAAGATTCAGGAAAGCAAATATTATCCTCCAGTGATGCAGTAGATAACAGGAGTTAATAACAAGTATGTGATAAAGATCACAGGATTCCCTGTAAACAAGATGCTGCATTGCACAGAGAGTATCTTGTCTGCATATGTTTCATAAGTAACTAGGCATCCTCATGGGCTTCTTTAGTTATTTTAGAAAGTTGTGTAAACAGTATTATCTACTTAATGCCCCAAATGATATAATAATTGATATGGAAATGGGGCAAAGCTCAATAGATCGTAATACAACTCTCCACGGGCTCTTGGAGATGATCTGCCCAGATTTTATTTAAATTTTCTTCTAGCTTGTATGCACACAGCCTGTGGTTTGTTAGACATGCTAGGCAGATGTTCATTGGACAATATTGTCTGTTTTTTGACCTTTTTTTCTGGAAAAAAAATTAAATGTGAATTTATACTTGGATTTTTATCTGTTGTAGGTATATTTCAGATGTGTCAATGACAATGTGAAGAGTAAGATCATACCAAAAAGCTCTGATGCATTGTGTGCTGTTGTTGAGAAAAGTGGATGATAACAGATTGCTAGCATATACGGTACGCTCTAGTGGTTGCGTGATTCTTCTTGTTTAGAGTAAAAGAGCAGTGGAAAGAAATACTGGAGTTCTAAGAAATGCTTAAAACTGGAAAAATGTATTTGAAAATATTTTTCTGTTTCTTCTTGTGGAAAATGATATTGAAGGCTGGAGATTTTTTTTTATATATTCTAAAAATCTCTTACGCAAGACTTTCTGCTTTGTTATTTTTATAAAGTAGTGGTTACAATATTTTCCCTATTCAACCACTTATTAGTTCTTCAAATATATTAATTAGTCAGACTTACTCAACTGTTTTCTCTTCCATAGACATCACATGCAGTTGTCTCAGATGTATGGTATCAGGCAAAAATTAAGCTGTGTTGTGATTGTCCATCCAAGATGAACTTAAGAACACGTAACCGTGACATGTCTCTGTTTTGCAAAGCTGTGATGCCAGATGTGCTATTTCTCCAGACAGTTAGTGTGGTCTCTAGACCACTGTATTACGCTTTGGGAAAAATCACTTCTCTTATTTGTGCCACAATTCCACCAGCTGTAAAATGGGGAAAATGCTACATTGAAATGTACTGATAAAATATAAGTAAAACATAGCTTTATAGAAGAGAGCAAAGCAATATTGGTATTCAAAAGAAATCTGAGACTTAAGTAGACTTGATCAAGGTCACCCAGTGGGCTTGTGACGTTGCCAAGTGCAGAGCTTGGGTCTCCAGACATTCTGTCTGTTGACTCCAGCTGCCTTCCAGGTACAGAGAATGGCTGATGAATGTTAATCGTGCAAACAGGACAAACGCCAGCAACTGCTCAGTTCCATTTATTTTATTGAAGCAAAGAATTTTTTTTTGTAAAAAGCACGCGTTGTTTTGGGAGACAGGAAATGGATGAAATGGATTTACTTATAAAACAGGCTTTTATCACTCACATATTGTGCACCAATGAAAAGTGAACGTCAAATGGATGTCTGGAAGCAGGAACCACCTGCTTGCTTAATTTATGTTCTGTTCTTGCATATGTGGTAGTGCCAGAGTTTTCTTCTTCCAAAATAGCTTTACTAATCAGTGCTCTTCACTTTTGCTGGCCCAGCACCTGGAAAGGTGTGATGTGTACTCTGGGGACAGCATGCAAACCCCATGTAGAGTGTGCAAGGATTTTAGTTGTTGTTTCTCCAATGGCTTCTTGACAAGAGTTGAGGGAGGGCAATAGATAAGCAAAGCAAGTAGATGTGGGTGAAAATGTTAGCTATTTCCTTTCTGAGCCATTCTTAAAAAAATTAGAGAAAAAGCAAGATGCAGTGGCAGGTGGAGAGCACGCATTTAATTTTTCTACATCTTATGAAAAAGCCAGGACAGATTCAATTCATGAATGGGGGGTCTGCAGCCATAACTGTGTGCCTGCACTGGGTAATGTTAGTCATAGAATCATAGAATGGTTTAGGTTGGAAGGGACCTTGGAGATCATCTAGTTCCAACCCCCCTGCCATGGGCAGGGACACCTTCCACTAGACCAGGTTGCTCAAAGCCCCGTTCAGCCTGGCCTTGAACACTTCCAGGGATGGGGCATCCACAGCTTCTCTGGGCAAACTGTTCCAGTGTCTCACTACCCTCATAGTGAAAAATTTCTTCCTGACATCTAAATCTAATCTAAATCTACCCTCTTCCAGTTTGAAGCCATTACCCCTCGTCCTATCATTACATGCCCTTGTAAAAAGTCCCTCTCCAGCTTTCTTGTAGGCCCTCTTCAGATACTGGAAAGCTGCTACAAGGTCTCCCCAGAGCCTTCTCTTCTGCAGGCTGAACAACCCCAACTCTCTCAGCCTGTCTTCATAGCAGAGGTGCTCCAGCCCTCTGATCATCTTCGTGGCCTTCCTCTGGCCTCGCTCCGACAGGTCCATGCCCTTCTTATGTTGGGGGCTCCAGAGCTGGACACAATATTCCAGGTGGGGTCTCACGAGAGCAGAGTAGAGGGGGAGAGTCACCTGCCTCACCCTGCTGGCCCCGCTTCCTTTGATGCAACCCAAGATACGGTTGGCTTTCTGGGCTGCGAGTGCACATTGCTGGCTCATGGGGAAAGAGACTAATTTTCACTGACCCTCTGCAGGAAATCTGCCCTATCTGGCTACACGTTTTACCTGTGGAAGATAAAATCGCATGTACTGGCAGAGAGAAATCGGTCCCTTTAGGCTGTCACTCCATGTGGAAGATAGCAGGGTCAGTATAGGAGCAGAAATGCCGTTACCTTGTAGTTTAATAACGTGTAACTGCTGAATACTCACTTTGCTGTAAAAATCAAGTGAAAAAGAATATGCAGAAGTTGACTCTTGAAATGTGAGTAAATGAAAGCAGATTTTTTTTGGCAGGTCCAACCAGTCTCTGAGAATACACAGCTAAGAAATCAGAACTGGCTGATTGCCTATGGAGCTGGTGAGCCAGCATGTTCTCACTACAGTCCAGTGCAATAAATAGATAATTTTGTAACTTCTCTAGTGTACAAGGAAAGTAACGCCTGGTTCTAAAATAGGACTGCATTAGTAAGAAACTATGCAATCAACAATAAGCACACAGGTTTGGCAACTTACTGTCTCTAAGTTCTCTTCCATTTCAATATATCTTCAAGAAACAAAGTAGGCTTGTAGAAATCAAAATCGCCTCCATCCCAATGCACATTTCTAAGCTAAATGTTTGCGTTAAAATATTTGGTCAAGTTTCACAGCTTTTCTTTTCAGTAAGTACCGAAAACCTGAATGAGGAAACTTTACTGGGGAAGTACTGGGTGAGGAAATAGGGGCACAGAGGTTAAGTTACTTCTGCAAAGTTCAGACCACATCTGTGGCAGAGCTCCAGATGAAATCCAGCCCCTTGGGTCCCCGTCCATTGCCATCACCATACTAGTTTTCTCTTTCCAAGGATTTTCAGTGCCATCCCTGAAGAGATTAATAAATCCGAAGGCCACAGGCTCTGCATTTGTAGGAAGGGAAAACACACGTGATTTGCTCGGGGAAGGTTGAATTGTTGGGGGAGATTTTAGTTTTGTTGTATTGTAATAGTAATGAAGCCACAAGCTTATTTTATGAACACTACATGACCCTTTCATGACATACGCTGTAGGCTCTGTGGACTCATACATGAAGTGGCTTGACTGGAAGTCTCAATGCAGCAGAAATTGAAATCAGCCCTTTGAGTGAGGGAGATGCTATGTTCTTGCTGGGTAGCTCTGAAGATGTTGTGGCTGACTGCTTGCCAGAGGTGCCCCACTGAAAAGGCTCTCCATTAAAGTCCAGTGTGGGGGGAATTATCTGACACATTTTTCTTTCTTCACACCATTCCTGTATTTATTTAGTTCATTTTCCCCCATAATACAAGGAGATTGGCCTCTGCCTTCTGGTGCACAGGGATAAAGTGACCTATTCTAGGACCATTTTGCTGACCAAACTCTGCTAGTATGTTATATGGAAAAGCATTCTCAGAAGAAATTTGGCTTATACCAACAAAACAGTGGCGGGTTTTGGCACTGTTTATTTTAGAGCCTTTTGTATTATGTAAATTTTTCTCTTATCCAAATAGCACCTCCTCATATTCCTAATATGCACTGCCATGCCAACAAAAATTGGTTAGCTCTGGATCAGTTAATCCTTCAGAGATGGAAAGTTATAGTATTACCTCAATTAAAGGTTAAATAAGATCTCTCTGATGTGCTCCTTTCCTGGTACTTATCCTTGCTAGACAGCATGTACTTTTGGAGACTCTAATCTTGTAGTCAGGTGAGGGTCTGTGGACACGATTAGCTACTCGTGTACAGTCCCACAGGAACCCGAGGAGAATCCAAGGCAGTTGTGCTTGGGACGCTGCACACAGGGAGGGGAGGGAGCAAAGGGGGGGAAATTATTTTTCCCTATTATTTTGGTCTTTCACCACAAACTGCTGTGGAGATAGAGCAGAATGATGGCCGTGCTTCCTTTCTGCCTTAATTCCAAGTCACGAGTGTGGTGCCGACCCCAGACGTGCTTTCTTCTTCACCACATTGTTACTGAGTCAGACATGATCCTCTAAGAAGGTGATACTTTTGATGCATTTTAACTGTCCTGCGATATGGTATGTTGTGGAAAGATTAGTCCTTAAGTCTTTTAATTAATTACTCTTAATTCTCTTCTGGTATAACTAGAAAAAAACAATAATTGTCAAATAACAAATAATCCACGTATTTTGAGTTTAATTCCTAGCTGTTAATAGCTACTTAAATTATTAACTTTCCACCCTAGACACTCTTATTATTCTGTATTTTTTACAAGCCATTCTTCTTGTAACAATGCACAGCAATGTTTTTCAGATTCAGTGCACTTTCAATTAGGCAATTCTTTTAGATGTCTGGAAGGTAAGTTAATACAGTTATTCCTAATTTATAGACAGTGTCATTGTGATGCATGTAGTATCTGTACCTGTAGTACAGGCCTGAAAGTACTCAGTGGACTATGTTCAGCAGAGAATAATGACCCATGCTAGCATGACACGTTAATTACAATATTTATGGGAATTAACTTACCAAATTGTTAAAATAAGTGTATGGGAGAGATAATAGAGTTAAAGTAAATTACAGAAGCAGGTAAATAGAGACACTTTCAGCGTTTATGAAGCTTTCACGGGAGTGTTAGGGCCAAGACAAGCTTAGTATTTGTATATGTGGGTTGGACCCCTGAAAGAATTGGCTGTAATATTGCAGTGCCACCAAGATATTTGCATGGTTTACCAGGCTGTAAAAATAAGGCAAGACCCAATTTACATAAACCTCTGAAAGGCAACAGAGAAGCACATGCTTAACACAGCCTGTCTGTTAACCATGTGTCTCACAGCTTGATAATCAGAATTAAATGCTAGCATTATATTAGCCAGATGTTCTCCTCAACAGCACTCTTCTGTGGTTCCTTTCCATTACGTATAGAGCGCACATGGTATGAATTTTCTAGCCTGGTCTGAGCTATACACCCCAAACAAGAATGTGCCTTCAATGCAAGTCAAAAATTGTATCGGCTACAAAAGGGAAATGAAGCATGTTCCCTCATCTCTGATAGAATGATCATCGCTTGTATTTTTTGCTCCCACCAAAGTTGATTGCAAACCTTCCCCCCGGGTCCTACCACCGACAGCTGTTGACTTCAGTGGGAATAGGACTGATCCCATCATTCTCATAAGTGGCAAGTGTTGTTTGACCAGGCTTCAGCTGGAGGAGTAAAAAACTACATTCAGTGACTGAAGGTACATCCCTTAGATTGCATTGACTGAGGAGATATTTCTCTTCTTGAAAGGCAGTAGTTTCCACATGAGCAAGCAATGCCTCTGATTCTTCAGATTCATAACTGCTTTATTAATTGTATTTTCCTATTCTGACTTTTCAAGAGAAATAGGCTATTTTCAAAATAAGCAAATCATAAATGATTTTTAATTGCAAATTTCTTTCCATAAACCTTAATAAGCTTAGGTGCACCTCATATCTGTAGAGTAAATATAATATTCTCCAACATAAATGTTAATGTCCCTTTTGAACAGGAAAGATATTTAATTTAATTTTTTCTATTAATGAAAGTTACGTTAGCCAAACAGGTAATTTCCAGTTCTTACTCTTCCAAGAGTTTGTGTTTGGGAAAAGGAGCTGACAGCTTTGCTCTTTAATGAAATGGTTTCCTGTGTTCATTGTACATACTCCCGAACGGCAAGTTCTTTCAGGGTAAAAACTCGTATGGGATCTTTTTTTGCCTTCCATTCTTCCAGTTTTTCTTGCAAAGACAGAAAATCCTCGCCAAGTTCATATGCCAAAGTGATCATTGTTTCTAACAATGGAATATAATACCTGTGGCTGGTATGCACACGAAGGCGTGATAGAGCTTTTTCTCCATATTCAAAGGCACTTGCTGGGTTTTCCAGGTCCTTGTGGCACACCACGATAGCACAGAGAGTGGGGACAATTGAGACAGGGTTGCCTCTCGTCAGCCTTTCCTGCAGACCAATGACTTCTAAAAGGATTTCCAAAGCTTTGGTGTAGTGGCCGCCCCGCAGGCAACCATATGCTTCCTGAAGCTCCAGTCTTGTCAAAAAGTCAATAAATTTTTTTGATCTTCGGATATATTTCATAGAATATAGAAGTCTCAGGTAGTCCTTGAAGGCTAATTTTCTCTCATTGATTATTTCTTCTGTGAAGTTCCCTGTTAGAGTTTTTCTGGGAAAGGCCACATCTTCCATTTCCTCACTAAACTCCTCCAGCAGATTTCTGTGCAGTTTCTCAAAATCTGAATAACGCCGTTCAATTACAGACTTGTTGCTGTCAAAACTCCCTGTTTGCAAAATGATGATTTTATACATCTAAAACCAATAAAACAGAAAAATAAGCATGAGAAGGACCATTCTAGCCCCAGTGCAGTCAGATTTTGTCTGTTATTGCTACGGCTTACAGCAGTGCTGCTGAATCAGCTGCTGCCTGAGATTATGATGCGTGGTCAGCGTAGGCCTGATCTTTGAAATGTGCAGCCATCAAATTAGTAATTCCCACCTCCTGCTGTTTTGGACTTTTGTCACCAGACTTAGCCTTAGCATGTAAATAAGTTGTAGATAAACAATTCACTAACAGATCCCATCCAGGAAGGTTCTGGGAGTGGTGAACTAGCAGCAGACTGAAGCACGTAAAATCACTTGCAAAGCATTTCTGAAGCTGTGCTTTGTTTATAACAGCCATGGCTGCTGCAATCAGTCATCTTCAGTGAACTGAATGGATTTCCCAGACTTAGTATTGAATGTAATCTATTTTACATTGGTCGTAATACTCAGAAATGTTGTTTGTATCAGACATTTCTAGGAATTTGGGGGTGTTATTAATGGTGTGAAAGAAGAAGGACTATTTGGCAGTAATATTTGGTGTGTGCAAAAATAAGATGGAGGAACTCCAAAGCCTTTTTTCCCATCTAAATCATTGTCCTGTTATTCAAACTTACTCGGCATATAAATAATGCAAAATATGTGACATTTCTACAAAAAATCTGTTTGCTGTACAAAATTCTTCACTAACAGCAATGCTGTCCCACACTAACAGGACTCAAGAGTACGTCTTCCTCAGCTCTTCACTAGCCTCAAAATGATTATAATAAATGTGATATTAGAAAAATGGCTGCAAAATAAAATTGTGTTATGTGTTGTACAAATAGATTCTCCTCTGGTCCTGATCCAAGCATAATGATCCTGAGGAAGGGCCAAATCCCTAATGTGTGTAAACCAGTGGAGCTCCACTGAGGCCAGCTTAACTGGGTCACTGTACACCAGCTAAGGACATGGACTGTTGACCTGGCTGGCCTTTGGAGGATGACCATGTTCACATTCAACTTCACCCTGTTCCCATTGAATTATATAGGAAATGGAGCAGTTCTACAATTGCCAGTTGTTTTCTTTGCTGCTGTTGAAGGGCGCAAACCCATACTAGCACTAGTGTCTGGCTGATTATCTTCCCTGTTTTTGCTTAAAGAGAAATCCTCTCTTTTAATCTTCAGAAATGATCTTTACAGGCGCTCTTTGAAAGGTTTCTAAATTTGAGCCGACTTCTCTGATCTCTTATCATTTGTAAGCACGGCGACGTTTTCCTATACTTTGTCCCACTCCCTGCTGAAAATTGTCTATGTGCCTGATGCATATCCAAAACAATCATAAGAGCAATTTTTTAAGCTATCATTTTATCAAGGGCAGCTAAGTGAATAATTTACAAGTACTCGGTTTTTTTTTATTTGTGGAGTGTGCATGAAAAAGGGAAGAAATACCATTTAATTACACTAGCATTCAAATTGACTAAATTTTGTTGTAATGTAAATCTTTTTGCCTAGGCATGTAACTTATGACTAAGTTTAACTACTTGCACGTACACTGAATGATACTCTTGTTCTCGTACAGTTAATAATAAAATAATTTTTAACTGTTCAACAAGCTGGATACTATTGAATGTATGCAAGAATGCCAGCGTCTAAGTAGGGGTGTATGGCATGTAACAAGACCTCAGGACAGTCTCCAGAACATTTAGCTGTTTCAAATTCTGCTGCATCACGCAGCATCAGCCACACTAGTATGATTCTTAGCATTTCTCATCTACCGATCTCGGGGGTTGTTGCAAACAAGGAATCTGAATTTCACGGGAGTACTGAAAGAGACTTGCCCTAGATCAGTCCTCCTGAAGGCCAGGAGCAGGATCAGAAATAAAAACCAAGCGTCAGCACTGTGAATAAAGATACAAAAATCCAACCCATTCTGTTGTTCCTGTCCCTCATACTCATGTTTCACCTTAAAAATATGACAGAAATATGCCATCTAATGGAGCGCTAGGTAGGGACGGGGAACAATCCCACGCAATCTAGCTGGAGGATGTCTTAGACATTGTCAGCACCAAAGGATTTTCACTTGTGCTAACATAAATCTCTGATGTGGACATTATATAAATGCATTACAGTTGCTACAGCAGGCTAGCTCAGTGGAAGCGTAACTATATCGATATTTTTATACCTGTGTGAATTTCCTTAATTTTGACAAGCCTCTGGGTGTCAAGGACACTCAAGCTACTAATTTACTTGATATTACTTTTCCACTGCTGCAGCTTCTGTGAACTGATGGTCAGAGGTTTTCTTTTAGGGGTAGATTCCACCAGCTATGCCTATACGATCCGTGAGAAGAGGTTCTACTCAGTATGATCATGGGTTGCAAAGCTTGGCCCTCGGTAAGGCTTTCATGTAGTGAGGCATGCTGTGTGCTGCGCAGACCCCTGTAGAGTGAATAAAAATTAATGATCTTCTTACATATTCATTTCTTAGCTTACCACATATTTAGATAAGTGGTGCTCTACAATTCTGGTTGACGGGATTTCAAAAAGGAGTTTGACTTGTCTGCACTGGCGTTTTTCATTCCTCCAATATTCCTGGAGCTCCTTAGTGGTCATTGACGAATTGGGACTTAGGGATGCATTGGAATCTAAAAACAATATATTTAGTATTTCAAATTATAACCTTTACATTTGGAAAGAAAACTCATGCATTTATTGTGAAATTGTGAACCTAGAATTTCTGTTGCTGTAACAGCAAGACTTAAAGACCGAGAACTTAAGCGATTTCACTGCTAATAACGACAGGTCCGGATTCTTTGAGGAAAGCTAGTGTGGTCTGAAATTTTGAAAGATACCAAATCAGCTGCAGAATACAAAGTTATAGAAAAAATACTGACAAGAAGTACTGTATGTCCAGTTTGTAACCTTGGGCATAGTTTGAGCAGGAGGTATGCTTCACCGACCCAGAATTAGCCCTAAGAAATGTGGACTCAGTCTTCTGAATCAGATGTTTCTCCAGGCTGCTTTGTTGCTAAAAGGAGGAGACAGTACAACGCAGCTGCAAATTTGGGCATATATTCAAATGCTGACCCTATTCAAATATTGGGTTTGTGCAGTAACAGGTGAAAGCTGAGAAAACATGAATATCCTAACCTTAAAGGAGAAACTCAGATAACCAGCTCAGCTGAAGGAGGAGTTGTCACATCCTCTTTTTCTTTTGTAGCTGAACTGATGCCACAGTTCAGCTACAAATATTTTGTATACCTCCTTCCCTTCCTTTCTCTCTTCCCCCACAGCCACACACACACAAAGATACATACATATGCATCTATAAAAATGTAGGACAGCTGGTTGAAGAGTTTGCTTACAGGGGAATTTGATGTAGCTTTTCAAAAGGGTGATTTCTCTGTCTTTGAAATCTACTGACAACAGTTTTCATCAGGTGGCATATAGGCTAGCAAAGTGGATAAAAGAAATGGAATATTTGTATTTCAGTGGGCACACCAGTCCCAATTTCCAATCGATAATGTCTCTGTCAGTGCAGTCAGCTGAAGTCAGTCTGCAAAGTATCTAACATTCAGACAATGGAGGTGAATGACCACAAATGATAACAGCTTGATGCAGAAATAGAATTGTAAAGGCACCTTTAGTACTCCTTCAGTGGCCCCACTTTTACATGTTCTTAATCATTTAGCCATACAGTTTCAATTATCAAGGCCCTTAGGGTTTGGCTCAATCTCTACAAAGCATATATTTCCTAAGAGGGCTGGTGTTTAAGATATCTTTGCAGGCTGAAAATCTTGATAAGATTATATATATTTTGGATTATATATAACATGTTATTTAAAAACAGATGACAGCAATCTTAGGCATAGTAAAAGTTCAGTGCTGTCTCTTCGTAAGGCATGTGAGAAACTACTGCTGGAGGTTAGCTTCCATCTTGGTGTCCTTGGTGATACAGGCAAGAAGTTCAGATTTTGTGATGCACAGAAAACGCGCTCCCGAGAGAGGCCATCTGATGATCACTGTTTTGGTCCCTGTTGTGTAAATTAAATCTGGAATACATTTTAGGTGCAAGGAATTGAAAAGAAAAACTTTGTGTATGTATATACATACAAGGACATGCATCTATTTCACTATCGCTACGTTATGACTAAAAATTTAATCAAGGCTTATTTTCCATGGAGTATAGCAGTGTAAATCTGGACTACTGCTGCAATAAATAAAGCAAAGTTTTTTATATAAAAGATTAATAGCATAAATAGCTACATGAAAATAAAATTAAAGGATAGCATCAACCTTGCAGGTCATCTTTTTCCAGGTTTTCTTTTCTCCCTTGACGTGAAATTTCAGCTTGTGGTTGATTTTGTTCTTCATCAGATGGACTTGGGGTAGAAAATGTAGTAATCCTGCTTACAGCTTCCAACAGTTCCCTTTCCGTTGTGCAGTGTGCGTCTTGGTCCATTGCAAGCTATCCCTGAAAGACGACAAAAACCCATGACATTTCTTAGTAGCATGCCTTTAAAGCATCCAGTCTGGTAATTTTTTTTATTGACTTACTCATTGTTCCCTGTGAACTTGGATGAGGGCAACTGTAGTTTCATAAAAACTAAAGTAATAAATAGAAATATCTATATAGTTACCAGTGAAGAACCATTCCTATTACCATTACCACTGAAAGTGTTTGGATATCTTTTTGGCAGATTAAAATCAAACATGAAAACCATAAGAAGTTACGTTGAGTAATATTAGGTGGGGAACTCCATTCCCGAATCTTATCTATGAGAATTTTGCCATAAACTTCCCTGGGGGCAGATTTTTTCTCCTTGTATTTTTCCCTCAAGGTTGCAAGTATGAGTTCAGATGAACTAAAATCTTGGAGATAATTAGTATAACTAGCAGCCTGGCTCCCTTACACTGCTAGAATTTACTGTTCTCAAGACTCCAAAACTTGCCATCTGTTCTTAATCCCAACCTGTAGAGCAAAATAGGGTGATATCTAAAATAGTGTAATACTTTTGTCATATTTCAGTTTCACGTTCTCTCCAGAGACTTGTCTCTGTACTGTAAGAACAAAACCGTTGGATCTGACAATGGTGAGGTGGAGGGACAACTGAGTTTTCTAATTATTATACAGAAGTATTCTCCTTTTACTTGTCTCTTTAACCTATATACTGTGCTTGTAGGAGATCTGTACGCCCGTTCTGCTAGGACTACTATTTTACCACATACTGATAAAACGTGTAACACAATATACTCCTAGTCCATAGACCAGATTGGCCATTCTGACGCATAAATGTCTCCCCAGGAGGTTTTGGGTTTTTTTAAAAAACAAAACAAAACAAAACAAAACCCTACCTGTTACATCGTTGTGTTATACTAGCAGTTGAAAAAGTTCTAAGAACTTCCTAACAACTTTGCCGGGGTGCTGTGTTCTGTTAGTTAGCATGACAGAAGTGTTGCTTACAATACAGCCAACAGGTGAAAATCAAATAACAGAACAACCTACTTTGGAAAAAAACAAGTTTCCCTGCTACAAGTGTAAAAATAATGCCCAAGCAGTGGTTATTGAGTAATGAGAGGGTTTTGGATAGGGATGTTACTACATATAATTTTGCCTCCACTTGTCTACCACGCAGTTACGCAGTACAGAGGTGAGGAAACTGCTAAAAATCATTGTAAAGTCTTTTAACTAAGCTACTATTTATTTTGAAATATTAAAAAAATCCAAAACAATACAAAAACCCTGAAAAAAATTACACAATTTTTCTTCAAACAGACACTCATCCTGTTCCGTTTCAGGGTAAATGCCACCCCAGCCGCCTCACTGAGCTGTAAGGGACACTAGAAACCGAAGGGCACAGAATGCTCACCTGGAAACTGCTGAAGAGCTTTTAGTTGTGGTGCACGTGTAGTCTGGACGATGTCATGAAAAGCCTGCTTCACATTTTCAAAACGCAGAAAAATGTGTCTGTGTTTTCTTCTAGCAGGCACATTCTGTGCTTTACAAAAAGGAAGGAAGAAGCCTTGATTAAATCAGACTTCCTCGTCCAATTGGCTCACGGGTTCAGTGCTGAGTGATTACGCATGAAATTTCCTATCTGCCTCGAACAGCCCTTGCGGTGCCTGCGGCTGAGGCAGGGCCTGCTGTCCGCACTGCAGCTCCGGCACACGGGCAGGCTTGCAAACCCCAGCGTCAGGATTACACATGCAAACACGATGTCTGGCAGAATAAAGAGTTCAACAGTAAATACAATTATGAAATCAATGTAAACTTCTCTGCATGGATTTCTGAAACCAAAAAACCCCCACACTTAGCCAAAGAAGAGATTAGGAAAAAAGAGCCAAATATGTAAATGTAATTATGTGGAAAAATATGCCCTTTGGGACATCTCTAAAATACAGACTTAACATCCAGTTCAGGAAAGAAAATGTAGATGGTACGACAATAAATACCTCACTCTATGTAAACTTGCACTTCTGACAGAAATCCCAATTCTGCACAGTGCTTAAACATACTATTAATTTCAAATATCTGCTTAATTGAAGTTCAAGAAGGAGCATTATCGTATCTGACATGACTACTAAACTTGAAATGGTCTTATGTGTGTGCCTAAAATTAATCCTGTGCATAAATGCTTTGTTGAACTGAGGACAAATTGAAGAATGATGCCTTAATCCACACGTCCTTTGGCCCAGATGCTTCCTTTTGCAGTTCACTTCACTTTGTAAATTTGTTTTAAAGCATGAGGATAGCTGTTTCTGGGGTGAATAATATGGATGCTATCTTTTTTTAGTAATGTAGGTTTCCCCATTGCCAAAGCTCACTCACTGAAAAACCAAGCCATTTTAATGCACCACAAATGTGGGAGGCAAACATCCAAAGGACCACATGGATCCTGCCCCACACATTCCTTTAGAACAAACGATTTAAAATAATGTAAAACCAGGGCCATAAACTGGCAGTGCTTCTCTTCTGCTTTATTTGCAACATAAAACAATGCCAACTTTAACTTGGACTCAGTCTAAATGTAGAAGTTTTGCCAAAATAGCTGTCAGACTGATGAAAAATCACTCCCATGCAGCTACAGCCACACTGGCGAAAGCCCTAGTGTAGATGCCGTTATATTGGCAGAGTCCCTTAGCCAGTTTAGCGTGTTCCATGCGGAAAGTGATTTAAGTTACACCAGAAAGAAATCTGTGCTTGCCAATACAGCTCCAAGGTGCAGCTATACCAGCCAACCCTTTTAAGTGTAGACAAGGCATGGGTTCCTGGCTCAAGTCTCGTTCCTTTAAAGTTAGATTTACGGGTTTGGTTACAATTGTGAGCAAAAACCAAGGGGGATTTCAGTGCTTTTCACTCACGCTGACAGTTCACAGATGTATCTAAGCTTTGAATTCTGAATCTGTTAATTTACGTGTTGCCAAAAAGCAATGTATTATTTTGTGATGCTTAGCGCTATTGTCCTGCTCTTGATAAAGCTACAAGAAAAGAGGAAAGTCTATTTTTCAGTATATTAACTGTGACCTCTACTTTCAATTATTTCAGAATAAGTAAGTTCTAGTCAAATTAAAAAAAAAAAAAGTGAAATCTGTTATTATGAGCATGGCTGACTGATATGAAATAATTTACAAGTCAAGGGTGTTCTGCAAGAGTTCTGCCAGCCTCAGTATAGCCAGCTGTTATGGTCACAGCCAGCTCCTGCAGGGGTTCCTTGCACCCAGGAGCCGTGACACCCACAGTGGGTTTAGCAGGCTGCTCCTTCTCAACCTGCTCCCATGAGCTTGGGTTTGGTCCAGACAGCTCCTGGCCTTTCACTGGGACCCAGTGTTGTTAGTCTGGCAGCATTTTCCTTTCCTAAGTGTCTACTTGATTAGCACATTAAAAAAAAGTCTAGCACATACAGTGATGTTTGCTAGCAGAATGCGTAACTAGTGTCTTTCTTTTTATACTCGCAGTTCTGCTTTGAACAGTCAGATACTGTGTTAAAGGGTTAAGCAGTGGGAAGGGGAATTTTCACAATGGCAGCATGCCATTCTGAGATGGGCAAGTGCACTTACACCACCAATTTATCTGACTGTTCATAAAACTGTGGTAAATTTTAATGGAAAAGCATGTTGTCCTAGTCAGTGATAGAAAGGGATCCTCTTGCACTGGCTTCTTCTGAGTTTGTATTCTGTGAGAGCCCTGCCTTTGTCTGGCATACATAAACAGCACACTGTTAAAATGCATCTACCAAGGGATATGGTAAAATTGTGCTCTGCACCAACATGGGAGCGAGGCAAGGTTAAAATCGTAACACTGCAGCGCCTAAAAGTGGTTGTTGTAGGAGTTAGGTCCTCCATACCGATTTAAGATGAAAGGACCCCTTTTAGGAAGACTAACCTGGAAGTTCACGTCTAAAACTTGGTAACCAGCCACCAGATGAGCTAGCCTTGCGATGCCACGTTAACAGGATGCCTGTACTGAAGGACCGTGTTTGTGCTTTTGATAGCTAAAGAGCCAGAAGGGACTGCGGCAATAGTGTAAAACATCCTGCCTTGATTTATACCCCGATTTGGGCAGTTCACATTTTCCCAATCAGATAGATTACATAAACCCAGACAGACACCAGAATTAACCATTGAATACAAAGCTGGTATCAGCTTGAAAAAATTCAAGATAAATCAACGTTATATACAAACTGCAGTTTACTGCCAGTTTTTATTGGCATTTTATTATAGGCACAGCAAGGTCTTGTTCTTGTTCAAGAATGTGGCTGTAATATCCCTATTACAAAATACTCTTCAGCTTCTGTCCTAAGAAATACAGCTTCAGGCAACCTCATAGTCTGTGCTGCTTTTCCCTTTCAGGCCCTAAACTATGTAACTAAACCTTACTTATTTTACCAAATCATTCATTAGAACTGTAGATAATGAGAAAAAACAAGAGAAGGCAGAAATAAGATACTTGTCCCAGTTCACTCTTACCGCATAACTTATATTTGGACAGTGCTGTAATGTTGTCTTGGATGCTTCTACAAGAGCCTTTCCTCTCTTTTTTAATGCAGCTGGATAAATACCTACCGTTTCCATGTTTGAAGTAGCAGAAAACTTCAGCTGTTCTGCATGAATATTCTCCACTTGGTGCACTGGGGTGATGCTGTGATAAATGAATACCATACTCCTCTCCTGGCACAGCACAAAATTCTGTTCTATGCTATTTATATAATGTTTAATTGTATAGTGTTGTGTCATTTGAAAGTGGAATTTGTTTACCATACTTCATTATTACAAAACATGTCTCTCTTAACAGGAGTGTGGTATAAAGAAATAACTTGCTGCTTAATGGCAAGTATCTCGTGCTGGTGTTACTGACAGGGTTTTCAACATGAAAGAAACGTTAACAGGCCCATTTTACACTGCCAAAGCCCTGTTATCGCTCTACAACTCCTTTATACTTCTAAGGGAGTACGAGGGAGCTCTAGAGTAAACAACAGCCTTGGCCTGCCTTTCATCTGCGCTCTGCCAGCGAGGCAGGGCTGCACCGCACGCCCAGCGGGTCAACAGCACGTTCACTCGGGTTACATCTCACAAGCGCCCTTCTGTCTGTAGGATGACAGGCTTTCTCAGTGCTCTACGATGGTCAGTTTTCCTGCTGAAATCAGAGGGTTACATACGTAATTATATGGACTAGAGAAATATTTTTAAAGATTTGGTTTTGAGTTATTAGGTGTACCACACTTAGTCAATTCCTATCAAGTACTTTAATATTTTATTCTTGTGTCCGTCCCCTTTTCTTCTCAAATATAATTATGGTGTATTTAGCCTAATACTTATAGTCATGTTCCATGTGTAACTCACTTATACCCAAAATGTAAACATAATGACATTTGGGATCACAGGATTTATAGCAGACATGCTAATGCCTTTTGTAGTAGCATAAAAGGCAGCTCTACAAATGGAGGCAAATGCAGCTGCTGTGTATAGATAGCCACCTCGAGGATTAGCAGAGGATAGCTTGGCTTTACTCCGCACCCTTCTGCAAAATGAAGAGATGTAATGCACCTACTTCAGCTAATGATCACGATCCCTGTAGTGTCAGATTCTTGTTTGCTGTGTATTGGAGGTTGATTAACTCTTGTGGAATGGCTCGCAAAATGGAAAGTTAAGTAAGTGCATCAGTCTTTGAAAGTTGAGAATGTAAACTGGAACTATGAAGAGCAAGGCAGTATCTGTTTTTTTCCCAGTGTCTGGAAAAAGTAAGGGGAAGGAAGTAGACAGAACTTGGATGGAACTCTATTTTAGTGTCTGAGTAGACTTATAAAAACTAACGGTCAGTTAATCATGTTTCCTTTGGAGGGGTGGGGGAAGATCCCGTCACATTCTTCAGCAGTTCCCATTTTATATGGGAACAGCCTCTACTTCAGCTAATGTTGAGCTGCATGTGTTACTAAATTGCAGAACATGTATTAAAGGAATGTTAAAGATGCTAAGAACCTAGGAAAGTGTTTACCTGTATCTCAACGTTGTTGTAACCACCTTAGGTACATGATTACATGCTATTTTTTTTTTTTTTTCAAAGACACTTCTTAGAAATGGACCTACTAACACTACCGAATTTCAGAAGTGTTTTTAAAAAGAAATTTAAAGCATGAGTTTAGAAAACTATGTGGTTAAAAAAATCTCTGAAAACAAATATTGTATTCTGGAACTGCTGAATGAGTGAACAGAACCTTTAAACATAACTGTCCTGTTGAGCAACTCTTCCATTCTGGAGTTCATTCTCTCATTCATTATTTAAGGAGTTCACTATATATAAAACGCACTGACGCCAAGTGGGTAAGACAGAACAGCACCCAGGCGACAGTCGCATTCAAAAGTAGGTCGGTTTACAGAGGAGCTACATTCGGCTTTTATTAAATCAAATATCCAGTAGCGTTACTTACATTTCTTGAGCGTAAAAGTACTTCACAACTGGGTATGGTAGCTGGGGCGTGAGCTCAGCGGCAGTCCCGGGGTACCCTGCCTGCCTCGCGGGGCACACCTGGAACTACGCCCGTTACTCGGCGGCTGAAAGCGCCGCATACCGGGGGCAAACGGCTCGCGGCCGCACAGCACTGCGCAAAGTCTCTCCTGCCATCTCCGCAGCCCAGCGCGGAAGGCGGTTACACCCGGGCAGCGCCGCGGCACGCGGGGAGGTGTCTCACAGCGCACCGCGCTGCTGTGGGGCCCAACTCCGGGGCCAGCCGCGCCACCCGGGCGCGCCGCAGCCCCCGCCGGCCCAGCCGCAGGCACCCAGCCCCAGCCGCGCTGCGGATGCGGCACCGAAGAGCGCCCCGGGTCCGCCGGCGGAATCGACACGCCGTCCCGGGCGCGCCCCCGGCACACAGGCCCGAGGCTGCGCATCGCCGCGAACCCACGGGCGGGACTGCTGTCCGCGGAGCTGGGCGCAGGGGTGCGCCGGCCCGGCCCTCGGTCAACTGAGCGCCCGTCAAGAGCGGGGCCCGGGGACGGGTCGCAGCGCCCGCGGAACCTACAGGCTCCGGCTGCCGCTCGTGGTCTGCGGCCTGCTGGCTCCGCCTCCTGCCGCCATTGGGGGCATGCGCACGCGCCACCTAATTAGCCCCACCGTAGCTCCCGACGTCCCGCCTTCGCGCTCTGGAAGACCAATCAGCGCCCCCAAGGGCGAGCGTTCCGCCCGCCGCCTCTTTCTGACCTTCCCCCCTCCCCCCTCCCAACTCCTGCGGTTCATACAATCCTGAGGGAGTGGAAACCCCCGAATCACCGCGTCACCTGGCGGCGCTCTTCGCCAATAGCGCTGCGGAGCTGTGGCGCCGGCGCGCTGTGATTGGCTGTGAGCGAGGCCGGGGGACGAGAGGGCGGGCCCGCCGGGGAAGCAGGGGGCGTTTCGCCGTCCGAAGCCTTGGGCTGCTGTGACGACGATGGGGGAGCGGGGCGCGGGCCGGGCCGCAGCGCCGGGCGTCGCAGGGCTGTGAGGCGGCGCCGGGAGAGTCCCGCCGGCGGGCGGGGCGCCGAGGCCCGGGGCTGGGAATGAGGAGGTGAGCGGGGGGGCCGGGCGCTGCCGCGGGACGGTGGTCGGCGCCGTTAGGTAGGGGCGAAGCGGCCGCGCGGCCCGGCCCGGCCCGGCCCCACCCCACCCCACCGCCCCAAGCCGCTCTCCCCGGCCGCTTCCATGGCCGCTGGCCACGCTGCGGGCCAGGCCGCCCCTGCGGCGGCGGGTTGGTGGGGCCGGGTGGCGGGGCGAGGCCCAGCGGCGGGCCCGGGCCGTGCCGGGGGTGGCGGTAGGGCCCGTCACGGCTGTGCCGGGGCGCCGAGCTCGGGCCCCGCGGTGCGTCTCCGGTAGTTAAGCGCTGGGCAGCCCGTTGCTCCGACTTAAAAAAGTGTTTGGGGGCTTTCCTCCCCTGTCCTGCTCATAACCGCCCCGAGAGGCGGAGAAAATCCTCAAACCTTGGGGTGGCGGGGTGGAGGGAATGATTATTCTCAAAACCTTAGCCTTGTATCCAGCTTGTGACTTGCGAGTACGTCATGTGTCACGTCTCACCTTGCCAGGTGATAAACAGGTACATCGCTCTTGCCGTTAAATACAAATGTGAACCCGCGCGTTTCGTTTTATTGGGAGGACGTGCAGATCACGCTGACAGGAGGGGTGTCTGCAGGACAGTGGTCGTGGTGCATTGGTGTATGGTTGCCAAATCTCCTCATGCCAGAGTGTGCTGATAGTGGATAATGACTGTAGAGTATTTGTATCAAATTTATAACACCTAAAAAAATTTAGTGGAGTCTGTCAGCTGCATTTTGTTTTAGAAGTCATGTTACCGGTATGAACTTACTTGTCTTGGATGATATTTCAACCGCTATTTTGAAGAAACAGTTTCTATTTTTTCCACTCATGGCTTGGATTGCAGTGATGTAATTCTGTGTACATTGAACTGCAACTAAATTTCCTTGCTTCTAGTTTTAACCTTCCCTTGAAAATGATTTTTGGACTGTTGAAGAACATAACTTTGTATCTCAGCTGTTTAAAACTTGGTATTCTTTCACAGTTGTGTAAGAAACTGTACAATTTATTTTAGCCTCTTCATTTTATACTCTGAATCAGAGGTACAGACTTGTGTGTTCATGCTGAAACCTGATAGCTGATTCAAACATCTCCGTATAGGTCGTCTAAGGCTACTGCAGGGTAGAAACAAAGTTCTCCTATATCAGAGCAAACTGTTTTCATGATGAGATATCTCTGTAGTGACAGCAGTTACTCAGGACGGGGGGAAAAGGAAGTTAGGGAAGCTTTGAAGTTAGATATCTTATTATGGCCTACCTCTGACTTTTTTTAAATTTTTTTTTGTAAGCATATAGTTTTGCAGTCATAACTGTTTTTGCCTGTCACTTCCCAAAATCCTTTGAGCGTGAAAATAATTCACATAATAGGTGGGGTAGAAGAATGCAATTGAACAGACTCTGACACTAAATGTCCGTGGTGATGGTCAAGTAGTCTCTGATAAGCCCAGCGTTTTACAGTTGCTGGTGTTTTGTGCAGTGTAATGATGAATTGTTGATTTGGTTCCCGAGTTAATTCATACTGAAGTTTATTCTGGCCTTAGTTTGATATGTGTGCTGTTTGTTCACCAGGTATATGTTACTCACAGAATAATCAATTCCATGGAAAATGGCTGTAAAAAATATAAATCTTAAAATCAGTGGTTTATGTACATATATTTCTGATATATTGCCAGAACTTAACATGTTTTAGCAAGCTTGTCTGCGCTGTTAAAATACTAACATAATGATTATTCTAAAAGAAGGGGATTTGGTTTTTAGAGCTGTATATTTTCTTTGGCAGTGGACAATGGTGGTAGATAAGTTTTTAAAGGAAGGCATTTTACATAGTGGTAATGAACTTTTTCATAATGGAAAATCTTTTGGTACTGTATTCAGTGGCTTAATCTCTGAATTAAATTCTCTGACGAGGACTTCGAAAGACTGACCATGCACCATGTAAAGTTATCATTATATCATTATATAATCTAAATGCAGCTGTTAACATGTTTTCACACTGAATTCTTTACTACTAAACATGTGAAGATTATGTAATACTGCAGCAATGGACCCGCAAGCCAGGGTATACTTATTAAAAAAAAGATATGATAAATAATATTTTGAAGAAAAATTAAAAGTTACCTTAAGCTCTTGAACAGACTTGTCAATTGTTGATATATTGTTATTGTATCTTGTTAATATATTGTTTCCATACATACTTACTAAAAATAAAATGAATAATTTTTAAAAGTGAAATAGGAAAGGTCATGATCCCTGTAATGTCAGAGATTCTTGTTTGCAGTGTATTGAAGGTTGATTAACTTCTGTGGAATGGCTCACAAAATGGAAAGTTAAGTAAGTGCATCAGTCTTTGAAAGTTGAGAATGTAAACTGGAACTATGAAGAGCAAGGCAGTATCTGTTTTTTTTCCCAGTGTCTGGAAAAAGTAAGGGGAAGGAAGTAGACAGAACTTGGATGGAACTCTATTTTAGTGTCTGAGTAGACTTATAAAAACTAACGGTCAGTTAATAATGTTTCCTTTGGAGGGGTGGGGGAAGATCCTGTTACATTCTTCAGCAGTTCCCATATAAAACATTATTATTTCAATCTGATACTGATATCGGACTTTTTTGTTAATCATCAACAAACATTAAAGCCCATTTATGCGTACCAAATAAAAATGAAGAAAAATATTTTTTAACTTGCAAACAGATTGACAATCTACTAGACTTTATCTTGGTGAGGTCTGAAACTGTCCAGATTCTGTCCCTCAGATGTTAATTACATTGCAGATGGAAACACTTTAAACCACATAATTCCTGTGAGCTGCTGCAGCAGCAGTGTCAAAGTGTGATAATGACATTGACACCTATGTGTAACATCTGTGAGTTGCTATACTGGTTTGAATGGCTGTATGGTAGGAGAACCTCACTGGGAGGCTCAGCAGGTCAGCACAGAATGTGTGATTCCTAGTGACTTTGCTTAAATTTCAGGTCTTCTGTGGTTGTAATTACTTTTCTTTGCAGGAAAGAGTTTTGATAAATACTCTTCGTTTAAAACTAGATGATTAAAATAATTACAGTACTACTGGATTCCATTGCATTCTGATAACTTCTGAAGCTGTGATCAAACTGAGTAGGAGAAACAGCAATAGTTTTTGTGGTATTTGAATGCTATCAGAGAAAAGATCTGGAGGAATAGGGTAGCAAGAGAAGGCAAAAGGACAAAGAGTATTTGCTTTTTATTTACTGATGTTAAATCCATAAATAATCATTGAGATCCTCCTTTAACTGAATGCAAACTGTGGCATCACAGATAACTAACAAGAAAGTTTACATGATAATATATTCTTAACTTGTATGCTACCCTTTTCTGTCATCTTTAGAAGAAGAACAAATCCTGTTAAGGTACTGTGGGTCTTCATGTATCTATCCAGTGTGATCTAAACTGTAGACATATATATGTGTGTATGTATTTTACTTTTGTATCTGTCACCATGTGCAATGAAGTATTTTCAAATTGTTTTTGTTTAGTTTCTTGATTGTGAGCTATAATTCTTAGGATGATGTTTACAACTAAGGTGTTTTCTTCCAGGGTATTTTAATAACTGAAAGTAATACATTTCCTACTTCATTGAAGAGAATTATCTTTCTAAAATGATAACAAGAAAAGCCTCTAGTTTTTTATTCAGAATTGCATGTTGCAATACTGACACAGTTTGTTTTTCATACATTGTTTATTGCTTACTGGAATTGTCCATTTCTATTATTTAAAGAAATGGCTGTTATAAATTACTAAATTTTCCATTTTCTATTACTTTACTGCATTGACACAATTTTCTGCGTCACTAAATCAAAATGTTATGTGGGATGACAGATGCAGTACCCTTTGTCAGAAATAAGTAGTCACTAAGCATGGGAAAAGATCTTCATAGTGGAAAGCTTCCATAAAATATTGTTTGCAAACTTTTCATCTGAAATTAAGATTTCTTTTTCCTTTCACTTATGTGTGTTTTCTGCATTTCATTACACTTTTTCCATAGCCCCTTGCTTCAAGGAACTAGAGAAGGAGAGGAAATACACAGTAATAACAAGTAGAAATGGGTATGTCGGTGATCAACAGTACTACGGCTGTCTTGAGATTGTGTTCACTTCACTGTCTCAGATTTTGCTGAACTGTTTTTACTCTGTAGGAGGAGTGGGGCTGGTCACAGTTTTGAATAATTTTCTGTTGTTTTACTTAAAACTAGCTGTAGTTCCCCCCTTTCATTTTGCCTTTTTTTTTTTCTTTCTTTCTTTTTTTTTTTTTTTCCAATCTAGGCTTTCTGCTTTGGATTTGGTTCTTTGCAAAATGAACATTGCATTGTTTCACAAACATTGGAGCCTTCAGTAGAATTTGTCAAGATCAGTGCACATAAATCAACAGCTTATTTTTCTGGAAGACTTCTGTGCAGCTTTTAAAGTTTTCATCACAATGAATTCGGGCTTATGGAGTCAAGAAAAAGCAAGTTCATCCTATTGGGAAGAGCGGATCTTTTACTTGCTTCTCCAAGAATGCAGTGTCATAGACAAGCAGACTCAAAAGCTCTTGAAAGTGCCCAAAGGTAGCATTGGGCAGTTTTTTCAAGATCGTTCTTCTGTGGGACACTCCAGAAATGTTCCTTGTAAAGGCAAGAAACTGCAGATTGGATTAAAGATTCTGGAACAACCTCATGCCATCCTTTTTGTGGATGAGAAGGATGTTATAGAAATAAATGAAAAACTAGCTGAGTTGCTTTTGGCCATTACTAACTGTGAGGAAAGATACAGTCTGTTTAAAAGCAAAAGCAGGTTAACTAAAGGCATCCAAATAGATATTGGCTCGCCTGTTAGAGTACAGCTGAGATCAGGAGATGATAAATTTCCTGGAGTTGTTCGCTTCAGAGGACCCTTGTTGCAAGAAAGGTCCCTAACGGGGATATACTTTGGAGTAGAGTTGCTGGTAAGTTTCTAGCTAAGGGGGAGCATCATATATATTTTTGTAAGATGAGCTAAAAATCTTGTATTTGAAGAGGCCGTCATAATACTTTTTTTTTTTTTCCCCCTAGAAGCATCATTACCCCTAAAATTCTGTAACCTTTGGTCTTATGTGCATAAGTATTGTTATTAATTACCCGTATTCTACATGTGAAGTGAAGCTTGATGAGGTGCATGGGCTGGCAAAAAGACTTGAACATACTCTGACTCTTCTGGCCTAGAAAAATTTAGTTACTTGCATCCCCATGGTGGCAAATATCTGACTCTCAGATTTCTGTTAAGTACTTTGTTTTTCCCTGCACGTGGCAAGATACAATCCATAAATGCAGGCTTGGATTTTAGGGATGCTGCTTCTGTAGAGCCTAAAAATCAAATGGCAACTTGTTAAGACAGAGAATGTTGTCATTGTGTGTTCCTAGTGAGATATTTCTGCAAAATGAATGTCAACCGTAAGATTCTGAAGGATTAGATTCAGGAGAGCGCCACTCATGTATTAGAAGTATATTTTTCAAAGTCCTTTTCAAACTTTTCCCAAATTCTTTGTGATTCCCACTAAGAACCTCAGGGAATATCAGGGTCAAGTGCTTCTGAAAATCAACCCTCTTCATTTGGCATCTAAGTGGAATTTTTGAATGCTTAACATTATGTCTGCTATGAAGTAGTCTTGTCTTAATCTGTCAAAAATTTGATGAAAGCAAGATTTGCACCTGAAGGAAAACATGGTTCTCTGAAGAAAAAGGCCTTTGCCTGCAGCTCCTCTCCAATCTAATGATATTTTACTGTTTATTCCCCTAAGATAGACAGCGTGTACATTTGCCACAAATTCTGGCAATAGAATTTTCCCAATATAATGATTGTTCATCAGGCAAATTTTTACCACAATTCCTCCAAAACACAGGATTATGTTACTGCTTTTGTAGTAGTCTGCTTTTGCCCAAAATATACTGCTTTTTTTTTTCTGTTCTTTTTTTTTCCTCCTCTTCCTCCTCCGACACTTAGGAAGAAGGTCGTGGTCAGGGCTTTACTGATGGACAGTACCAAGGCAAGCAGCTTTTCAGATGTGATGAGGATTGTGGGGTTTTTGTTGCTTTGGACAAACTGGAGCTGGTGGAAGATGATGACAATGAACTGGAAAGTGACTATGCAGCTCCAGTTGACGCAATGCAGGTAGAACTTCCTCCTCTGGAGATCAACTCCAGGGTTTCTCTGAAGATAGGAGAGAGTATAGAGTATGGGACAGTTATATTCTGTGATGTCTTACCAGGAAACGAAAGTTTAGGATACGTTGTTGGAGTGGACATGGTAAGAAAATAATCTGACTTTAATAACTTTTGCATGTGTGTTAGCTAGTAAATTACATGCAATATAGAAGAAGAAACATTATCCACAAGCTGCTTCAGCGGAGGCTGGCCTAAAATGGGAAATAAACACTTGTGTTCAAAGATGCCCCTTGGTGGTAATTGTTTTTTGGCATCAGGTAGATGGTATCGTATTTGATGCTAAACAGTTCAGGAGAAATACTTTGGTTACTCTGAGGAGCCTCCACTGAGCTACTTGCAATGTTAGATGTCAGTCTTGAAGTAATAGAGTTGAGTGTTTGTCTTGTGAGACTGGCTTTGTTTTGCCTTTTAAAAAAGTAGTCTGGATGCCTTTTTCTTTGTTAGCTATTTTTTAAAGCTTTTTTTCATGTAACTTTGGTTTATTTGACTTTGTTCTACCTTAAAAATACTGCATTTGAAGTACAAAAGTTGATCTTTCAAGAAAATGTGAAGCTTGTCATTAAAAATTATTTCTAGCAACTTTAATTTTTTAAAATGCACAGCTTTTAAACTTTTGGTAGTTAAAGGGTGTTTTGGTTTTGTAGATCAGTTGCTTCCATTTTCTTGATTGCAGTAGTTGCTGCATAACAATGTACTGGAATTGTTCTAACTTGTTTATAAATAATGGATTTTAGTAGAGGAATGCTTGTTACAAGAGGAATTATTTCTCAAGTGAACAGTTTAAGTTTGCATTTGTCTTTAAAGACTATAATGTTTGACTGTTCTAAATGCAAAGTGTGTTACAGGAAAAAGTAGATGTTAAACCTTTCATTTTCCTACTTTTTACATTCTGAAAAACATATGTTTGTATTCTGTACAATGTAAATCTCTGTAACATGTTTTTCCATTTTTAGGATAATCCTATTGGAAACTGGGATGGAAGATATAATGGAATACAGCTGTGCAGTTTTGCAAGTGTTGAAAGTACACTTCTTTTGCATATCAATGATGTTATTCCAGGTATGCACTGCTTTCTTAACCAGAAGACAGACTTTGATAACATCTCAACCTAGGCACTGTTATATGATTAAAACAATACTGTGGAATTAATATCTGAAATTCACTTGAATTAGTTTAACCTTCTGTGTTATACTTCAGTTTCCTCCTGCTTTTGGTTACAGTCTCACGAGTAGAAAAGGTTTAATACTGAATAAAGTTCCTGTTAAATTTTATAGTATTTACAATACTATACAGTTGTATGGTATTCATGAATATTGCAGTGTGTGTAGTGGGAATCTTTTAATTGAATATTGTTCAGTTTACTCCAGGAGTTTAAATACGTTGGATCAGAAAGCTATTCTTTCTGTGCTTGAAATGTATTGATAGTATTACTTACGCATTTTGTGAGTAAATACTTGAAAATTCATAGCAAGACTATGGAAGAATTCACTGTCCACAGTAATTCACCGAACAGTGTTAACTTGTAACCACTACAGTCCCAATTCCTTTTCTGAAGAAAGAAAAAAAGTTTTAAGTAAGACTTTGTTTGTGCTCTATTTGAAGACAGGTATTATTGAGCGTGCAGTCTTGTACAGCCATTGCCCTCTGTCTTCAATTTGGCTAACTTTTCTTATGTTCACCTCCTACTTGTTGGTTTAGTTGAGATACATGATTTTGCATGAATTCTTCTCTCTTCTCTGGGGAATTAATGGGGACTTCTCCATTTTTGGGAAAAGAACATTTGTTGTAGATGTGTTGGTAGGAAACAAAATTTAGAATTTCATGCATCTGTTTTCTGTGATGGAAGCATGCACATATGTTGAAGGACATGAAGTCAACCTATTTGATGTGTTCAAGAAATAATGGTAGACTTCAGAATAAAGTAATTGCTCATAAAATGTTGGTTATGTGCCAAAAAAAGGTTTTGCCCCACTTAGTTTTAAAACTTATGATGCCAGACCTTGGTTCAGTTACATTTCAAGTTGAACTTCTCTGTGAAGCATGGAAAAGGGAAGCTAATATTCTCTTCATATACCACGTCTTAGAGACTGTGTCACAGGACAGGAGACCTCCCAAGCTTGCCTATACCTCAAGAGGTGGTGGTGACAAAAGCTTGTTCAATCATAGTAAGCCAAAGGCTACAGGTATGTATGGGAAGTGGTTTTCTTTACCTATGTAAGATTACAATTTCTGTTGCTTGGGAAAAAGTGTTGCCTTGCACTTTCTATCACTTCATTTATTATTTCAGTTACATAATCAAGTCATTTCTCTGCAGTATTAGTATGAATTTATTTAATCATAATAAAGATGGTAGACAGTTTAAGTTAAGACCGCTCAAAATACCTTCGCTTTCATGAAAACCAGATTGGCATTTAGCAAAAATTCAAGTTATCTAGTTATCTAGTATAACCAGTTCAGGGCTGCATTCTGTTTTTCTGAAAGTGTGGTGTGTTTTGGGGGTTTTTATATTTGTTAATAAATATAGTTTGCTGTTGTCTTCCTTCTGTAGGACTAGAAACTACAAAATTTTTTAGCTCAGGAACAGACCTACTTAATAGTGAATAGGTTAATTTTGCTGTGATTCAAAACCAAAATTGAATTCCCAAAATTTCTCTTGACTCTGGTTTTGGCCACCTCTGAAAATCTTCCCAGGGAAAAAGTACCTGGAAGGGAAATAATTTATGTTTTTTTAAAGGCAGAAATCAAAATTCAGTGTCTTTTGAGTTCACTAGTAGCTATTTTGGGTTGTAGAATACGAATGACAGTGTATTCTGTAAGCTTTCACTCTGCCTGGCATTGGATGCTGGCAGAGATGGTCTTCACTGAAGTAACTGTGGTTGTATGTTGGCATGAGTTACAGCTATGTGGAATTGAGTTGGTAATATATTTGCCTACTCTGAATTTTTTTTTTTTGCTTTAAAAACAACAAAAAAAAACTGCTGCACACTTCATCTCAAATACTTTCTTATATCCCTAGTATTTCTTATATCCCCAATTTATAGTAATGAAAAATTTGTACTTGAGGGGTATTTTCTTCCGCCTTTTCTGGTTTGTGACTTGAAATTTCAGCTTGGAGGATTAAGTTGGTTTGGGATAAACTACTGCCTTGTTGCAAGCTTAGAACTGTGTCAGCTTTGGTGGGAGAGCTTGCTGCTTTGTGGAAAGGCAGTTAGGTCTTTTTGAAAGTATAGTAGCAAATTTATACCAGGAAATAAGAGTGTAGCTAACCTTTTGCAAATAGAGATTAATCTCTTCAGTAAAACGTGTTGTTTTCCAGGATCTACCTCTGAACCTGGAAATAGAAACAGATCTGAAGTCTTCTACACATTAAATGGCTCATCAGTTGACTCTCAGCCTCAAACAAAAACAAAACCCCCATGGTATATTGATGAAGGTAAAGAGAGATGATAGTCTTTCATGTAGGCATATGCTTTATTTCAAAACAAAACAAAACAAAACTAGAGTGTATTGTTGTTCTTCAAATAAAACAAGTGAGTTTAAAACAGTTGGAATATGTTGTCTTAGCAGAAGACATACTATATCATAAAAAGCATCTTGGAACCCCCATGAAAATATACTCTGTCTTAATTGACAGACCTGTTGTTTTATTCTGCATGTAGGAGATTACATTCTTGGCAACATATGCGCAGCTCTGTGGGAATGCATGTGTCTTGCAGGCAAAATAAAAGCTGAGGCTTGGAAGGAAGACATGAAGATATTCCTTGTAGCCAAGGAGTAGAGTAATTTTATTTTGCCTGTCTCTTTGTAGCTAATGTTACAGATCTAAAGGAACTGTAATATTCTGCCATGCCAGCTAATGAATCTGGAAGTAGGAGGGGGAAATAATCTCACTCAGCATACATGTTTTTTCAGTGTTTTTTAAAGTTATTTCTGTTAAATCTGTCTCTGAATTCCAACAAGTATGGGTGCACATACCCAAAGGATCAGTATATCTTGATTTGCTTCCAGATCTATTTTTTTTTTTTTTTCTGGTAAGCTTTTCCAAAGTGTGGCTGGCTGGCTTAGTGACTGAAGGGATAAATACTAAACTAATAATGGTAACTTAAAATTGTTGTTGGTTGCCTAACAGATGTTGTTCCAACAGCTTGGAACTGTCTAAAAATTAGTTTATTGCAATATTTAAAATAAAAAAAGTAAATACCCTATCTATAATGGACTATGGAAGTAAAGGATTAAATATTTTTTTTTTTAATTTTTGGACATTAACTTCAGTTAATAAAACAGCAGTGGGAGAAGAGGTGATGAAGAAGAGGCTTTTGCTCTGTGAATACCAATTTTGTATTAGAGACTACGTAGAGAGATGAGAGAAGATGCAGAACGCTTGTGCTTTTACACCTAGTTGTGATCTCATTTATCAAGCACTGCATGATGCATAAGTCATGACTTATTTAAATCCTTTATTCTTTATAGACACTGATAGATTCCTTGTGTTAGAACCAAAGTATATTGTGATAGAGCCAGGGGAATAAACACTTTTCCATTTGCAAATCATGTCTGCAAGCAATTATTCATCTCTGTGTAAGCTGTGAACGAAATCCTTTCCTCAGTCACACTGACCAAGGAGTTCTTCCTAGTTTTGCCCATTACAGTCATAATCCTTGGGGCTGTTAACTTGTATTCAAAGAAAAATTCCAATGGGGGCGGGGGGGAGTGGGATAAAAAAGTTTTCAGTCTAAACCTTCCTGTAGTTCCTGGCTAACATCTCCTTTCTCTGGGCTGTTCGTTTCCGTTGGTTGTCGTAAAGGTGGCAGGGCTACAGTGATGTCTCCTCAGCCAGTTCAGTCTCTCCAGTGTTGCCAAGTGCCAAACATCTTCCAACATGTCCTCAGCTGTTAGTGCTTCCTATACAGGACTCTCATTAAATCATATGTGGGTGCAGATATACTTCATTGGTTTTATAGCTGTGTCTTTCCTTTTGTAAGATGGGGGGGAAAAAAACCCCCAGTGTTTACTGACATCTTGGTTTTGATTTTAACAGTTGCCGAAGACCCTGCAAAATCACTTACTGATTCATCGCCTGGATTTGGGCATTCTTCACCACCACTGCAGCCGCCTTTAACAAACTCTGTGTCTACAGAAAACAGATTTCACTCCCTCCCTTTTAGCTTGACAAAAGCATCAAGTACTAATGGTACTATTGGACATAGTCCTCTCTCTTTATCCGTTCAGTCAGTCATTGGTGATGTAAATACAACGGCTAGCCAGGAGAGTCCATCAACAGCAGGCCCAGTCGGGAACTCGCATGGTCTTGAAGCAGGTTCCTTGGCTGAAGTTAAAGAAAATCCTCCTTTCTATGGAGTAATCCGCTGGATTGGCCAGCCCCCTGGAGTAAATGAAGTATTAGCTGGACTGGAACTGGTAAATATAAATTGTATTATAAAATTCATTTTATATAATAATATAATATACAATGCATAATAATACATAATATATTTAAATATATTAATTTCTATAAATTCATATTGGTATTAATTACATGTTACTAGTTTTGTTTCTGAGAGTTGGTGCCTGTATATTGGCAAAAACAGTCAGTCTGGAGGAGTTTGTCCAAACAGGTTGCCGTGTGATCTCCATATAACATAGCTAAATCCTTAGATGAGCTCCCACTTCTGTGGCTGCCCTAGACCTTACTCAGTTAATAGGCTCTGAGATGTCTTTGTGTCTCAATGGGTAATTGAATTTGTAGGACTGGTCACTTACTTTACGGGAGTGCCCTTTGCTTACATTATAGAGATTTTAATTGAAAAAAGCCAACGATATTTAAAGGCTCTTTGAAATGCAGATTTACATAAAATACCCAGGCTGTAAGAGTCTTTATTAAATATTATTTTTTTGCTTGTTGTGCCTTACAAGCAAACAGGCAGCCTCAGTTATGACGGTCAGAGTCTTAACACTGGTTTTGATAACGGATGGTAGTGATATTGTTGATTTGACAGCCATGTGCTTTATGTGTTGCTATGGGGCCTTTGTAAATTCACCACTGTTGCAACCATAAATTGCGGTTATGTACTGCTGTTTACTCTGTGGCAGCCAAGGTTGTGATTGGCTGTCAGTTAAATTAACGTGTAAGCAATTAGGGAGATGGGGTTCTTTATTTTGGGATAATGTTCAGTAAAATTTCAGACAAAGCAGCGTACAGTTATGTAAAACAACAAACATCTTTAGCAAAGTAGGTGAGAATGTGACTGGAATTTCAACTGTTACACAAAATCCTGATGCCTGTGGGGTTTTTGGGTGAAGCTCAAGCTATAGTTTGCCGCAGGTGTTCTGCGACTGCATCTTAGGATGCCTTGTGTTAAACTTAGTCTTGGACTTGCCTGTCATGCATTTCTCCATTAAAACCTAGCCGCTGTGAGTTAACATACTTAAATCACATTACCACAGACAAATAATGATAACTTGTTACTTTTCATACCTAGTTTGTGTTGTCTTTCCTTGATGTACATTTTTTGTGTTCTGAAGCAGGTGTTTTTCTCGTGCAGGCCGCAGTCACACTGGAAGTATTCATACTACCCAATGCTTAGTGATTTTAATTGAGTTTTAAAGGGTGCTCGGTAGTGTGTGCATGCTCTTTCTAACTACAGAAGGAATCTGGAGCGACTGGCTAGCTTAGTTACGTTCCTAATGTTGACTAGGTTTAATTCTTGCTCTCTGCTCCCACCTCCCCCAAGCTGCTTCTGATGGAATTTTTGTTTTATTTTGGATATTTAAGCATGAAGAAAAGAAGCGTGACTCTTAATTTCCTCAATAAATCCAATTAACGCTGCAGCTTTGTATACTAAAATGTAGGAACATTGTATATCAAGCTTCAGAGTACCTGAAGGGTGGCTTATGGGTGGATATTTTATCAAATGTTTTACTGCAGAATTCTAGAAATAAGAAAAATAGTGAATTCTCACTTAAATTTTCAGGAAGATGAATGTGCAGGTTGTACGGATGGAACGTTTAAAGGGACTCGATACTTCACTTGTGCTCCGAAGAAAGCTCTTTTTGTTAAACTCAAAAGCTGCAGGCCAGATTCCAGGTTTGCCTCACTACAGCCCGTTTCCAACCAGATTGAGCGCTGCAACTCTCTAGGTACTGAGCTTCTGCTCATTAATTATTTGTCAGCTGGGACCTGACTTGTGTTTTGGTTTCATTTGTTCCTGCAATATGTTTTTTGTATTGAACACTTGAAAATCTGTACAGGTATTACTTAAATGAGATTAAAGAATAGCAGGTCAGTCTGTACAGAACATAATGCTTCTATGGATTACTTTTTTATGCTTTAAAGTAACGAAATATTGGTATATTTAAAGAAATTTCATAAAATCAAGGGATTTTTTGTTATGCTGTACATTTTTCTACTTTAGAAGTTGTAAAGCAATTTTGCTGAAAATGGTATTTGCAACTCCAGCAGTATGTGGTTACCTTGTCAGAAATAAAGACAGTTACTTTTCTATAATGTCAATTAATTTTTTTTTCTAAATGTTAACATGTATTTTTATGGTGAAAGTTAGAAAAAAAAAACGAGTTTTCACCACTAACTTCAAATATTTTTGATTTCTTGGGTCATGTTGTATTGCCTGGGACAACAGCAAAGAAAAAAGTGTGTGATACTTGTAAGATAGTGTGAACAGGGCATTTGTAATGAGAGGAGAACTTCATTCCTACTGGATAAATTAATTCAGTGCTGCAGGCTTTCTGAAGCACTCTAATGTGCGTTGTCAGTGGAATGTAAGGCCTTGTTCATTCTCTGGAAGACAGTGCGTCTCAGCTATAATAAAATGCTATTCTAGTCCAGAGAAAGAATGCTTACACTAAGGCAGCAACTTAGCTATAAAACATTAATAGGAAAATCTCAAGGGGGATAAAATTTGAGGCTTTAAAGTGTCTTTTGAAAAAAAAAATTTCAGCCTTTGGAGGTTACTTAAGTGAAGTGGTAGAAGAAAACACTCCTCCAAAAATGGAAAAAGAAGGTTTAGAGACAATGATTGGAAAGAAGAAAGGTATCCAGGGTCATTACAACTCCTGTTACTTAGACTCCACCTTATTCTGGTAAGTTCATAATTTGTATAGTGGCATCCCATGCTAGAAATGCAGAACACGTGATCTTTGTTGTAATGACTGTCTGTCTGTATTACTGTGCAGCTTACAAAGTCATGCACTCTGGTCTTTGACACATTACTGTGCTCTTTCAATTTGAACAAGTTCTGCAGCTGCATAACATGAAGTGCTAATCGTGTCCAAATTGTCCTGGCCCTTCTGTATCTATACTCTTTTTGACTGTAAATGGTTGAAGGATGAAAGATTACACGGGCCGGGGGGTGGAGGGAGGGAAATCTCTGTTATAACTTATTTGCAGAATCCTGCCTTGGCAACTGGTTTTGTACTCTGCTGCAGAAAGGATACTGGGTTAGAGTGGACTTTTACTATTTAGTACAGCTGTGTTGTCCTCTGTCCATAATTCTCTCTTTTTGAGTTTGTTTAGTTCTTTAATTCTTCCTGTGCTTTGCTTGGCTTGTCTTATGTTGCTTAGGCATCTGAATGGTTGTCTCTTCCAGAATCAAAACAACCTTCCTCTTCTTTTTTTCTTTGTAGCCTGTTTTCTTTTAGCTCTGTTTTGGACACTGTGTTACTCAGACCTAAAGAAAAGAATGATGTAGAGTATTATAGTGAGACTCAAGAGCTGTTGCGGACAGAGATTGTGAATCCTCTGAGAATGTAAGTACAGACGTGAACTGGTCTCTGGTCTAATATAAATTTTATACTAGATCCTGCTGTGTATGCGTTCCTATTGCAAACCTGAAAACTTTGGCGAGCCACTACTGCCAGTCTGTCCAGGTTTTTTTGAGTATTTTTACTTGTTCTTCATGGTAAATTTAATCAGTGCTGACTGGAAATAGTTATTCATTGTTTGGCAATAAAATATTTTCACTACTCTTTATTTGGAAATGCGATCATCATAAAGCTATTGTAAAATTTGTATAGGTATAAATACAAAAACTTTGATAAATAAAAGTTATGTTTGTTCACAGCATTCGTATTTACATGTTTTAATGATGCTGTTCTTGACAAGAAGTGTATTTGGGTTATCTTATGTGGCGTTTCACAATTTGATAGATTTTATGGGGCTTTAAAAGTTTCATTAATTTTTACATGTGGTCCGCAAGTGTCCAAAATGCTTTTATTAAAAGAACTTAACACGAGCCTTGTAATTTCTTAGGCACAATGAATGAAGGAAAAATGGCAAAAATCTGCATGAAAAGTTATGTCTTTAGCTTTTTTTTAAACATGCAAATAATAAAGTTGTAGTTCTGAAATTCTGTGGGCTGCCACTGAACAATTTATCACAAAGTTTTACTTTTGATTCCTGGAATAAAATGATGGCTTCTCAACCCTTGTTGTACGGGTGCGTGTACTTTGCTTGGTGTGTTCCAGAGTTCTGTGGTATAGGTACTAGGATACACACCAAGTAGCAGAAATTTTAAATGGCTGAGAAGACCGAAAGTCTTACTTCTCCTGCCTTTCCACCATGCTTAAAACTTTCTTTGCATTTTTTGTACAGTTTTAGAGGAAAGGATTGAATGCTTAAAACTTCAGCATCTTGGGTCAGCAATACAGTTCTATATCTTTTTCTCTAATACTGAAATATTTTTTTATTAACAACTCCCACAGTGGTGCTGTTATGTGACATTCTGAAAGCAATGTATTTGGCAGTGCAAATTAGAGTGATAAACAAATCAAAAGTAGTTGACTGACAAATCAGAAAACAGTTATCCTGGTAAGTTAATGTTTTAAAAAGAGCTTTTAAAGGTTATACGAGAACACTGAGCACTGCACTAAATTTATACTGCATTAAAAAACCTGGAAGTTAAATTGAGTATGAGGAGTCAATATGTAGTTTTGAAGAAATACCGTATACAGTTAAAGAAGGATCTGAGAGCCTGTATTTCAGCATTTAAGAGTGGGGTTTTTCTTCTGCTTCTCTGACTTCATCACAAACTAGCTAATAGCTTATTAAACCCATTTATCTTAGATACGGATATGTATGTGCTACAAAAATAATGAAACTGAGGAAAATACTTGAAAAAGTTGAGGCTGCATCAGGATTCACTTCAGAGGAAAAAGGTAACTGGGGAGGTTTTCCTTTCTTTGAGATTTCTAAGAATCATAATATGAAGGAACTGAAATACCTTGCTATACAATTGCACCAGAACAAAGCACACAAATATTTCTCTGTAGCAGTAATATCTTTGCCAGAGATTTGAGTGACCATTGGATGGTAAAAAGGTCTTTTCTGCTTCCTCGGGTCTGTAAGGAACCCTAGCTGAACAGTTTCTGCTCTTAAATCTTTCACTGACAGGATTTCTTTTCTTGCCTTCCCGTGCCCATGTAACTCTCTTCTATCAGTAAGAGGAGATCGAAGGCTCTTCCTCAGAAATTAAGACCGTGATAAGGCTGGGGTCTTTGTCCTCTTTCAAAAAGTCACTTTGGTTCCTGAGAAATAATCCTTCTACTACAAAGTCTCATTGTCACAACGGCTATGTAGTATTTTAAGAAATAAAATGTGTAAATCATGTTAAAATAGTAAATTCCCAACCTTTTGATCATTTGCTGCATATAATGGTTAATTAGGATTGTATTATGTAGCTGTTTTGTTTTTGTTTGGGAGAATGCTACCTGCTTTGTAAATGCTAAATGCTGAAACCAAATATTTATTGCAGTTAGTGGCAGGAAGAGAAATATACCAGAAAACTCGGTGTTGGGGGAGAATAGAGCTCTGGGAATCTAGTGCTGGCTGCATTCTTGATTAGACAACTCGGTCTCTAGTTTAGAGAACTTTGTACTATTGTGTGGTTTTTATGTAAGTGTTGCTGTCACTACTCCTCACTGCTTCTTGGCAGTTTCACTGTTTTCTTTTCAAAGCTTTTATTTTCTCCCAAAAAAGTGTGTGGCGCCAAATGATTCCTCTGAAATGCAGATCATCTTTTTGATGCTTATTGGAAAGCTTTATTACCCTGTTGATCCGGTGTCTCTTATTAGGGCCGTTTGACACCAACAGAGTTAAATAGAGGTTTGTGTCATGAAAATGTTCATAGTTTGTCATAGTCTTATTGTGTTAATAAAGCTGTAAAAATGAACCTTTACTTTTTCCTATTGAAATTTTGAAAATTTTCATTTAAAATCAGTCTTGAGTAATGTATCTGGTTTTGCATACTAACAAGAATTTTTTTCCTCCCTCCCTTAGATCCAGAAGAATTCTTAAATATTTTATTTCACCATATTCTAAGAGTTGAACCACTGTTGAAAATAAGGTGAATCTTTTTTTCTCTTTTGGACTCTATTTGTAGAGGCTGATGAGGAGAGACCATCTGCTGCCTTTCAAATTGAGATAGCTCTTAGAGCACCTTTGACTTGTGATTCATATTTCTAATAAGATTCAATATATAGTGACAAGTTTGACACTATTTCCTGCCTTTTTTGGTAGGTGGGTTTTGCCCCACTGGTGTCTCGTTGCAAATGCTCATGAACATACTTTCATGAGAACTGGGCAAAGATCCCCTGTCCTAGTGTACTTGAGAGCCTTATTGTCTTCCTGTTAGTTGTGCTGGACAAGGGCTGTGGTAGGAGGACCTACAGCACTTCTCATGTGGCCTACAGCTTGTAGCCGCTTATTTCTGGGACAAGCTGCAGAGATTGCTGAATCGGTGTTTAAGCCATGGAAACTGATTTGCATTTCTTCTTTAAGGCTAATGACAATATTTCAATGGTTTGCCTTGAATCAAGCCTGGCATTTCTTACTTTATCAAAATAACAGATACTGTCATTTATGTGTACCTTTATTCTTGACTGTAGCACTACAAGGATTCAGCTGTCATAACTGAGCTTAACAGAGGTAGGGATTGTTGCCCACTGCTGTCATTCTTCTAGGTGGCACCTGATAGTCTCAGGTTCCTTGCTGCATTCTGTGGCAGCAGCAGTGCTGCAAGGCATTTCCTATAGTTCTTCAGTCCTTTCTTCATTGCAGAAATTGTATTAGTTTATATGCTGCTTTAGTTCAGTGATGTGTGAGGTGTGTTAAGTGCCTGCTGTCTGTTGCGCTATGCAGAGATACGGGAGCTACAACACCATAACTAGAGCATCTGTGTGTAGTGTGCTGTAGTTCACATGCCATTTGTGTACAGCATAGGGAAATTTAGGAAAAGTTTGCAGGGGTGGGAGATCAAGGCATATCATTAATTTGAAAACTATGTTCCTGCTTCTGCCTAGACAAAGGTCTGTGTTTGTAATCTACTGTTAGGTTAAAAAAACAAAACACGACAACTAGTGACTTCAATAATGTAGTGAGAGAACAGCTTGCCACCTTAAGATCCTCACAGTTGTTGTTGCTGCCTCACTTCAATTCTATGAAATGCAACGTACTGAGAAACCTGTGGCTGATGTATTATTCTGGTGAAACATATGGGGTGCAATATTATAATTATAATATTAGTATTTATTATTATAATTAGAATAATAGATCTTAATGTGACAATGTAGTTGGTAGTTAACAGGTGTGCTGCTGTGACAGAAATCACAGCTGAAAGGAGTGAAGTAAAAGCAGAAGATGCCTTTTGTTCCACTTGTACATTTCTGCGCTGTCTTACATAGTTCTTTAATCCCTCTTTTGTAAAGTTTGCCCTTCAAGGTTGAAGACAGACATGTCATGTCTGTGCCATACAGAGGAGAACAGAACTTACTTACACCATTCAGCTTTTAGCACCAAAGTCGGTGTGGTTTGTGTACGTAACTTAACTTTTTAAGAGTAGTTCAGAAGTCTCTCTTAGAAAGAAGGCTTAAAATCAATAATAGTAACTTTGCACATCATACTCTTAGAATCCTGTCAACACCTGAGTACTCTAAAAATCAATGTCGTCTTAAATGGCTGGCTGGCTGGGATGGGAGGATGTTATCATTTATAGCAAGTTTGATGAAAGCTCCCAGGAGTTTCATCCCAGGAACTTTGACGCTAGGATGAAACAGCTCCTACCGAACCGTTTCTTTTTGCCGTTGGAGGCTTGTTACTCCTGTATGCTTTTCCTCCATGATAGCAAAGTCCATTTCTTCAATGTGAGCACAGTCTTCTATATCCTTTCTCATGTCCTTCTGGAGTAGGTTGAATTACTCATCTGAAGCTCTTTTCTCAAAGATGTCAGATTTATGCTTATGTAACAAATATTACCTGAAAACATCAGTACTTAATTTTGACTTTATTTTGAAATACCTGACCTCAAAGCTTACTTAAATGGGTAGCTTAAGCCTTTGTCCCTCTCCTTGTCCATATAAAATTGTGTTGTGGTTCTTCTTTTTTGTGTTGTTTTTTTTTTGTGTGTTTTTTAGGGGGGCGGGGTGGGGGTGGGGTGTATTGATTTGTGGTGTGTGTTTCTTTGTTTAGTGGGGTTTTTTGCCTTCTGTGGTTTGTGGGGGGTTTTGTGCCCCCCCGCCCCCCTTTTGGTGAGGATGAAGGTATTTCTTCAGACCACTTACTATGGCTAGTGTTGGCAGTTAATGTCGTAGCCTGCCATCTTAACGTTTGCCTGGGTGTGGAATGCTTCCTAACAATTAGAGATGGACAGCCCTTAAATCTGGATTACCCTTTTCAAGAGTTCACTGTTAACCATATAGCAAGTCTAGCAATGCTTCCACTGTAGAAAGCAGTGTAAATATCTCCCTGATTAAAAGGAAATGTTTCATTAAACCCAGTCATGTTTTTAACTCCTTATTGGGAATATCATACTGAAGAGAATTACTGTTGTTCCTTTTGATGTTTTATTACTGAAACTCTTAGTAAAGCTGCTTTAGTGTGTTGGAGTTTTTGATGCATGTGCTTAGGAAGTATTTCTTGGTTGGTAGTTTAGTAATGCATAGGCACACGTTTCTAAAACATACTCTGACAACTATACTGCTTTTGTTTCTTAAATAAGTTTTTTCTAAAAATCAGTCCATGCTTAATACTTGATTGCCAAGCATCTAAGGCCCTTTGTTGTTGTTGGCTTTTTTTTTTTTTTCTTTTAAAGCACAATATATTTTGATGCAAAGAGGATGTTCTATAGACTTATTTTCTGGTAGGTGTTATTTTCCTAGTAAAATGCAGTCATTGTTGCAGTACAGCTTCGGAATCTGTTTTTTTTAAATCTGTTTTTAGATCAGCAGGTCAGAAAGTACAAGACTGTTACTTCTATCAAATTTTTATGGACAAAAATGAGAAAGTTGGAGTCCCGACAATTCAGCAGTTACTGGAGTGGTCATTCATCAACAGCAATTTGAAGTTTGCAGAGGTTGGTGGTGGCTGTTGCTTTGTTAAAAGTAGGATTTGATGTGAAAACAAAAGGCAGACACATTGGAAATGGGAGTACTAGGTCAGTGGTACAGGTTGCCTACATTACAAAAATATTTTACAGTTGACTTAATGACACATATCTTTTGGCTGAACAGACCGAATTGCTAAAAGAAAACTTCTTAGCTACTGCCAGTCAGTTGTCTTAAGGACTAATATTTTGAGATCCCTCTGTTTGTAAAAAGCTTTACAAAGGGAAGATTTTTTTCTTCCCACCTTCCCCCCCTCCCCTTTCCCAATGGGGAAGTGCAGTTCACTATATGTAGTATCATACTTGTGCATGACTGAGACTTAAAACATTTGACAGTGATTTAGATGCCACTTTCTTGGCTTTTTTAGCTATACTTTCTCTCAAAGACTATTTTGGTTTGCCTACTGTCTTGTTAATTTTGAAGTCAATGGGCTGCAAGTTTAAATAATGTGTATGTATGTCTATCATATTAGAAGTATATCTCTAAACTTAGATAATTATCTATCTCAAACTCATTACATTACATTCTGGCATTTTACCTAGGCACCCTCTTGCCTGATTATCCAGATGCCTCGGTTTGGAAAAGACTTCAAAATGTTCAACAAAATTTTTCCATCCTTGGAATTAAATATAACAGACTTACTTGAAGATAGTAAGTATGTAACATTGGGTTTTGTAATAAAAGAGAGTTGTTGAGAGTGACTAACAGTGAAAGTATTCCTGGTAGTTCTGTTTTTTGTTTTTATTAAATATTTCACAAGGTAGTGTGAGATGCTCGGGCTGAGGAGAAAGGAAAGTTTACTGGCTAGAATGCTTTTTTTTTTTTTTCCATGTCAATTAAAAGCTATATTTCAGAAGAATGTAGAGACTATAACTTGCTTATGTTTATTTAATTCTTGTGTATCTATAAAACTAAACTTATTTAAAAATGGTGGTGTTAAAATTGAGTTATTAGCAGCAAAACAATTCATTAATACGGCAGGCAGGAAATGTTAAAAGCGAAGTGTGGCATTGAGATTGGTTAACAGGACAACGATGATTAAGTTTCATTAGCCTTTATCAGTTTGTGCTGCTTATTTCTAAGCTTTTTGTCATTAGTTTATCAAACTAGAAGAGAACTTTAGATTGGTATGTAAACCTGCAGCATGTAGTCATGGTGCATTTTCCAACTCTAAATCTATCGCTTTTTTTTATGACCTAAATTTCTGGTACTGGTCATCCACTGACTTTCATTGCATTACCTAAGAAAAGACACATGATTTTAAGTTTGAGATAAGAATTAATAAAACTGCTAAAATTCATTAGAATAATTATCTCTGAAACTGTCATGGCCATCAACTTATGCTTTTTTTTTTTTCTTCTGGTGTTGACAGGCATAGGGGCTAAGCTAACTGTACCAATACCAATAGAGAGAACTAACTCAATTTAAAAGCCTGTTTTTACTTGTTTATGCAGTTGATAAAACTTTATTTTTATCATGTTCTGTTTTGCAACTTACTACTCAACCTTTTTCTCCTATTTCATGTTATGTCAAAAGGAAGAAACTAAATATGGTGTTACACTTCTGCTTTGATTGGCAATCTTGTTTTAGCTTTTTTAACGTAGTGTTTTTCTCTATTTAAAGTAGTAATCCTCCCTCCTTTCCATACCCCTTGTATTAAAAAAGCAAAAAAAGCCTCCCCAAATTGGAGACTAATATCTTCTTCAAACATGCAGCTCCCAGGCAGTGCCGCATATGTGGAGGGCTCGCTATGTATGAATGCAGAGAGTGTTATGAAGATACTGATATTTCTGCTGGGAAAATCAAGCAGTTCTGCAAAACGTGCAATACACAAGTAAGTTGTTGTCTTTGTTATTATACGTGGGTTTAACCGTACTGTAATAATCAAAAGAGTGTAGTGAGACTTTCTCACTAGCACTAGTGTAACTGCGCCCACCAAGTCAAGCATAGCCTTTGGTGACAAATCAGGAATTCCACTTGACCCTGCAATGTAATCGTCAACAGCTTCTTACTGAAAACATGGCAAATGCCAAATCTGGGACTGAATACAGTGAAGTAGTAATTGTGAGCAGCTTGGAATCAGTTTCCTGTCACCTGCTTTAAATCCTAATTTTACATACATACTACCTTGTTTGACTTGATAAATTAATGACATACAACCGTTTACTTTTGAGAGCTGTTTGGTAACTTGCATGAAACTGTCATAGTCATGGCTTGTTTTCAGGTCTGAGCACAGTACAAAATTGTTGCAATAAATCTGACCTTCCTTCTAACCTTAGATTTGAATTTTCTGGGCAATATTGAACTACACTGGTGGGGGAAAATAGAAGGAATATTTAGTCTGCTACTGTTACTGCAGTTCCTTCTCTAATGCCATTAATCTTCAGTTCAGCCGTATTGTTCTTTTTAGCTTTGTCTGCCACCGAAATGAATAAACTTATGGGGTGTTTTTTATCTTTAACTGTAGGTTCATCTTCATCCCAAGAGACAGAGTCATAAATTCAATCCATTGTCACTACCTAAAGATCTGCCAGACTGGGATTGGCGACATGGCTGCATCCCGTACCAGAAGATGGAGTTATTTGCTGTTCTCTGCATAGAAACAAGCCACTATGTAGCTTTTGTTAAATATGGGAGGGATGACTCCGCCTGGCTTTTCTTTGACAGCATGGCAGATCGGGATGGTAGTAGATCTCTTATTTATTCTTACTAATTTTCTCTTAATTTTTTAATGTATATTACTATTTTAAATTTCAGTATCTATTTCTTAAGGTTTAGGGGATATTTAACTTGACGTACCTGATGCTGGAACACTAATCTTGACCCAGCCTTACCTCAGTGCATTGATTTTGTAGTAGCTGCTGATTAGTGTAATCTGAATTTCACCTAAATTGGATACCTTAATAAGTAGATGGTACAGAAGTCACTGCAGAAGTTTCTAGCAAGACTCCTTACACGTTTTTCTATACTTTGCAAGTTTGGCAGAGAGAATTCATTTTAAATAATCAATTGCAGGAATATGTTTTTTCAGTCTGTATTTGAGTGGATATATACAATTATCAGATAGTATGAAAATATTTTTATTGCTTTTGCTTAACTGACTTAGTGTAGGTGTCTTTAGAATAAAAAATAGTCACACATTACAACATCTATGCCGTTCCTTTGAATCTCTTTAGAGTTATCAGTGGAAAACCGTTACCCTGTAATAACACAAATGTCAGTAAAACAAGTGTTCTCTTAGATATTGCTGCATTGAACCGGAGACTCCTTATTTAAACACTATTTCCTCCTGGTGCCTGAGAAAAAGAGTAATAGATGCAAGTGTCAGACTCATAGTAACAGTTCTTTGCATGAAGAATTATTGTGTCCCTCTGTATCACAAATATTTTTCTTCAGTTCGTGCTAAACCTAAAAATGTCTGCTGGGAACAGTGTCATGCATGTCCATACTTGTGGTGTTTGAATTTGCTCATTTTTACATGGAAAATGGCAGTAGTCAATAGTCTTGCAAGTCAGGTACAGAAACTCATGGTTTATAAATTCATCAGCTGTTACCAGTTGCCATGTTATTAACAAATTCAGTAGTGTTTGAGGTGGAGTATGTATTTAGGTCACTCTCCCAAAGTCATACAGAATTTTTAGTGTTAATGAAAACCCAAAGTTCTCATTCTGGTGGGGGGTTTGCGTGGGTGTTTGCTTGTTAGTGAACACTACAAGATACTCTGAGAGCAATTGCGATTTTTCTTGTACAATACGCTTTTCATACAAGTTTACCCTGCAGTAGTCCAGAATGGCATATTTAGGGTTTTTTAGAAGGCATTTTCAAGAACTGGTGATGCGGTCATAACTAAAGTACATTATAGAGAGTAAACATATGTAGATGCTATCCTAATCTGTTTTTCTTTCCTTATGGTTAAAAGGAGGTCAGAATGGCTTTAACATTCCACAAGTTACCCCATGTCCAGAAGTTGGTGAATACCTGAAGATGTCTGTAGAAGAATTGCACTCACTGGATTCCAGAAAAATTCAAGGTTGCGCGCGAAGACTACTTTGTGATGCTTACATGTGCATGTATCAAAGTCCAACGATGAGTTTATACAAATGAACGATGTCCTCTGGAAAACTGAAGAAAGAGTATAGAGTTATCGACGCATTTGCTGCGTTTTTTGGTTAGTTTTAATGCAACCGTTGCTGGCAATGGATGCGATGACAAGGAAGCAGTTGACTCTCAGAGCAAAAGGATTACTGTTCCAAAAACTATACGTGGAGTTCTATAATTGAAGTATTTAAGCATTTTGCACTCTAGGAAGTGTGCTTGTGTGTGTTTGTTTTATAAACAAAGTCTAAGTGAAGTTACTAAAACTTAAAGCTTTAAGTGCATTGATTATACACAGGCTTTTTTGAGATGTTAAAGGTGGAACTGTATCAGGAGAAAACTCCTTAGTCCATTAGGAATGTAAAGATACAGAGTATTCTTGCTCAGTTCATTTCTATGGGCAAAGGATGATGATTCTCTTGTGTTTCTCTGCCCCCAACACCCACTGCTTCTCCCCACCCTTGGTCTTTGTAGCACCACACATTTTCTGTCTTGAAGAGAGAATAACTTCAGTTTCAGTATGATAAATTTTAGACTGTTCGTTGCATATTAATCCTGTTCTGTTATCTGTCTACTACATTCTTTTCAGTTCACACATTTGCATCCTCAAAAATTAACGTTCATTTAAAGATCTGAATTCCTATCTTGTGAAAATCAAGCACGCAGATTTTCTATCTATCTGTTAACTTGCAATTTTTGGAGGGGAAAAAGAGGAGGAGAAGAGGGTATTAAAGGGAAGCGTAATTGCTGAAATATAAAATTAGCAATGGAAGTTAACAGATGTCTCTTTCTAAGTGTCTATTTTTAAAGAAACAAAGCAGTCTGGAACAGCACAGCAACTATATACAAATGATTTGAGGACAAAACAATAAAATAGTGGATTGCCTCAGGGATTGTTACTGAAGTGGATTCTAGTCCTTGGTAAAACAAAACTGACTTTTCTATAGTACATTAAGCTACTACCTGGGAATATGTTATACATCTGACTCTTCATTTTGGGATTACTAATGAATATTAAGAATCTGGAAGGAGGAAACTATCAATTAAAGCAGATCAGAGTTTTACTGTATACCAAGTACCTAATCAAACCTAACTTGAAAAGCTGCAAAACCTGCGTTGATGTAAAATACTATACTTCGAAGTCTGTTGGTTCCTGTTTGCAATGAAATACTGTTGTTTTAGTTGCTTTTTAGCTACTTCTGTCTACACTGACTAGCAAACATGCAACTATATATATATACAGTAAAATCTGGTTGTACAAATTGCATATATATGAGCTGTACATTTTCAACTCTAAGATGTTTTATATGGAAAACTTTTGTTATGGGATTAAGTCTGTAGAAGGAGAGGTTACAAAATATAACAGAGGAAAAGCCACTTTGAAAAAGCTAGTGGCCTAAAGATAATGGAGACTGATCCCATGTTGTAGAAAATGTGGTTACTTTGTTTTTCTGGGAAAACCTGAAATCTTTCTTTGGGACACAGTACCACAGAACAGTACTAGAGAGAGATTTGAAAATTATACTCGAAGGACTAATCTGTCTAAAGTGAGGGGTGCTGAGAGAGTTGATCTGCTCCATTAGCCGCTGCATGAAGTGTGCTCTAATTTTTCACTCTCAAGAGCAAGGAAGTTATTAAAAGTGTCACTGTTGCTTTTGCCTCTAATAGTCTCCTGGTTTCCATGTTCCCTTGTCTTATTTATCTAGGCTGCGCTCCTTGGCAAAACTCGATTTCTTTAGTTTCAGTACTACTATGAGCTCTTGAACTCTTTCTCTCCTGAAAAAATTCAGTGAGGTGTTAGGTGATGGAATCTATAACCATCTGCCAATGCATGGTTCATTGTCCATTGGCTCCCTTATGGCTTCAAACATGAAGAAGGTAGATTTAGATTAAATACTAGGAAGAAATTTTTCACTTTGAGGGTGGTAAGGCACTGGAACAGGTTGCCCAGAGAAGTTGTGGAAGCCCCATTCCTGGAGGTAGCTTGAGGGGCTGGATGGAGCTTTGAGCAACCTGGTCTAGTGGAAGGTGCCCCTGCCCAGGTCAAGGGGGTTGGAACTTGATGATCTCCAAGGTCCCTTCCAACCTCAACCATTCTATGGTTCTACCTGCCATCCTGCTCTGGGGCAGCAGCTGCAGGTGCTCAGATGTGTCAACAAAGGTGCCATAGAAGCATCTCATAGGCAATATAAGGTAAAAAGAATCATAGAATCATAGAATCAGTGAGGTTGGAAGGGACCTTTAAGATCATCAAGTCCAACCATTAACCTACCCTGATAAAAACACCACCACTCCTAAACCATGTCCCTAAGCAGCTCATCTACCCTTTTCTTAAACACCTCCAGGGATGGTGAATCCACCACCTCTCTGGGCAGCTTATTCCAATGTTTAATAACCCTTTCAGTGAAAAAATGCTTCCTAACATCTAATCTAAACCTGCCCTGACATAACTTGAACCCATTTCCTCTTGTCCTAAGACCAGCTATAGGTCTTGGCTAAGCACCTTGTACTTTTTAAAATGGCTCAAGAACAGAAAGTATAACCCACCCATGCCTGCCTATTGGAGAGGATGTCCAGCCGCAGCCTCCAGGTACCTCATGTCATGTTTTTAAATAGCTTCACTTTGCAGACAGCCCTAAGAGGGGGCTTGCAAAATTAAAAAAAGGCAATAATAATACAATAGGCTCTCAGCTTGCTCTCTACAAAGTTTGATACCTTGTTTGATACCTTCACTCCCCTAGCTCCATCGTGACTCTCAACCTGGCAGTGGGTGCAAGCAGTGCCCCCTTCTCACCAAGGAGCAAACATAAAGGCTTTACAGAATGAACAAGCACAAACCTGTGTACCAGTGAGACCAGTCTGAATGTCTGGATTTTTTCTCTTCCCTATCCTGAGATTTATTTTCCAATTTTCCCAATGCATTAACTTTCATGCGTCTTCCACTTGTGTCGCCTTTCTCCCTCCCCCACGCCCTTCACATACATTGTGTACTACCTAAAGTTATTGTTACCCTTACCTCTCCCTGCCGGAACTGGGAGAAGAGCTGTGGAACTGCTATGGCCGGACTTGGACACGGAAACCATATTAAAGTTTCCTAGATGAATAATCTTGTAGCAAAATACCCATTCCTTCACAACTGCAAATATCCAAGAATCCCATTTTTTTCAGGATGCATATTCTGTTAGCTGAAGGGAATAAAAAGAGATGGGTGTGAACGACCTGCTTGGCCTCTTGCCTCTAATCTTCTGGCCTTCGACTGCAAAGTGAAAAGTTGTGTGAACGTTTACTGTGTTAAATGTAGAGAACATAGGGAGTTTAAATGCATTATTACGCACACCTCTTGGTGACAAGTACTGTGTTTCGCAATGCAGGCGATGCTTCACAGCCTGCATTTTGTACTACTTTACATTACTACAAACAAGTAAATAGTTTTGCAAACGGTGTATGATTACATGGCTGGTTTATGGCTTACTAGTTAAGGCAGAGACATCTATGGCACGCGCACACACACGCAAAAAGCTGGTTTTAACAATTGAGTTGTCTTTTAAGCCAAAACGCATTGCTTTATGGTGTACTGTGTTGGATTGGAGATAATCTGGCAATATGTAAATGAAATGTTATGGAAACTAACCCAAATTTTTATTTTCTGTCTTAGAAAGGACTATACAGAGAGAAAAGTGGTTTCACTGTGAAAGGAAAATTGTAAAATAACTTAGATGCAAGGGTAAGAAACTGGGTTTAGCCTTCAGCATATATTGTGGAGGAACTGAATAAGCTATTTTAAAGAAAACAGCCTGTGTTTTAAAGCATCTACTGCTGTTAAATGTAATGCCCAAAGATTCCAGTGATTATGCACCCAAGTTTTATGTGTTTAATGCATTTGGGTACCACCCAATCAGTTCTCTCTTTTTTTATACGGTGAATGTGCCCATAAATTAATAGCACTTAGATGATTGCTTCATGGTTCAGCTCTTAAGTATTGCTAACAATGGCCTTAACCTGTGAGTAGGAAAACACATAGAAAATATGGTTCCTGACAGCCTGAAAAAAGGTAAAGTTTCATAATACATAAACTTTCATAACCTGGGAGAAAAACTGAACCCCTGTACAACTCTCAGCCCCTACTCTGCTGACCATTTTTAGAAATAGGGGCTCAAATCAGTAGAAAATGGAACAAATTGCCACTAAATGCCTGCTTATTCTGAACGCAGAGGGTAAAGAGAAAAGTTATTAGTTAAAGGTGAAGCCTTACGCATTACTAAAACAAAAATCCAAAGAAACCCCAGCCCTACAGTAAGTGACATCAGAATGCTTGTCTTTCAGTTTGGGAGATAACTGGAGGGAAAAAATCAGTAAAGGTCTTTCTAATAGCTGTGATACTGATTCTGTGCTCTTGCCAATGTAATGATGTGTTTTTACTAAACAGCCCGCGAGCATTCTGTTTGAAGCAAGTACTGTGTGTAACAGGAATTACTCCTACTCATAAATGGTTCATTTCAATGCACTTATTTTTCTTGTGCACTTTATACTCCACTGAATAGATGAACTTGGTCACCACCATCCCCAACAATAGCCTGTTTAATACAATACTAAGGCATAACATGCTGCAAACTGGAATTTTATGGTTTCAGAACTGAGTGGGTGTAAAAAGCAGCTTGAAAGCTTTGTGTATTTTTACCACTGTAACAAAGCATGTTTGGTTTTCTCTGTTCTTGATGTTTTGCTAAATAAACATCCCACGTTTTGTGCACAAATAGTCTCTTAAACTTACAAAAAGCTGTCTCCAAAAGAATGAGTTAGGGAAACAAACCATTGTATCAGGTTGCCCTCAACTACCCTTAGCTCTTCCCCCCCCCCCCCCCCCCCCCCCCCCCCCCCCCCCCCCCCCCCCCCCAACTGGTAGAGCAGAAAGGAATGTACCATGTGCTCACTCTAGTAATAATTAATTAAAAATATTATTCTTATGGCTCTATTCATTTCTTTGGGGGCTTGGAGTTTTGGGAGTGTCACGAACAATAATGATTACAGTGTTGAACTAGCTTGTTTTGGGTACTTATAGAGGGATTTCTTTTTACATATTTTTGATAGTCTCTCTTAATTTCAACATTTCTAGGAAACTTGGGCATTGCTGTACTGTAGCAAATCAGGTCTAAGTATACTACTACTTGTGTCTTACCAATTAGTACCTGAGACTACAATGGGAAACCAACAAAAAGCTGCTGCACCTAACAGTAATTTGCCTGTGAGGAAAAATTGTTTAACTGCTTAGTACACTACCTTACTGACGCGGGATGATCAGCTCCTCCTGGGATCATGCAGTAGCTTCAGTGCTGCTGCCATAGCTACCATGCAGAAGACCTGCACACCAAGTTTGCACGCGTTCTCTAGCTAGAAAAATACTGCCATCCAGTATTTCTATGTTGAATTTTTTTAATTTCCTGAGTATTGTAATGAATAATGATAATAATGAAGAAAAAGTCTTACCTGGCACTGTAAAAGGAATGCTGTCAATTTAAGTATTTTAAAAATCTTTATCTTAGTGCAAATGCTTAAACGCTTGCAAAAGATGATACCTTTAGGAAATGTGTTACCTGCTTCTGCAGTGTAAAGGGTTTGCTTTTTTAAACCGAGGTTTTTATTTGCAGTAAGATATTATTTGACTAGCTAAAAGCTAAAGCTGAGGCCTCCTGTGAATCACTATGGGAAAAAAGATGCTCAGAACATCTCATTCGACGTTTTTACAGCAGTAACACCAAGGTTTATCTTCAGTAGAGCTGAGCTCTGCTGAGCAGCTGCAGCCGGAGGGTTGCCTGTATTTCGAATGTTCCGTCACAAGAGGGCAGTGCCTGTACCGGCTGGAAACTTCTCGCCTATTCCTAACCCACGGCTTCTGAAAATTAAGATTTATATTCATATGTGGCTATACAGCTATTGTAATCCCATTTTATTTTTTTTTAGTGCTGCTTTTAAAATTACTTTTGGGATGACGTAATTGGGTACATATGAAACTTTCCCAGGTTTATAAATTTCAAACATACACCAAATCTGACGCAATGGGTCTTTGGCTCGGAATCCCCCAAGGCTCAAGCCCAGGGGCAGCTGACACACAATGCGTGGCGAGTTCCCAGGGCTGGGCTGGCATTTGGCGCAGCAGCCCCAGGCTGGGCAAGGCGGCCTCAGGGCGCTGCTACCCCAAAACTGCCCGTGGCCCTGGGCCCAGCTGCGCCACACAAAGCGCCCATAATGGAAAACTGTGTCCAAATGAAACTGCTGTTTGAGTGACTAAAGCAAGTACTACCGGGAGATGTAAAATAGCTGGGAGATCTTGGGGCATTTGTAGAGCTTAGTGGAAGCTAATGAAAATTGTAAACGACTTGAACGCAGTACTAATTTTTCAAACCAAAAGTTGTCATGCAAAACAAAATGTCATCGAAAAACGCACGGTGCGAGTCATGATCTTCTGTCACGTCCTGAGGAGCAGGCCCAGCCGCGGCTGCTGCCCCCGGCGGTGCGGCTGCAGCCTCTGATGGCTCTGCCTTTTGCCTTTGGGCTCCTCTGCGGAGCTCCTGGCCGGCTCCGCAAACGGGCGCTGGCGGGGGCCCGCCTCCCCGGGAGCCGGGGCAGGAACGCCGCGGGGTTGGGGGCAGCAGGGAGCCGGGCTCTGTGTTTCGGCACCACCGCCGCCCGGCTCCGCGCGCTGCCGTTGGCTCCTCGGTTGAGGCCCAGCGGCAGGGCGCCCGAGGCCCGGGGCCGCCCCGCGAGCTGCAGCGGCAGCGCAGCCCCCCCCGCCCCGCTGCCCGCCGCGGTGTGCGGCGCCGGGAGCGCGGGGAGGCCCGGCCGGCCGGGCTCTGTGCGAGCGGGTCGCCGGGGGCGGGTTGGGCCCGTTAACCCCTAGCAAGGAGACGCTGCTTGGGGTAGCACGGCGCCACGTAAAGCCAGCAACGGGAGGAAGGGACAGTAGGGGACAACCAGCAGACAAAAGGGCTGACCCCTGCGGCGCAGCCCAGCCCAGCCCGGCCCGGCCGCCCCGGTGGCTGCCCGAGGCGGGGGGGCGGCCAGCAGCAGGCATGGAGGGATGACGCTCACGAGTGGAAAGGGCACAGGCTGCCACTGCCACCGCAGCCCACAGCCACCACTACAGGTACTCGCGAGCGATGACACATACATTTGATGCATCTTATAACTGAGCAAGCAGTGCAATAAAAACATGTACCAAAAAAACCAAACCCAAACAAAAATCCCCCAAACAACAACCTTGCATTTTGTGGCCCTAATGGTCAAATTTTGCAGCCGATTGACCTATCTATACAGAAATCTGATAGTGGAAATTGTCATTTATTTGTCAATCAATTAATTGAAGAAGAAAATGGAGGGTTTTTCTTGGGTCTATTTCCTCTATGCATTAATAACTGAAAAATGAAGTCATTCTGTGTATTGTCTACCTCTGTATATGCATGGCTCTCTGCAGCACCGTTTGTTATTGTTGATGCTCTTATCTGACAACCCTGAAGGCACAGATCCCCCATCCCCCCCAGTTTGCTGCTGTAACAGTGGGTGCGCTTACAGATGCACTAGCGCTGTGCTGGGACGGGGCGCTGGTGGGGCTGGGCCTCCTGCCCACACCACACCTCTGGGCTCTGCTCACGGGATGGTGACATGCAGAGTCTCACCTAGAGCCCAGAACACACACGTTTCAGTACATACCCCCAAAGCTGAGCACCGCCTGCCCCCTCTCTTGAGGCACTCCTCAGCTCAAATGGCATCATCTCATGATGGCACATGGTAGCTACACATCAGGGATTTTGGAATAGCAAATACAGTGTTTTGGATTTTTTCCCTCCCCCTAATGTTCAGTTAATCCCTGGTTTAGGCACCTAAGTGCTTGGGGGGGGTGGGGGGGAGGGGAGGGGAGGAGGGGGGATGGAATATGGCCGTAAGTCCTCTTGTACTTTGCCGCTTTGTGTTCAGCCCAGCTCCGCACACCAGCACTGTCTCCACTGCAGCGCAGCGAGCACCTCTGGCCTGGGCTCGCTCGGCAAGGCAGTGACAGTACCCCCTGAAGGCAGGAGCTACACAAATACAGCTTTCGTAAGTGTGACAGCCACACTAACAGAAAGGCAGCCTGAGCTTAACCAAACGCTTTGCAAACTTCCCACCTTTAGGTTTCTCATTTTTCAGTCGTCTTCTTTTTCCATGGTATTTATTCTTCATTTTCAGCTGATTCTCCGTTCCATGAAGAAAAGAGACATCTGGGAATGAAAGGATAATTACATATAAGTTACATAGTAATTTCTTTTTAAACAGTCTATAAATTGGCTGGATTCACTTTCACTTTCTAACGAACGAGACCATTTTGTATACGCTAGCACTCACATATTAAGATGCTATTCACTAGGTAGCATCTCACGGTCCACACTGCATGTTGGTTTTTTTAAACCATGCAAATCTCCCACCTATCAAAGTAATTTGCAAAGGTAATTTTGTTTCTATTTATCTATTACAATAAATCAATGAATAAATAAATTATAATGCAGCAATTAAATGTATAATGAGATGGGCAACAACTATTAATAAAGGCAGAGCTAGTAGCCCAAAGGTGAACAGACTTCCCCTCTCTTCTTACAAGTCAGGTAATGAGCTTTCTATGATGGAGAAACAAGCAGCTGCTAAACATGTAAATGAAACCAAGGGCTATATGAGTTCACACTATAATGCTGTTCTTCAGCCTCATTATTATTTTCACATTATTGGTTATTCTGTGACTTTTCCTCTGAATATTTAAAGACAGGGAGGGGATATGCAACTATTTAAAAAAATTCTTCTGCCAAATGACTGTCTGAACGAACCCAATGGTGTTGCTGGGGTGTTGGCTTCCTTCAGTAACTGAACTGGTGCAGCTAAACCGAGTTTTATCCCAGCAGAGCTATTACAAAACCAATGTTGATCTGCAGGAAAAGCCAAAAGAAAATGCTGAAATTCCATGAGGAACGGAAGTCCCTTTTTAAAAAAAAAAATAATTCAGCATTATTAAATGTGAAATCTGAACAAAACAAGTATGGTACAAACTAGTGTATTTTCTGATTTTAAATATGGCTATAAATTATAATATCACTACTGCTCTCAGTAGTTTGATATTGCCATAAGGAAAAGGCAGAATGATCTTACTGCATTTTGGCCCGAGTTCTTCCTGCTGTAGTAGGCATGCTCTGGGATGCTTCACATTTCTTCAAATCCTGCCTATCTATCTATCATCTTGAATATTTTTTGCCTATTCAAAATTATGTGCCAGAGAGTTACCATTTTGTAGAAACATGCTTATTTCTTTCTTCAATAGCCACAACAGTGGCTATTGTCATTTTCCTCCTACTCTTTCCTGAAAGTGTGCGTGCTCTCTCTCTCTCCCCCCATGTCTCACCTCTTCATGTTTGTGTTTACCCACGTGTATGCTCCAACATCTGAGATCACATTATTCAGAAAATTTGTTTTTAAGGGAACGATCGATGCATTTACTGGTTTTGTCCCAGGCTGAGCTGACTCTGGCAAAAATGATCCATTAACATGGAGCTGAGGAGATACAGCATTGCCTAGAACATCAAGTTATCTAAAACTTTCTTTTATATTTAGAAGAATAAGGACTTTCTCCCCTCCCCCCCTTCCCCCCACCTCTTGCATACAGTTTGAGAATTTCAAGGGCAGCTCATTAGTTAGCAGAGACTTCAATGAAGCTACAGTGGTTGATTTATTGTAATAGATGGCAGGAAACAGAATTATCTTAGCAAATTAGTTTGGCTGATAGGAAGGCTGGCCAGCAGATAAGACGCAGTGCTGACGTCTGACCTGACCTGCACACACTCCTGATGGAGTTAGGCCAATTCACAGTTGAGGATGAGTTGCTACACTTAACACAAGTGCTCAGGAAGAACAACCAAGCCAGCCATGAGCATGGCCAGGAACTGCATGCTACCTGGAAGCACTGTCCTTGAGACTGTCCGGCTGCCCTGCAGTCCTGGCTAAGGTGGGAAGTATTATCTGATCAAGTCATAGTTTTTGTACAATTCAAGCACTCAGCAGGAGGCTGTTTCACAGAGGAAGCTGGACAAAGTTTTTTCAACTCGCATACTGCAGTCACAGAAGTTCAACTGTATTTATCAACCCTAATAAAGCGATTTCTTTGGCTTTTCATTGCTGCACCTGTCTGGGTCTTTAAAACCAAGCAGCAGCTGGCATGAGGGGGGTCCTATGGCAGTCAGATGACCTGTGGAGCTTTTACTAGAGATACATAGTCTTATAAGGGATCTTTCATCCAGATAAAAACCAAAAGCATCTAACTCTCCCCCAACACTTGACCAACTGACTACTACCACTTTTCCTCTTTAGACAAGAAAAAAAAAATAATCCCAAACCCTTTAATAAGTTCATAGTTTCTGTTATTCAGCACTGAATGCAGCTGTCTGGACTAGTGTGCAGGTGGTGTTTAAAACCAGGTAGAAAAAAAGATACATGTAGACATAAAAAGCTTATATCTGAAAGGAATTGCGTTTGGGAACTGTCATTAACTGCATGTGTGTGTGAGGGCACAGTAGCGATAAAATGAGGCAAGATTCTGCCTGCCATATTTCATCTTGCCATTGCTCCCTGGAGCATGATGCCAGGGCAGGGACTGTAGGACGAAAGCCTTCAGGTGACATTGTTGGTTCATTGCTATACAAGGTGCTCAGAAGACATTAAATGAATATAACATTTTCTAAGCAGGCATTAGATGTACCTCCAACTTTATGTTGGGCTGCTGAGGATGGCATGAAGAATTTTTCAGCACTAACTCTAACTTTGCCAGCAGGCCCCAAAGGACGCCCCCCCCCCGGCAATTGACAGTTAATATATTTCATCCTTTAGAATTACTCCCAAGCCCTGGGACACCCACAGTGTGGTCACAGACACTGACTGACCTCACAGCCAAAAATTTTGAAGCTCAGTGGAGCAACTGATTTTATGCACTGTCAAGTCCCCATAAGTTCAAAACTGCAGAGTTGTGAAAGACTTCATCATAAGAGCAGGTGTACACAAGATATGTACACGGAAGTCCCAATCCCTGCAGGTTTTGGCGTCAGTGGGTGGTCAAAGCCTTGCTGCTTGTGGGACACCTGGATTAACATATTTATCAACAGTGTGTAGAAATAAGTGAATAACAGGAGTTTTGCACCATGGTTAGTAGCATTCATCCTGTCTTTGAAGAGGCTGGGAAACCTGCTAGACATTCTACAGCCAGAACCAATGGCCACCTCTTTTAGTTCTTACAAGTGTGGGGAAATTAAATGATAAACATGGAGACAAATACAGTGATAAACATGGGGGGGTGGGGGTGGGGTGGGGAGAATGAACCCTTTCTGCAAGGTAAGAACTCAGTGATAAATAGATCTGTGCATATTTCCCAGCCTCATTCCTCACTTGCCAAGTCTGATGCTATTTTCATTAGGTCATGTTACCATACATGTCATTTTATACAAAGGTGCAGTATATCACAACTGGAGGTTGAGGTGCTTGTAGTGAACACAAATGAGCTTGTAATGGTCCATCTGCTTTGATTTTATTTAGTGATCCCTCAAGGGCTGGGAGCTAGAGTGAGAATAACAATGCTTCAACCCATCTGCTATTGTAGTACCAGCTCCAGTTGAATTATCACATGTTCTGAGTGGCTGGCATATGCTGTGACATAAAGCTACAAGAAAGTGTTGCTCTCCAGCTGTTGTGTTGACAAATACTTTTCAGCCAGTCATTAAGTTCAGCTCAATAACCAGGGCGAAACTGCAGCTAAAAGTTGATTATTATTTTATTTTATTTTAAGCATTAGAAATCACTAGTACAATATATTTTATTTAAAAATGTGTCACTAAGGGCACACATTGTATATGAGCTCTAACAATAAACATTTCTCTGTGATGCCCATAAATTTTTGTGTTACAGGATTGGATGGGCATCTCTGTAACCGACAGTGTAAATCTTAGTAACGAAACTATGGCTAACCTTGTTTAAGAAGCAGCGCATCTGAAGCTGTGTATGTATAAACTTGCTGGCTTAGTGGTGCTATGGGCCGTGAGCATGCCTGACCACAGAAGGAACGACATAGAAAGGAGATTGTGACCTGAGGCTTACACACAATGATGGATAACTAGATTGTCTTTAAATCGAGGAGGAAAGCAAGTAGAGACCCAGGTAAAGACCTCACCTGGTGGATGCAACAGGTTCAGATGGCTCTTCTGGCATTGCATCTCAGCTGGGCTGCAAGTTATGATTGCTAAAAGTGGCCACTAATTTTGCCTTTACTCCCTCCTCTGCTGTCGGCGGCCTGCTGAAGAGCTCAGGACACTCTGGAGGCACCCTAATTTGTGCCCACACGGGACACTTGCTTCAGAGCAAGTCTTGGAAGAGTGCGGCTCTCTGCTGACTATGGTCAGATTATCCCCTGCTCCTTCCTCTCTCCACCCTGTCCTTTCGGGGCTGCTGTGGGTATGGAATCCACTACTGTGTCTGGCAACAAAAGAAAAGGAATTTCCCACAGATTCAAAGGCCGGATGTATGTAGGAAATGTGAGGTCCCCTGCACAGTCTAATTTACGTTCCTCTCTTTCTGCGGATAACATACCCAGAGAGGTCGCATGCCTTTTGGGCCCTGTCCACCATTCAGCAGACGCACGTTCAATGAGAACAGAGCAAATAAAATCTGTTCTTGATATTCAAAAACACTCTCCAGAATTCTCATCCCTAACCTGAGACAGCCCCTCTGCAGGTGGAGAAGGGATTGGTGAGGGGTTACAACCAGAAGGCACTCAGTGGTGGCACCGAACCCACAGTGCTGCCCCTACCCCAGGAAGGCAGGGCAGGCGCTCTGGAGCATGGCTCTTGCGCACTTCTGTTAACCATTGCATTAGGGATTCAGTTCTTAAATACGACTTACGCTCGTATTTTGTCTCAGAAAAACAATAGGCACTGTTCATACTGAAGCATTTCAGTTCTAGAGGTTTATATTTCCTATTGTATCCAAAGACCTGTGGGTGCCAGCTGTCACTGGTGCTACCGCTGTATTATGATCCCCTGGCTAGTGCAGGAGTTGTTGATTACGTTGCCTTTTGAATCAGTTGATTACCATGAATAATAGGCCAAAAAGGCTGTCAGCATTTTGACTTTAACTATAACTGTTACAATTAATTATGGGTTTAATTAGCATATATGCCTAGCAGTACAGAATATAATACTTCATGGATAACAGATGATCCTGCAGCTGTAACATAAAGTGTGATACAGGTTGGGATACAGATAGTTATTAACAAATGGCTTCTATTGTTTGAGGTCCTTATTTATACAAATTAGCAGGCATGACATAACCAACCCAAACTGTATAATTTATAGTAATTGATTTCATTTTGACTGACCACCAGTCGGCCTACTACATGCCCTCAGAAGAAAAATAGCCCTATTAGGATAAGTTTAATCCTAAACATAGCTAATGAATCCTATTACTTTAAGGTCATATTTGAAGCTTTTGTTAATTGTCAGAACCATTTTAAATTGATTAGAGTTAAATTAAATCAATGTAATGTTTAGAAAAACAATATTTCTAATGGATGAGGCCAAGCTGACCTCGAATAAACATATTTATCAACCGATTTCAGTGAATGAGAAGGCTAGCAGCTGGGCTCATAATTCACGATTGTCTATAATATGGGAAATGTCACTATCTAGGCAATTAATTATGTCAGGTAATAAATCTGTTGCTCACAGTTGAGCATTTGCCAGTTGGGGTGACAATCCTCTCAGCAAGGTTATGATGTTTAGACACTCTCTCCTTCCCCAAACCCACACTTTACAGTAGCCGAACAACTACATACAGCTTTAGGAGGAATGAATGTGGTGCTTTCATAACTGCCAATAACCCGATGACACGCCAGACTGTGGTAACTTCGTATGGAATCATTTCTCTACCAGGTCGTTTCAAATAACAAGGATGTTCTATGAGGAAGAAGTTTTGCTGAACTATATAATAACTTCTCCCAGGCTAGAGAGGTCAGCAGCTATTGATAGTTCCTTACAGACCACTACTAAGTGATTGTTTTGCAGTAAATATATTGAGTGGCAAAATGTATAATGATCAGAGAAATAATAGTTTTGCACAAGCTTGAGATTGTGAGCAATTCAGAATGGGTTAACATGAACAAGGCTAGATGATATTTCACAGGTAATGACGGGTACGGTTTAATACAACAGGACACAGGAAAAATGATACACAGAAGCAGGATCAGTTTAAGGTTAATCATGCATTCAGCAGCTTTGGAAAATGTCTGGCATTATTGCAGACAAATGACACAAAACATCTGTTCTCCGTTCAATATTTTGTCAAAAAAAGAGAGAAGGTAAACTAAATTTTCATAAAGAAAGGCTGAGAAAATAGTATAAAAATGGCACAGCAGTAACCAGAGACAGATAAATTCTCATTTGTATAGTATTATATGTGCAGCATGAGCTGTGGTGTGCTGAACAGACCACAGAAGAAAAGACGGAGTATAAGTAATACAATATTTCTATTGAAAAAGAGTAGGATAAGTGATGAAAAGTTCACTAAATTCAAAAGAATCTGGAGCAGTTCAAAAAGAATCCTACCATTTTTTTGGGGTGCTTTACTTATTCTCTAGAACTAGACTTTCCAAGTTGTATGTCGATACAAGATGATGCGTCTGGTCAGCATGCTGAAGCGGCACTGTGTTTGCAATGGGTGAATCATCCTCTTACTGGAGGTTAACCTGCTTTTGGAGCATCAGCTGTTTTTTATATTTCAGGTTCACCCATAAGCTCCAACACTGAATTTGACCATTAGCCCTGAACTGGGGCTAAGAAATGGTCGTATCCTGGCAATCATAATCAAAAGTTATGTCATAACAAAAGTTAGTCATAAGCCTATGCAATCTAGATTTTGCACACAGAAGGTGTGCTGCACTAGCAGGTATGCACTGCACCTGCATGTACATGATCAACATTTTGGAACCAAAGTGTTGGCTTCATAAATTAGATATGTCTTCAGTGAACCACATCAAATGGCTCTTATCAGCCACAAGTATGTTGTGAATTGGCTTTTTTTTTTTTGCCTGAAGTGTATCAACAGCTTCGTAAAAAGTAGCTGTGAAAATAAGCAGTACTCAAATGCAAGTCATAAGCTTACATACATTATGAACAACAGAGACATAAAAAGGCCTTTCAGTCATAATATAAAAATAGCCTCCTATGAGAAGAAGAAAATACAGATGATTTCTAGGTGCCCAAACAAGGCAGAACATGTTCACTAAAAGGTCCTGCCAGCAGGTGGTTTTTTTTCATCATTCCGTGGACAGACACTTACGTCTTAGGAAAGAAGAAACATAACTGGAGGTCATCTGGCAGGATTAGACCCTTCACATGAAGCACCCAGAACCCTACCCACAGACAGGGTGCCTGGATCTCTGCCACTCCTCTCACAGAGGCTACAAGCAAGCCCCAGTCCCACATTCACTCCCCAAGACGGGAAATGTTTTGGTACACACAGTTCAGCTTCCCTCACGCTTAGCCAGGAGTCTGCTTCGAGGGCTGGCTTGCCTGCGTTTACACTGTGAAAAGCAGCTGCTCAGCCACCACTTCTGGTACGGTTCAGCACGACTCATCACAGTGGGTAAAATCCAGCTTTGCTTCTATTTGGGCTAGACTCTTACATTCATGTTACTGAGAATAAGACAAGCCATAGAGAAAGAGAAATTTACCCTAACACACACAGACTTAATTTCCAGTGGGCTGAAGCTGCCACTTGACTTCAAATCTCTGGCAGACACTTTGCAGATACTAATTGCAATTAAGCATTTAAATAGAAATTGGTTACATTTGTGTATAACTTATCAGCAGGTTTGGAAGAGTATGAGAAAATCAAACCATCAGCTGTGAAACACTGTACTGGAGACCCTGCTTTAGGATATTAAGACAATTTATGTCTGTGTCTGTGTATGTGTGAGAAAGAACAAGAGCCTGTGTTTGTGTGTGTGTATATAATTACTATTTCATTTCTGGGGTAAAAGTCCTCTCCCCCCCTTTCCTTTATGGCAAGGAAAATTGCTCTTCTAACCTGTCTTCAAAATGTAATAACTTTACTTGCAACCAACCACTGTAGACCCTGACTGGACTCTGAATTATTACTGTGAGATGAAACATTTCTTTAACAAAACTGAGTCCTTTAATATCCCCCATCTCTGTTATTAGATGGACAAATGAATTTTACTTTGAACATAACATGTGGCATTGTCTGAAAATTGCCGGTATGAACTGAAGTTGGCAGGTATTTTCTTGCTCTCCTCGTCAGTGATTGCCATTTATTATATGTTGCACCTTTATCTGTCAAATACTGCAGAGCGCTATATTGATTTGTGTCTGCCGCAAAGCAAAGGTCACTTTGATCAACATACTACAAAACCAGAAAAAGTAGGGTTCTGACATTTCATTACCTGGGAAAAAAAGGACTAAAATAAATAAGAATATGTTTGAGAACAGAGCACTTCAATATCACAGTGTGCAGTAACTGTAATTAACAAAAGAACTGCTCTATTGAGGTTAAAGAGAAAAAAGAGGAGGCAGGTTTTCTTGCAGGGACTATTCTTTACATGACTGATTCTGTAACATTACAGCTGTGATCTTACTGAAGGGTTACATTCATTACAAATCAAATACATTGGCTTCTCAGATTCAGACTTTAATGAGCAATAAAACTCAGGAACTCGTTAGGAATTCGGGAAGATTTTATAAAACTTTTAATTTTGTCTAAAAAAACTCTAATGAGACCAGGACTTTCTGTGCTATGCCCAGATGAAGAGATGCTCCCTACAGAGTGAAGAGATAAAACAAAGCATGGGAGAAAGAACTGGACCCGCTGCTACATGCGGCTTGCCCAAGGTATACAAGGAGTGAAAGGCAGAGCCAAAGATAAAGCCCCGCTCTCCATTTTCTAATTCTAGTTCCCAACAGCTTGGGTGTTGTTCAGAACTAGCACACAATTTAAAGATTTTTAAGGAAAGTGGTGCCACAGGTGACCTAGTCTTGTTATTTTTCTTTATGCCCGGTGTCTTTCAGGCCACCCTTACATATTGCTTCACTGGGATCAGCAGACACTTCTTCGCCTTGCGTAAATAAAATAGGTCAAACATGTCTGTGGAAATTTTTCATTCTTGCAGAAAATTCTGTTTTACATTTTGGGAACCTGTTTTAAAATCAGTGTAGTTCCCCATCCCTTTCCCTGTAGTTTCTCGCTGTATTTTCATAAAGCATCTATTTTTGCTAGTAAACATAATTTTTTCACGTGGCACCCAGATGCCTTCACTCTGCTGAGTTGCTCGATGGGGATTTTGCTGGAGTTGGATCTGGTAATTCACATCCCCAGTCTTTCTACACAGAAAAATAAATCTCTGATCTTACAAATGTTACTTGTATATATTGCTCTGCCTGAACACAGGCAACAAATTGGCCAAACTGCTTTCCCATCATTACTGCTGTGAAGTTTTCTTTTTTCCTGGCTTTATATGCAGTGTTTAGTTCTTCACCTGAAGCACATTTGCACTGAAATACAGCAAGCAGTTATACCTTAGATCTTTTGTTATACCTACGATCAGTAGGGTGCATATCACAGCTTGCATGGCATATGGCAGTGCTTATCATGTCAATAACAAAGTCTGAATAATGCAATTCTTGGTTGTAATTATCTTTTATTATTATCAAGGGTCATTCCTGGGCTCTTCATCCTTTCATCTCATGTGGAATTTTGGGCTTCCTTATTAATTAAATAGCCAGTGTGATTGAATTAGCCAATTAGCTCTGCCTGAAGGGACGAGCATTGATCCAAACGAAAGGCCTGATTCCACAAACTTGTTGCTGTGAGGGGACAGTCTTGCAGGGAGCTGGCTGGCAAGAGTGGGCTCGTAGGACTTGGCAAACTATTGTTTGCCTATCCCAGTCAATTTGCAATTATTAGACCAGGTAAATATTTTTTAGTTGGATACCTTCCTGCTAGCAAAGTACTGCTTATCAGACATGACACCTTCCATGGGGATGTTTGATTTTATTAAAAATAACGTGTTTGAAAAAAATCAGATGCAGCTATATAGTGTTCTGATGTTACCATTTTTTTCTCAGAGTGACTTTAAATAGTCCTATTGTAATTTAAAATTTGTCAAGTTTAAATTGAAAATGGGAACAGAACCTTCTAACTTTAGGAGAGGATTCCTGACTGTTCCTTGGTATTGGAACAGTTTTGCCGTAAAATCCCGTGTCACAGAAAACGTCCCACTAATCAAAAAATTAGACTCTGTCTTCAACAGTTACTTCAACAAGACAATGTACATTCCCTAATCCTAAAGCACAGATTAAAATCCCACATGGCACCAGGGCTATGCATCTCTTAAGTATCTGTGCCTAAAAGGCACACTGGATATGTACGCAAATGCAGCTCATCTCTCTCTCATGCCCCACCATTCGCACTCCCTTTTTTCCTCCCTTTATCTTGACATGTTTACTATTTCTTCTACACTGTGCTTCACTGAATAGCAGATCAAACTTCAAAGCAACTTTTAGTTTGAAATTTGTTTCCAAGCTCCTAAGCTATTCTTTTTCTGACAGCAGTGGATAAGAAATTGTCACTACCACTGGTGACATGTCATCCGGAGATACAGGAGTAACAGATGGGCAGCGGTGAGATAGCAGGAAGTAACTTCTTTAAAAGTCTGTGTTGATATCACCAACTATGAGAGCAGAGGGAGAATGACCCCCAGAAGGGAATCCAATCTGCTCAGCTCTTTCTGATTCACAGGTGTTTTGTCTAATTTATTTTTGTACATATATCCTATTCGATGTAAGATTGCTTGAAGTTTTAAAAACCCCTACGTTAGAATTAATGGAAACTATTAAGAATTAAGAAAAGGAGGAATGGATTTAGCCACTAACCTCAGTGTTTTAAAAGATACCACTAAAATGATAACTAGGATTGCTGATGTAACTAGTGTAGCTGAACGCCATTAATAAGAGTCAAGAATCCTTGATTGCAATGTGAGATCAATGGGTTATGACATTTTGATGTCAGGGTGATGGATCAGACTTTCTCAATGAAGAATGATTGATTATGGCTCTTCAAAAGTATGGCTCATTATCAGCATATCTGGGCAACTCTTGACACCAACCATACATAACACCCATTATGGTATGTCAAAAGTCATCGCTTTGGGTGGGTGGCCATGATTTCTGAGAAAATTAGTTGTACTGATTACTGCAAGATATTACAGTATATTGCATAAAACAAAATAGTGCATGGCATCTACAAGGAAAGTATCATAGCAGCAAAGACAAGACAGTGATTTTTTAGCCTGAAGTGCATTTTGTATATAACAGATGGTCCACACAGCCTATAAGAAACCTGTTCTTTCTGATGGTAGTAGGAAAATGATATAAAGCACAACATGGGCTTCATTTGCTGCCTTTTACAAAAGTCTATGAATTTGTTTTCCAACCCAAGAATGACATAGACCCATAGAAAAAAAGATTTCTTGATTTCAAAGAGAGTTGAGTTAGTGTAAATTACTTTTGAAAATCTCCTGCTATGCTGCAATTTTTATATTTTAAATAATAAAAAAAAAGTGACAGTGTTTTATTTCCAGTACATTACAGTTGGGTCCAAAGTTTTGCTCCAGAGCGTAAACTCCATTGTGTAAAATTGTTGCACAGTGGATAACATGGATACTGTCATGAAGAATACAATAAATGCAGGGCACAACAATATTCACAGTAATAAAATAATGCCTGACCAGTCCAGCCCAATACCCCATTCTGTACTGAGCACTACTAAGTTAATGTTACAAAAGAAAATGCAAAATATAATTAAAAAAAAGGTGTATTACATGTGGTCTGTTCACCAACACATTATGTTTTATTGTCTCCTTCAGAATTCTTGGAAAAGCTCTGGGGCACTGAAGGAAAACCAGTCACAGCAGAAATTTTTGCCACAAGGTCTGACAGCGTGAAAACAGAAAATAGCCAGGAAGAGACAGATTTATCTCAGGAGATGAAGCACCCAGCTACATTCCACTGCTAGCTTCTGAAACACTATATGTAGGAAATGCAGGACTTCAGTTTCAAACCACCACATTTAACATTATATTAATTTGGCTTGGGGGACATCATAATGTATTGGCTTTCTATCTAGGACACTAAGACCTTAGACAATTACAAGTTCAATAATATCACTAATTCTGCCAAGTCTTGGCAATTATTCTGTCTCACAAAGGACAAAGAACACAGAAATGCTTCATACTGAGAAAATTACCTTTTTTACGAAAAATAAAAGAAAAACTATTGTTAAGAAATATTCTTTTAAACCAGGGAAGGATCTGTTGGAAGAGATTTTTTTTCCCCTTCTGGAAAAAAAATTGGTGTCTGGCTGCAATAAAGTGGCAGTTATTCAGGTGGGAATTTACTTTAGAGTGCTTCTAGTAGGAGTTGGACTTCAACCTGTGGATCAGTTTTGGAAAAGTCAAGTCTTAAAAATAGCTAACAATTACTTAATAAATAATAACAATTACTAAGCAATCGTTTTGCAAATTCGTCTCTGTTTTGGAAGGTTAGCAAATTCTAAGTGAACTGTGATTTAGGTGTACCATTTTATTTTTGTGGCTGGAATATGTATGTCAGAACGGCGCTTCAGAAGTGGCAATTTCCAACGCTTGCTATGCTCGTTGACCTGCTGTTTCTGATGATTAAATAGGAGGTCTCTGTTGGTTTTATGAAGTCATATTCACATATATGGTATGACTAATGCTTACATGAGACTGGTCTGAACTAGGGCTAAGCACACACAAAGAGCTCTGCTCCATTTTGATTTGTTCTTATTTTGTGTCTGTACTGATTAGGGCAAATGATTACACAAATCACAGGACAGTGGAGGTTCGTCCTGGATCTCTGTTGCTGGAACATCACCAGCCAGCAACATCGAGGGTTTTAGTTACTTAAAAATCAGTATAATTATGAGTTGGTGTTTTCAGGACAGCAATTGCTTGGGGCTTTATCAGATCTTAAGAAATTCTACTAATGTTACATCACCATATTGTTGCAGAGAAATCCTAGTAAGAAAATACTGGATCAGGCCCTAAATGTCAATTCAGAGTCACAGCACTGTAGGCTGTATTTTTAATTCAGTTTCTATTCTGGGGAAGAAAAAAAAAAAACATTTGCAAAATCTGCCCAAATCTGGTAGATTTGATGTGATGAACAGCTCGTAATCTACTAACTGAAACCTTCTAAGCAGTTCATCAATTACTGAATTTAAGCTAAAATTTTTCTTCATCCTTAATGGATGCTACAATTTAATAGTGAAGCTACAGAATATTAATAGTGGGTTTATAGAAATTGCCCTGAACACCTACAGACTTCATTGTTGCATGTTGTCCAGCTGTGGCAATTTGAATGCTTTACAGAAGAGAACACAGTTCTCCATAATTTTTAAAAAGAGAAAGAGACTGGATCGGTTTACAGCCGCTCCAACATTGGGGCTCCTGGAGAGCTAAGGAGAACTTGAGTTCCCTCAGGAGGGTTTCCAGGCTCTTCTCGCATCTCTTCCCAGCACATCCATTTGCTAACCTTCCCCTGCAGGGGACCTTCACCTGATGCCTGCCTGCTGTGCACTGTTCTTCTGGAGCTGTGCAGCTGGTATTTTGCCTAAGAAGTCCCAAAGGCAATGACAAAAGTCCTCCAAGTATTAATATTTTTCCACTAATTCTCCTTTTTGGTTTTACCTTCTCTGGAACATATCTGTATAATTTTGATTCTTCAAAGTCAATAAATTAATAGTCAGTGAAGGTTCTGAAATGGCTGGCCATGAGGGGGGCTTGATATCATCAATACGCAGCTGAAACTGCCAGACAGCACTTGCTGAAAAGAGGCAGAGTTTATCATATATGCTGAGCATCACTGGAGAGACTGTGAAGACATTTTCTAGAAAAGACGACAACTGCCTGTACCGCTCAGACTGTGAAAAATACAACAGAAAAAAAAAATAAAATCTACCTACTGTTGTTAAAGTCTTGTATTTATTTTTAATATTTTCCCTATAACTATGCTTAATGAACCTGATCTCCTTCTATGACAAGGTGACCCACTTGGTGGATGAGGGAAAGGCTGTGGATATTGTTTACCTAGATTTCGGTAAAGCCTTGATACTGTTCCCCACGGCATTCTCATAAAAAAAATGGCTACCTAAGGCTTGGACAGGTGTACACTCTGCTGGAGTAAACGCTGGCTGGATGGCCAGGCCCAGAGAGTGGTGGTGAATGGAGTTAAATCCAGTTGGTGGCCGGTCACAAGTGGTGTTCCACAGGGCTCAGTATTGGGGCCGCTCCTGTTTAATATCTTTATTAATGATCTCAACAAGGGAATTGAGAGCACCCTCAGTAAGTTTGCAGATGGCGCCAAGTTAGGTGAGAGCCTTGATCTGCTTGAGGGTAGGAGGGCTCTTCAGAGGGACCTGGATAGGCTAGATCAATGGGCTGAGGCCAATAGTATGTGCTTCAACAAGGCCAAGTACTGAGTCCTGCACTTCAGCCACAACAACCCCATGCTTGGGGAGGAGTGGCTGAAAAGCAGCCTGGCAGAAAAGGAACTGGGGGTGTTGACAGAGAGCCAGCTGAACAGGAGCCAGCAGTGTGCCCAGGTGGCCAAGAAGGCCAACGGCATCCTGGCCCACATCAGGAATAGTGCAGCCAGCAGGGCTAGAGAAGCGATTGTCCCGCTGTACTCAGCACTGGTGAGGGTGCACCTTGAGTACTGTGTTCCATTTGGGCACTGCAGTATAAGAAGGACATTGAGGTACTGGAGAGGGTCCAGAGAAGGGCAACAAAGCTGGTGAAGGGTCTTGAGCATAAGTCTTATGAGCAGTGACTGAGGGAACTGGGGTTGTTTAGTTTGAAGAAAAGAAGGCTGAAGAGAAACCTTATTGCTCTCTACAACTACCTGAAAGGAGGTTGCAGAGCGGTGGGCGTTGGTCTCTTCTCACAAGTTACAACCGATAGGACAAGAGGAAACGGTGTCAAGTTGCACCAGGGGAGGTTTGGGCTAGACATTAGGAAAAACTTCTACACTGAAAGGGTTATCAAAGACTGGAACAGGCTGCCCAGGGAAGTGGTTGAATCGCCATCTTTGGATATATTTAAAAGCTGTCTAGATATGGTGCTCAGGGACATGGTTTAGAAGTGGGCCTGGTAGAGTTACATAACAGTTGGACTTGATGATCTTAAAGGTCTTTTCCAGCCATAATGAGTCTATGATTCAAGTTCCTTAACTTAGTATAGCTCATTTGGAAATGATGGCTTGTTTTTTGTATTTACTTGACAGTTAGATGTTTGGCATATATAAGCTATAGCTCAGCAAACAAAAAGAAAAACAACTATGGCATGAAATATCATCTGTTGTGCACAAAAATGCACATCGATGGCTTTTTTGCATGACATATTAAGTTTAACAACTACAGAAACAGTATTTCAACAATGCAATTCTCAAACTGTGTTCCGCAGATCACTGCTGGTCCATGAAATTGTGTTACATTACTTGCCAGGGTTACCAAGGAACATGCCTGTCACAAGTCTGCCGGTGTGCATGCACAGAGGTCAGAGATACCAAAAGACGAACAGTGAGGTGCAGCTGTAGACCATGGACACATCCACAGCAGTTCATAGACAGACCCACAAACATCTAAACGCAGGACCAAGACTAAGTTTGTAAACAAGTAAAGGCTGGATTGGTACTGTATTCCAAGTACTGTTTAGCCTTGATCACTTTTGAACCGACTCTTTATGGAGTCAGTTCATCGTGCTTTCCAGTATGAAATATGCCAGTAATGCTCAGTAAAGGCAGACTTAGAAAAACCCCAAGCCCTCAGCTTATTGGGCAAGGTAACTCATCCCTAGAGTCCCAGTTTCCAGTTTTAGGCAGTATTTGGCTCTCAGACTTCCAGGGAAATGTGAGCTTGGGGTGAGCAAAGCAGCTACTTCGATCTGCAGAGCACTTGGGACAATTACCTTATTGCCTTATTCATTTCTGTGAGGTGTTAACCCAGACACCCAGGAACGGTAATTTAGATGTCATGAGGAGTTATTGAACTACTCATGTAAGAAAGATCTGTACAATTTGCTGTGAGTGACATCTCATCTTAATGTCACAAGGGGGTGATAGCTGGATGATAATGCCACTTACTTGTTTCTTTCCCTATCAAAAAGAAGAAAAGCCTACCAAGACAGGGAAGCACCTAGCAAAGCATCACAGTCATTTGTTATATTGTTGATTATTTTTTATTTTTTGAACATCTTGTGCTCGGTGCTGTACAACGGAGGAACTAAAGATGACCCTTTCCTGAGAGAGCTTTCAAAGAAAAACAGTGCTTGCCACAGAAAGAAGGACTAACACAGTCCTGGTCAATATAGTAGTCTGTGAATTAAATTTTTGCTCACTTGTATAGTGTAAAATGAGCATCAGTTTTGGTTAGCTGAGCTTGGTTTGAAAGCTGGAAGAGTAGCAGTGCCAGCATGAGCTGGAGAGCAAGTCAAAGACAGGATAGAGCTGTGTAATTATCGAAAGAGTCTGAAACAAACAGAAGATTTGCCTATGCAGTAAAGCAGTTCCTTCTCTCTCCCCATCCTGATTCCCATTTCTTGTTAGGATGAGGGCCTGAAGGACTAGATTTGAGGAAGAAATAAAGAATATTAGTAGCTTATGTAAAAACACAAAACTCCTGTGACTCTAACCACTGCATTGATGAAGTAATTTGAAAGGAATCCTGCTTCTCAAAGGTGCAACGTTAAGTGTAAGATTTAGAGAAGGAGGCCAATTTCAGTTTTAAGACATCATTAGCTCTTATTCCATGAAAATTCCTTCTAGCCACGTATTCAGACCAATGAAGAACCAAAAAAAGTAATCCGTGGACTATTACTTAGGCCGTCACTTGAGTGTTTCAAGGCTGTAACTTATAGATGTGATTTTTCCCTACCCCCCATCCCACCCCACAGAAAACTTGTGATTTTATGTGCTTTTTTATGCATGTATTAAACAAATGGCACAGCTGAATAGCTTTTCTTAAAAACTGGACATTCACCAAAAAGAAGTTTGCCAGCACAGACAATTAGGCTTTCTTCTTTTAACAATAGATTGACTGACTGGCACATTTGAAATGCGAGCGTATTTTTTATTCCTCCGTTCACCCTTTGAGCTGATAAACATGAACAATGGGAAACAGCTGGGACAGGAAAACATTTTAGTTTGTATTTTCAAAGCAAGCAAGAAATAAACCCATCAGTGGGAGCCAGATCACATCTTCTGCCTTAGGGGTAGTCAGCAATTGGGGGGAAAAATACGATCCATATTTTTAATCAAACATTACATATTTATTAATGTGCAGCTGGCCTATTGTGTGCATGATTTTTTTTCTTTAACGCTGTGCTGCGTCCGTCAGCCTGACATTGTTCTGTAACTGACATTACTCTATAAGGATCTGGAAATGCACAGATTTAATAGGAATCATTGAGACAATTGCTTTCTGTATTATTAGGTCTGTGTGACGTAGGTACCATCTGAAATTCAATTTTAGAAGAAAAATAAGATATTGTTCTATCAAGGCAATTTTGTGCACCTGTGATACAGTAAGAACATACACCCCCACCCTATTTTCCTCCTCACTCATCTAACTTTGTGGCCATTTAATGATATGTGCCACTCTTTTGTTAAAAATGTTTGGGCAAATGTATTTTGATGCTTATTGAGATTAAACTTTCAGTACATCTCCCTGGTAGCAAAGGTTGGGCTGTTCATTAGTTGGAGGTTTGGCCTTGTCAGGTTCCATTGACTGTTGGCTAAAAGGATCACTTTATCATCATTTGTCTGCAATGGAGACAGTCTTTATTCAGCCTTGATTCCTCTGGGGTCACAGCTGTCATAACTTCACTTGCTTTATAATGCAGACCCCAGTTTCGCAATCCCCTTAGGTAATTGTCTAATAGATTCAGTTTACCTTAATATAGGTAATATGTTATTTATAAAGAAATACAAGGGAAAGGAAGGGTAATATTGCTTAAAACATCTCCTTCCTACCCTACTGCTTGGTGTCAATTATTTGGAAATTATGTTAAACTCAGTTCTCATTTTGAACCCAAAAGGGAAATATCTCTTTTTTTCCTGAGTTTTACTCTCATCTTTTAGCTGCAATTCTCAAGACGGAATCCTCAGGCCTGGTTTTCCAGTGGTGAAAGTTGAGAAAACTCCACAGATTTTGACAAGGCTGTGGTGTTTTGGAGAAAAAGGCTCTTGTTTTCAAGATTCTATATCTAAAAGAATTCTGGGGGACTTTGGGCTTGTCTTAATTTATTTTGGGTGATTACTTTGTTTTTTTGAGATTTGCTGCGGCATACTAAAAAATTGTAACACAATGTACAAAGATGTTTCATCACAAACAACATGTTTCATAGTTTTTTGATTCTCTTTTCATTAGCTGTGTGAAACTGCTGCCACCAACCTTTTCATTATGTAACAGGATTTTCCTCAAAAACATACATATTCCTTCAGTGGGTGACGCAGGACATTCTCTTGCTAGGTCTCACTGGGAGCCAACACAAACAACGGAATACTGCAATTCCTTCCTTATACCATACTAAGAACACCATTTGCTCCACTTTTAGGCCCAGGCTCTGGTTCACTACTGGGGCGAGCCCTAGGTATTGGCCTGCCACTCTGCCTGTAGAAGCAGGACTGATAGCCAGTGGCTGTGCAGGACTGACAGGCAGACGATATTCAGGCTCCTTGGATGGCAATGCTGTTCGGAAGGTGGCATCTCCTGCAGCATCCAGGAATATCAGCACTGGAGTGAAGCACATGTTCTGCACCAACAACTTATTTGCTGAAAACAATAGTTGAATTCAACTTGAACCAAGAAGCTTGACCTAAGGTCAACATGCTGAAGTTTTGAGCCAGAAATCACCAAGGAAAGGACGTGCTACCACTGCCCTTTCTTCTCCAAGGGGGGCACCCACCCAGGGGCTCTGAGCAGGGTCTCTCTTCTATAGACCTCATCCAGTTTTACATCTCTTGACACAGGAACTGGAAATGAGATTATTTCCCTCAAAATGAGGTCAAAGAATCAGTTTTCTTCCATTTGATTTAGTAAAACCTGAAATGTTTTACAAAAATCAGAATAGGGCATTGTGAGAAGCCCATTTTTGAGTGCCTTGGTAACTGACGCATTCCTCTTGCAAGTTAGATGTTGGTTTTTACAGAAGAGAAGAGGGGCTGACCAGTTTCAACATTTGGTTTCCTTTAAAATTCCCATTAAAGAATGAGGAAAAAAAAACCTCAGAGTTTTATTTTCACACTCTTACTACTGCTTGTACGAACTTTTCTAAGATCTGCTGGCAGCATCAGTTACCATAAGACATACTTCTCATAATTTTTATTTTATATCTTTTAAGGATTACACACAAACATTTGTAAGCTTCATAGAAAGTAGTTGCCATACTATGTTTTTAGTAGCCCTACTGATGAAACTTTGCTTTTCACTGTTTGTTTCAATAGGAAGAATAACATTAATGTATCCATGAAAAGCACATAACAGACAGTTCTCAACAAAACGTCCTAGTATAGAACTACATGGGTCCAGACAGATACCTCTTTGCAGGTAACTGCTTAAGGGCAGTAATTTCACATACTTTAATCATCAAAAGAAAGCCTTGCTGTAAAGAAAAACATAATGAAAAATAAAGAAACACCCTGTGGGGGGAGTCTGATCTTCAAGAGGGAAGTTGTGCTTTCCTTTGCATTTGTGGAAGTTTATGGAAGCTCAGACCCACACAATGGTCCCACATTTTTGTCTTCAAGGGGATTCAAACACCAAATCCTCTCCACAGTTCACCGACTGCCTATGCCTTTTTCAGACTGTTTCCTGAACGAGTGGCTGTATTTTTGAAACAAAATTATACTCTATCAACAGCATATTCTCCCAGTAAAATTTCCTTCAAATTCCACTCAGTCATATCTTGTGCGTGCATTTGTGCACTAGCATGTGTTGAATTTCCCAGTGAATATCTTAACTAGAAGATGAATTTCACTTAAGCTTCTAATTCAATGCCAAAACTCATTGCACTGTAATATCTTAATTACAGTTGGAGGTTGATAAGCAAAAAAGGAAATGGAGCCATAATGCTGTGGAAAGTTTCCCTATAAGTGTTAGCTTTCAATTCTTTTTTATTACTTTCTCCCAAATATCTTCCTTATAAGAAATTAATTCAAAACAGTTAAAGAGAAAATAAACATGACATAGGGGAAAGAACAAAAAAACCCACCCCACCCCAAAGCAGTTGTTTAAAGGGTTGCAGAAAAACTGGATATAAATGCCTGTTTCTATGTGTACTGCCACACCATCCATGAAAAGAGCCTTTAAGACAACTCATCTTACAAAGGAAAATGTCACTAGGTATGGTGTTGATCATTAGGTGTACTACAGTGCATTCGTCTGCTTGTACCCCACTTTGATTAGTATACAGCAAAGATGGCCACAAGCACTCAGAAAGTTTTATTGAGGTTTAAATCTTCATTCAAATGATGTAAAGGGGCATTGAATGAAGATTTAGAACTCTATAAAGCTGCTTGGCAGTGTCTGTGGCAATCTATGCCACATAAAAACTGAAATGCTTCTACTTTGTTATTGAAACATTTCTACTGTAATTCTTTAATATTAGGTAGCAGCCACAGTGTTGGGACATTACCACATCTGGGAGTATTTCTCTTAGTGAGGAGCTTGCCTGCTATCAATTGTGCAGGATATTATAGAACGTACACACTGTTGATGTCTAGGAGATAATGGAAGAGGAATTGTTACTGCAATTACATATTATTATGCTTTTCAGAAGATAATGTGGGTTCATTCATGGGAGTATTTTGAACTAGCAAATACCCTAATTGCTTACATGTCTGTTATAATCCTAAATCCAGTTGACATATCTGATGTACTGTTGCATTTTTATCTGGCCATTTGCACATGTACTCTTCATGCTTTTCCCCTGACCTGCATGAACTGTGCAAAAAAGGAACACGAGTGTCTTGTGCGTTTCCTTTGAAATTTTGGTCTAAGTAAACACCCAGGAAAAGAGAGAGACAAAGTACTGTAACCAAGTGCGCTTTTTTCCAGGAATGTAGAATTAGCCTGTGCAAGAGCAGGATAAGTGCAAATGATCCGATTATGCTGTAATGACAAATTTATGAAACGAAGAGCGTGTGTATTGTTTCAGCTATCCTTTCACAATATATTGGATTGACAGAGAATGTGTGGCAAATTATTCACCCATTCACTTAACCAGAAAACAAAGTGGGATGATTAAGAAGCATCAGTATTCTGAAGCAGCAATCAAACTGACCCAGCCAAGGAGTGAAGAACAGCAAGCCCAGCCAAAAAATGCTGCAGTTGTCTTGCTTTATAACTGTAGGTTTACAGCCAGCGTTGTGTCGCAGACTTCCCTGAGGTAGCAAGCGGGGGGATGAAGATAACAACAGATAGACACATGGAAACAGCACGGTGCCTCTAGTATTCTCATGTTCACATTGAGTGACAGAAAATGTTTGGAGAAAAGATGTGTGCTTTTATAAATTCTTGCTTAATAATCCACTAGAGGGAGCTTATGTATAACCTCTGCTAGGCCAATTATGTCAAAAAGCTTGGTTTTGCATAATTAACAAAGATGAGGTAGTTATGAGGGGTCTATCTGCACTGCTACTCTTTTCTCCACCTGCTGTCTTGGAGGTCAGAAATGGCATTTTTGGAATCTCCAGTGCTAACCAGAATAGCTCTCTTTTCTCAAGTGGAAGCAGAGTTCTCATTGGCATTAGCTGGGATTCACCTTCATCATTGCTAGAATCAAACCTGAGAAAGAGCAGACATGGCTGAGCAAGGATATACACTTATGATAGAAAAGCATTAGCAAGGTTTAACCTACCCTGTCTTCCGTCTTTGCCTACTTTGATTCTTACTGTAAACCAATAATTTCCTCAGAAGAAACAAGCAATCAACTTGGATTGCAGACATCACTTCCTTTTTATTTCAGTAGGACAAGGCTTTCAGCAGAATGCTTGTCTGGGACCGCTTGCTTTCCAAGTGGAAACTCTGCCTCCTTTCTCTGGGAGACAGTTGATACAAAATTTGGTGTCCTTCACAACATTTAACATGCAAACACCTTCAAGTATTTCCTATGTTAACCAATAAAAGACAGGTTTTTCGTATCAGAAATACGAACTCTAGTTCAGTAGCAAAGATGCACTTGCAATTACAATTCCAGCTAAATCCGGAGATAACACCCTTTCAAGCTACATACCCACACAGTACAGTCTAGCTAAGTAGTCAGATACACTATCAAAAAGCTTATCATAAAACTTGAAATTGCTGTATCCTTTACACTCATTTTGTTGCCTTTTTTCTTTCTATTTTTCTGTTGGAAGAGAAAACTTATGACTACACTTCAGCTGTCACCAGCTTTCAAGGTTATACTGATAGGAATGAGAAACATATTCCTAATCTGCATACCAATGCATTGAGAATGCAAAGGCAGGCTTTTTGCCATTGAATAGATGATGATAAGGTCTTAAGTCTTTTGAATTTCTTGTGTTGTACTTGTATTATCATATGATTTCTTAAGCCAAGAATGAATATGTAAATTTCTTGCCACTGACTTGCTCCAAAATAATGGACATTACACTTGCACAGTGGCAATTCAGAGTGTAAAATTGATTAATATTTGTTTTCAAAATGACATGCAATGATGTATGGATCCTTTTACAACTTAAATTAATACTTTAAAGAGATGAATGGTCTCTACAGAGGATGTTAAAGTTCAAGCTGAAAAATTTGCATATTTATATTACAACCAACTGATAATAATTGTCGAAACAGAATGTAATGTGGTTCGTTTTTCATTTTAATCTGGTTGTACTCAAACACAGGACCTCATTAACTTCCAGCAACTAATACAGCATTATCAGTCCCCATAAAACAGGCTTGCCTTGAATTTATGAATATCAAAGACTATTTCCAGTGGTGAATCACTGTTAAACACTGGGTCAGCCACTAGCATGTACACTCCATGTCATATGCCACAGAAGCATGAAAGTTACCTGGGCTAAAGTGCTTGAGAAACCTGTGGCCAGTTACCTACTTGCTAGCTGACATTTGGAGCCAAAATTAAAGCGTGATACAGACATCTTGCCTTTGATGGCTCACTCAAAGAAAGAATTGTTTTGCTTTGAATGACCCAAGTCAGGAAATGCAACATCATCCACTTCCTAGGTTAGGTAATATTCTTTAACCGTGGAAAAAAAAAAGAGCAAGAGATCTTTCCGTAAGATATAAGTTTTGTATAAAGAAGATGCAGAACATTTGATAGAGAAGATAAGAGAACTTGGAAGGTATTGAAGATACAGCCCATGTAAATACTATTCCATTTGGATTTAAATAGCAATAGAATTAGTAGTGTATCGCTTTTCTGAGGAGAGGAAGATACAATAAGCATGATATCAACATGTCTTAGGTAGTACATTATAGGCATTATTGTACCAGACTGATCAGGAAAATGTACATCTCTCAAAGAATGAACGGTAAGCAACTTCACAGCTCTGTGAATTTCTTTCTTGTTGTGAAATGGATACTGAATCTCCTAATAACGGTGCTTATTTCTTTAGTGCACTAAAGTTGATGGTTATAAAAAGAGGAGGTATTGCTTATAGTGCACCCACTTCAACTTTTTTCATTTTTCCATATAAGTACTAAGTAAAGGATAGTGTAATTAGCTTATTTCTATGAACAAAATGATTTTGGAGAAAATAATAAACTATTTTCTATGTCATCTCATATTTTGACAGCTAATGTGTATGGCTGGTCTGGTAGAATGGGAGAGCAAACGTAAATTTTCTTTACTTTAATACTGTAACAGCTACAAAAAACTAAGGACTGCTTTTGACTCCAAAGGGCTGTCTGACAGTAGGTAATATCTGGAGTATAGATGCATTTACGGTCTCACAGGTATATTCCTCCAGGGAAGAGGGCAACATTACTAAACTAACTTCCTGTAGCCCAGATGTTGTCTTTATGCAAAAAACAGATCAGTTAGGTCAGCCTCATGTCTGCTTTGTGCAGTCCTGGAAAACTCCTGAGAGACTGAGAAAAAGAGGAGGAACATTACAGAAACTCTGGAAAGAAAGTAAGTGTATACGTTGCTAGCAAGAATAATAAGAACTTTTATTCAAATGAATGAAAATCTCTAAAATGACACTACCTGGAATTATAACTATTATTTCCTATGAAGACACCCAGACTTCCCATTATAACGTCATTGAGAACTTTTTTTATAGATCTTCCTATCAACTGCCAAATACCTGGAGGACAATCTGTTCTAATTGCAGAGTGATTGTACATTCAGTTGTTGCAATTTTATAAGGTTGCAAGAATTGACTCTTTGGACGCTCCTCACAAAATCAGTCTACAGAACAGGCCAGTGAGATGTCTTGTTGAATTCCCAAGCTTTATTGAATGAGCTATGCTGCATCCAGGCCACTACAAAAACTAAAATCAGAAAAAGGGCAGGCGAAGTAGTAAAACCTCTCCTCCAGCATATGAGTTCATCCATCTTACATGTTGGTCACTAAAGTACGACTAAATAATTGATTTCATGATGAAGGGAATGTACCTTCCTATAGAGCTCTGTACTGGGACCTGTGCTGCAACATATTCATAATTGACTTGGGAAAAATGGAGGAGAGCATATTCTGGTGACAATTTAATTGCTGGTAGAACATTACCTAGGATAGTTAAAACTTAAACTTGACTTAAATCAAGACTCTCTGAGCAACTTGGTAAATAAAATGGCTGAAGAGACAAGATGCTGACAAAAGAAAATATTGCACAGGTGGAGAGAAGGGAGGAGAAAAAAAAAAACCTAAACCAGAAACACAGTATGCAACTCTAAATAATTTCTTATCACTTAGCAAAGTGAGAGAGTCAGTATGGACAGTAAACCTTAACTCAACGCTTAGGCAAGGAATAGAAAAAAAAAAATATATACACAGCACCCCTAATTGGTGAATACTTTGCAGTGTTTGATCTCAAACATGGTATTATTGAATAGCTCAGAGAAAAACAATAAGGACAAGCAACATTTTGGAATGGTTTCTGAAAAAATAGATAGACTGGATTTCTTTGATTAGGAAAGGAAAGCTTGAGGGAGGATTTGTGAAGAGTCTATAAAAACATGCCTTAACATGGAAAAGATGAATTGGGAATAAATAGTCACCATTTCTCATACTATATCAATTAGGGAGCAACCCATGAAATTACAAAGCAGCAGGTATATAGAAACATATATTTCTTTACATGGTTCCTGTTCAATCAAAATAGACTTCCATACTATATTTGGATGTTAAATTTGTGTGTGGGTTCAGAAGGTGACTGGAGATACTTCAGGCAAGAAATGTCTATCAAGAATTATTAAACAAAACGATGCAGGTGTAAACAGCAGTCCCTGAACTCCAGATTGCTGGAAATAGTAAGAATGCAATGAGGAAGGCTTCATTTGGTTGCTCCAGCCTTATGCTTTTTTTTGCAAACACCTGCAGGATACAGGATGTAAGGCTAGATGCTTGCACAGAGCATAGCCACCACTGTGCTCTGACGGACTGAAGGAATGGCACAGCAGCAGCAAAATCAAGAACTGGAACACAAGAATACTTGTTCTGCCCTAATCACAGCTAAGCAGATCACAGGATATTTTGGTTTCCAACCCCACTGGCAAATTTTCTTACTGTAGCAAAATTCTTAGCCAGTGAAACCGGGCATTTCTAGTACAATTTCTGTCAATCCCTATGAGGCAATGAGGACAAGTTAAGCCCTCAGAAATATATATTTACACATGGAAATTGTGAGCAATACTGCTCTCCTTTTCCCTAGAGACAGCTCCATTGCAACAGCCTTGGAAAACACATGCACACACACACGCGCACACAGAGAAACAATCAATAGATACACTTAGAAAGCCTGTTATACCACGTTGTGCTTCGTGGATTTTGATAATATCAATCATAATTGAGTTAGATATAATCCGTCTGACTTTCAGTATGGTGGGGTCAGCAGGGGACGCAATGCCTCACTTCACATCAATTACCACATATAGTAAGGTGATGGTAAGCAATTCCATTTGATAGTTTGCAGCTATAAATAATTATATGGCAATAGCAGTAAAGTTGGCTCTTGGGCACAATACAGCATCATGAATTTTCATTTACTTATATCTCAGAAGCTGTTAGGCCTACTGGTTTGAAATGTGAACCCCTGATTAGGTGTATCAGTCTTTATATTAATACGGTATATGCAGCTGGTAGATGCTTTTGAATTAACATTTTATGCGTTCTCTTATTTCATGAGAATATTTTCACTACAAATACAACCACGTGATACATAAGGACTGATTAGAAATTGCTATGACAAAGCAAACTTGGTCTCATGTTCCTTTAATATCATGTTCCATCTTTTATTCAGTTTAGAGTCTGTCCCATCCAAGCCTCTACGGGATTTCAGTAAGAAGATGTTTTTTACATGCTGTATAGTAAATTCTCAGCAATTTGAAAACATACAGAGTAAAGCAGATTTATTGATCAGAAGAGTAGTGTGGAAAGGTTGCAAAAAAATCAGAGATCTTTCTACTTCCTTGCTTTGGCTGGATACCTGTTCCTTTTTAAATGCTGTTATTTATAACATATTCTGTGTTTTAAGAGCATCACTCAGCAGAGACAGAGTGGACATAGAAAGGAAGTCAGATTAGGAATAAGGTAGGAGCACAGGAAGGAGTTTAGCTGATTAAAATTTGAAAATCAGAAAGAACCAGGCTGAGTGACACCTAAGGAAGGCTGGACAAATACAAGAAGAACAGGATGATGATGAGAGACCTGGAAGAAGTACAAAAGCGCAATCTTCCTAAAACATATGGGGGTAATTCTATGGCCCATAAAAATGCAATAGAATTTACTTGGAAGTTTTAAAAGCAATATGGAAGTGGGGGCTGGCAACAGTGAAAATTCAAGATAGCCTGAGAATTAGATAACTCGTTTGCCTTAAAAAAAACACCCACTTACACAAATTTTATAATCAAACATTTTCCTAAAGGTGGTGAGTGTTGGGGGGTGGGGTGCCTCCATGTCCACTCCTACACACGTGACATGGATAAGAAATGAAATACCCTAATGAAGTCATATTTTTGGATGCTTTTCTAGATTTGAACTGTACAGAAATTTTGATGAACATCTACTATGTATAACAAGGCTTTTATAGACTAAGAATTTAGTTCAAAAGGAGCAATGAATCACAGCCTCCCAGTACTTGTTCACTGGGAGCATATATTCTTGACACTTTCAAAAATTAAGCTTTAGGCCATCTTAGGGATAGTGTTGTGTTGAAATAATGCTGAGACTCTCTGCAGAACTAACATTCATTGATTCTTGTCTTATCAGTAGGTGGATGAGGCTGTGAAAGTGAAACATATCTGGTCTGTGGTCATTTGTTCGTGTACAACACGTTTCTAACAAGGAGAAACCAATCGCAACTAGCAGCTTCCGCTATATACCATATTCTACCATTGATCACAGAACATGCCAGGTTCTCTGTGGTGAAGGAGGGGCAAATTTCACTGGTAAGCTTATTTTCAGAAGTGAGTATGCCACAAGCAGGTGTGGCAGAGCACTCACACAGAATGCTGCAAGCAGTTTACAAAGATGCTGGGGCTGGAGGTGCTGTACAGGAAACAAGGCAGAGAAAAATGATGCTGGGGCAATGACAGGAATCAAATCCAAGAGTGCTGATGTGAAATGGGGTAGACGAGGCTATGCAACACCAAGAGGGATTTAGCAGTCAAGAACCGAAAAATGATGCCTCATCAGCAAGTTGTTGCCATGAAATCTGGATTTTAGGAAAGAATCTTTCTCTTTCTTTCACCCTGACCTGAAGACCAACTGTGAAAACTATTAGTGTTTTGAACACTAAGGAAAACCAAAAATTGTTCAGTAATTAATCTAGCAAAAAGTCTTCTAACCAGAAGGAAGATTAAATGCATCAATGGTGTCATAGATAATGGATCAAGAATTAATGATTTAAAGGAAAGGCAGATTACATGTGCCAAAAGAATGCATAGTTGTCACTAATACTAGATGAATCCCTAAAAAAACATTATCAACAAAAAAGGGAAGGTTTACTGTATGATCAAGTAAGAACTGTATCCTTAATTATTATTTGTTAGGATGGATCTAATTTTAGTAACGCAACCTATGTAGAAATTAGGTATCCATGGCTTTGGGAGGCCCAGGTCACAGCCTATAGAGCAGCATCTTGCTGATCTGAGAACTGGTATTTAGCAGCATGAATTGAACTGCAATCAACAAGGAGTCTGATTTGTGTTCTAAATTGGTGTTTAGCAGCATGATCTGAACTGCAATCAAGGGAGAACTGGAGCATTTTCTAAGGGGAGCAAATGGATAGTTTCCAATCTCATTACACAAAATATTTGTAGCAGTTTAAATTAGATTGGAAAAGATCCCAAATTATTTTAACATGAGATCTGTAGAAAAAGAACTTTTTGAATATGTTTCAGAGCAGAAACATGCACAAGTGTAAAGGTTCTAGTAAAAGTTTGACTCTAAATGTGTCTTTTATAATTTGTCTCGTTGTAAAAGAAAAAAATATCTGAAGAACCATTGTAATATAATACATAGGTATTTAGTGTCTCTTTATTTTTTTACGCTGTTCTTCCATTAATTTCTCTGCCCTATAAGATGCTGCAACACCTGCATGGATTGTTGGGGTTCTTTCAGCAAACTATAATGCTTCTCGGAAAAACCGCAACACATCTTGATAAGAAAGGTATATTGCCTTATGTCATAGGTCAGTTTATTTATGTCACTGCTCAGAGGGCTAAAGAATATAGCACAAAGGCATAATCCATAGGCATAAGTATTATTAAAGAATTTGGTGGCCTTACCATGAACCCCATGCACTGTGCATCATTCCAGTTGGTGCTGTTTGCCTGTAATTATGTTATCAATCTGATATACCCCAAAGCTGGTATTTCACGATATTCTCACAATTGAGTATTTTAACAGCCACGTCTCATGCTGGTTTTGTAAATTTTGTGTTTGTCTCGTGTTTTACTTCTTCTCCTAACTCAATCACAGCCAACGGTCAATTTGAAGATCTGGCTACCCGGCCTGTTGCCGTATCCCTGCATATTCATGAGTAAAATCTTTCCATATCCACATGGCAAACCTTTCAAACTGTCATAAGGAAGAAATAATCACCTTTTCTTTAAAATCTAACAAAGCCCACCAGAGCTGTGTTCTTTGTATAATAGTTAACATTGTCACTAGTAATCAATTTATTTTACTGGTAAAGACAGTATTCTCATGACAAGTCAAAGACCTTTGGAAACAGTACATCTGTGCCTGCTATTTAAGCACACACAGACACAAAGAAGCAGAATATATTAGAAACAAAAAATATGTCAGCTTGTATAATGGTCCCATTGTTTGCTCCACCAGAGAGGGATTGTGCCATAACATATGACGCTGAATGTGCTTTTCTTGTTCTCCAGCCTTCATAATAAAGTATTTGATGCAAATACTCTAATCGCATGAAGAAGATGCGGATGTTAGTTGTCCTTCTTTTCATCGCTATCCCTGCTGCCTCAAGAAATGTATTTTTATGAATATTAAAAAAAAAACCCCAAACAATAGCAAATTGATCGAATTCTGCTTTAAAGTGTTACTTTTAATAGCAGGTGCTTAATTCACACTTGGCTCAATATGAGCCCCCTCTGCCAGACACCGAAGCTATATTACTGTAATGTTTAGTAAATGACACCTGTCTTGTGGCTTCTCCGTTAGGCTGCTTAGTTATTTTGTATAGAATAAAACAGGTAAAGAAAAGGTACAGAGACTAGCATATACCCTATGCAAATATACTAATTTGCTCTGTATAGCACTGTGACTGTATGCAGCACAGTGTGGCATTTCCTAATAGGTAGTGCCCACAATTTACACCAAAAAAAAAGTGGGTTTCCAGAGCTGTAGGAAGAGGTAGAATAGGTCAGTTCACTCATTAATAACACTTCACTTCCTCCTGAGCAGGGGAAGTCTAAGGTGCAACTTCAAATACAGAGTGACCTTAAATAGCAAGGAGCACACTGACCCTTAATTACATTGCATGGACCCTAGAATTATCTAGTGCTAAAACAACTCGTCCAGTTCAATATTTCTGTTCCTACTCACTCATTTATCAATGCTTGATAAAGAATGGGAAAAAACTGCCTACAAGAGAAGGAAAAGGGCAGAAATAACTGTGGAGAGGACTATGGCTTGGGATAGGGTGCAGAGGAAGAAAGGAGTCGCAGGTCCACCCCAGCTACACTCTAGCAAGCGCCATTCTCTGTTGACAGGCAACAAGCAGCTTGGCAAGCCTGACTCATCCCTGGCTGTGCACATGGCTCTGCACTAACTGCCACATACTGCTTGAAAGCTATTAATTTTTCTGTAATCGGAAAAAGGGGACCTTCATGAAACAAACAGGACAGGGATGCATTCCTTTATCACAGCATACTTTGTTGTAGTAGAGTTACACAACACCTATCAGAAGCAGCAGCCTCAATCCCAGTCCTATCTACCGTTGCACTTCTTATGGAGTTTTGCAGCAGCCTTCTGGATTACAGGAGTTTCCAGACTTCTGCTTTGTGAGACTGAAACACGTTCTTCCCAAGTCATTTGGTAGAAATATAATCATTCTTTTCTGCCTGTCTGGAGCTGGAATAAAAGGACAGGGCAAGCAGATACTCTGCTGCTTTCCCTTCCTGGGCACTCACTAATTGGGCTACTACACACGTCTACGTGAGAGTATTGCATGTGGTTAAAAAGCACTTATATTATCGGGTTTCATACTTTTTTCCTTATGGAAACCAAGGAGACTTCACGTGCACGTGAGTCAGCTACTGCAGAAAGCCATAGTGCACCAAAATCAACTCTAAACCAACACTAATTAAATTGAATAGACTAAATATTGCCTGCTGCAGCATGCAGCCACTACGAAACAACCAGAAGTAAAATAAGAGAGGCAATTAAAAAAGTCTGTTAAATGTGCATCTAGGTCCATGTGGCCATTAATGTCTGGCATGAGCAGAAGGGGCCTACAGTGGTTAGTGTAACGGCCAAAGCTCCTCGGGACCCATTAACAACCTCAGCAACCCTTCCCCCAGACACTGGACAACGTAACAGAATTCCTACATCTCAAAAGCTCACTCTATAAACAGAGATGAAATCTGAATATTCAAACCTTTGGCCCTCCTGCTGAGCACAGCTGAGCCTGCTGCAGCTTAACTTCAAAGGCAAGAGAGCCATGAGAAAGGAAGCGAGGCCTTACAGCGCACACTTGACTCGGCACTGGTGCCTGGCTAAGCTGTGCAACTATTGTGTGCGCACTACTAAACAGTACTGTAATGTACACAGCAGATCTTCAGCTCTGGAAAAACAGACTCAACATTTGGCTATTCTCACACAGGGTCAAATGCACCTAATTATTACTTGACTGTTAATTTGCATTTCAAAAGGCCAAGCCAGCTCCGAATATATCACTGCTATATTATAAATTACGGTGGGTTAGATAATTTAGGCTATGCAGTGAGAGTAGGACACAAACTTTCCCTATGTTATTACAGAGGTGACTTTGTGCTGGGACCAGGTGCTCCAGGCCATGAAGCTTTTGAACCCTGGAGTGTGTGGTCGGGCCTGAGCAGAGGACGGGTACCAACCCCCACGCACCTGGTCTGTGCAGCGAAGCCAGGGCTGTAAGCTGCTGCTGACCGAGGATGGAAATTCCGATTCCTGGGGCACAGCAAAAGTCAGGCTCACACTGCAACTGCCAAGACTCTGGTGATTTAAAAAAACATTCAGGGATTTGGAGATGCAACTGCAGTTCTCTGTATTGCTCAATTCTGAATTTGCACCTTCTGTATGCCAAGCATGTACCCAGACGAGCGGCAGTTCAGAGGATGCCTCGTGACTTAACACTGTTCTGATTTCCCTACTCCCCATCCCACTCTGCACTGAAACAAAAGCATCATTCCTCCAAAGTATTTCCCAAAATTGAATGCTTGAGATTCAGACTGCAATAAAGTAATATCGTCTTTGAGGGAGTAAGACAAGAAGATACCTTTGTCTTACTGTGGCTTCTGCTGATGCCTAGAGACTATATCCAGTGTTTCCATCTAGCTCTCCATGCAAGCATCTTTAGTGAGACCTTAACACAATCAAGCTCATCTCTACTGAACAGGCATGAAGGAGCCTGGGGTGCTTCCTCATAAAAGTGTGCAACAGCATGCTTGTAAGAGCACTGTTTCTTTCTGCAGGAGTGACAAGATAGCTCCCACTTAAGCAAGACACTGTGCAGAAAATTATTTGTCCATTCTTTAGGACTTAGGACTTTTACCATTGCGATTGTTGCTTTTTTGCTAGGACAGTACCCAGCTTGCAGTGTTTGAAATGAACCATGTAACTACAATGAAGCCAGATGGTAGCACTGCTGACATCCCTGGCAGAGCTATTAAAAGTTGCCACATCTGAGGGTGAGATCGATTTACTTTTCTCCATCTTTTAGAAACATCGCCTGAACTGTAATCTGTGCAGTTTTGGTGGTGGATTTACTTGTTGCTTCCTTTATCCTTAATGGGAACACACACATTTATCTTTGGGTCACTCATAATTTCTGCACTCTCTCTGAGCTCTGACTGATCCCTGTTAATGCCCTGTTAGCCAGCACTTTCTAATTATCTCTACTGCAAGGCCCATTCTAAAAGATAAAATTGTAAGAAAATTTGTGTAATCTATGTCCAAGTATCTCAATATGCCCTTGTCAGGCTGTAATAGCATCATTTACTCTCACTGAGTGTAGTGGCTTTCTGAAGTCTAGATGGTAGCAATGGAAATGTGGGCTGGTAACACATAGGTTCAATTTTTCACTGTCAGCAAAAGCTTTTTTATTAAGCAGATATGTTAAAAGTGAAAGGTTTGCAAGAACTTGCAGTGAGGCGAGTTGCAGTTGGGAAAGCCATCTTTACACCAAAAGCACGCACAGAAGTCTATTGTCATGGGTGTCTTTAAAGAATACAGATCTGTGATTAATCTTACTGGCCATTGTATGTCATATAAATGTCATGAAAATCTCAGCATGTATCTGGCAGTAAAAATACCTGGTTGTTATTAAATAAAAGGTGAGGTGACAATGATAGTTTTCTATAGTTCATCACATTGTTTATTTCATCGATCACTGGTTTGGGGCTGGGAAGAGTAGGAGCAGGGCAGAAATGTTCATTTCAGGCCCCGATTCTGAAAACTTTTAAACCTTCGGCGTGTATGTGTGAGTTACACATGTGCACAGCTATGTGCGAACTCAGGCCCTAAATATTTACTCAGTCAACTGTCTAGCTGGCATACAGCTTTAACTCAGTATAGCATAGTTACAATGGTAAACTGAACTGAGAATTCATATAATCAAGAAATGTTCCTTAGCAGAGATTACTTTAAGGAAGCAACAGGCCAAAACTTCCAGATCTGACACAAATACACTTATAGAACAAGAAGCCTTTGTTGTAGTACAAGTGAACGAATACTTGTAGCTAAAGATCCTGGGCTGTGCCAAGGAAGACGTAGAGCTGCTTTATTTCAATCACTGCCCACCTTATTTGTTTACCCTACCAAGACTGAACACAAAAAAACAAGTGACCGTCAAGAAGCTCTGCTCCTTTAACAGCTCCGATAACTGCAATCTCTAATGGAACTTTGAAAGCAGCGAATCAAAGGAATTCTTCACCTGTATCTGCTCTCGTCAGTATCCTGAAGAAACACTCTCATTGTGTCCACAACATTTACTAAGACAGTAAGGAGGGAAAAGAGCATCTGGGAAGACGTCAGTGAGATTGCTACTACATAATTTATAGGGAAGCCAAAGCAGCTTTACTTTTTGAGCTGATTAGTTACTTACATCATGGTTTTGAGATGATTAACAACAGTTATACTATGCTCAGCCAGCCACTATTTGTGCAAAGACAGATTAAATATTTATTTTAATTACTACCAATAAAGCAAATTTGTTCTGAAGGTGCTGCTAGTATATTTACAAAACATGTTTGATGTTAGCTCAGCTGATTAAAAATTGTAGTTAATTAGATTAACAATTTATCACAGTTTTTACTAGTTCAAGACACTCTTTGTAATCCTAGCAGACAAGGCAAAGATTGAATTGGTATGGAGAAAAGACATCCTGATCAAACCCTCGAAGGAGTCCCATTGCATCAGGGATGAGACCTGTGCTGATGAGAAAACTGTTTGGCTAATGACCAGGCTGGTGTATGTAGGTGTAGAGGCTACCAGTGCAACATATCACTATCCAAATTTTCCAGTCTATTGTGACATAAATATTTTTGCAGAGTGAAGGTGTGAAGTTTAACTCTGTTCACTTATTCCGTACAACCATGTGAGGTTATATTGGTTTTATTTTCCCCAACCTGTTTGACATAAAACAGTGTTCATCTTTTAATAAGATACCACAAAACTTAGGTGTTCCATGAGGGAAAACAGACAGGGAAAAGTAATTTCTCAATCTGCACAAATTAATTAATTTGAAGTTTTCATGAGACGAAGACGTTGAAAAAGCTAGTGATTGCAGGTGAGCAATATCTAGACACTTCTCATTATATTATTTCAGGCTATTTCAAATACTGATTTTAAAAAGCGTATTTTATTGGAATTACAATGATAAACATTGCCTTATCAAAAGATACAGAAAAATTGGATTAGAGGGAATAAATTATATTTTCCATGGATATCAAAATTCTTCAAGAGCTCTAAGAGCTCTGAAAGTTACTGTTACATTTAATAAGAAACCAGTCAAAGATGCTATGGTTTTTTTTACAGACTTTTTCAAAAACTTTCTCTTAGTCATGGCAGATTACAGGATAAATCCAGGCATATCTGCACCCTGAAGGTGGAGCAAGAAGTCATGAACACCAATGCAAATGCAGAATATGTCTGATTGATTTCTGCAGAGGGATTTATTTTCAAAGTACATAAAAATATCTTGTGAAGTATTTAAAATGCTATGAAATACTATTAAAAGGTGCCTCTATTTCCTCATCTAGCTGTTTTGGGGGAGAAAATAGCGTTCATTGTTACTTGTGACTTGGAGTTACTTCTAAATACAACTGTCATTTTAGCTTAGCTGAAACTAATATTCACTATTAGGCACTATATTTGCTAATATTCACTATTATTCACTATTAGGTTAGCTATAGATTTAATGACCAATTCCTTCCATATCATAGAATGTGAGTTTTGATGAGGAGTACAAGTTGCATGAAAATAAAGGATAACTCCTTTTAGCATTATTTCCCATTTCAAAAGGAAAAAAAGAAATCTGACAATTAAAGTAAGCCTGTTATTTCCCTTGCTCTAATAAATGAAACTATTGCAATACAAAAAGATGAATTAATAACTCCTGTGTATCAGCATCAAAGTAGAGACTGTCTATAGAAAAAATAACCCTTTTCCATTTGGACTGTGCTGATAACATTTATTTTTCTCTTTCCATCTGGAAACCCTGTGGGTATCATGAGAATTGTAGCAAAGCTGATTGGGGTCATGTGTGAGGGCACTGGGATCAGAGCCAATGTCACGTCCAGTCTCCTGCAGCTTCAACAGCTCCCAGAGAGAGTGTAACTACAAATCTGTGGCATATTGGGAAATGAGGGTGGCAACAACTGAGGTCAGTGGCCAGAGTGTTTCAAATAGTCATGGGAGCAGTGATCAGTTCTTAAACCTGCAGCAGATATATTGAATGGAGTTTCAATAAGGAATGGTGTTGTATCCTGCAGGAACGATATTCTAATCCTGTTGCCTTATGAAATTTGAGTACAAACATAGAAATATGTGAAGCCTACAAATTGCATGTAGGGAGCCTTCTGTCTTCATCTGACACTCAAGATAGAACAGCAGATCTCTTGCTTCTCATTAATTTACTTGTTTAATAACATCGCCACGAATAAAATGAGAAGACAATGAAATCAGTATTTTAACTATAGCAAGACCGAGTTTTCTAGTTGCCCAAAGAAAGGGGAAAGTGACAAAAACCTATAGCAGTAGGATTACCTGTGGGCTTCCACACACTGCTCTTGCAATATCTTTCTGAGACTGAAAGTTATGGGGAAAATGTGCTGTCTATGCTGTATTTCTTATCATATGATATGAGTTGATTTGTCTCATATGAACTTGGATTTTGTACAGAACTGTGGAACATCACTCCAATTTAGCAAAGGCGGCAGTGAACCACAGAATTTAAATGTGCTGCTCAAGGTCACACAACAAATCAGAGAGAGAGGTGGGAGCCCCAGCCCCAGCCCCTGCTCTAGCTAAGCACTGCTACCTCGTTAAAAAAAACTAGTACACGAACACTGGTACAGTACCTGTGGAGACAACCATATTCGTTGCCTTCACACTGCACTACATCTCTATCAAAATTAGCAGAGAACTTCAAGAAGCATCCTTTCCTATAAAAGCATCCAGAACCACCATAAAAACCCCCCAAATTATGAGGAGAAAATAGTGCTGAGTGGCAGATGCCTTCTAAAACTGCTCCAAGAGACTGACTGCTATGCCACACTTCAGTGCTTTGGGCACAGTGCACCAACTGCCCTAAGCTACAGGCCACCAAACCACTCAGGGACATGCTGAAGACAAGACATGTCTGAAAGGCCCTCTCTCTCATGAACTCAACGTTATGATTAGAGTGGAATACGTCTTCTGCAATGACAGCTGCCAGAGTACACCGTGCTCCCTCTGTTTTATGTCACAATCCAGTAGCTGGAGCATTTACCCATGAAGTGGCAAAATCTGATCCTTCCCTATTCAGCCCGGCGGCATTCAGTGTTCCTTGGAGGAAGGCTGGCTACTAGACAGCAGGAGCTAGGCAGGCAGAGGTGCCACTCTGCAGAGTGCTCTCTGGATTCTAGATCTGGTTCTGCTGCAGGAACCAATTCTGCTCTGCCCCCCTCCCCCCTTCCTCCACTGAGGGCCAGTGGATAAAGTGCATAGGTAGCAGGACTAGACCATGCAAGTCTAAAGCTCCCTGCACCCCAACAGGGTTTGCATCACCAAGCTCAGATCATTCTCCTTGCTCACACTTTCTGAATCGTGTGACAGGACAAAAGAAACTGAAGCCCTGCATTCATTTCTGCCCTCCGAGTACAGCTGCCAACATGTGCTCCTCAGGGAATTTGAGCCTATGGATATCAGGTCCATGAATCCTATCAAGCCTATGTATAAGATACATTAGAGCACACAGATCAGCCGAGATTTCAGCTGTTGTAGGTGTGTGAAACTGTTCTGTGTTCCATTAGCAACAACTAAGTATATCGTTAAATACACCCAACTTCTCAATAGTATTGGCTACAGAAAACCATGGATTCTTTGAGGTGGAAATGAATGGGTGCATGATGCTGCAGAAGGAGGCATTTTTCTAATGAAACGTCTGATAACTTCAATTGACTTTACAACTTTTTGTGCAGACAAAAGTGAATTCTCCGGTCTAAGGAGTCTGACTGACTGGTATCATCTCCAAAGAGGGTATATTCCACTTTCTTCTTGCCACTAAGCAAAGAGCAACCAAAGATTCAACTATTCATCTTTCTGAAGAGGTGAATATTTTCATCAGGTGCATGTGAGTATAGGATGCATTTAGGTCATCTGCTCTGTCTCAGACCCAACCCTGAAATTAGTCAGTGCTCATAATGTGTTCTTTCAAAAAAAATCTTTTATGTGATTATTTGTCATATGTCATCCATATGTCTATATACATGTATATATACGCATATATACGTGTGGGAGAAGGGAACAGAAATCAGCATCTGTGCTTTAGTCCACCACCTATACTTTCTACCTTCCTGAAAATACAAGTTGCTGAAGGGGCAGATCACTCTTGGTTCTCTCCCCAGATCAGCAGCAACATGGCACCGTTACACCTCAGTGCTTCAAGAGCAGATGAACATGTCTTCTCATGAGAAGTCGTCTCCCTATTATTCAAAGTCAGAGTGCTGTTAATCACATTCTCTCAGCTTTTAAACAACAGTAAAATCAGTAGATAGCCTTCAGAAAAAGATTCTTTCATGCTAGCCCATTGTACTATTTCTGGACTTCAATTTGTGCTTAGACTGCAAAACTACATTTTGTAAGTTGAGAAATTCCTTATAATGTTTCAAGATTTCTTTTTAATAAATCAGACTCTAATACAAGTATTTACTTCCCCACTGTTTTTGCATGTAAGGTTACGACAGCTGGCAAATAGAATTTGCAATGTGTGGTTTGTTGCCTGATTCCTAGCATGTAAATGTGGATTCTCATGGGAGTATCGCAGACTTAAAAGTGAGCACGGATACCTATACATGAATAGGTATCAGAGCAGTATTTTTTCAATCTGTTTGTTTGCTAGACCCATTTGATAAGTATGGCAAAATCTGAGAAATGACAAGGGACAAAATATTTTTCACATACGTAAGCCAGCCATTTAACCTCAGCCCACTGGGAAACGTGGTCAGCACAAATGTGGCGAGCTCCAAAAATTTAGAAATCCTATGAAGTAGAGCAGAAATTCTGCTGCCAAATTTTACTAATTTTAGAATCAAGAAAGAATATTTCAACAAAATATTGTTGACCAATTTTTTAAAAGTTGCTCGAGTTTTTCCAGGATAAAATAACAGTGATAATATATCAGGTGTATTTCACCTGACGGCAAGCTTTTGACTTCAACTGTTTCATTTGCTCTATTTGTGAAACACATCTCAGAGTTATAAGAGATCCTACTGCAGATTACGGGAAATGCCTGATTTGTTATTCCCAGGAAGCACAGTAGCCTCAATGCTACCAGTGATGAAAAGTTTTGCATTTTTACGGCATGTCATATAACCATGAAGGAGAGACAGAAGCCTTTGAGGGAAGAAGGCCCAAGTCAGCTTGCATTTGAATGAAACTTCCCAGTTAAAATGTGGTAGTTTTCTGCTATTAGAAGCAATATAACAAATCCAGTAAGGCACTACTGCCCACAGCACTGAGAGATACACCGGGGCAACGCAGAGCTGTCAGAGACCTGCTGCTGGAGGCAAGTTCTCACTGGAGCTCAGCTTCAACAGACGCGTGCATTGTTTTTCCTGCACTGGCCAAGCACACCACAGACAGCCAAGCTTTTGGGTGCCACTTACAGCCCCTCAGTGAAGGGAAGTCAGTACCCATTCTGTTTTAAATTGTCTATATCCACACAAGAAGCCTGTAAAATATGTTTATATCCAGGAGTTACAGATATCCTATGCTGTCACTGGGTTCTTTTGTACTTTTAAGCTGCCCTTTTCCATTCCAAGTTTTCTCCCCCCCTCTCAGTTCTCTCCCACCTCCTGCTCCTTTGCCCCCAGTTAATATGTTGCATTTTATTTCATGCTGTGACACCATTAGTGGAACCTAATCTCCTCTCTTAAGTAGACTATTAGTGTTGGTTGTGGCCACTTACGAGGTCATATGCTCACACAGCACTTATCTGAAGTAAATGCCTTGTAGCTAATCAGGAAAAGGTAACGCGCCATCACCCTGCCCACAGCTTCCCAGCACCCAAATTCCACTCGTTTCCAGAGAAAGAAACCCGAAGCAGCCCAAGCTTTGGTTTTTTTCTTTTACATGACAGAAGCCATAGCCATTAAGTGACTAGGATGGAATGAGAAGGGAATAAACAATTAGACAGGGCTGCTGGAACAAATCCTCCTGTTTCATTTTTCTTCTTCACTTGTCTCAGCAGGAGTAGTTTTACCTCCTATTGACACCCATTGTGCTCTTGGCTGCTCACTATGATGCAGCTGTTTTCTTAATGCCTATCAACCCTCTGCCTTTTTACAATACAAAGGTGACTTGTTAATACAAATGTTGTTGAAACCTTAATAACAATGAGCCCCAGTTGTGATCAATGATACTGCACCTTGGCAGGGAATGTATCAATGCTTATGGATTCATTTAAAAGTCACCTGCACAAGGCTGCTGATTTTTTATTTAAAAAATCTACACATAAGAAATACGCTTGCTCTATTAGACTGACATTTCTAACTCTACTGGGCACAGTAATAAAGTATTATGGTTCTACTGTTTCCTGTGATACCTACTTAGTCTCATATCTACCATTTTCTATCTGCTCCAGAGACTATATTTAAATGGAAACCCAGTCCTCCAATGAAATCCTCAAACCCCAGTTACGCTCACTCCTCTTAAAAAGGTACTTTGATGCACCTGTTCTTCTCCAAAGGTACTCCTAAGGCAGAAAAAACAGCCACATGATTCTCAACACCCTTTTTGTTTCATTATCAAAACCTCAGCCCAAACCAAATGTTATCAACACCTAAACACCAGCTGAATTTTCTCTAGACTTACTAAGCAGTGTGATAATGTTATTTCAGAGAAGACGTTATCCATCAAAGCTGAGTGTATGAATGGCCACATCTCAAAAGGCCATTGTATTCAAAAGTAAATATACAATTTTTAAAGATGACAGGCTGGTTCTTCTTTCCTTTGTGGCATTATTACATGGATGTTGGTCTAGTGACATCAATAGATGCATGTTAGTGCAAAGTGATATTAGATTAAAAGCAGATCAGGAATAATGAAATTTAATAAAGATACCCGTACATGTATCTGACAATAGTGTGCATGATCCATAGAGAAGTACCATTTTTAGATGGGAAATAAACCCAAGCAAACTTTGTTCCTCAAGTATTCTTAGTTCACAATCAGGGCATTCTAAGTTATTTCCTACTCAATCCACTCAACCAGAGACATGATCATTGGACTATGCAGGGATCAGTTTGCCCTAGAGAATAAAAGCTTTGGGTGTTCAAAACATGAAAGCTGAATCATTCAGAAAGTGAGCTACACTGCTGTTGTAATTCTAAGTAGAACTATGTAACACAGCTGCTTTATGCTTTAAAAACTGTTTCCAGTGTTCCAGTGTCATATATTCCTCCACTCCAGATCATTACACTCTTGCGTGAAACTAATCAACATTACAAATTGAAATTAATCTAGCAAACAGAGTGTTTCTCATGATAAAATTATTAGGTTCCATTACACTGTTTTAAAAATCCACATAAGGATTAGCTGGAATTTTGAGAAGCAACAACTGCAAAAGCAGGAATAGCTTCTAATGCCTGATTTAGAAGACTTCAGATTTTGTACCTCTGTATTGTGAACAATACAGTCTTTTTTGGACCTTTGGTTTGTGCTAGGACTCTGAGTCATTGAATATTTTATGATGTTCAATGAACTACAGTATGAGTCATTCATCAGCTTTCAAGTATTTTTGGCATTGTGTTATTTTGCTTAAAATTACAGAAAAATCAACCAGCAGAAGTGATAAAAAATGCAGCATTGTAGATTTAATAAGATCATGTGATGGAATCAGAGCATATACACATCAGCATTAACAATTAATTTAAGCAAAAATTAGGTCTACAAAGGAAACGAGGGATTCAACAATGAATTGTTAGAGAGTTATTGTGTTCTGAAGAGGACCCATTTTACTGGAGCTAGTTATGGTTGCCAAAAAGTTCTTGCCTCAGATGCTGTCCGTGCTCACAATACTTATTTCCATACTCCGCTGCAGTTTACCATTTCTACAGCATTCTGCAGACATGCAAGATTTTTACGAGCACTAACTGATTAAGAGCTTGATCGTAGGAACATCAGATACCGTACAGAGTGGATGATCCAAAGATACTTTCAGTTGGTGAAGTCAGTGAAGAAAAAAATCCCATTGAAAAGACTCAGTCCTACCACAGTCTAGGATACGGAGAAGTATTCCTAGTGCTAAAGAGTGATTATTCCTAGATTTATACCGGGAGTTTGTTCTTCTTTTTTTTTTTTTTTTTTTAAATAGTGCCTAAAGCCACTATATATCATAAGCAACAGCTTCAGCATAATGACCTAAATCACCAACATCTCTGGAAGGTAGAGAAAATAAACAAAACTTTACACAAAGCACATGAAGAGCAATGGCAGAGCTCAGAGCTCACAACCTTGTGTTTATGATGACCATCCAACACTGCTTTTCACACAGGTTCAAACTAAATGACATTTAGTCATGGTTCTCTTGAGCAGAGATCAGTTTTGGCTTCCTAGCAAGGCTGAATTAAAGGCATTTGGATTGGAGAAATAATGGGAAGGATTGTGTCAAAATCTGGAAGTTTTTCCTTTGTTGAGAGCCAAAGTTCTTGTGTCACAAGACTGCCTGAAAGAGAAAGTTTTCTTAGATGCATGACTGTGTTGACACTCTTATTCTTGCTTGAGAGCGGCTTGTCATGTTTTTTTTTTTTTTTTGAAACCCATTACTAAGCAGTATAAACTAAGTCAAATAAGAATAGGCTCATGGGGCTTCTTTGGATGGAACTAACGAATTTACACTTTACTGAATTCTGAACAATTCTTCCCTGAATACACAAGGTCTTAGCCAGTGAGAAGTTTGCCATTTCTCAAACTAAAGCTTGGTCATTTGGATATCACATGGATGGACATCCCATCTTGCTCCCTGTGATAGGAGCAAGAGATAACTATCAAACTGTTTCCAAATGTTCTTTACTGTTACCAAGTTTCTGAGTGATTAGGGAATGAGGGATCTGCATTTTCTAATGTGATACTATGAAAAAGACAATAACTTACATCCAGCCTGTCCCAAATGATTTTAATACCCTTTCCTATTGCATATTTCCAAATCTACTGCTGCTGAAGAGCCCGTGCAAGTGGTGGACCTCTCTTTCCATACAGGTAGTAGTCTGCTGCATACAGACTAAAGCAGTGCTGAGTCCAGAACTCATGAGGCTGGTCATTCAGCTTTTAGCGCACAACTCTCCTAAGACGACAGGTATTATTAGCACTAGGCATCTTTTATAAAATATTTGGTCAGAATACTATAATTTGTTAAAGGCAAAGAAATGTTTTATATTGAATGTTTAGAATAGGTCCTCAGTTCAAATGAGAGGAAGAGGGCCAGGGATAAGTTCTCAACTGGCAATGGAAGGCATTCAATGCATTGAGCCATTCAAAGTAGAAAGTCTCTGCATCATCATTGGTCTGATATGGTAGTATATCACACAATGCAAATGGGGTGTATTTGTAAGTAAATGGTAACATGGCAATCATTATGCAAACTATTTTTTTTTTTTCCATTGGAAATGTTGTAAGAGCTCTAATTGTCTCGACACAGAAAAATTTTCTTTGGGAAAAAAAGTTTCCCACACAGCTTTAGTATTATTGCATTTAACTGATGAACAAGCTGAGGGAAAGGGTTTGTCTGTCACTAGAAAATCTGCAAGAGTAAGATTATTGCTTGGACTTCAAACTCCTTCCTGTCATGCATGAATGACAGGTGCCAGTTGCAGTAGTTTTCTATTCTCCTTCCTGGAAAATTTGAGTTGTGCTCCTCCAAAGAAAGAGCTGGCTGCCCACTCACATTCACAGCTACAGTAAGTAGGACTTCTACAAACTTCCTTACCACAGTTCTCATTGGGAAGTAAATTCTCCTATTTCAAGTTTTAGAAAAATGGTTTCTTAAAAATTAAGAGACTAAAAATAAAGAGGGAAAGGGGGGTACTGTTTTTCATGCTACCCTATCAAAGGACAGCATGAGTTAAATAGTTTTTCATCAAAAGGTTAAAAAAAAAGGTACTGTGTATCGCTTAAAGACAAAGAATAAATCTTTTCTTAACACTTTGGAAAAAAGGTTGCCTATATTTTTGCTGACATTTTTTCTCTGAGCCGATCTAACAAAACAGTCTCTATATTGTAACAGCGTTTGTCTCAGTCAGTCTAGTACATCATGTAATCATACAATTCAAGCTTGTTTCAGGTACGGGTTACTTTTCCATTAATTACATTCCAAGCACATGTATACATATCAGAGCTGTTGGGATGTCTATTTCTATTAGTTTAACAAGCCCTGGTATTAATGAGATTGCTCTATAATTGAACCTTTTCATAGGTCCCTTGGTGATGAAATTATGCTAATCTGAATCTGCAACCACAAGGCATCCATCATACTTGATCAAATAGTAAACATCAACAGTGATATGCTAGGAGTGCAAATGTGCCGTTAATTATTACATAAATGAACAAGCCCCATTATTTCATCTTTATATTTGTGCAACTTAATAAAATGGGTGAAGACAGAGCGTATCAGACTTCCACTATGTGGCAGCATGGTCCACTTAACAAGAGCGTGAGCTTCTAAATATTGTGGTATCTTGAGGCCTGAGTGTGTATAACAGAGGAAAGAAGGTGGATATATTTCATCTGCTCTGAGTCACTGTTGTGGGAAACAATGATACTGATCGGTTACATAGCTCTAAAAGAGAAAAAGCATCCAATTTCCCATATAATTGTTATATTGCTATAATTGTTCGCTTCTAAAGCATATGTAGTTTTTGGATCACCAAGGGTTTTAAGTGAGGGACATATATCTTAATGTCTGCTGTGGGATGATTTATATCAACTTCAAAAAACATTCGTAAGCTTAAGCACATAAGATCTTATGTGCCTACACTTGCAAAAATAGATGGATTTGCATAATGCATGTGTTCCTGTAGGCATCACTACCCACCTACGGTCACACCACTCTAAAGAAAAGAAGTAAAAATATCAGGCCACTTTTAATTAATAATATGAGGAGGAACAGAATTGTCACAGTGCAGGCATAAAAATTAATATGCTTTTTTGCCCATGTTTTTATTAGGTGCACTGTACCTTATAACTGTTTGAGCAAGTACTAAATTTCAATGCAAGTTGCTTCTATTGTTGCTTTAACATATACAGAGGTGAACAGAAAATAAAAGAAGCTAAGACTTTTATTTCGTTTGGTAACATTTTAGTTTTACAAATCACAGCCCCAATATTTATCTAGTGACCAGAGTATTCCTCCACAATTATTCTTCTGAAGGAAAAATATCTTATCAGAGATCTTATGAATATTGTGAGCAAGCTATGTACTTTACCAATGTGAAATATATAGGTGCCAGATGTCAGGGACCAGTTCTAAAAAACAAGATCATTTTCCCATTTTTAATGTACTTCACTAATTTGTATAAAATGGAGTATGGTGCAGCGATGATATTAATTCTAGTATTTAACCCAGTTTGACTCATGCCTTGCTTCTGCCCTTTTAACGCAACTATTTTAACCGTATTTGTGGAAAAAAAGACATTCTGTAAGCTATCAAGCTACACATTCAATTAATACAAATAGAGGGATAAATATTCTGCCTTTTCACTATCCATTCCATAGAAGAAGCATATAATTCAATGAAGGAGTACTCAAAAATGCATTCAATAATTTCCAGACATAGTCCAAAATAAGTTCCCTGGACTGATGAAGCCTTAGGGCAATGCAACACATAGGACTACAAGTTGTTTACTCCAAGCTGATTCTACTGCTGCAAAAATCAAGATTAAGGTCCTAGTGACAGGGCTTGTTCCAGTGTTTATGTTGCCTCCATAAGCAAGTGAACTACAAAACCTTTGGTTGATTTTGAAAAATGAACACACACACACAAAAAAAAAAAAAAAAAAAAAAAAAAAAATCAACCCAACAATCAAAACCAAACCCCACGCTGTTAGGACAGTTTAGTAGATTTCTAAAAACATTATTACTGGGTTTCTACTCTTAATGTACTCATTTAAGAGCTCTAAAATGGGAATGCTTAAGTCCTGACTCTTTTATATAGACAACGACATAGAAATAAGATGAAAGAGAGAGCACTGCCCCTCTGAGCTCCCAGGCTTATCATGTATTTATTCACATCCTGTTAATGACATTTTGCATTCCTGAGATAGTTTGCCCCAACTTTCCTTTATTAAAATTGAATTGAGATGTATACCAATCATAGTCAGAGTTTCATAATACAGAAACAGCACAACAAAAAGTACAAAAACATATTCCGTCTTGCAATTTCTTCCCTTTTCAACATTCGTCAGTGGAAGCACATGGCAGTGCTTGTGCAGCACTCCTCTCCAGAAAGTGCAATGTTCTTTTGCTGCTTACTCAAGCTGAGCTGCAAATATTTAACAAATAAAGCTACCAGAATATGGCTGAAGTTCAGGAAGCAGCACTCTTTCTGCACACAGCAACGTATAGCAGGGATTTACCCAGACTTTTTTTTCCTATTAAGAATTGCCCCTGAATGTAGTCACCTTAAATTGCGCTGGTTGTGAAAGGAGTGAAAACTGTCTCAAGGGTCTCACTGACACCTTCCAAGTCAGATGTTGGACCTGATTCTGACCTTATTTACACTATCATCACTGCTCATTTCAGCAGCCTTATTTCAGTTTCAAGCAAGACGAGTGTCAGGCACTTTATTTTTAAGAGATGGTTTCCATCCTTCCTTTTTCTTGTTTTTGACATCATTGCCTAATGCTGTGGTTTCCCTCAGAAGCGTTTTTGTAACTGTCTCCTGCTGAATCAGCAGCCTCTCATGCTGATTGTAACCATGCCAGCTAGATCAGGTTCACCCTGTTCTGTGCAACCACCTATGAGTCTTAAACCATACAGAGAAACCCTGTGATCGAAAACCAGAAGAGATCAAAACATCAAGGGACCTTGAAAATTGGGGGGAGGTGAAGGAGGAGGGTATCCATGCCCAGAAAAAAAAAAAGACAACAGTAAATAAAAAATAAGACCACCTCAGGTTTGTATGACTCTAAAGCCTTTGTACGGTCAAATCCATAGAGTCCCTCTGTAGGACTGCCAGCTAAGGAACGCTGGCATCTGCAATGGCAGGCACTGTTCCTAGATACTTTCAGGTGCCTCCCTGAGTCGGCATAGGCTTATGCAAACACAGCTCCTTCCCTCTAGCAAAGTAACGGCACAATTACCCTCAGGAAAATGGTACCGAGGCACTTAGAATACCTGTCCTACACGCGTGACTCTCCACAAACCAAGTCTTTGCTTTCAGATCCCTTCTCAACTCTTTCTGAGCACAAATGCATAGTCTTAAACTTGCAGCCTTCACAAAACATTTCGATCACTTGTACAACATAGGCCAGACACTGTATGAGACTCCTAATGCCCTTAGCTTGGGCTGAACTAGGACATTTTTAAATATTCACATTCTGCTCACAATGTTTTCAGTGCTACACAGCCCCTGTAATTAGTGCTCATTTTCTCCCTTTTGGAAACCTGCATTTTGTATCACCTGAGCTTGTCTAATTTCAGATTCCAGTTACTGAATTTCATTTTTATTTATTTCTAGAATGAAGATTCCTTTATCAATGTAGATACATAAAACAACCCTCTAAATTTCCATTAGGTAAACTATAGTAACGATAAGTTATCGTAAGTATCAGATGATACAAAAGCATGGCACAGCTTTTCCCAGAGACAGAAGTTTACTGAACATTTGTACCATTATTTATAATTATGCCCAATTTTATTATAACCAGATAACATGGTAAAACCACTCACTGAGATTCTTTTGTTCTTGGCATTTTAAAAATAAAAACTTCAAACTGTTCTTACAGTTCCCAGTTTATAGTCATCAACAGAAATCTATCCTTTCTTCGGTTTTATTTCTGTGTACTATGGCTTTGTATCTCTATATATCTTTTAGTAATTATTTTCACTTTCTCTCCAAAGAACAGCAACAAGCCACACCTAAAATCCTATTGCTTCTTTGCCCATGATTTCTAAATATTTAACAAAAGACTTCAAGCATTCTCAAACTATGAATGTTTCTATTCAAAACAGAAAACCTTTACCTATTTTACATCTTTATTATTAGCATTATTATTATTACTTATAGACACCATGCAAGACTCTAATCTTGATAATGTATTTATTTTGACTACATATTCTAATCAGGTGCTTGATTATCTGTTCGGTTCTCCTGTTTATAGAAGTCACCTATCAAAGATTTGTCTGCAATAACACTGATCCTTTTCTATATTAGACCATACACTCATTTCCAAATCATGAATGACACTGAAACAAGTAAACCCACTAAAGTAAAAGTAGACTGCAATCCTCTTCCTTTTCATCATTCAGTCTTTCCTAAATAAGTTATTATCTGCTATTCTAATTTTCCAGTCGTGCAAATCTTCCCAGTAGGGTTCAGTAGCAATTGTGGTCAAATTTATTATTAGCAAGCAATTACAATCTGTAATTGTTTATTAGAAATTCAAAATTTTTACTTATCTGTGTATTCAATATTTCATAATAATGTATACATGTTACTTAAATCAGTTTCCCTTCTGACTAGCATATTCATTTAAATGTAATTTAAGAATGACCATATAACACAATACTGCTTGTTTCAAGTGTATTTCTACCTAGATCATTTCCATTGTGTCAAGGATATCCCTCTATACTTTTAAAAATCAATACAGTCTTGATCCTTTCTTGACTGGGAGTTCCCAAACCAAGCAAACAAGTAATCCCAAAATACAACTGAGAAAGGCTAGCACTGAAGTTGAAAGCCAACTAAGGTTAAGTGATTAGTCCAGATTTTCCATCATTCAGAAACTTTCATTCTGACACTTCATGGCCAAAATTCACATCTCTTCAGTATTCTGGTTTTAACTTATCTCACAAAACTCAAGACGAATGCCAAAACAATGGTATGCAGATTTGAAGCTTTCAAGTCAATTTATAGGAGTTATACTCCATGCAAAACAAATTATTTTCCAGATAATCAGAGAGTCATAGGTGTGTCAGATGGAAGGAAACCCTGAAGGTCAGTTAGTCCAATCTTCCCCTCAGGCAAGGGCTGCTGTTAGCACTAGAACCGCCATGTCCTTCTGTAGTTGACTCTTGAAAACCTGCATAGACAGATTCCATAACATATCTGGGTAAACTGTTGTAGTCATGTAGCCATATTCGGAACATCATTGTCCATGATAAAACAACTAAAGACTCAGAACAATGTATTTCAAAGATCCATAAATGTCAGAGGTTTTCAGCTGGTTTTGAAAGCCAAACGTCTGCCTTATTTAGTTATGGATGGGTAAATCTGACAGTTACAGCTATCACAAAAGTTTGGTCCACGTCAACCTACAATATTTATCTCACAGTCCATATAACTTTTCAGCTAACTTCAGATGCATGTAACTTCTAATTCATCAGCTGAGAGGAAGAAAAAAGAAGATATTGGTGGCGCCACAAGAACACAGGTATCAGTGCACAGCATTGCACTGCAGAGTAATAATAATTCCTTTCAAGGAATTCAAAGTGCATTGGTTAATAATTCCAAAACTCCTGAAGCAGATTTACTTTCGCACCCTTCCTAATATCTTATGCCTGTCACCCATCTTTTTCTGAATAAATACTTCTCAATCAGTACAACTGAGATAAATGAAATGCCTGTGGATATACACATGCATTAAATAGGTATAGATGCTCAGAATTGCTAAGGGATGAGAGAATTGGCCAACCAGAATAAAGCACAGAAAAGGAAATTTTACATGAAGGACTGATGTCATTGTTTCAGTGATATTCCACGGGGAAAGGTTCTAAAATTCTAGCTGCAAACTTGAGAAGGCAGTCTCTCGGAGAACATATATATATGTCTGTATACGTGTGTGTGTGTGTGCTCACATGGCCCTTTGTTTCCATTGTAGCTATAGAAATAAAGTAATTTTCTTTTAGATCAGCCATACTGAACTTGCTATCAGTGCAATAGGATTCCTATCAAGAATCAAACAATGCAGTTTTAAGTCAGATCTGTTAAGCAAAAACATAGACTGAAATGGTTTCTCAGGGGGTACGTACTCAACATTGTCCACAGAGTGACCAACTGCAACCTTTTCGGCACCTCTTTTTGAGGGGTAAGGAAGGATGGGTTATTAACGCCAGATAAAGGTAGTATAGACATCACAGCCTAGAATTAATGGTTACAAGCTAGAATTAAACTAGTAGTAGTCTAACTGTTATGACACAGAGGTCAACACTCTGTAAGGCAACTAAGAAAACCATGGGCCTAAGGAAGTTTGCACACAAAAGTGGAAAACTGCAACTTCCCTCTACTGAGCAGGAGCTACCTGAAGATGACGGACAAGGCACACAACACAGCAGAGCAATCAAAGATGGCCAATTAAAACCTTGGCACTTATAAAATGTCACCACAGTACCTGCAGAGTGTGGAGGCTGCCAAATACAGGCAGTCTACAAAGAGAGGTTTTAAAGTTCAAAACCCCAAGCTTAGTTACATGAAGTGAGTGGAAATCCATGGCAGAAAGGTAGAGTGAGCTGAAAGGAGCACAAGGGCTTTGTGGAAAGAGGAAGAAATGGCTTTAGAATTGGATGTAGCTGTGTGAAAGCAGTTTAGTGTTTGGGAAGTGTCGGGTGGCTTTGGAGTGGGACTGGAATAAGAAGGGGGGATTGAGGAACTCCAGGAGAGACTGAAGTCACCACGGGCTAGCCTCCTGCCCCAGCAGAACACCCTAAACAGATTTCAGACTGAAAACATCCTCAAGACTGGTATGAATACACCTACCCCCCCTTCCCACATTGGACCATGTGCTTAATGCCCCAATTAGCATGACTTCTACTACGCACTAGAGTCTGCGGTTTTCAAATACACAAGCAGAGTTTTTACTGCACTAACAACTGTTTCCAGTTACATTTAGACTGCCTGGCAAAAAGCAGCCACTGAACAGCTTGTTATGGGTACTCAAACAAATTCACTCACAACCTGCTCCCCTCTCCAAAACCCCTGGTGGAAAAAACAATCTGTAGACCGCCCTGATCTGTGCCGCTCCTAACCTGTTAGATGTTCAGAACTGAATCTGTTCCTTATGTTTATTCCTTGACCTCTCCACTCCCTTTGTTTGCCTTCCTGGGTGCAACCAAGGTTTTAAAACTTTTACCGAAATCATTTAATGAGACTTCTTATACACTAAAATGCTCCACAATCACAGGTTGAATAACGCCAGTGCCCTGCAAAAAGATTATATGGATGTGCAGAAGGGGTCATGAGCCAGGGAAAATGGTTACTGTTGAGAAGGTATCAGCTAATTCTTGGCTCTGTCCTTTGAAAGAAAATAGGTTTAGTAAATGAATCATCACAAAGTTTTCAAGATTACTTCACTTCCATACTTCCTTCAGCTTGTACATTTGTGTTTCCACCTTTCCTTGCTCAAAAGATTGCAGATTTTCTTAATTTCACACAAAGAGGACTATAGCTTCACTTTAAGATCGGATTCAAATCTGCAAATCTCGTGGAAACTTGTAACAGCTAATTTTAAGATTATATCCCACTACTGAGTTACAGAATTATTATGTTCATTAATGCAGCTATGGCTGCAAAAAGCCAATGTGTTTACCACTGAAACAGCTCTGCGAAAAAGCATTATGCCTTCTTCAAGAAGTTGTACAAAACCCCTGAATTTCTCCTGCAACAATTCTGTTTGTTTCTACAATGGGTTCACTGTTTTATAACTTTTACCTGACAGACCATAGAGATAATACTTTTTCAGGCTAAATGAATTAATCTTTGCTGGACAGATTTCATAGCTATATAGTGGATATAGATTATGTGTGAATGGGGGTGAACTGAAATCTAATTAGATTTCATTTTAAGTCTAGCTGCTGCAATTATGACTTCTGAATAAAAGTGGTTGTTATTTAGCAGGGTAGCCTAAGCAATGCATGTAATTATTATAATTATTATGTACCTAATGATATCTAATAGGAGTCAGCATTGTAAATAAATGCTGTAGACTGTTCAGCAGGGTGGCCTACACTTTGCAGAAAACTACATAACAAAGGTTAATAAATATGTTTGCAGATGATTGTTTTACAGGAACCCTGGGCAGCACTATCTGTTGGAGATTAGCTACATTAGGACTCAACAGACCAGAAAACATCCAGAATAATAGTCTTGGTGCTAGCTTATAGATGCAGTGTATTAAAATAGCTAAACCAAATTCTTTCTTTCTCCAATTCCCAATTGTCCTCAAGTATAAGCTATACTGTTAATTTTTTATAAGATCACTTAGTGGAAAAAATTCAACTTCTTTATTTATTGAATGCTATATATCAGAGAAGGTGAAATCAACCAGACAATCAGTTCTTCTGTTACAAGCTCCTATTTAATTCTTAGAATTTAAGAATATAAAACGGATACTGCTGTTTGAAGTGTGGATTATAATAGCTGCAGATGCTGCCTAACCCCTATTTGCACTGTATTAGCAGAAGAATTGTATTTATGTAATGAAGACAATGTCCACTGCTGATATAGATGACACATTATAGATTTAAAATTGCATGTGTTTGCAAAGTGCATTTCAGAACCTTCAATTTCCAAAGTCCATTGTGTTTTCAATTATCTTCCCACCCAGGCAAACTACAGAGAGACTAATCAAGCATAATGTCCTCACATAATTCCCACTATGCCTTCCTTAGAGAGGTCAAAGGGCACTGTCAGATCACGATTGCAGCTTGCTCTGCCATGGGAAACACTGGTATGATTTACAGTTTATAGTCTCCATCACTAAATGTAGCCATTAGTAACAGCATGCCTAGCTACAAAATAATTAAGCATTTTGTTATTTAAAGTTTTCCCACATGACTTTTGAGGTAAGTTTAACATTTTAAAGTTATTTTGGTAGTGGCCAGTTAGGTTCAAGAAAGCAAAAGATACCACCCTGTAGTAAATATTCCAGTGATGTGTTTAAGGATCATGCATTGATTTGACGGTAAATATTTGTTTTTGAATAACACATGTTATGCAGGCTGCAAATGAGGCGAAAGCGTATGTATCTCTCACATGTTAGTAGATGGATTATTAACTTATTGCTGTCCTAGAATAAAAAGGCATAATCCAGATAGTCACCTAATTGCCTCCAGAATTGGAGGTTTGTAGGTCATCACATAAAGATATCCCCAAGAGAACCATCCATCAGAGATGAGAATCGGCCACTCACCCCTTTGTTGAGACTGCTCATGTTAAACTATCATTGCTGTGAGAACGAGCACATTGTTACACTTCTCTATCACATACAACTGGCATTGGCATTATCAGATCTGGGAAAGAGAAAATTTATCTCAGATTCTGCGAATAACTTCATTTTGTAGACCTCTAGGACAGTTGAACAGAAGGATAAGGGTAAAAATCACCCCTATCGATATGTGTGCCCTTTCCTCTATTCGCTATTAGTAGAAGGCAGGGCAGCTTAGAAGTTTTATCCCACTGTATGGCTATCACATACAATCCATAATGCATAACTAGAAACAGTACATTACAACATGTGCCTCAGAATATGGTCCTTTAAAAATGTGAAGCATATACCAATAACAATAATGAAATATTGCCTTTAACCTAAGTTAGGTTTATTAGAATCTACTGAAGGTGCAGCTGTCACAGTGAAAGTAATCGGTCAACTGAACATTATTTTACAGTATTAAAAAAAGTAGCAGTGCTTTTGGAACAAACAAGAGGACTCCCTTCTGGTTCAGCTTTCAATACAGGAATAATGTGAAATTATGAAATTGATTCAGCTCAGAAAAAGCATAATTTTTTAATCACAATATTTTTTAAGCCACAAACGGAATTCATTTTAACAATTCATGAATTAAAGATACGCTTTGAAATTGAGTCCAGCTTTCTAAAAGCATATATAATATATCTACACAGCAAACTTGGGCACTAATGTAAACCAAGTTCTATTTACATTTTGATTGCTACCTCATATCTATCAATTAATGTACTGTACTCATAAAACACAACCTTCAACACCCAGCTAACATGAAGAACTTCCATACACATTTCAGGCTCAGTGTCTACAGACTAATTTGTTGGCAACGCTATGTGCAAAGTTAAGTATTGTACTTGTGTTTTTATCTTATCTAAAATTTATTTATCTAATATTCTGTCAACCAGTTTTTCTTAGGTGAATTCCATGCCTTAGAAGATACAGCCCAACACAACATTAAAGCAACAAAAAGCAGCCTGTTGCATACATGTTAAGAGAGCTCTAAGTAATTGCATTTGAAGTCACAAACTCCATTTTTTCACTGATATCAGTAACAATTTTGACTCAGCGAACTAACATTTCCCTCATTAAAAAAAAAAATAATCCCAAACCAAAACAGAACAAAAAAACCACTCTCCTTAACTTTCTATTGGCTTTAACAAAAGTTTTTGGTATGCATAACCAACAAGTTGGGTCTACCTGTTCGGCTCTGGCCACAGGAATACATAGGAGGTCAACGTGCTTAAGAAGTGACCCTTTACTCAGTGAATAAAACAGCCTTCAAAAGAGGGTAAAACCCACTTGCTTTTTACATACGTATGATTTCAAGAGTATTATGCAGGCAAACAAGGGAAGCTGAACTGGTGTTAATGTGTGCGTATGTGTGTTTTTATGTATGACTGACCTGCAAAACAAGCCAAAATATGCCCCAAACGGTGGATTTGATTAGACAGATAGCAAGTTGAATATTCAAATGGAAAAACAGCATTCAAAGTATCAGTAACAATTGCAAAGCTCATCACAGTTTATAAATACAAAATATACATGCAAGCTATGAATGCTACAGAACTAAACCCACTCCTCTCTCTCTTTCTCTCACCCACTTAAATCAGCACTTTCAGTAATCTGGATCCAGTTTATTGATTACTCTAGCTGCTAGGAAGGAGGTGGTTGCTTACACTGAAAGAAACAACTCAGCGTGTCAGAGAAGGGCCTTTCAGAATAGGCCACAGCTTGGTGCTTCAAACTTCTTTAAAGCAAGAAAGATTATTTATTTAAAACAGGTTGACTGTTTGTGTTTTGTTCTGTGTTCAAATCCCTGGATAGCCACCATGTGTCTTTCCCGAGAAGCTGATGCTGTGCATACAAATGGTTTGTTAGTCATGGCTACAGTGGGCTATTTAAGCAGATCAGAGGCTACGCAGAACAACATCAGCGTGAAGTGAGGAATAGAAACTGTTTTGCTTTGGGAAAGAATGATACCATAAGGAACTTAGTATGCTAAAACAGGGCTGGGGCACGCATGTAGGCAATACAGCTGGCGGAGTTAGCAATCACTTGTATGCAAATAGGTTGATGAAAAGCTTTGTGCCATCGCAGTGGGTCAACGCTCACCAGGGTGGATTTCATGGCACTGGCCACTGAGCTCTTGAAAGATCAGGTTGCAGCATCTCAGTCGAAAAGATCTCTTGCAGAGATCTTTGCTAGTTCATTTCAAAATCTGGCTCCAGTAGTATCAGTTATACTGGATGAGACTGCAAATTTGTTCCGGTAACTAGAGCTTGCTCGTATTTATCGCACATCCCCCTAAGAGTCACCTCCTCAAGGAGGAAGTCTGGTGCACAGTATCGGGAAGCTAAATTTGGGAGCTTCTGTCTCAAAGCTTTCTACACATTTGACCATTCTCTGTGTAATTGGCACACCTATGTAGGTGCTACCTAGGTGAATAAGCCTTGTAACTCACGTGCCTCAGTTATGCACTATGCTTAGGGTAAAGATAATCATTTAATTATAACATGTTAAAATTGAAATACTGCCATTATGGCTCAGAAGAGATGTTTCTATGAGAAGGAAGGTTTGTCATTACATGAAGTGTTGAAATTTATGATGTTTAATCTACCAGCAATCACTTTCCTGCAAATAGACTTCCAAAGTTGACTATAATCTTGTCTTCCCCCCCCACCCCCCCCCTCATTCCTTTATTTTCCTGCACTGGAAGGCTTCTATTGAACACAATAAAATAAAATAAAATAAAAAAAAATTACAATGAAAACAAACCTGCTACCAGGAAATTATTTGTTTGTCCTTACATAGCAGCTCAGCAGAGGGATGAGCAGCACCTTAGGTTATCTTTATTTTTTGTTAATATTATGTACAGATTATTTTGTTATAAAACTTTTGGTGAAGTTTCTCCTTAAAAGAGGCCTAACAACTAACTTCCTCTGTTTAAAGGCCAATCTTGACAGCAGTTGAAAGAGATGTGGTTGTTCTTGAAACATTATTCAGCTCAAAGCCATGGGGTTTTTCCATCTTTTAAATTCCCAGTCCTTAGAAAAACTTGCTGACTGAGGACATCTCAAACATATTGAGCTTTTAAGATGCAAGGAGGTGATAAAGCCAGATAAGTTCCCAAAACTACAGAAAATAAGTAACTTCACATATTGTAGTCTTGAGCACATGTGTATTTGCTGTTTTTACAGAGACCCTTGCTATCTCACCAATTCACTCTGTGATATTTAGAAGTTTCCTTTGTTGTCTCAAACCCAGCAAAGACACTAAATAATGTGAGAAAATTTCTCCATCTTTGCATTCACTTCTGGTGAATGCAAAAGCAAAAAAAAGGAAATGAAAAAGATATTAAAAAAAAAAGAAATGTAATAAAAATATAGTGAACATTATGAAAGTTATCAGCATTAGGCCCTCAGAATGAGCGGCATGGACTAATGTATGTATAGTTTGTCTCATCTGGATTTTCTCCAGTCATGAAAACATCAAACATCATATCAGAGTAAGCCTTTCAAGTATCTTCTCTTGACTCCGCATGGATTGAAAACATAATTGTTTGTTAAATCTCCCTCAGAGGAAATTATTAAATCAATTTGGATTTGCGTAGATTTATGTATTCAGATAGAAACAGGAAATAAATGGATTTTTATGATAAGCCTATGTTTGGGAGGATTATTTCAATTTGCTACATGTATATGACCTACATTTTCAAAAAACAGTAACAATTTCCCGAGAAGACTTTGATACTATCTATGCTTGTCAATTCATTGTGATTGAGAACAAACTGTTTCTGAAATTGAAAAAAAAAAAAAAAAAAGTAATCACATTTTGCAGTTAATACACATGTCTATTAATAAAAAAAGATACCTTTTCATTTTTGGTATTTATAATTGAAGATTGTGTAAAGAAAGATCGCACGTTGCTTCCCCATCAGCACTTAGTTTCTTTACTTTTTGAAACTCTTAATCTGTATACACTTGAAGAGTTTTGTGGTTAACTAGCTAAAGGAAAAGGAAAAAACAAGCAGCTTTATTACACGGAATCTTTAGAGAAGAAACCTGTAGTTTTATACGAAGATCTATTTAAGGACATGGATTTTAATCCAGCAGAGCACCACAGAGTTGGGTAAACAAAAGTTTGACATATGAAAGCATTTACAGTGTGTATTAAGAGGAAAAATTTACATTTCTTATGAACTCTGAACAAAGGCTAATTTGAATGTCAGCTTTTCAACTTGTGACTTCAAAGGTCTGTTTTGGCTTTTCATGCTGGTTTTCACTGCATTTCCAACACAGTGTGGGGAAAAAAAAAAAAACACAACTCGAATGCTAGGTATGTACTCTTGTCTTACAGCTAAAAAAATTGAGTCTCAATTCTGGTTACTTTAATCATTCGAGGTATTATTTTGAAGATTACTCATGCACTATTGCTTATAAAAAATATCCTGACAGCAAACTCATGTACAGATGAACTAGAATCCAGTTAAAAATTATTGACATCGGAGAATATTTATTATTTCGTATTTATGCTTTTAGTCCATTCCATGCATTAACTGAAGCTCAACAGAGAATCTGCCATGGTTGTTTTAATTAACCAGTATAACAGAGGCTTCATCTCCTTCTTTCCTCCTGGAACACTTTGGTTCATTAAGGACAGTTCTAGTTGACTCTAACACTCAGGACAGTTCTTTAATAACTTTGAAAGTCAGAATTTAATAGTATATCCCCTTAACTGCATGGGTCTTATATCCAAACAGACTGTCCCCCACCTAAATTTTTTTCACATTTAGGTTTGCCTACTATAGGCAACTAAAAAGGGATGGCAGTTACCCATGAGAATATTCAACCTAGACTGAAAATCTAGACTACAAGGTGGTCTGTGATAGGAAGGGCAAAGTAAGGAGGACTTGTAAATACCTTCTAAAGGGAATTGAGAAAGTAACCCTTTGTGTAAGCTCTGAGCAGAGCTTGTGGTGCATGCCTCAAATGAGAGAGGTGAGCATGGTGCTCACCATATTCAGCAGATCAGCCAGGCAGACAACTGAATCTTGCTCCTGCTGGAGATAGGTGCTTGTTGACTGCATAGTGAAACTTTCTACTCATCCCCAGTGAGTAATTACCATAGTATTTTCACTTGAAGTACAGAGTTCATAGCACTGAACTTCTAAAACGGTGAGAGGTTAAATTAACCAGCACGCAAAGTCAGTTAAGACAGGGTTCTCAGCAGCAGTATACTGCATAGTTATTGTGATCAGCTACCAAAGGACACGTTATTTTTATAGTACTACAGTAGGGTGAGTGGTAACTTAGGTTATCCACATCACTGTGCCTCTCATGTGGTGCATCAGATAAGAAATTTATACAAGAGAACTATCTATGCATCACATACATCATCATAATTCCCAATAAAACTGAGTTCTCATTGTTCAGTTTAGCATAACAATAGAAATCTTGGAATCAATTCAGATTAAGTACAGTCAGTTTATAAACAGCATCCAATTAAACTCCTTGGAATACGTTCCCTACAAGTTCCTGAGAAATAGGTTGATGTAGTTTAAAATTTTTTTCTTAATTCTTTCATGGACTAAAATTGAAGAGTTTATATACAATGTTTTAAAGATGTCCCTTGCAACATAGGAGTCACCACTAGGCCTAAAATCTTGCAAGAAATTAACTGTCCTACTGAAATTAATATTTCAGTTTGGATGTATACCGAGGTGCATCAGATCCCACGTGTTCAGGTAAGGTTGAGGAATACTCAGAAAAGTAGCCTTTTCAAGAAACTGGCATGGAAGATGTGGTACATTGAGTTTCTCCCTCAGGTTTTGAACAGAAGGATTTTCCCTATGTAGCAAGAGGATATTTTTCTGCTGAAATAAATGCATTCAAATAAGATATAAGATTAGAGGTCTGAATTTCTACAGCCACTGCTGGCCCAGCTGACCACAGTTTATTTATCAAGCTGCTAATTCTCATGTCCTAATCAAATACAAGACTCAGATAATTGCATTCTATTTGACTAAATTATTTCCATTGTGTTTTAAACTGCAGTATCAAGTAGCTGTGTGATGTTCAGATTTGGGGAGGATCTAGAAAAAGTCACTGTTCCCAGCAGAGGATAGCCTAAACCTTTCTACTAGATGTGTATACAAGTTGGACACTGACCTACTTTAGCACCAAAATCTGTGTATCTTTAAAGAACAAACTGTAAACTTTTAGAGTGAAGTATCTTCAATGAAGATAAACTCAAGGGATGTTTCTCTGCCCTTCCTAATAAGGAAGCTTTTAATTCAGACGCTTGGCTGAAGTCAGTCTGAACAGATTTCATCACATCATTCGTAGTCTGAGGGAAGCAATAGGGTTCTCAAATTATCTGAACAGACATAATGCTGGGAAATGCAGTTTATCACAAGCAAGAGGAAGATACAGTGAGAATTACTGGTTAAAATAATGACAGCACATTGCTGATGCACAAAAAGTACGGGTGTGGAAGGAGGTGAAAGTTTATGTTTAGTTTGGCGTGTCACTCATGTTAGCTCGAGCCTTATCATGTTGCTTCTGATCAATTCAGCATTTACCAAAGCTCTTAGAAGGAAAAGGAGTTTACAAAGATGAATGAAGGTGTGGGGGGCTGGAAAGTAAGAGAAAACTAAAGTAACAGGTGACAATTTACTAGTGGTTTATTAATAACTTCTACCATAGTGAGAGGTAAAACAGCATATGCAAAAATTTATGTTTAAGGTGACAATGTATTTTACTGTTAAAAGAGGGTCCATCTTGGGCAAAAGTTACAGTTATTACTTCCATACAGAAGCACAGGAAAAGTCACAGCTAGATAATTTGCATATGATATTGCAAAATTGCCTACCTGGGTCTAGCTGGAAAGCTAAGTGATTATTTGGGTAAACATTTGCTGTGGTTGCCCAGGCTAGTGAAGTGAATGTGAGGTATTTGACATAACCTACGTGTTTCAGAGGAGATCAAAGTGGTAGAGTGAATTGTATAAGGAAAGGGTGGGGGCCAGAAGAGAGATTTAAGCAAAGAATTTGATACTGAGCATACAGGAAATTAATCACTAATGCTGAAGAATCATACCCCCCTGCCTCCAATCATGGTATGCTCGCAGAGATGAAAAAAATCTCATTATACTATTGAAAAGCTTGCATCATGTCTAATGCACAGACGACTGAGGAAGTTTCCCTACGTACCAGATCAAGAGCCTAATTATTGACTCTTTAAGCAACACCTTCTGAAAGCACCGAGCACTACCGAGACAATCCTTTTCATGTACGTTCCAGTTTTCCTGCTATTTTAATCTCCAAATTAGACCTTTAGAATTATCCTGTGGTTACGTCACTGACATATTACAACACGCCAGAGACACATGGTACTCACCAAAGCTGCCTTTCTTAAAATCAAAGAGTCAGGATTTGGAAAGAAAAAGTGATTGTGGTACATATAGACAGAAATAAGGAACAGATACAGAACAACTACAGCATCTTGGATGTTACTGCCAAGCTATCCAAATAAGAGTCCTATCCTTATTTCTAGACTAGTTACTGTGAAGTCCCATCATCTGTTATCAGTCCTGGCACAGGCTGCCATATAAAGGTTATCAGGTAGATATAAACATGCTTAGTCGTAGTATTACTGATGACCGTGTGAAAGAAAAAGGGACAACAAGCCACCAGCAGTGGCAGTCTGGGCAACACGCACCTATTTGTTTCATGCAACAATTTGTTGCCTTCAAAGTCTCCCGTTTCTTTGTTTCTCCCATCAGGAGATTGCAGGAGATTGTTAATGAATAACAAAACAAAGCTATCACATAGAAGTAAATAGTTTTGATCCCTTGGAAGCTCGTTGCCAGTATCTCCCAAAGACTACCACACAAACCAGCTGGATCTGATTTTCAATTACAGTAACAGTGGAAGAGAGAGGCAATGAGAGGCTTATGGCTCTGGTGAGGTTTCTTGCTTTATGTTTTTTTTTTTTTTTACGTCCTGAGGACTCTCATGTAACAGTAAGTGGAAGCATTGCCAAAGAAGATGAGTGCAGAATTACTTCACCTTTATCCCTAAAGAAGGAGATGCTGTTCAGCATAGAATCATAGAATCGTTTAGGTTGGAAAAGACCTTTAAGATCAAATCCAACCGCTAACTGTCATGTTACCTCACTCAGCAAAATGCAGTTTGGGTCAGAGGGATACCATTGCTGACTTTCCATTTACAACCTCAGTTTGTTTTCTAATGCTGCACAGCAATTGCTAGCCTCTGAAAACTCACAATAATCCTCTGTTCAAAGTTCATTAGGGGTCTTGATTTGTTCCAAAGGAATATGCAATAGGGAAAAGACAAAACCCAGAAGTATAACATTTTATTACACACAGTTCCTCACCAAAGGCAGATTGCAGAGTCCCTCCCCATCTTTCCTGTAGGCCCCCTTTAGGTACTGGAAGGCCACTATAAGGACTCCCTGGAGCCTTCTCTTCTCCAGGCTAAGCAACCCAAACTGTCTCAGCCCGTCTTCACAGGAAAGGTGCCCCAGCCCCCTGATAGTCTTCATGGCCCTTCTCTGGACCTGCTCCAACAAGCCCACGTCCTTAGAATGTACAGAGGCATAGTTCCACGTGGGTTTAAACTGTCCTCCCTTCAAATAGATTTAGCACACAAATGGCCAGAACACTGTGTATGAAATATTTTTAAAACTAGCATCCAAAGACAGTCACAAAGATGTGGTGTTAGTCATTTCACTTGCAGGAAGGACAGACAGCTTCACTGTATGTATAGTGATGGAATTAAGAAACACAAAATAGACAGTTATCAACACGCAGAAAGTAATAGCACAGCCGCATACACAAGTGGATGTAGATTCTTGAATCTATTAATATGCTCCCCTCCCTCCTACATTGCCAGGGCAACTATATTGTCCACCTGCACACCATGTGGCTCAGGCTCTTTGGTGAACAGTGGGCCACGCTTCTCTCCACTGACTTCATTTCATTGTCGCACATTTATATAGCAACAACATGTGACAGATGATAGACTGAGATCAAGACAGAGGAGGAAGATAACATCAGAGTTTGCCTGTTCATACAGCTGCTGACCACCTTTCATTTCTCGCAGAAGTTTACCTCTACAGCACTAACGCATGAATAGTAAGCAATACAGTACTGCCACAGTCTGCAGCTCCCACTGCCTGCTACAAAACTAGTAACTTACAAAAACTGTGCTTGAGAGTACTGACAATCATGGCAAATCCAAGCAACTATTTGAGTATGCCTTCAGTTTTCACTTTCAGCTGTGTTGTTGTTGTTTTTTTTTTTTTTTTTTTTTTTTTTTTTTTTTAACTGCTGCACAACCTTGTCTTTTGCTCTACCGATGCTCCCCCTCACTCAACCAAGAAAATTTGCAAGTTTGAATTTAATAATTGAATCCCACAAATAATTGCAGCTGTGGTGGTTTTTTTTGACCAGGCAATGTTTTCAGGGGAAAAAAGAATTTGATCTTTTCAATTTTATATCATTAAAAAGCCTGACTGTTAAAAAATTCAACTAAGCAAAACCAATGATTCACAGACAGGTTAAACCACAGACCTGATAGGGCGGATTACTCTGATGTATTGCCATGGTATATAATACTTGTGGTAACTGTAAATGAGCTGCCACCTCTACACTGCAGGTGTGTATTCAGAAATACTCAGGCACCAGAAAGCTTCTCATAGCAAATATAATAAAATTACACTATCATCTTGCTACCCTGCTTTTGACTGCAGAGGTCATTTATTCCACATTAGCTCAGAGATCACCGTGCTGGGCAGCGTAGCACACCCTTGTATGCTTTGCCAAAGACTGTTCTTAAAGTCCTAAGACCTCAAAACCCAAGAGAATATGGACTTTTCAACTTACATAGATTTTTAAAGTCAGCTTTCTCTTAGAGTGTAACCCACTATTTTAGGCCTCACTCTATACCTGCGATTTAAGTATGCTTTCAAAAGAAGCGTGACTAGCAGCTTGAGGGATGATTTTCCCCCTCTACTCTAGTGAGACCCCACCCGTGTCCAGCTCTGGGGCCTCCAACATAAGAAGGACATGGACCTGTTGGAGCTAGTCTAGAGGAGAGCCACAAAGATGATCAGAGGGTTGGAGCAGTGAAGCCTGCGAAGACAGGCTGAGAGAGTTGGGGTTCAGCCTAGAGAAGACAAGGCTCCAGGGAGAGCTTATAGCAGCCTTCTAGGACCTAAAGGGGGCCTACAGGAAAGATGGGGAGGGACTCTTTATCAGGGACTGCAGCGATAGGATGAGGGGTAATGGTTTTAAACTGAAAGATGTTAGATTTAGATTAGATTAGATAACAGGAAGAAATTCTTTACTGTGAGGGTGGCGAGGCACTGGAACAGGTTTCCCAGAGTAGTTGTGGATGCCCCATCCCTGGAGGTGTTAGATGGGGCTTTGAGCAACCTGGTCTAGCGGGAGGTGTCCCTGCCCATGGCAGGGGGTTTGGACTAGATGATCTTTAAGGTCCCTTCCAACTCTAACTATTCTATGATTCTATGACATAGTATTTTACACCTTGAGCAGCTTTATTAGGGTACAAGATGGCACCTGCAGACTAAGACACACATACAACAACCTTTTGCTTTGCTAAATACCAAACTTGATAGTGTTACCTTTTCTGCTCCTGTACCCAAAGAGAAAAAAATTAATGAGGATATTTATAGTCAGAAAGAAGAACTAGGCAGTAGGCTTGATTTGTTCTCTCCACACTTTAAACTCATGAAATAACATTATCTTAAAAACTGTGTTACTTTCAATTTCTCATAGGACAAGACAGGTGATGGTAAGGGATTATCTGTGTAATTTTTTGCACTTTACCCTTCCTCCCCTTCCTTTTCTCTCTTTTAATCCCTCCTCATCAACAGATTCCCACATACATGAATCACAGGAAAACAAAGAAAGGAAAGAACAAAACCTGCCATTGAGATTGAAAACACAGAATTCAAATCTGAAGGATCAGAGCATATAACCACAATAATTCTAATACCGCAGTGGGATATTGCAGATACTAAGTCCCTATTAAAAAAGACTATACAACTGAGGGGTTTTTTGGCTTTTTTTTTTTTAATCTAGCAGAAGTTTTTCAGATGGGTATTGATACCAGGTCTTATGAATGCAGTACACAGGGAACACATTCAGAAATGAAACGCAAAAATATTTTTAAGAAAAGCTTTGTTAAATGTATAGCATTTGCCTGAATATGGAGAATTCACATATGATTTATTTAGTAGCAAAGAAAGAAGTAGCTTTGTTAAAAAACAAGATCAATTAATCACACTTATAAGCAAAATAAGGATAGTCTCATAGTACTCTACACAGATTTATTTCATTTTATAATTTAAAAAAAAAGTCACAATAATACTGAGAGGCAGATATAATGCTACATTTATGCTGCCCTGAAAAAGTTTTCTAACAATTAAAGAGAAGAGAAGGAGAAAAGGAAATTACACTAACAAAACTCTTCTTTTGTTTCTGACTTTGAAAGTTTGCTGTTGAATTTATTTGATTCTGTTTAAATCAGGTCTGTAACTAAACCCTACTGTAATTTCTCAAATCTCAGAATACTTTGGTTAACTTGGCAGCAAATCTTTGTGTTCTACTGCCTAGAACACCAGGATCTTCAGAAATACTCCAGAAACTAATACCCAGATGAAACTTCAGCAGATTGCAATCCCATATTTTCTTATGTGTATTTTCTTTGTCTCTAAATGCTGTCCAGGAATTTTTTGCTCCTCTCCTATAAGGAATTTTGATTAACTTCCTTTAAGCGACTAATTCCATATATTTCTGAGTGGTTCCATTCGTGTATGCCAATTACACCAGCTGACAAACAGCCACTGCATTACAGAAAAAAAATCCATATTTTTAATGCCTCCCTTGCTGTCCTCCACGTATGTGTGTATGTCATGACATACAGGTTTCTACCATCTGCACCTCTTCCTTTCTATATATGCATTTTGTATTATAAATTGCTTGGTTGTGAGGTATCTTGACATTTGACATAACAGCAGGGCTGGCGGGGGCTGGGGAGGGAGCATAAGTACTGATCATTAGATTATTGCTGAAGTATTCTCTCCTTTCCTCCCCTCCTCCCTGTGTTCCCTGGAGACACAGGTGTTAATAAAATCAAACAAAATGAAAATGGGTAAATTATTGTAAGCTATGAACACCTACATTGTGCCATGCCTCACTAGTTTCCAATACCACCTCATTCTTGAGACAACCAAAGAAAAAGATGCAATTTCATCCTGTAGACTAGGTGGTATAAGGAAAGGACAAAAGAGACAAGATATTGCAATCCAAAGGTCAGTGACCCACTCCCTTGTATAATTATAGCATTTCATTTATATCCTACCTATCTGTCTTTGGATGGCTGATAGTAAATTAGTAGCTAAAAAAGAGCAATTTAAAAAATTCCTTAATAACTAGTAACCGAGCTCTAAAGCTGGACCATCATATAAAGAGATGAGCACAAGTTGTAGCTTGTAATTTATTTTCTAAAAATAATAAATCATACTCAAAGAGTCAGGTCAGGCCTAAAGATCTCACAGATCTAGAGATCTGTATCTCACTTGTACTTCATGAATCCTGAAAACAGATTTAATCCTTATTCTAAACACCACACAGACTTCAAAGAGCTTCAAGGGTCTGAACCATTCTTGAGTGCAATATACATCCAACTGAATCTTCCACAATGGATGCACTTTATACCTTTTCAGAATGTAAGCAGTACGTTTTTGCGCCGCATTCCTCATTTTCCATGATAAAGCACATACTAAACTGTGCTCTTCCATTGCATTCTCCCAAGAAGTTTTCATGCAGTAACCAAAACTGTGCAGGAGCATAAATGTTGAACTTTTTGCCAATATATATTAACAGCTTATACCTAGATTTGATGCTTGCGTTTGGTCCCTCTCTAGGTACTGGGGTAAAGCTTGGTCTAGTGAACCATGTAGGGCCTTAATACTTCTTTACAGTCACAACTGAATTTAAAAAAATAAAATAAAATATACCAACCGTAATAAGGACATAGTTCCAGTCTTGGCTTATCACATATAGCACTTGAGAACTTAAATGATCTGGCCTGCCTTTAGCAATGAGTGGAGGCCAACATTTTAATAGTCTGCTAGCCATTGTTACTGGAGCAGTATTGTACAGCTCTTTGCATTATCATTTACTGAACAACCAGATACGCACAATAGGAAAAAATTATAGATCTGTAGAACTCAAAGAATCACTCCATTTATGTACATCCAGAATATCATGCCATGCCAATGAATTATCAGGCTAACTCTCCCCAGCATAGCAATGTTTCACACTTCAATGCAAGATACTAAAATGCTATATGTTATACAATTTTCAAAGACACCAAAAGGGAAATCTCTCTAAAGGACTAGTGGAACAGAACAAATCAAGTGCTGCCTGTTAAGAATACTGGAAACTTAACTATTAAGGCCAGACACTTCAGAGAGCTTCAATCCCTACAATTGCTGGCACCCAATCATAGGTCACACCCATGTTTCATTTACTTTCTAAAAACTGACTGGAACTTTGAATTCAAGACTACAGCTTCTTAGAAAAAAAATTATACCTTTCCACTTGCAAAGCTGTCTATCTGTATTTATTTCAACCAGGCCACAGTAATTAATATTTATGAGGATGAGTGAAAGAAGGATGCTCATAGCAAAAGGGGATTATGAAAACACAAGAACGTGTGAAGATGCTAATGGGACTGAAGGAATGGCACCTGAGACACACATGCAGCGTGCACATGGAAGTGAGAAAGAGACAGAACAACAGTATGTATGTAGCCGCCTACACATACAGGCATAGAAATACCTTTTTTTGTGCTTTGTTCCACATGCAGTCCAGGAGAAATCTTGGTACTTATACCGAATACATTTACCACCACCTATTTAATGGGTTCATTTGACTGTTACGGACATCGGCATCTGAGACATCTCTCATTTCAGGCTAATCAAAGTAACAGTGACCGGCACATGTTAACTTCTTCAGTGGTAAGTACCAGATCTGTTATGGGTTTTAACGGCGCATGTGTTGCATATTTCTGGATTTATATCTTACATGAATATGACTAATAAAAAATAGACAGAAGACGAGAGCTCCGGAAAGAGCTTGTCAACAGTATTTTCAGGTGAAAAGAAAATGAAAAATAGGTGGTTTTGATCTGCAGAATGTGAAGTGTATGAAGTACAACAATTAAAACAGAAGGGCAGATACTTTGAACTCATTAAAATTTCTTTTGAAGATGAAAGTCATTAGATTTCAATGAGAACTTGGAGCAGAAGCTCACATTGACATGAGAATATTTAACCTGTAGCCTACAGTGCTTCAAGCAATTGATAGTATGATAAATAATTGCTTGGCTGTAGTAACCACATAGAAGGAAAAAAAGGATTACCCTAATCAAATACAGTCAGTGTGGTGTTGCCTGTCTCTGTGTTCCACATTTCATTCTGAATTGTTCAGAAGTTTGCAGTTATAAAAACGGAAATCCTGAGTTCTTAAAGAGGAAATTGTAAAGGATGTCTTTTCCTGTCACCTCCAAGAAAACTTTGATAATATTCAGGGTCAGTTCTTCAGCTGGCATGATCAGCATAGCTGTGTTGAAGCCAGTGGATCATTGCCAATTTATAACAGCTGAACGTCTGGTCCTCCTACAGGGACAAACCTATTTCACAACTTTTTCCTCCATGCCCCTACCTCCTTTTTTAATTTTTTTAATTAAAGGCATTAGTAGTCAAATATCTATCTGTTCTCCTCTTCCTCAAGGTACAAGACTCATATTTTCATGTTAGTGAGTTGTACTAGTGATTAATTCTTACTCATATTTCAGTATCACCACAAAGCACAAGCCAGGACTGTATAGTGCTTTACCATACAGGTATTTTTTACACTATATGTTGCAGATAAAAGGGAGCTTGCCCCACTCAGTGCTCAGAGCTGAAAAAAGCCAAATAATGACGTTAACAGAGGCCTAAAGCACAGATAATAGGCCCTCCTGAAAAGGAGGACGAGCTTGTGTTAGACGGCAATACCGGCTGTAAACAGAGCTTTACAGTTAGTCCCTTGCAAAGAAATAAGAAGGATCAGAAAAGGGAAGACACTTGCACAAGTAAAGGCTCCATGCCATAAGTCAATGGCAAAACCAGGATTACTCTTACCGGTCATCCCACTGGATGTACAGTGCCCATGCAGTCAGGGGTGAAACCACAGTGCATCCTTCCTCACAAGAGGAGGTGGTGTTTATATAGTAAGCAGTACATAAAGACAGCGGGGAAAAAAGCCTCAGAGCATTTCCTATTCAATCTCTTTGCATTATCCTAAACAGTCAGATCCTGAATATACAGTGCTCAGCAACATTCTAACAAGCCCTCTCTGCACCTTGGGCAGCACGACCCCTACGAAAAATATCCCTATAGAAGAAGAACCTGACTTCTTTTTAGCATACAGGTACTTTCTGCATGAATCAAGAGGCTAAAATTAAGACAACACTCCACACTGTCCAAGAGATATTCCCTAAAGGGCTGTGTAGGCAGAGGTTTCACTTCACTAAGAACACACAACACAAATTTCCCACCTTCCTGATCCTAGGCAGTGCTTCCTTTACCCCAGAATTCTTTCTCTTAACAAAAAGATAAAACCTTTATGTTTTAATCTGAAGTTTGAGAGCACACTTGGTGCCAGCAAGCAGTGGCCTCAGTGGCCCACTCCGTAGTGCAAGATCTGTGGGACAGGTGGGTGCAGCACCCTCACCCTCACCCTCACCCTCACCCTCACCCTCACCCTCACCCCCACCCCCACCCCCACCCCCACCCCCACCCCAAACTCCAGTGCAGCCCCCTCACTCACAGCCAGCTGATGTTTCTCCATGTCCCCACCGCTCTTGGGCCCTGAGCTGCATGCAGTCAGCAACCTTTTCTTTCAGAGCACACTCAAAAATGGAACCTTCTTCCAGTCAAATTCCTGCTGTCTCACTTCACAGCTCTCTCTCATTAGGGTAACGAGGTACACAGCTCCCAGGTGTTTCCGGGACACATGCTCCCAGGCTGTTTTTACTACTTTCCTGCCAGTACTTGTAGGGAATCAATTCCACCATAGTTGTGTAAACACACAAAAAAAAAATTCTGAAAAGAAGTCATCTAGGAAGGAAAAATCAAAACATTTTATCCTGCATATATTAAAAAAAAAAACAGTTATTTTCTTTCATTTCTCCCTATAAAGAAAATGCTCTAGGGAAAGTGATTTTGTGAAGCCTTTTGATTTTGACAATAATCTTCCTCGTCTTCTTTGACAAAAAGGGGTTTGGGCAATACATTTCTGACTGAATTGAGTTGCATAAACAGGCTTTTGTAGGAGCGGAGGACAGCAAGGAAGCCTGATGTAAATGATCACTAGTGTGATGCTAGACCAGTATCCATTCACCTCTAAAAAGACAGATAAAGAAAAAAACACCACCAAACATACTCATCTACAACAAAATAAAGAACCAACTACTTTTAGCTACATTAGCCCTAAAATTGATTTCCCAAGAGATTATGACTCTACGCTGGGCATGAAGCGGAACAGAAGAGTCGCGGGACAAAGATGGAGAGGGGATAGGGCAGCTGTCAGAATGGTCAGAAAGTAAAAGACCTGTGGGAAACTGGCAGAGAGGTCATACAAACTGAGCTAATGCCATCACTAGGAAAGGGGAAATGTGGATGGTCTCCTTCAGTCAGCTTTTGCAGTCTTCCAGAAAGGTTTGGTTTAATTCGAGGGATGAAGTTGTAGCTGCTTTGTTTCTCTCCTTAGTAATAAGAGCTCTACTAAGCTTCAAATTTATATTTGACACACACACACAAAAAATCCCCAATCCAACTCTTTAAAAAACAGTCCCTTTCAGTAAAATATCTCCCTAAATTCTGACCATCATCAAGGTTTGCTTCAAGGGAACAATTTAAAAGCCACATTTACCCTTTAGATAAATGGTCAAATGCCACTGAAATTGTGGTACTTGCAAATAAATTTTAAATTTAGCCTCTTGGATGCACAATTGAGGCACATGTGCCCCTAACAGTACCCTGTCAGTAGTGCAGGGTTACAGTGATGTACTGATTATTGTAGAGGAGACTTTTTGGCTATATATTACATATTACTTTCAAACTGCAGGATACAAAAAGAATGGTTTGAACTATGAACAAAACTTGATAATTAGAGCTTGACAGAAAAGACTTTTGGAAAGTCAGTTTTTTATTTAAATGAGAAGGGAATCTTTGGAAGAGATGATGAGGAATGACCTTCATAACTACTCAGAGGACCCAACATCCCAGTAATTTGCTCATTCAATTGGTAATGGAAGAAACCAAAGTTCAATTTCTTGCTCTGGTAAAATATGTCAACAGTCTGCATTGCTCATATCCCAGCTGACTGCCTGGACCACCCAAAAGCTGTCGAGTTTGGGTTTATCTATCTTGATGTTCCTTTTTAGACCCTTTATAAAATATGTGATGAACATATTCATTGAATTTTGGTTTTCCACAAACCACTTGCAAGGGAAGGTGAACCCAAAAGTTAAGAATAAAGGATGCATCGTCTGGGAACGTACTCTGTTAACCAGTGCTAACTGAGAGTTAAAACACAGTAACCTTTCTGAAAAAATCTGTTATCTGATTGATTACCTCAGGTTTCAATATGATAGGCGCTAACTACTGATCTATTTTGTGGCAAAGGAGGTCTTGTGCTGTCATTCTTGCTGGAAGTTCCACCATTAGCGAAACTGAAGAAAGTTTGATAGAGCCTGTGTCAATGGAAGATTCCTCATCTGCTCCTCTGTGAGTGGCTGTTTTGCACAGAAATAGAAAGTTATTTTGTTCCATGGAGGTGGTGAAAAAAAATGGTGTACAAAATCTTGTGGGGCAATTGCTTCTGTGACACAAGACCATGACGTTGGGTCACTATTGTAAAGCCTTGTCCCAGTCACTGGCAAAAGTTCCAGGTGATCTATGCGCTCTGTATTTGCAAACACTGTTAAAAAGTTTTCATTAACATCAATAAAACCACCCCAGAATACAGGAGAAAAACGACTTGTGTTGTTACGCAGAATTTAAAAGTCCTATTATTACTTTAAATAATACAAGCAACTTGAATGCTTTCCTGAATATACTCTAAGATAAATGTTTTCCAAATATTTGAAAGGAAGGAAGGAAAAAAGAAGAAAAAAAGACTAAAAATTTTAAGGTAAACTTACATAAAACCCTCTCAGTACATTACTGAGTAGCTGTCTAAACACTGTACATTTGAGATCACTACCACAAAATAAAGATATTTCTTTGCTGGTTTGCTACTGTATAGCCCTACAACCAGACTATCTAGGACTAAATCTGAAAAGAGAATTCAGGCACACTGCAGCATTTAATGTTTAGAAAATCCTTTGCCCTTATAGTATTCGTCATCTTGTTATGTTAAATTTAGCTGGTCAAATTCTGCTCTTACTTGAACTTCACATCTGTCAACATAGAGTGTACAAGGCATGCATCAAGGCAGCATTTAGCTCAGCACACAGAGAGAGTTGGTATTTGAAATACATTTTATCTTTTGAAAGCCATACATTTTTCCAATAATAAATGAAACAAGGTACCCCAGGGTCATGCAATCAGTGTTCTTTCCCACTCAGCTAAAGTTGGTATTAAGGAGCTAAAATAAAAAGCAGTATTGTCATTTGGTTATATAGTATAATGTGCTTGATATCATTCTTCTGACACTTTGGACACTTTGTTTAACGAGGAAGTCAACACAAGCACACTAGCTGCTGAGTACTTCCAGGTTGAGAGTTGGTGACAAGACTGGATTGTCAGCTTGAAGGCTGTGTGTGTGCCCCCAAGCTGATGAACACACGCTCTCTGTAGCACAGTGCGGGGAGAGAACTGGCTGCCTGGTGAATGGTAGACCTTTAGCAGCTGGTAAAACAGCAGCACTGCATGCAGCTGCTGGCCTTATCTGGCAGACAACGGCTGGAGACATCAAAAAGAATAAAATAGAAAGAGGAAGGTGGGAAGACTGAGGTAAAAAAGGAATTCAATCTACACTGTTTGTATGAAGTAGGCGAGTTACTTTTTTAATGATATTAATATATTCTAATATTATCAGTTTGCCTAACTTTTTAAAAGAAATATTAAAAATACTTGCAAACATACACACGGAGCACTAATTCCTCAGGCATCCTACTGGAGTCCCAGAGGGTTAATCCCATAAAAAATACTAGGTTCTACTGAAAAAGATGGTCAAAAAATCTCAAGTAAAATTGTAAAGTTACTTTCCTCAGATAAGTAGAAGTCACCAGAGCAAGCAAACTTACTATAAGCAGTATTTACTGTCATTACGATATCTTAATTTTCTTATACTGTGTAGATGGAAATAGAAATCACACCTGCTCAGAGTGCGCAAGATGAGAGAAGGCATCTATTAAAGGTTTTTTCTCTGACCCTGTACAGAGCTGAGGCAAAGCAGAAAACACACTGATAAAATATGCTCGTTTATGTCTGTAGCGTACACAATGCGTATGTTTTAGAGTGGTACAAAATGCAGTAGTTTCTTTCAGCTTTGTAACAGAGGACACGAGTTATTAGGAATGTTGTAACATGTAATAAGCACTTGTATTGAAAGACGTAATGACTGTAGGATAACAGATTAGTGTTGAAATTCAGTTTTAGATGGTCAATATATGGCTAAGCAGTGAAAGAATGGTATATATTGCCCAACTTTCAACCATATGTGCAAAAGACTCAAATTAGGCCTTTTGAACTTACTGACTAGACATTACACGGAGAAATTCCAAACATTTTAGCTGAAACTCTCCAAAACATTCTTCCAAATTTTCTGCAGTGCTTCCAAAGTTTCAGTACGTAAACAACCAGGTGGGAACAACAAAACTACCTGCATTTCAACCTCTTGATCCCATTGCCTGTAACTAAACTTTTTTTAGGTTTTGTTTTTTTAATTTATTTAGCACCAAAACTGAACCTGGTGAAGCATTTCACTGTCACGCTTGTTTACTATTGGCAGCAATCTTATTCTTTAAAGAGTCCTGGAAAGTGAACACAGATTTCCTTTACAGATATTTAAGGTCAAGGAGTTATCCACATAGCTAGGTACCTGCCACTTAAATCACAGGCACTTGCACACCTGAACTTGCTCTAAGCTTGCTTGATGATTTATCTGTTTGATTTTCTTTGGTTTACACAAAGACATTGTCCCCCATCAAACACAGCAACTAAGCAGGGGTTTGAGCAAGGGTAATTCCATTGAGGCCAACACAACCCTTTCCATATACAAAGCTAGGGATATTATACTTCAGTTTTCTGGAGCTGTTCCACAGCTTGTAGGTTTAACAGCATTAGTTTGGTGTGTCCAACGCTATCAGTTGAAATATACAGACCTAAATTTAAAGATGAAATTTCACAGATAAAAATATTAGGATTCTATCAGCTACAACACTGGAGTGTGCATGCATACAGCATTATATACAATGTCAGATTCAAACGGGCCATTAGAAAATGTAAGATGGTATATTCAATGGCTTGTTTCCCAACTTAATTCCCACAAGAACCTCAACCAAAAATCATCAGTCTCATTTTTTCCACATTCTATTTTTCCATTTCTAATTTTCTCCAGTTCTTCATACAAGCACTTTCCATTCAGTTATCCAATATAATACAGTATACATAATATTTTATAAGAGGAAGTTTCTGCAACTGCCTTTATATCCTTAGGTTTTCAGACTTGATGTCACAATGGTCTTGATTTAGTATAAGATAAACCTTTTCCAATGCTTTTTCTTTTTAAATAGTAAACTGTAAATAACCAATCCAATATGAAAAATGCTATATAGCTCTTCTGAAATTCTAATGGAGATTGTCTACTGTTATATCACCCACTGCAGAATCTTTGTCTTGGTGCCCTACCTGCATATGTGGAATGTATAGGAAGGTAACCTGCATATGTATGCATATTTCTGTGTCAGTCTGCTGGAACACAGAAATTTGAGTTGGGTGCAGTTAACATTGAAGTTGGATTCCAAAACATTATTTTGCTATATTTGGAGCTTATAGATTTTTACTTGAATATTCAATGACATATTTGCTGTTGAATGTAATTCAACCAACAGCCTCCCTGTCTTTTTTCCTTATTGGCAAATCTTTAATTATTTCAGTTCTGTAGTCTTGCTGGTTCAGGCTTCCCAACTCCCAAATCATAACTGAAGAAACCTTGCTGCAAAGCTTAACTCCAGCCAGTCCTCATTCTCTGCCAGCAACAGCACTTTCTGCCTATGCTTACATGATATGGCATGTAAATATCATGGCATGCCTTGATGTCAGCATCCGAGTCCAAACAGAACTAGGACTGACGGGGCCATGCACCTTGATCCTTGAGTTTAGACCTCTAGCTCTGACTTCATATTAAACTCAACTCCTAAGCTATCAAGCCTTCCTAATTACTCCACTGTTTTCTCTTATTCCCTACAGGCTCCAACTCCAGTACATTCTATTACTGAGCAAGCTCTGCTCCATCAGCCTTCATTCTATGAGCTATGATCAAGCCTTGTAGAGCTCAGAAGCTCTTTTCTCCCTGACAACCTTAACCAAATCACTCTTCCAGGTTTGCCATTTCTCAGAACCCTGTCTGGCTTTGCTATCACCAACCCAGCATTTCCAGAATGCAGTTAAGTGCTTATCACTTAAAACTTTAAGTGCTTATTGCTTAGTAATGAAAACTTTAATTGCTGGGAGATTAAACCTTTAACTGCTAAGTGGCTGGCGGAGTTCCAGTCCATAGCAACCAAAATTCACTAATATAACATTTTTAAATGCCCTTGTATGAAAACTATTCTATACCCAAGTGCGTGAAGGCCTAAACGCAAGATGGTTGTTCAAAGTATTTCCAGGATCGAGAAAAAAATGTGGCTGAATTAGCAATGGCTAATTTGGGAATAAAGAAAATCTCAGTGTTCACCTTAGAAATGTCTAAATTATTAAAAAACATTCCCCCCCTTCCTTTATTTCACCTGCCTGTGTTCTCAGGTAAATTGATCCCTCTTGAAAATGTATGCCTCAGGAGAAATATAACCAGTTTAGTCCTGACCTGGTCTTCAGCATGGAGACTCTGTTGTGTTCTCACATTGATAGGTTTACCATTGATTGCCAAAGCTACTGTGTAACCCGAGGAACTCTTCTCACCTTCTAAAACAGTATTCTGATCTTAATTTTCACACCTTCGGAGGAAATACCGCCAGAAATGAAGCAGCTAATTCCCTGTAGATTATATAGTCTGTTCTTTTACCACAGGCACTAATGGAGTTGACTAGAGATGTTGAATGCAATGTTACTTGTGAGACACAAAAGGGCTTACACTGGATAATGAAAAGGAGATACAGACAAACTGAATTCCTAACATACCATTAACTACTCATATAGAAATTGCACTAAATTCTTCAGTCTGCTTTCTAGTTTCTAGAAACCGCAGCAGAGACATCATGAAAATACGTAAGATAAAGCATCAAGTCTATATTCCTTAGCATCTTTTCATTGTATTTAGTCACTGTGCAGAACTCCAACCCATTTCTTTAAGATCTCTTTTGTGTCACAAAAGCTTTCCAGAGGGCTTGGACAGTGTTTCCAAACACAGAACAAGCATAGTGTCTCTTGCTTTTACCTTCAGAGCCACAATATGAGAAGCTTCTGGCACTCTGATGTTCTGTCAGTTTTTAATGCAAACTCTGGAAGTTCACGGACACAACGCTGCACAATCTGAAGAAGATAAATCACAGTTACTTCAAGCCAGCTGACAGCAGTTTAAGCAGCTGCAATCATCAACCACCAAGGGAGTTTCTTCTTTTATCTTACTAAATGCAAAAGTATACCAGGAACTGGTAATATCACTGGACTATCAGGAGTCCTGCTTTTACATAAATATCAGCAAGCAGTAAGTAAATTCTGTTGACGAAATGTAATAAAACAAAGACGGTTTCAAATATGACCATTCCCTGATGCATTCTGTAGCCCCGTCTTACTCACTTATTGCATGCTGCTGAGATTATAAGGTTTGCTTTTATCTGTCAGAAATCAATATTTCAAACATCGGATAAAAGAGGAAATTGAACTGGGAATAGGCTGAAGTGCTGTAAAAACTACAAAGCACAATTATCAAAAAGCACTTAAAGTACTTAATAGGACACACATATAAAAATGCTCAAATTAATGTCAGGGAACTATAATGAGAACTTTTTCTATGCTTTTTGATCCAAATGCAATGTAATTCGAGTGCAGCCTGGTCAGTCAATACAGTTTTCAATTTATATGAAACCCTAAGGATTTCCAGCAATCCATTTGCTGGAACTAAACCATTACATATGATTGGTTAATATTTCAATTTATTGAAAATACATTATTTTGTGTAAAGTGTTTAAGTTGTTGAGGTTTAACCATTATAAACAGTTATGATAAAAATAGATCTTTGGGTAAACAAAGACCTTACAGTCAAGCTTTTAATAAACACTAGTATAACTAGAAAATTGGATTTTAAGGGGAACAGACATAATAAGGAAAAACTGCAGATATGGGGTGGTGAAACGAGAGGGAAATGTTTTATAGAACTGATCTTTATCAGCACACATTAAGCTGAGAAGGGACCTCTTTGTAAAATGTTGGAAACCATGGTTATTTTATGCAAAAAAGTTCACTATTAACTTTGGTACTTTCCCCTTAGATTTATACATTCATTTATCATCTTTAATGCTATTGAGCTGGAGGTCTTTACAAAACTATGCTAGATCAGAAATCATTGCAAATGAGTGTGTACATGTCTGTATGCACATACTAGCATCTCTAGAAAATAGATTGTGTGGCCTTAGGTAATTTGATATGAAATATGAAGAGCTGCAACACACAGAGGAGTCATAGCTATGATTTGAGCAACCAAGACCCACACTAACTAAATGGCTGTATCAAACTGTATCACTCTCTCTTCTAACTTACACCCTGCATTTTTAATAAGGAACAACAAGGAATTCTTGGGAAATCTTTCTTTGTGGAAAGTTATTCCTAACACTTATATTTCACTTTTATACTTTAACCATGACTCTTAATCCATATGAGGGAACCTTAGCTCAATCACAATTAAAATGTGCTTCTTATTGGAACTACACCAAACTCCCGAACTTTGGATCAGACTGTGGGTTTCACTAACAGAAAAAATGTTTCATTGGCCAAACATCTTCCCACCACCTCTCCTCATTACAGTTTTGAGCCTAGTCCAGTACAATTTCTTGGTTAACATACCTACTTACTCTGTCATCCAGGCTAAGTCCAAGCTTTGTTGCTTCTTCCATTTTCAAGGTGCAAAATTGAATCTCAGTCCCTAGAATACTGATTTAGGTCATAATTCACTGCTGTAAATTCATCCTCCCTATCCTTTACAGTTCTTCATATATCTTCCTTTTTCCTGCTTATCTCCTCATTAGTCTTCCCTCCTCCCCCCACCACCGGTATATCCACTTTATTCAGCAAACAATACCACCCCAGCATGCCATAGCATTCTCCTTGCTTTCTACATGCCATTTCTGATTTTCCCCTCCTTATTTGATATGGCTTGACCTTCCTAAGTCAGTTTGGAAGCTTGCTACCTTTTCAGATTTCACAGCTTTTCCGAGTACTTGCTTTTACTTTCATGCTTGCAAGAAATTCCATGAGCTAGAAGGATTCAGTGACGATGTAAATGTAAAAAAAAAAGTAGTATTTCACACAAAATGTTATTTCTATCTTTTGTTTAACAGCATTTTAAACATGTAACCAAAGAACAAAGTGTGCACAAGTCATGCAAATATAATGTATTTGCATACACAAAACAGAAACTGAACAAAAAGCCAGAAATGTATCCATGAGTATATGATTTGAAATATAACATATGGTCTACTGTCTGCCAGTGTAACCTTCATATTTTCATAGAGTTACACGTTATATAAATCATGTAACTGCTGGCTACTCATGAAGCTGGATAAAGCCAAAACAACATGGGCCAGACCCTAGAATCCAAACTCTGATTGGCAACACAGAAGTTTTGTTTGAATAACAGAAAAAGAAATACTGGGATTCGGGACAAGTGTATCTGTATATTTCCAGACAGCTGCTGTTTAACCTGTTCCTGCAGCTCTCCAAAGACAGAGACTTCAAAATTTCCCAGGCAATATATTTCAGTGCTTTATCATCTTACTATTATAAAGGTTGGTTTGGTCTCGGTTTGTTTGTTTGTTTTTTTTTTTTTTTGAAGTCTAATCTGAATCTTTGCTACTATAATTTAAGTCCCATTTCTTGGCCTATTTTATGTGATAGAGAACAGGTTATAATATTCCCTTTTGCTATGAATTTGACTATGTAAGCACAGTCATCACAGTTTCATTCCAACCCACTCTTTCTTCTACATCATGTTTTCCCCAAAAGCACTCCCAGATCTGGAACAGCATTACAGACAAGAAGAAGAATGGCTTACGGTATTCACACGAAGTGAAGGTTCCTCTCGCTGTCCAAAGTCTTCTGCAACTTCAGAGAAATCAAACCCTCATTCTGCCAAATGGGTATAAAGCTGCTGTTGCTTCAGATTGTGCAGTTTGAGGTCTTTTTACGTCATACAGCTTCCTTCTGGCACACAGGTTGTGTGAATAGTACAATCAGGCTCGGGTTGAGACCGTTAATGACTTAAGCAATTCACCAGGCAAGAAAGGTGTCAAGAATCTCTTTAAAGTTAAGCTTCACAATACATAGCCAAAATCTGTTTTCTAATAATTCTCGTCTTGTGTATATTAAATAAAATGTAACGTGATTTAATTGAGGGAACTGGGAAAGAAATCCCCCAAAACAGAGTTTTCACATGTAAAAACAATGTTGACAAGACTAAAAACAAACAGATGGCTTCAGCTGGGTATCATATTCACTTGAATGGTGTCTTGAGTTTTCGGGTTTCCCGAATCAACACACAGAGCATACAACCTCTTCTAAATAATACATATTTTTCAAATAACAAAGTAATAAAGAATTATTTTGTTTTAAAAAATAGTCTGAGTGGAAAACATAATATGATCTGGTAAGGCAACTGTAGTTATGGTAGTTGTAATTGCATAATGCATTTCACAGAAGCTTCTTCTATTGCACCTTATTGTATTTTTTCATTCAGTTATTAAATTTAGAGGCTTAACCTCAAAAGCAAATGCACTTGTCTTTACATGCGCTTGAATTGTTACTGCCATTTAAAACTAATCAATGTTTTCTTTAGTACCATAATAGCTTATTTGCAAAGTACCTCTTTTAGAAAAATTTACACAATATTCTGGAAGGAAACATGTTTCACATTCTAGGAAAAACCCCCAGTAAAGAGAAAGAGGGTTTGATTCTTATCTCAAAGTTTAGCGCAACTAAACTAACTTTAAGAGCTTAAAAATTTGTGCACAAAGGGCCTTGCTACTAAATAATACCAGCGTGTTCATACATAATACAAGGAAAAACTATGCATTGTACACTATTCTTACATCCCCTACAGAAGTCCAGGAAATTAATTTGAAAGGGTTCAGCATATAAATATATGCTTTCATTAATGTTAACAGGGAAACAAATGGTTAGAATCTTATTATTAACAAGTGTTTAAATACACATTCCTTGGAAAAATTATACCACTCCTGACTTGGATGTTCAACTGCATGAAACTCATAGGACACTAAGGTCTCACTGAGTCCTGGAAAGCCCAAGCTACTCCAGTAAAGTCAATATATATGCTGAGAGTGCAATTTGACACAAACAGGAATGTTCACACCACTTTCCTCTAGGAATATAAGGGAGGTTTCTAAATTAGTCTCCGTAGACTCCTTCTGAAGGAGGTCAGAGAAACAAAGTTAAGCAGTGTAAGTACCCCTAATGTCTTAAGTTCTGCAGTTATTCTACAAACAGAAGTCTTAATGAAGGAAAAACAAAGTTTGCACAAAACTCACAAGCAAGCTTTTTTTATTTCCAAATGTAAATATCTACCGCTTTAATAAGCAGACCAACTCCAGTTCAACCTATGCCTGTACTTAAATAACATGCAAACCCATTGATTCCAGTAGGGTAGCTGCAAGTCTATCACTAGGATGAAAGTTATAAAAACAAGTTAATAGGGGTTATAATAATTGAAGATTTGTAAATAGAAAAGCTATTGCAATGCCTCTGATCAGAACTGAGAATTTGATACAGTTTGTCCCATGCATCTTGTTTAGCTTCACAGTGATCGCTGTCTATTGTAGGTCTGCAAAATATTTGGTTCATTTTATTTTGGAACACAGCCTTTTCCAGAATAACAGTTCTATCTCATGTGACACCTTCTGCTTACACTTCCTCAGTCTCTACCCTTACCACCTTAATCTATGCATTGTTCTCAGTTGAATGTTACTAATAGTGCTAGCAGCTGATTTGCTTTCCAATATTAGCCCTGCAGAAGATGCAGTGTAGGGCTGTTCTTCAAAGCTTTCTAGATTTGCAAATATGTGTTAAAATCACACAAGGAGCTAAGTGCCTCAACTAGCATAGCTGCAGTGTAAATTGGGTAACTACATGTGTGGATAAGTGCAATTAGCAGTTGCAGAAGTTAAAGGCCTTGTGGGCAAGAAATTGCCTGTTTAATATATACCAAGCAGAACAGTGTGATTCTTCATTACCTTCCCCCTCTACAGACAATATATTGTTTAAAATCTGACTCTATTACAAATATTATGAGCAAAATTGACAAGTTTAAAAGTAAGGATGCAGACTTTGAATGACAAGGACAAGAAGTTATTCACCTGAGCAGGCAGTTCATGGACAGAATTGCTTACCTATGAAAAGTGTGGGGTTCAAAAATACGTGTAATTGAAGACGAGCCTAGAAACAAGAAATAAACATAAAAAAATAACCCTCCCCCCAAAAGTTTCAATTAGTAAAATAAGTTGGGTTGAGGAATAGAAAGTGCGAAGCTTTACCAAAAGGAAGAAACAGAATTATAATTCAAAGCAAAATAGCGCAACAACCTATGCCAAAGCACTTGCCACCAACTTACTTGCTGCTGAATACTGAATAGACCGGAGCCTTGCTCCCTTGCTACATTACATGTTTCAGAATTAATTCTGTAGCCTGCAGCAGATAACAGATGCTTTATAGGGCGACTTAGAGCAGACAGTCACCTATTACTTACTCATTATTTAATAACATTGCTTTAACTCTACTGTGATAGCCTTCACTGTTGGATAGTTTCTCCTACAGGTTCACATTTTCACAGTTCTTTTCCAGGGTTTCACACCTGCTTCCAGAGTACTACATTGACTCCAGTCCTCTCAATGTATAACGAGCAGCAGCCAGGACAAAATTCCTATACGATTTGTCGTAGATGGGCTTTACCAAAATCATTAATTTCTTTTCCTATCAACTAGTTATCATGAGATACCAACTAAAAAATTTGTGTATATGTTTTTAATATTATTCATTGTCAGTTGTGTGCAGTACAAAAGGAAAATATGCAGCTTATGACCAAAAATGCTGTCAGTCCACGATGTAACTCATTATTATGTGATGGATAAGATAATTCTGTTTGCAAAGTTAAAAATACATAGAAGTTGCAATGTAGGGCAAAGTTTAACAGGGGCCAGCAGAAAGGACAGAGACAACAAATTTTCTGTGTATTTGCTTATCTAGAAATTGCAGAGAAAGTGCCACACCAGTGGTCCAACAAATCTGAGGCAAAGACTCACGCAATTGTAATTTACTTAATTTTTGCTGAGCTTAATTTCTTCTTTAATAAGATGAGAATGTTTTTCAGTGATTCTCTGTTTCTGTGAACATGATTTTCATTTGGTTCATCCTTGTGTTTTTAGAGAAATGGAGAAGCTTATCTATTGCAGCAAATTCAAGGAACTCCACTGAATTCAGTAAAGTTATTCCAGTTCTTTTTCATTCTAACTAGCAACAGATTCTTCTACAGCATCAGAAATCTGCTAAGGTAACAGCTGCCATGTTATATATAATATTATTTCCTGCACAAGTTTTAAATAATATTTTTCTGTACACTTATGTCCATGAATTGGGAATCTATTTTTATCATCTAGAATGTATAGCCAGTATTCTGCATTTGCAATCTTGAAAAGAATTTAATAGGGGGCAGTAGAATATTTTTGTATTTTATCAGTTTATTGTATCTGTAAGTGCTGACAGTATGTAGCATCTATCACATATTGCATGTACTCCTACATTACAGAAATTAGTTCATCTCCTGATTTCCTTTTATTAACCAAGATTATCTTTCCAGCTGGTCTTTAATTAAACATTTGATTAAGGATCATTAAGGAATTATATAAAAATTCTTCATAGTTCTCATTGTTAATCATAAGCACTTCATTCACAAGCAGCTATAAATTTGAATTTCGCCTTCCAGTTTTACTACAAAGCCTTTATAGAATAGGTATTAAAAAAAAAAACAAACCCAAAAACCAAACCCAAAACAAAACAAAACAAAACAAACCCCTTCATTTCCAAAAGAGAATTTTCCAATTACATTAATTTAAAATAATCAGGAATTTGCTTAGAGGGCTTAAATAAGGTGATTGAAAAATGAATCCCAGGATTTTTCCATTCTTCATCATTCTGGCTAAAATAAAGGCAACTCAAAATTATGGATTTAAACATAATAAAACATAAAACATTTAAACATAAACCTCTCTTTAAACAAGGTGGAAGGTAGTGAGACAGTGCTGGGTAGATGCACAGTAGTAATGGATTATGCAGATTTTTTTTCTCCTAGGTCACTCTTACAAATTTGATCCAAGATAGCAGTGACAAAATGCTGGTGTCATTTTATGGCTTTTAGCATGAAATCCTGACCCTATGAGGTCAATGGCAAAACATCAGTGGTGCCAGGATTTTCACCTTTTGAGTCTCTAGTGTGCAAAAAGAATTAAAGTCTGACTCAGCATCCATTCACTTTAATGGGAGTTATACGAAGTTCAAGGTCCGTATTTTTAAAAGTCCTTTGGTGCTGCTTTGCTCAAGCTTTGAGCATAAGAGCTGGATCCTTCAGATAATTCAAACGCTTAAAACTGTAGTGTTGAAACTATAAACTTTTATCTTTAAAGTGAAATGTTCTGATGGGCAAGATAATATAGTGATGCTAAACATACACAGGACCACTACCCAAATGTTTTCCTCTCTTGGACAGGAAAATACCAAGAGGGCTTCTCAGAGGGCTGTGACTGGGAAGCAGTCCTATAGGTGAGGTGTTAAATGGTGTTGCCCACCCAGAGCGTAAGTCATACATGGTCCAACCTGGGCTCCCTCTCAGTGTAGAGGCAGAGCTGAGCGCCTCAGAGGTGATTCACAGCAGCTGCCTGCTGACCCAGCCAGGGTCAGCAAAGGTCCAAACATTACTGCCTAAAGCACATCGGTGAGGAAATGCTGAGGAAAGAAAGAAGCCCTAAAATCAAGTTCTTTTCAGCAGCAAAAAAAAAGAGTCAGCCATGCGGAAGAGATAGTATGAGATATTTTCATGAACAGAGCAGAGCTCAAATTTTAAAACTGTGACTGGAGAATTTGTTGGCAAGTACTTTGCTAAACGTGGTGCAAAGCTATCTTTTTATCTAGTGATTATATTGGCCAGAGGAAGTATGAGGCATTGACTCTGTTGCCATCCTTTATCAGATGACACACATCCCCCTGGCACTGTTGTCTGGATTACTCTGCTTCACTAGACTGAGCACTGGATAAGGGCTGCTTTCACCAGATTTATTCACTTCTCTTGCTTTTTTCTCTGAAAGCAAAATCCTTGACCCAGGTGAAAGGAGGTTCAAAACCTGTTGGACTATATGTTTGTGGCCCTCAAGAAATTTAGCACAGATTGTGGCTTCTACTCTGCATTCTGTCTAGTCCGATTTATGGTCAATTCCCAGGAAGTTCACTACTACAGAATGTGGGGTCTCTATAGTACAGGAATAGTAATCCTTTGTGTCAAAATGACTAAGTTAACAAAACAGGAGAAGTCATCAAACATCCTTTCTGGAGTAATTAATACAAACAAAATCCTTATCAATTCCCTGAAAGCAGGCAGAGGTGGCTTGTTATTTTATTTCATTCGTTATGGTAGCAGTTTTGTAGAAAGGACATTACAAGCCATTTTAAACCAGCAGTTGCATGACTCTAACTCTCAATTCTTGCAATTTTGCAGGCTTGAAAAGATTTGATTCTGAAAAGGAAATAAGAATATAATCCAAATGAGCTCCCAGATTTTAAGAGTTTATCCAAAATGGAAACAAATTCCCAATATTAAATTATTTGTTCAAGCCCTCCAAAAATACTGAGGTACACAAATATAAAAATTATGTCCTGCTGTAACATGTGCTTTCCAGAGATATTTCACTTGTACAAAGGCACAGTTCAGGCATGTGTTCCTAAAAGTATTTAGCTGTGCTGAAAACTAGCCAGGAATTAAACTGGATGAAAGCATGCTGAAGAACTTGTTGGAGGTTTAATTACCTTTTCCCTTTTTTCAGTTTAGTGGGAGTTCTGAATTCTGGAAGAGTAAAACTCCAGTCTCTACTGTATTGAAATGATATTTTTTTAGCACTCCAATCATTGTCTTTACTTGACTAAGACATTTCTGTGCTAAAGCAGGTGCATTTACTTTTCAAGTATTATTTTACTAATCAATTGAAAAATTACCTCCATGAATGACAGAAGTGCAGACCTTTGGAGTATTTCATTAAAAGGAGCAAACATTAATTACAAATCCAGCCCAACCTTTGCAGACATAAATTATTGGACGGATCTATTTTCTCCATGCTTAATTGCAAGCAGTGACTAACTCCTTAAATTATTATCTCCAAGGCATGAATGAAATTAGAATGAATTTGACCATATTCTGAAGGCTTATTTGTATCTAAATAACTTGGCCGTGCACTATGTGGTGATATAAGGAAAATTAGGTGAAACACCTTTGAGGCTCTAAACAGTGGCTAGCTTACCGTGAAAAAATTGGGAATTGTAAAATAGAATTGGAACCTTAAAGTCTTTGCAGACAAGGCAGTCTAGTTGCAGGTTTTAACAATGGGGTAGTTAATATTGTCCAAATATTTTTCTTCTAATCTAAATTCTAAACATTTTAGGTGTTTGTAATTTTCTGAAGCTTTCACATTTCAGGCAGAATTTTCCAGGCAGTATCTTTCCTGAAAGCTAATATTTACATTTCAAGAAAAATAACTATTTTTCTAACAAAGTAAAACACCCTTCCCACAGAATTAAGAAGGTTGAAAATTTTGATTTTGGAATAACTACAGTTCTGACATGTTTGTGGTCAAACTGAAATCTGGCAGGAAAAAAGATGAGTAAAGTGCCTTTGGTCCATTGAAAAACGATTCTGAATTAGCCATGTTTGTTGATACAAAGTAGAACTTCAAAGACATTCAACAATGGCCAAATTTTCAAGTGATCTTCTCTCCCGACTTATACATGCATTTACAGCATATTCTCTACTTGCCTTTTTGTCTTTTTTAGATGTCAAGACTCAGCAACATATTTTCTTTGTATTAGTGTAGTCCTAAAACTCAAATGAACAGTTAAGCTGTTTTTCCAAGACCTTTGTCAGTAGTTCATGTCAGAAACACCAAAACCAAATTTCCCAAATTTTAAAACAAGGTTTACTTAGTTTCTCTTTCTGCTGAACTCTACTTTAGCTAGACCAGTTTTATAATTCCACCTGTTTCCCAAGGGAGAATTATTTAGTAGTTACAATTTATGATGGAATGACTTAAATTATTACCATATAGTAAAACACCCTTTCAATTTCTAAAAAAAAGTTAATTCAATACATAACAAAGAGAAGGAGCAGAGCAAAATTAAAAATTGAACATGAAAAACTCAAATAAATGAACACAAAACTATCTGATAAGCCTCAGTGTGATGCAAAACTGATCTTAAAGATCAGTTAAGATATGGAGAACTTCCAGTCCTTCTCTGTTTAAAATAATTTAAAAATTCATTCCCAAGGGAAATAAATAGCATTGTATACATGTAGATAACAAAAGGTGCAGTTTACTATGACAAGTGAGAAACAGATGTAGAATGCAAGGATTATTTTTTTTAATACAATGATGAAAAGAGAAATATATTTTTTCTGTAGAATGTATTTAGTGATTTAGATTTTGCATTGGAAACATAAAGCCTTCTTCTATAAGAACTATGACCTTTATACACCACACAGAGTGTGGACAAAGGAGTCTAAACGAAGACTCTCAAGAAGTATTGCCTGCCCTGTGCTTTTACTGTCCTTCTACCAAAGAAGTTAATCATTTGGCATTGCATACTTAAAAAAAAAAAAAAAAAAAGATAATAACTTGCTTGGAGTTCAATTTACTTGTGTCATGATACAATAAATACCAAGCTGAGTTCTTACAGTATTAATCATTAACGTAGCAGAGGGCATTAGCTTAAAATGCATTCCTTCAACTTTGATATGTTTCATGAATACATTTGTGGATATTTTAACAACAATTTAAAATACGTTGAAGACATAAACAAGTCTAAGTCCCCCCAAAAGCCAAACTCTTTTTTGCCTTTGAACTTTTGGATATAAAGTTACCATCCATCTCTGGTTCCAGAACAGTCCCTGAAAGCAGAACAAGAAAAGCTCTGCAATATTGGATTCTAGGAGGGGCAGAGGAAGCCCAGCTCAGATTCAGAGAGTTTATTTGTGCAAGACACCATGCAAAGATCAGGGCAGAGGTACCTATAAAGGCAAAATATTCTGATATAGTACTGACTTTTTTTCCAAATTTTCTACTGTGACAGACTTCTCGAGCCCATAGCAAAATACTTCTGGTATTGAGTTGAAGTCTCTGCAACAACATTAGAAGATTACTTGGAAAAAACCATATTCTGCTGCAAGGTTAGAGATTGGTTCAAAACATTTAGAAATAATTGGTCCAGCACAGAGAAGACTTCATGGGCTTCATAATTGTAAGTGTCTTGTTTAGAAGAGGGAAGAGTGAGAAATCCTATTTGCTTAGGTTTTGCAAGTATTTATGTTCCCTTTCTTCTCCATGGTATTTAATCCTAATTTAAAAGTGAAGAGTTAAAGATTGATCTGGAGCTTGGGAAAAGCAGTCAAGCAGAGGACCACTGCGGACAGGGTGAACCCTTTAACCATATTGCCTGAGAAAGGCAGTGCTTGGCAACATATTCCTGGGAATGATAATACCATAGGTAACCTATTTGCTCTGGAATCTAAACCAGAGCACCACATTTAAACCACCTGTATCTAAAATGAAGGTAAATATGTTCTGCGGATCTCCCCACTTACACAGGCCTGAGTGGAATGTATGATTTTTAACAGACCTGGGCAAATTCCTTAGTCGTAATAGTATACCATTCAACTCACCGTAAAATTTGGTGATTTTTTTTTTCCTTCCTAAAACCATCCAATCCTAAAATCTCATTTAGATCTAGCCATTGAATATCATATCCTTCATATTTCTTTAGAAAGAAAACCATCACTAACTATTATTGGTTTTAACACCTTGTAGCTTATATAGTGTTTCTCATATAAGGAAGAAATGTAGAAAGGTTGGAGTAGAGAAGGTAGGAAATTAGTCAAATGGGAGCTTTAAAAATAAGATACTTTCTTTATCAAAGGTTATGGAAAACATATGAAGGAGACAGAGATACTTTTAATCAACAGAAATTTTTTTTCTCTGAATACAGAATTGCAGAGAGAACTTTGCTTCAGGTTGCAAAGCTTGTTAAGGGAAATATTGAGAAATCATTATTTCCATCTAAACATTAAACACTGGCCTATTGATGTCTGTTTTAGTCTAAATGTAGGCAAAGGTTTATTCAGACGTTGCTATGCACCAAAACAACATGTGTTAATTATAGCTAAGAAAGAGTGTGAGCAAAGACTGCTCTGAAGCAGATTCCAAGTCACAAAGCACGCAGTATAGCTTCTCTGACCCATGCATGTTACAGCCTTTCTAACATGGGTTACAGCATTTCATGGAGTGGGCTGTACCATGCCAAAGGCTGCAAGTCACAGACACTGTATATGACAGTGAGGACAACCACACGGGACTAGTAAACAGTTCAAGTGCAGCTCCTACATCAGGACTACAACATGAGTTCATTTGACGGGAGGACCCAGGAACACTTCTTCCAGGCACTGGTGCAAACATAGGCTACCCCCAGAGTTCATAGAAGGACAAGATCCTAGGGCACATCAGTGTACCTGCAGCCCAGTTTCAGTGCATCCCAACAAGTCCGTGTGTCTGGGCACAGAGCACCACACGGAAACAGCCTCTGTGATCACTAACAGGAACAAGGAGAGGCAAGACCTGCTGGGTAACTCCAATATTTGTCCGCAGAAAGATCACAGAATCACAGAATGGTCAGGGTTGGAAGGGACCTCTGGAGATCATCTAGTCCAACCCCCCTGCCAGAGCAGGGTCACCTACAGCAAGTTGCACAGGACGGCGTCCAGGCAGGTTTTGAATGTCTCCAGAGTGGGAGACTCCACAATCTCTCTGGGCAGCCTGTGCCAGTGCTCTGACACCCTCAAAGTAAAGAAGTTCCTTCTCATGTTAAGATGGAACTTCCTATGTTCAAGTTTGTGCCTGTTACCTCTTGTCCTATCACTGGGCACCGCTGAAAAAAGACTGTTCCCATCTACCTGGCTCCCTCCCTTTAAGTATTTATAGGTATTGATAAGATCCCCCCTCAGTCGTCTTTCTTCTAGACTAAAAAGACCCAAGTGCCTCAGCCTTTCCTCATAAGAAAGATGAACTAGTATGGACCACCAGGGCCAGCATAGCTGGGTTGCACAGACCCCAGTGTGACCCATGCTGTATGGGAACACAGAAGCCCCTGCAGAGAGCTGCCCAGAGCCTTCCTGTGCTCCCCCGGGAAGTGGTGTGTGGCCCACGGCTCTCAGCCGTGCTGGAATTTCAACACATGACTAACAGGAAGGCTGGTCACCCTGATCACTGCTGGTCTACACAGATAGAGTTACAGACACACAAAGCTGACAAGGGTGTGAATGAGTATCATGTTGGGGGCTGCAAAACACAACGGTACCTTCCTGTAAGTTATATGCATAGTTCTTATTCTGCACTTTCCTCCTCTCTTTTTCTCCTTCTCAGTCCAGCAAATTCTGAAATAACAAGAGTAGCATCCATACGAGCTCCACCCAAATAAGAGAACAACTGTGTATGGAACAGGAAGATGCATCTGTTAAGTGATTTTTAAATTAGTTGGCTCCTGGCTGTGTCACCAGTCCACCTTATCTTCCTCTAGCCTAGTTTGTACTTATGTTTTAAGTTGAAATCTCACATGGGGAAACAAATTATCATTATTATTATTGTATCCATTTGAGCTACCCCAACTATTTAAATACTCAGTCACCTGTAAATTGTGAACAACCTTGTTGCACATTGTGTAATCACTGTGGATTGAACTCTTGAAGGATAAAGGCCCAGAATCGTTCAAGTAATAGTTCTTGGTCTGTCTTTCTCCGGCAGCCAAATATGAATAACAATTTATTTTGGCCAAAACAATGAATTCCAGGTGAATTTATGTCCTTAATGGGAGATCTGCCATGACAAACAAGCAGGGGTCGTAGCTATATGATTCGGTATGTTCTAGTCAAAAGTGGAATATCTTAAATCAAAAGTTTCAGTAGGCTTAAAGGTTCCTTCTAAGCCTCTCTATTAAATCTCCATAATAACGTGACAAGCTAGAATTCATGTCTTCTACTTTATTAAAAAGAGGGCAACCACTAGGATAAAATAATATTGAGAAATAAAATTTACCTTGGATTAGTTTCATGTAAACATAAAATATCAAATTCTCAGAACTCACATGAAAAACATAATGTAGTTAATATTAAATACAATGATTATGCAACTATTACTTTTACAGTTTGTGCTCCCATGTCCTTGATTTCGGCCCTGTTTTGCTTATGATTAATGAATGACTCACCTTCAGTACTCTCTCATTTATTTCATACCTCATTATGAATTTGAAAAGGTCAATTTGTTATTTGAAAACAGTAAAACATGTATGCAAGATGAACAATGTTCATAAATGCAAATGACATACTTTTATAAATAAATTGCTATTACCCAGTATTATCTCTCATTTTAATAGTTTATATTTTCTAACTACTTTTGTTATAATTTTGAAGAGTGTACATAACTTATTCTCATAGATTAACAGGTGAAATTTCTGCATGTGTTTTATATGAACATCAGGAGTGTCTGTGCACTCCCGATACAGCCTCACACACAAATCCTAGAATAGCACATGGTGTATTTAAATGTTCTCTATTTTAACTTGTCAAGGTCCTATGCTATAATTTCCCATGGCTTCTCATTTGTTTTGCTTGGAATTATTTTACCAGGGTTTGTTACTTTACGATGTTATGTGATTATACTGTTAACATTCAGGTAGCAACAAAACCTAGGCTAGAAAAATCAGTGGAAGTTTTGGGTATATAAGCTCATATATAAGCTCATAATTGTTAAAGCAAAAACACTAACTTATTTATACTAAAAACGAAGTTTCATACCAACAGTTCACAGTACTACTTTTCTTTTGGTTTTGTTGTTATATCCTTTTCCTGTTTTGATAATTAGTTTCAACTACAGAATTTGGTAGTTGCAAAATACTGTCTTGAGGAGAAAAAAACTGGCTTGGGTGACATCAATGCTAAATCCCATTCTGCAGAACGCTCAAAGACAAAAAGCAAAAAGTCCATCGTTTCTCTCAGTTTACTGGAGGTAAATTCTTAAAACACTTGGGCATCACTGTCAGAAGATGACCGTTACCAACTATAAGAAAACATCCATGATAAACTGATAGCTTGAGGAGTAGATTATGGTATCTAGAGAAGCTCAGGGTAACTTCATTCATCAGAGTCACTATCATAGCCAGCAAGCTGCCCTGGGTAACTGGTAGTGGCACAGGAGTCTCCTTTTGGAGAGTGTTCACCTCTCCGACTATGCAAAACCAGGGTCTGTGCTGTCTACAGAGCAATGGCCTGGGAGGCTGTTTATGGACTGGGCTATGCTCCAGATTGTGTAGACATGCCCAGGCTAACTTTAAACTGGACAGTTTGCTGATTTCTGGCACTGTAGCTGTAGCTGCACATACTTCAGTGTGGGCTAATCCAGTCCCTCCAGAAGACTGTGTGGTTTGCTCTTCTCTCCTGACTTCGGCAGCCTTATCCACACAAACAAGTGGAATTTGAAGTTCTGCAACAGAGACTTCACTGTGTAAAGGCATTACCTCTAAAGCCCCAGTGACGGCTGCACCCAGCTCCTTTTGCCCTGTCTTAGTGCAGTGGGATTATGGCTGTGAGGTTTATTCAGGTGAGGTTTATTCAGGTTGGATGCTGAGGCTGCATTTGACTGACAGTAGACCAGAGTCCATGGACTTTATAAACAGAAATGTAAAAATCAACCCCAACCAACTACATACTTCTTCACCCTGTACAATATGCATGGCTGTTTGTGGTGCCAAGTTCAATAGCTTAAAAGTTGTGTCATCACTAAAAATAATATAACTGGGCATGGTTAGTAACTGCAGGCTGACCTTCAGCCTTGGCTTTGCTTAATATTGTAGCTTTACGTTTTCCCCCAATTTGTTCAGAACTCTATGTACCACGGATTATTAATCTATAACTAAACTTTGTCCTTGGTGTTCATCTAGATGACGATATTTGGAACCAATGCAAATCTATTATCTTTTCTTTGAAGTTTGCAAGCATGTTCATTACAGACCTTTATTCTTCCTACAATTTCAGTGAAAACTGTTCAAGAAAAAAAGTAATTGTTTATTTAGTGTCATAGTTTTAAATCACATCCCACCTATGATGCACTTTAAGATCAGTGAACAGGCTGTCCTTAAAATTAACAAAATCAAATACCCATCCCAACGCTGTACCCTTACTCATGCCAAGCTCTATATTAGTTTTCAGCGTGAATAAAGAAGAGAACATCTTTACACATGGCAAATGTAAGAAGGTAATAATAAATGGTAAATTTGACATGGGTTAGGAAGGTATGTAAAAAAAAAAATTGGGAAATAAAAAAACAACCCAACGTTCCTGAAGCTATATGAAAAACAGAGTTTGTGATGGACATGGCAGAAATCAGAGAAAACTACACAAAGCAGGTCTGAATATATTACTAAAATGTTTGAGTATCATCTTTGGTATAGAATGATCAAAACCAAAACATATATGCCTGGGAAGGTCATGGAACAGATTATCCTGAGTGTCATTATGTGACACATGCAGGACATGCAGGTGATCAGGCAGTCAGCATAGGTTCATGAAAGGCAGGTCCTGCTTGACAAACCTGATCTTCTATGACAAGGTGACCCGCTTAATGGATGAGGGAAAGGCTGTGAATTTTGTTTACTTGGACTTTAGTAATGCCTTCAACACAGTTTCCCACAGCAATCTCATTAAAAAAAAGTAGTGGTGAATGGAGTTAGATCCAGTTGGTGGCCAGTCACAAGTGGTGTTCCCCATAGCTTGGTACTGGGGCCAGTTCTCTTTAATATTTTTATCAATGACCTGGACAAGGAGATCGAGTGCACCCTCAGTAAGTTTGCAGATGACCCTAAGTTAGGCAGCAGTGTTGATCTGCTTGAAGGTAGGATAGCTCTACAGAGAGATCTGGACAGGCTGGATCGATGGGCTGAGGCCAATGGCATGAAGTTCAACAACGCCAAGTGCCAGCTCCTGTACTTGGGTCATAACAACCCCATGCAGCGCTACAGGCTTGGGGCAGAGTGGCTGGAAAGCTGCCTGGCGACGAAGCACCTGGGGGTCTTGGTTGACAGCCAGCTGAAAATAAGCCAGCAGTGTGTCCAGGTGGCCAAGAAAGCCAATGGCATCCTGGCCTGTATCAGCAACAGTGTGGTGAGCAGGACTAAGGAAGTCATCATCCCACTGTACTCGGCACTGGTAAGGCCCCACCTTGAGTACTGTGTTCAGTTTTGGGTCCCTCACTACAAGAAAGACATGGAGGTGCTGGAGAGGGTCCAGAGAAGGCCAACAAAGCTGGTGAGGGGTCTGGAGCACAAATCTCATGAGAAGTGGCTGAGGGTGCTGGGGTTGTTCAGCCTGGAGAAAGGAGGCTGAGAGGAGACCTTATTGCTCTCTATAGCTACCTGAAAGGAGATTGTAGAGAGGTGGGGGTCGACCTCTTCTCGCTAGTAACAAGCAATAGAACAAGAGGAAATGGCCTCAAGTTATACCAGGGGAGGTTTAGGATATCCATATATTAGGAAATATCCATATATGAGGAAAGAGTTCGTCACAGAAAGGGTTGTTAAGCATTGGAACAGGCTGCCCAGGGAAGTGGTGGAGCCTGGTAGTATTTAAAAGAAGGGTAGACGTCTTGCTTAGGGACAGGATTTAGTAGTGGTTTTGGCAGTGTTAGGTTGATGGCTGGACTTGATCTTCAACCTAGACAATTCTGTGATTCTACACTAAGGAAAACTTGTATTATGTAATGATGGTTTACTTCTAAGGATTTAATCTTTAATGTGACTTCCTATTTAAGCAGTGAGAGCATTTAGTCTCCTCACTTAACTAGAATGAGAGTCTACTCCTCAAGCCAAATGTTTAAGAGATAACTAAAACCAGTCTGAAATTTAACAGGTGTTAATTCCGCTACTTGGAGTGCAATGATTTCAAACTATCATTTATTCTTTTTTATTATAAAATTACCAAGAAATATTTTCAGGAACTAACCGGTCTTCATTTTGACTCAAAACAATCTGTACGGCTTAACTGGATGTTTATGCTAGAATTTTCATAAAGGATTTTAAACCAGAACCTATGGTAACTCATTAGAATAGCCTAGCATTTCTACACAGAATATTAAGTTAGCCATTCTTTCATATGCCGGTGGAAAGCTGACAGAAGTAGGTAATTTCTGTTGTTCGCAAATCCTGAGAGAATGAAAACAAGTTTCCTCAGACTATCAAGAGCACTACATGGTTTTGCTTTACTGTTAACATAACAAATATGATTTTCCCAAAGCATTCTTAAAAAAAACCCAACCTTTCCAACTTATGTTTCCTCTGTAGAAAAACAGGTGTATAAAGCTAGTGAGAAGGGATGATTGTTTTTTTCAAGTGATAAAACCACATAGTAGCAATATGACACTGGATTATTGGGGTATTTCTTCCAAACTGTACTTACTGTGGTCCCACAAAACAGACATCATAAAGAAAGCAGCATTTTAAAAAAAATTAATCCACTCGTCAGCATCTGGAAACATGAAATGCAAAACAAAGTCCAAAAGGATGCTAACTCCCACCTTGCCTTTCCTTCCTTTCTTCATCTCTGCCACATACAGTGACTCACGTGTGCAGATACCGTGACAGAAAGCCTCTATTGCTTATGGTCCCCTGTTTGAAGCCCTAGGAAAACACACATCAGCTCTTTTAACATAAACCTCTGAATTTATGAGCTCCTTGAGGGAGATGTGTGGCAATATCCTCACTCCTGTACTTTTTCATTGTTATTGAACAGACTAGATTTCATGCCTGCTTCCTACGTGAGCTGAGCACTGCACAGAAATCGACTGTTAGGAAATATATTTTGGTGTATTCCAGAAACCAACAGTGCTTTTATACCCAGGTAGCTGACACAGCTAGTTACACAAGAAGTATCCAAATACATGAATTTAAAGAGAGAGGGGGAGAGGGCAACCACAGTTGCAGAAGCACAATATTCAGAAATCTCAAATGAGTTTTTACATTTAGGTTGACATTGTTTAGACAATCAGGCCTGCATCTCTCCCAGCTCTACCATAAGATGACATTCACATGTTGCTTACTCTGAATATAACAACATAAGTAACGTTTGTCTTCAGGACAGAGTGACCCGTGCTACCTACTCTATCATGCACACATTCACATTGCAGACTACCACTTATTGACACCTACCAGGCACCCACAGTATCATGGCAGCCCAAGCAGAACATGCATTATATAGACTCAGAGGGTAGAAATATCAATATCATAAACACCATAACCTTAAACTGCAAGAACCAATAGAAGGCCAGATTCTGCCCTAAAGTTCTACTGATGCAAATTCACCACTGATGTGACTTCAGGCCCAACCTCAAAGCTGAATGCGTAAATTACATCTTTGGCACTCTCAACTAACAGACACCTGCAAAACTGGGATCTTAAGCTACTGTTCAGATGACTAGATTCAATTTCATTGCTTTTTGAAGACTGACTTACACGAGAGGATGCAGAGTACATGAGGTGTTCAAAAAGGAGGTTTTGAGGAAGGCAAAGTACTTGAATGTTTAGCACATTTTATCGATAGGTCTGGAATACAGGATGTGGGTGTTGCGAGAGACAAACAATGAGGTGACTGGCAGCAAAGAACTCTGAGCTGGAGCAAACGTGAAGGTAAAACGGAATCGAAATAGTGAACCATCTGCTTTCTAATGAAAACAGCTCTACTTGTCAGCAAGATTCAGAAAAAATGATTTCTTAGTTGGAGTGTATAACCGAGGGAAGTAGCTTTTTTGCTATATGAGGTAATACACTCAAATGATGTATGACTTAGATAATAGTGTGGGTTAATGATCTTCAGCTGGATCAGGGAGTAAAACAAAGTAATTTCATAATACAGAACATGATGGATTAAATCATGTTAATACTGGGTATATACATTAAAGAAAATTATCTTTCTGGCATACTAAATGGCAAAATAAAAAGCACTTTTAGTAAGTTATATGATTAATTAGTCTACCCTTTTATTTATGTACCATGATAAAGTAAAATGTACTACTTCTGGTTACCTCCCAGGCAATTATTCTAAAAGTTATATTGAATACACCAGCTTCATTGTATTGCACCAGTCCATCAGGAACTGCAAAGTAGGTCCTTGTCTTTGTTTTAAGACAGGGGGTTTCTTTTTTCTCTCCCTTTCCTGTTCTCCTTGCTAGAGGTTATTGGGTTTTTGCTTTGTATGTTTTTTAACTCACAGAAAAATGAATTTGAACACGATATGTTGATATACTGAAATAATGTAAAAGATGTAAATAATGAAAAGATGTAATTCAGGCAAATAATGATAATTCTCAAAATATGAGAATGCAGATGCTCCAAAGTCCATCCAAATTCTCATTTCCTGCCTTCATGACTTACTGTGTATTTTTCAAATTTCCACGAGATTTCCAAAACTTCAATCACATCCAGAATATTTTAGAAAGAAGCTGGAAATGGATTTTCAAAGGAGATTTCAAATTAAAGTAAAAATCTCAAATTTCAGAAACAATGGTACCTATAGAGGAAGGAATATTATTTTTGAGAACTATGTCTCTCCCAGTCTCATTTTACATTATTTTCAGAAATTATGCCAATGATGTAAGACACAGAAGTTTCCTTTAGTACCAAATTTACCTGAAAGGAAGAAAAGCTATTGTTAGTAGTCTTCTTCAAGCTGGATTCCCTTAGACAGATGGACTGGACAACAGGGAAAATCTGAAAGGCCAGACCTGGACAGTTTTCTAATGCTAAATTCAGAATTCAGGTGGGAAGGGTCTTTGACAGAGAGAAACGTGTTTCCACAAGGGGCCCAGCACTTACATGGACTTATTCTGTTCCACAGACTTGCACAGGAAAGTGAGTTCTGATTCTAAAACACTAGGCTGAAGGAAATTACTTTAAAAAAGAACCAGCTAAGAACAACCACCTTTTTTGGTTTGCTTGTTTTAAGCTAGTGCCAGACATTTGTCTACTACAGCAAGTGCTTTGAATTTCTTCGTGAAATACTCCCAGTGTTCTAATTCTGGATTCTCTCCGCAGAGTCCACATGCTGATACAGAGGCAGTATTTGCTGACTAATCTTTTGTTTGCAACATCACTAATGCTTTCTTCTGTATCTGGGGTTTTTTTTGGTCCACTGCAATGTGAAATCTGTCTTTACTGGGAATTAATTAAATCATGGTAAATATACATGCATATATTTTCAATATTTATTCCATCTGTGTATTTTGCATTTATGTGCTAGCAAAGAAAATGCTCTGTCATCAAGCTCTACTAAGGCACTTTCTATATCATCGTATTTTAGTGTGTGTGACTGCAGTCAGTGTGTTCTTCTCTCCTATAGTGCTGTCTTATGTTTAATTCTCATCACCATTCAAGGGTACTGTGCAGTTTGCAGGCCTCTCAAATTTCTGTTTACTGTGGAAAAAGGCACATGAATTTTCCTCTTGTCAAAGGCTTCTTGTTAATATCACCCTTCTCTATGATCAACACTCCCCAAAACTATTCTGTACATCTTTTCAAAATGTTCCTTCTTATTCTAAAGAGGATCATAAAGGTATTAACCAAGATGACTTTTGCATGCTACTTAGCAGTATCACATCAGTACTACTTTTTGAAGGTAGCAGAACTTATGATAAATATTTGTTTTATTTCACCAATTTATTCCAATAAAGCCCATAGCTGTTAATGGTTGTTTATATTATATATTTCTAAGCAGCTTTGCAGCCTAGATAGATAGATACTGCCTAGAAATTCCAAATAGATACTTAAGTTCATAAATAGAAAGAACCTGACCACATATTTACAACTGGTAAATAAACTTTAAAACAGATTTTTTAAGGCATGGGAATTATTAGTTGCTGGTGAGACTGCTGTGAGAATACAGAAAATGGGTGAAATACATCACAGAAAACCCGTGTATAAGCACAGCTTCTTAAAAGTGTTGGTCTAAAATAACATTCAATTATTGCTACATTTTAAACTTTGTAGGATATAACACCATGTAAAAGTGTGACGTTAAAATTAGTGTTTGCAAGTGCCTGTAATGTAGGTGAGGGGTTTTAGCAAGCAGCAGGTTTCAAACCAAAATTACATTAATTTATTTGCTGCAATAAAATTATGTAGATTAGTTATTTTTCAAACTGATTTTTTACACAAAAGAACAGCTTTTATATTAAAAAAAAAAAAATCTGAGAGAAGCGTTCGTGCTCTTGTACTCCATTACTGTTGGCAAGACTCAACTAGAAATGCAAGATATGTATAAAGAGTAATTTTGTCTCATTAAATGACAACACTAGTGGTTCCTCTTCATCTCCTTAATTCATTTCTTATAGTTTTTCTTGTCACATCCACTTGTTTTATGGCTTACTAACTTGCAAGTTATTGTCGTAATTTATGGTCAAAATTGAGTGGTAGCAAATCACAGAATATTTTCATTGATTACCCTAAATTGTCTAATCTCCTGTATGTTTTTAGGACTTGATTGGGTGGTATTTACTGATTGCCTTCATCTAATTTAAAAATCAATCAATAGCAACAATGAGAGGTGGTGGATAAATCGAGTCTAATGCCGCATAACTGCAGCAAATATCCATCAAAGGCTCATTCTCAATCAAATTTGTGGGAAGTTTTAATACATAAACCAAAATGTCTAAAAGCCTTACTTCTAGAGCACATCATTTTAGAATTGTGCTCTGCAATGTGACATCTTATTGCTCTTATGCTGTCTATTTAGGGCGGTTTTCCACTGCTAAAATGAACATATTTCACTAGAATAACACTGTAGCAAACAAGAAAAAAATGTCATCAGCTTTGGTTTAAAGGCACTTTGTTCCATCTTCCCCAATATTATCTGTATATAACAATGGAAATTAACATAACATCAGCTTTTCATATAAACTGTGTGCACTTTCCCCTCATATAAACATTCTAATAGGTGTCTTGATGGGAAATATGTTTTCTATGTTGAGAAATCAATTCATTAAAGTTGCTCCTTACATTGTTCTTTTTTTAAAGCATCATTTATTTCCTGAAGTTTTGGATAACAAATATGAAAGAAACTGTCTGGAGGGCAGTATTCTAATTTCTTGACAGTATCAGGGCAACGACACCTCATGCAGCAAAGAAGAACAGAGAGTAAATACAAACCTTCCTTTCTTTTCCAAGTGATGGCAGTATAAACGTAAAATGCTTCTTTCTGATTTGTCATGAGAAAACATGACACAAAAAAACATTTTATTTTTTAACTAGGTGTGGGCCTCCAGTTTACATTACTTCAAAGTAAGTTTTCTGTAGGCACATAGAGGTAAAAAGTTACGTAAACTGACGTCAGAATTATGCAGTCATTTACAGCTGGATGAGGAGCTAGTTCAATAGCCTGGAAAAACAAGTTAAAACTGGTCTCTATTCTTGAAAGACTTTTAATCCATACTCAGAAACAGGTATTTAGTATAAGAATTTGCTCAGTAGATATTCAATGTAGATAGCTACATTGAATTCAGCTTTTATTTCTTGACTGCATGGGACATATGATGCTATATACTTCTTGGGCAATAGGAGGTTCTGTCTTGTGCCTCCAGGTGTTAATACACGACCAATGAAGGAGAGAAACTTGGGGGTTCAGGACTTTTCTGCAATTTTGCAGTTATTTGATTTCAATTTGAGTCAAGGGTGCTTATTAGTAGATAGACATTCTTTTTTACTGTATTTAAATTCAAGCATATAAGATAATGAGTACAGCCAGGGAACAAACTCTGAAGCATTACATAAGAAGGCAGAACTGAATTTCACCAAAGATGTCTATTAAGCAGAACTTTGAAAGAGAAAGCACATATTCTTTCCTAAATATTGAAAAAGGACAAGGGTTCTTAATTAACCAGAACCCAAACACTGAAGTCACACACATCAAGACCTGGAAATTCTTTGCTTTGTGTTAACTTTACAGCTGACCACTCTCTGAAACAGGTATCAACACCCACGATTTTTAATTTTTGCATAATCTGAATGAAAAAACAGAGAGAAGCTTTATCATCATGCTATCATATTTTCTTCCAAGTGTTAAATGTTTCTCGTATTTGTAAGGATTGTTCTTATTAATGTTATTTTCATTCCCTTCTACAATTTGGATTTTGCCTGGGAGTAGAAGAAGAATGGGACAGGGCTAAAGGAGCTTTCCTCTTTAGGAAAGAGGAAGCAGAGTTCTGCTACGCTTTCTAACCAAAAGTAGGAAGGCATCTTATGAAGTGGTTTTTCCTCTTGAGAAAACAAGGTCCATGAGCTTTGGATGGTTCTGAATTCAATTAGATGAACTTGTCTAGATGGCACTTAGCTAAAGAAAGTACAAGTTACATGTCTACAATCCACCACTACTACAAACAAAACTGCAGATATGTACCAGATAGGGCAAACACCACCACTCTGCAAAATAATTCTTCTGTTCCAATCAATTTCAAAGTACCTTTTGCTGCTAAACACTCTTGAAAAATCTCTGTCCCGAGCAACAGATCACAGCACATATTACAAATATAAAAGACAACCACCAAAGAGAACCCTACCAGCAGTCCGCTGTTTATTAAAAATTCTGACATTCTGAGATATCTTCTTGCCAGGGGCCCTCTTACAATGACATCTGTACACTTGTCATTACATCGCAGTTCACATTACTTACATAAACATGCCACAGGGAAACCACGACTGATATAATTTTTATAAGATTGAAAGGTAGCCATTGTGATCATTAAAACAAACCTGAGAGAGCCTTCCTGATGATGGAATAGATTCAGTTACTTCTTCCTTCTTTGTGGGTCATTAGTTAAAAAGGGGAAGGTGGGGGAGGAGGGAGAGAAGGCCATATACTGCAGGTGTGTTATCCTTTGTAAGGAGACTGCACTGAGACAAATGATTCTAGCTGGCATTTTGTACACACCGGAGATTGCTTATCGATCCAGATCAGAATATTCAGGCTGGCCCCGGGGAAAAGGCAGAGTATTTTCTGAGGGAGTTAATAACCTGGCAGCTGAGCTGTCTTGTCCAATTCACTGAACCTAGGGCTCTAATCAGGCCAGAGTTTCTTATTTTGAGAAATCTTGCCATATGTGTCTGCTAGCTGCCTTCCACTCTATTGGACCAGTGACAGTGATTGAAATGACAGCCTATAGATAGAGCCTAATCAAATTGTTTATTATCAGCCTAAATCAATATGTATAGATTGTTGAAACATCACTGTCATGCCATGGAAAAGTCATACTAATACTGCATGCTCCAGGTGTAATTCTAAAATGTATTTTTCCATCCTAAATTACATTTGAATTTAACAGAGTAAAAGAAATTATAGTGGTGTATGAGACAGTGAAAAATATACATGCTTACACATTGCAATAAAATAGTATTAAGGATTAATGTTAATATGTCATGTTGTACACCACTTATATACGTTAGCATGTTCACCATACAGAAGAGAGGCAACAGAGCTGCGGGAAAGGAAAAAGGGATTGAAAAGAGAAGTGTTTCGCCTTTTGTATAGACAGGGAAAAACCTCACAGAGATCTGCGTAAGCATGTTCTGCAGCATGAATCAAGTTTCAACACACCTAAATACCAAGTTTTGAGGCATCCAGACTACAGAGACAAAACATACAGTAATGTGAATCCCTTTGGTACTACACAAATATTCCTCCCAAAAGCCTTCCAAAGAACTTGCACCAGGAAGCCCAATGATTTGATAGGAAGGCTAGTAGGGCAAACAACTTGCAGTCTGAGTTTAGAAAACAGAGACTGATCGCAAGCATCTAAAATTTAACCCAAGAGTTGGTTTCATAAAAAAAGCTGTGTCTTCTGAAGACTCTTGGACAATATTTTTCCACAGAAAAGGTATAAATACATTATATGGAGAAAAGTAAAAAATATCTAATAATATTCAGTAAATCCAATTATACAGGCTTAATTAACTTCCCAAGCAGAATCATTTAAGCACAAAAAAAATGAGATGAAGAAGGGATATTCCTGAGAGTATGGCACTGGATGGAAGTGTCTCAGAGTTGAGAGAGGACCCATAATCTTTTTGGCTCTGTGAAGCTCACCTGAGCAGTACACATGTAAAATTCTTCTCTCGTGTAATTGAGCTGAAATGTATAATGACTGGAGTGCTTGTGGTCCAACAAGAGTCAAGTGTGTAGTTTGCAACTTTTGAAGTAGGTCTACTGGCAGAATTCTGCACTACCTAATATGTCCTGTGGAATAATTTATTGCCTTGCTCTTCAGAAAAGAATTTCAAAACTATTTGAAAGTACTCTGGCAAAGTAAAGGGGCCATAACCTTAGAGTAAATTACACTCTTTGCACTGAAGAATGGTGTAAAGTAACCTTCAGGTTAATTAATCTTTGCAATGCAATACACTCCTGTTTGAATATCATTTACGTTGTGTGTGATTATTAGGTCAAGTCAAACATATAACAACTTTTAGCATTACGGCATATGTGTTAATATAAATAATACTGCCTTGTAGGTTGTACTGATTTAAAGAGGTACATTTTTTCCTTGGATAAAATGTACTTTTCTTACTGCGCACATTCAAAGCTCTCCAAACAGCAATTATCTTTGGCTGACTGATTCTAGGAATTTTCCTGTTACATTCAAAGTAAGAATTTCTTCATTGCCATTTTAAGAAACGAAGGTACTTATTCAGCATAAAACTTAAGCATACAAATCTCTCTAAGTATATACTTAAGTTCCTCCTGAGTCAGCAAAGAGGTTAAACAGATGCACATCCTTACGTTCTACACGATTTCAGCGGTACTTTCCTTTGTCTTAAGTTTTGACCATATTTGCGGCATTCTCATGGCTAAGCATATACAATATGAATGCAGGTGGCTGAGTTTGGCCTACAGCTGGCACAAACCCAAAATTTAACATTACTTTTAAGATGTTTTGACTAAAATCCAGCAAAGCACTTAAGTTTACACACAGTGCTGATTTAACTGTCTCAGTTTATAGTTACACTGGTGCAATTTCCTAGCATGGACACAGTTCTGCTAGTATTTATGTTGGCATAACATAGCAAGACACTTAGAGAAACAAATGCCACTGAAAGTCATGGAAGGATAGGGCAAACCTGCAAGAGATAATACCAAAACTGAATAAACTGAAAATCCTACAGGTGGAGGGGCATAAGAAATGGAAAATACTAAGTGAAAACATTCTTTCAGCTTTCTTCAAATGCACAATAAAGAATTCTGGATTTTTAAAGTCACATATTCTCTCCCCCATGAGTCTGCCCTGTTCCCTAAAGATGGAACACCTGCCTGGTTATGAATTTCATTTACACAGTCAGAACAGTATCACTAGGTCCTCTGTCCTCTTTGACATGGAAGTTAGAAATCCTTCAGTGAATCAAGCTAGAAAAGTTTCATGAATTTCAACACGGTAGTTCAGCCATTGTAGTTGAAGACTATTTTTGAAAACTGCATTTTCCTCCTTGAACAAAAATCTTTTTATAATAGCGGAAGAACATTATTCCCCCTTTTTTTTTTTTTCCCCTCCCATATCAGCAATAGACTGGCAGAATCTTGCCAAACACAATTTTCCCAAGAAGTTACTCACTAATCAACTGAGTCTGTGACTTGAGACTGCAGAGTCTGCTACTGAGCAGTAGCACTGAGCCATTAGGGCTCCAGATGAAATGATACATGATTTAAATTGAGAGAATGCTAAATCACCTGCAAAATCAGAACTTCGGGGGTTTTTTGAACCCAAAATTTCCTGTGAAATACACATTACGTTTTTGACTGGTACTCATTGCAAGTTAAAGATGATTTTGGCCTTAATTTACGCATGTATTTTTGTGCTTGAGGCATAACCCTGTATCTAATGCTGTGGAAACAAATTCACCGCTGATCATGAAATACACCAACACTTGACCACAAAACTTCTGGTCTTTTCCAATAATATTTGACAAGCACATTTGGCCCGTATTGCTCAAATATTGGTAATGAGATATTTTTATTACTCTGTGCGACTGTTGAAATGGTTGTCTTAGCTTTTGCACCTTGAAGACATTTATTACTTACTTACAATATTTGAAACTCTTTGTCGATCCTTTAAAACTTTCAACAGACCAATAGTGGCATTTCTCAGCACACTTTTGCTGATGTGTCTATTCACGCGTGAATTTGTTTCACAAATAGTAGCTCCTTCCAGAAAGCATGGATGAAATGCCTAGATTATACCTTGTATACTGTAAGACCCATTGAGCCGGATATGCTCTCATTGTTGGGTTGAAACATGGAAATCTATTTTAGGATCTGTATGGCATGCGGTGAAATCCCTGTTACGGTCTTCTGACTCTGCTGAAATACATTATTTTTGTATCATTTTTTTGCTTTTTGTTAAATCTTAATGGAGCCAAATAAGAGAACATAATGCACTATTTTTTTTTCCTTTTCAAAGGATCTTCAAGGGAAGAGTTTGACCACAAAGAAGGGTGATAAAATTGAAGAAAGAATAACGACCTTATTACACATTATTTACAATGCACAAGTGGTCAACAGTGTCACTGTTATCCAGCTTTCCGATACTTGTGTCTCAGTTATGGATATCACGTACTAATGGGAAATACACCTAATAGTCTAGTGCTACCTTGGGAAAGGACTGTGTCTAAGGCCCTCCTATGAAAACAGTAAAATTCTTATTTATACTACACTTAGTGCTTCAGTCATTCCATTTCTCTAGGTCCATTCATTTTCTTTTTGGTTACTTCTGTTATGGGCTGATTTGCTTTGTCTTTGCGCTAAATGGGATGTAAAACTAAGTGCTACTGATACAAGTTCTACAGGTTTATTTGTTGCTTTTTTCCACCTTGTTTTGTAAAAACAGCAAACATATTAAGAGAAGATGCACAGCATGCTAAATTCGCATCCTATTGAAAGAACATAATAGTTCCAAATTAAATTTTTCAAGACGCACAAAATCACAGTATTAAGAGTCACCAGTACAAACCTTATCCTGTCCCTTCCTCATAAACATTCCAACTGTCAGACTGGTGCTATCGTTCATTAAACGCATCACTATCCATCAGCATATAGACATATTAAATGACTGAACATTTAATCCTTAAATACTTCTTTTCTAACTCTACTTGAAAGTACAACATAAAAATATTCTATTTAGTATTTTCAGTGATCTTTATTATCCTTTAAGAAATTGCTATAATTTTCTATACACAATAATACTGTCAAAATTAAGAACAGAAAAAGTTTAGCCTCTAGCAATCCACTGTCAGTTTTCATGAATACCATAAAGAATTTAACAACTTCCCTTTTTGTCATATGAACCATACAGCCAGTGACTCTAAGGTTAAACAGATTTCTCCACTACCAACAAGTGAAGCCCTATGTTGAACTGCTTCTGGTTGTTTTCAGTTGCGTTGTGATGTTGCTAACTAAATCCAGTAATGTCACAACAAAGCCTTACTTGTGCTCAGGGTCAGAAACTTTGCAACCAAAATGTCAGAACTAAAAAATTACTATTCCAATAAGAAAGGAAAATATAGTATAATATAGCCCCATGCCCCACAAAACCTCTACACATAGTACTGTTTGACTCAGATGCGCAAATAATTGATGTACTGTACAAATCAGGCCTGCAAACAGGTTTGCCTTCCAAACTGTGCTTCAAACCACATTACATTTAATAGTTCCATACCAAAATGCCAGGTCCCTCAACAAAAATTCTGGCCAGATTTATGTACTTCAAAAAAATAGTTCTGAAAGAGAAACATGGAAGAGTAATATTAGAAAGTTCTAAATTCAAACTACACTTCAGCAGCATAAAGGGGGATTAGTCAAGAATTGTGATGGTGAACTTCTAGAAGAAAGAGTTTAAGAAGTGATAGCCATTCGAACAGCATTGTGTCACACTGCTAGGATTAATTGCAGCACCTTGTCTCCATCAACTGCAAAAACACTTGCTGTGCTGTTTGCAGATAGTATTGGCAACCATTCTTCTGCATATCCTGCATTCCCACTCTCTGTGTAGAGATACGTATAGCAGAGATGCCATGTCTTCCCCTTGACAGTCCAGATATACTTCTGGACACCTAATCCTATATTGCTTTAACACAAGATAGAGTGGCACTGATCATGCTGATCTAACATGTTAAGATAGATCAGTAGAAGTGTAAATCAGTCCTAAATTAGCATCACTATGTTTTTATTGTGTACCAGAAGGAGGTGGGTACAAATCTAAAATTACAAAAAAAAAAAAAAAAGAGAGACTTCTGAAATACTTAATGAAGCTTACCTGGATAAGTACTAAGGAGAAATCCAGAGATTTTGTCTGCAGAGAGAAAATTGTCTAAATTGTCTGGAAAAAATCATTGACCCAGTCAGATTGTGTGAAGCTTGTGATCAAATACAGTCCCGGGCTCTCCTGCCTGATACACTTATGCATCCTGCTCAGAACACATAACCCAATTCAAAAAAACCACTATTTTACTGTGAAAAACACTACAACAGAACGGTATTTGCACAGGCATGCGTAAGTTGCTCTTCTTTAGGTGTCTTTGAAACATTACCTTCAAGGTTTGTTAGTTGTAAATTTACAGGTACCACATGCAAAGAATTTTAAGGTTTCATTATTCAATTATTTTATGTAGACCAATGAGTACATCAATGCTACAAGAATACAAATTAATCAAACAAGAAAAAGTAAAGTAATTAAAGCTGAGCAGTGAGACTGGTGAATTCACAGATAGAGAAAACTTCTGCAATGCATATTCAAGAGCCTGAGTAATTAGGTATAGCTGTAGAAAGATTGTTAATGTGCCCTTTATTGTATATCTATGAAATCTACTTCACTGAGGAATCAAGTGCATTGTTTTTGTGGCTCACTTTGGACAACTAGAAAAAATTAGGGAGGAAAAATGGTTCTGTGGTTTAGAGCATGGAACAGGACACAGGAAGCCTACTGAATCTTATGACTTCCTATGTAGCTCTAGGCAAATTACTTAATTTTCCACCTGTAAAGTAGTTTGATAATCCTCTGTGTGCTTATGTGGGCTAGAAAGACATATATATTAAGAATGCTCAGATGGAGAGCGTAGGAATGAGTAATAGCACCGTTCCATGTACACAAGCTACAGAACTCACCATACCACAAGTGTTCAATACAATCAAAGCTAGCACATACCTTGACCTCTGTCTCTAGTATTGTAAACATGTGTGTTTGCAAAATTCTTGCATATGCTTCCTTGCCATTATTAGGCAGAAACTTGTATTTCTAGTCACAAGAAATAGACGGTCTCATCTGTGGAAGACCAACTAAGCTGGTACTTAGCACTAGTACTGCAAAGTGCTGAGTATTGTCAGTGCTGGTTCTGTGTGAGAGGATCGAATTTCTGCAGTACCTCTGAACATGAGACAAAGGTCAAGTTTAACCTTGTGAAGACAGTACCTCCAGACAGTGTTTCAGATCATCTAGTTCAGGCCTTTATTCTGAATTGCTTCCGCAACCTTCTTACTCGCTCCTTTTCTGTGTTGACTATAGCAAAGCCAGGATCACTAAGCATAAATTAGTCTTTTTGAATACTCCCAGGTCAATTCCAAAAGTCAGCATCTAAATTCATATTAGCGTAACTTCCAAGGTGGAGAGATGAACTAACAAAATGAATCTGATGAAACTGTATTCCCTAAATCATGATAGCTTGTTTTTTTTTAAAATCCAGATTCCGGTTTATGTTTGGCAGCACATAATTTACGGATGAGCCCAAATAATTCCAAATAAATAATTTTAGTAATCAGGGTGTTACTCCTGTGAGTGAGACTTAATGAGCCCATAGCAATTCTCAAATGAGTAGTATATAATTACAGTATGTATTTGCAAGGATGTAGGTCAAGTGCCAAATAAGTAAATATTTCAAATAAAAGTCAGTTTCAACTGTTTATCCTAAGGTAGCACTGCAGTTAGTAATGATCTTCACTTAACTGCATTCTGACCAAATATGACTCTAGGTCAGTCCACCTTTGGAATAAACATGCTAAGTGATACAGAGCAGACGTATAGCAGTGGATCATTGTGATAACAGAAGTGAGAGAATATTGTGAAGATTTTATACAGCTTCATTTTGCAAATTCTTTCAGATTTTTACATTTTCTTATCTTAAGGTGATGAGGACAAATCTATAGAGACTGATATGTATAGTAGTTGAACCATGTCAAGTAATTTTTGTTGGAATTCTCTGGAATAGGCACAGGCAATGGTAACGTCACCAATGTGAGATTAGCTCTAACATTGAGCATATAAGGAAGTCTGTGTAATAATCTTATCCTGTGAAGCCAAATAACATAAAAAAAAACATGAAAAAGCCACCTTGTCTGCCTGGACAATAGTGTAATAAATTACTAGTCTGGCATAAAAACAGAATGGAGGAAAAGAGTACAGAACATCAGCTTGAATCAAAACACTGATGAAGGAACCTATTGAAAGTGATCAAATTCTTTATGTCTCTGAAAATATGTAGAGCTCCCCCTCCCTCAGGCTTTGTTTCCTGCAATCATTGCAATTTTTTTCAGATAGAGATGCAGTCATCTCTGCTCTCACTCTGAACCGATCCTTAAAACTTGAAGTTTTACAAATATTTTGCTCAATAAAGCAGAGTGATCAAAGCTGCTTACTCTATCTAAAACATTCATTCTATCAGGGTTTTATAATGAAAAGTTATATAAAATCCTTACCTGAATGTATGTGGATTTCACGGAATCACGGAATTTGACTGGAACTTTCTCTCAGACCCCCTAAGGTGTCATTGTGTGGATGGAAGATCAGTTCTACGTTTATCCTCTTGTTTCTCTGAAACTGCCAGGGAGCCTGTGAAACAGGGAGCATGCCACATAATTAGAAAACTATCCACTGCCAACTGTTTTTTACCCTATGCCTTTTCTAAAAGGAACAAAACGTATGCCATTCTGACAGTACTTCAGACAGCTAATACAACAAGCTCTCAAGGAGTTTTAAGCAGTCTTCAACTCAAATAACAAACACTAGATAGATATGTTAGCTAAAGCTAAGCTCTTTAAGGAGCACATAACCTTTGAGTACTTAGTATACAGCACTAACAGTGAAAATCATAGTAGAACAGTTGTTTCTTAGGCTAAAGACTTTTCTCTTTAGGCTGAAGCCCAGCCAGGTTCCAATCTCATGAACTAGCGCTTCAGTCTTCATAGAAAGTTTTATTTCTGTAACAAGCATATTAACAAGAGGAGACTTTTGCCTCCAGGATCTCATTGTTAGATTACTCTTTATATTAGATTGTCACAGAAAAGACTTTTTACAAAGTAAAAGATCTGAAAGATAATATCACCAGAAATGATAGTTAGTGACTGACAGGAATCCAGGAGAAAGTCCACAGGACATCATTTAGGAAAAAAGGTAGCAATAGTTTGTAAAAAACTCTTCAATGTGAAAAGAGGGAAAAGAGAATTCTCCTTATGAAAACTAAACAGTGGAAAACTCTTTAAGGGCTCACCGTTCAAGGGATCCTTTTCTGCTTGAAATACTCAGATCAGTAAGTATTGCTTCCATACCTCTTTGAGGAATTTTATCTTTCAGAGCTAAGTCACTGGGGCCCATATACTCGCAAGTGCTGCTCTGGAGGGTACAGTGCAGCACACTGAGAACTACTGGAGATGAAACTGAAAGGTGCATCCTTTTCCGGTCCCTGGTCATAGCCGTGTTGCAGGTGGTGAGGCAGTGCTGGGACTGCTGTCAGATTTTCTGAAAATGGTGTCAGGAAATGAAGGTATTGTTTCCATCTCAAACGCAATTCCAGAATTAGACAATGAAACTTATACTGCTGTCAATAAAATTTTGGCCAAAGGTCAGGAAAACGTCTGGTGAGAACATTGTAAAAGGAACTGAAAATACATCTCCAGGTAAGAAGGAAAAATCCTATTCCTAGCCGAGCATTATGTGTAGAAAACACATCACGGAGTTGTGCCTCAGCTAATGCTATATGAACTGTGACAGACTATCCTGTAGTACATTCATGCATGTGTTTTCCAGTTGCATCATCAAGGAAGTATTCACTGTTTCTACAAACAGATGATTGCATACATTATATCAGAGACTCCAGGCAAATCATTCAGTACATTCCTAACAAGCTGTCAATAGCTACAGATTCAAAAAGCTGAATTACTCCATAAAAAATATTTGCTGTTGGATACACCCTACCATCCTGTTTATTTACAGTGATGTAAGGTTTACCTTGATCAGGCAAACTAAAAACAGTTATCTGCTTTCTACTGGAATTGTTAACACGTCTCAGAAAGTACCAAAATCACATCAGTTTTCTAACAATGTTCAGCCCCATGGCAGTTAACTCGTTCTCTAATACAGTGCCTTCCCTTAACACACCAGGCTATAGTAGCTCAACTACAGAGCTTGAATTTGTTCTGAGAAATCTTGCTTTCCAACACTTCTCATCTTCACTGTTGATGCCAAGCTGCACAGCTTGGCAGGTCACATCCTACTTCTATGACAAACATGGGAACTGGTCTGTCTCCTGTCCCTGATGCTGTGTAGTGCTCACATTCTGTGCTTCCAGTCTGGAAGCTGCTAGAGTTCTGTTATGTTCTTGTGTTTCTTTCCTGAGCTGTTGTCTGATGTTCCTACTTAAAAGTGTCTGGTATTATTTTCAGTGACCCTGGCATGCTTTTTACTGGAAATCAAATTTTGCAGAATACAAAAGTTTCTGAACCTTTATCTTTTTTGATGCTTGCTAACTAAATAGGGAGGGCTATTATGGAGTGCATGTCCCATGTCACAATGAGAAAATTAATTTCACTCTGCTCTTAGAAATGCATAACTACTATGGGGGAGAAAAACATCAAAAGTCACTGTGAACTGTATGATTCTGAAAGGGAGATTAGAAAAAAGACTCACAAAGATAAAAAAGAAAAGAAAAAAATATCCTTCCGTCTAGCACTAACTTATTCAAGGAAAACAATAATGCACATTCTTAACCAGACTTTATGATACAGATTTACTTTGTAGTATTCAACTATACACACAGTCACACTGTGTTTCTTAAAAATAACCAAGCAAAAAGTAAAAAATGCAACTGCCAAAGGAAGGTTATTTATGTTCAAACTTTACTGAAGAAATTACTCAAGGGCAATTCATGCATGTGAAAATATGATTTCTAACACTGCCAAGGTCGATAAGACCTTAGGGAGTAAATGTTAACCATGCAAATCAAAGATGCCTAGAGGCGGTTTTGAAGATGAGTGGCAAGACTTTAATAGTTTTTAAAAGGCTGTTAATAATCAAAATGAATAAGCAATGATACAAGAAGAGCAAATAACTTGTTTACCAAAAGGAAGAAACCACTGTTAGATGACTTTCTCTCCATGAATTGGCTTGCCCAAGCCCAAAAATCATATGCTTCTCTCCTACATTTCTTTTCCCACAATTCCTGACATTATACCCACTTAAATCTGAGAAAGCAGCCTGTTTAAGCAGAGTTCAGATGGTCTACAAGGTTTTTGCTTGATTGCCTGAGCCTACCCTGCCATTTGCCCCATGGTAAGATCCCATCCCGCACTTATGGTAGTATATTCACAGAAGTAAGTATCTGATTCTTTCTCCAACCTGAGAAATTAATATAGACACCACCAGTCTGAATGAATCCCAGCTGCCGAAATAGTTTGGTTTTAAAATTTTAATAAAAAGACAACTTCAGTGACTAAAGTACTTTTATAGGAACGTTTCACCTTTCCCCAAGATGTCTAAACAAGAAATTAATCTTATCTGAAAATGCATACTGGCTACTGCTTTTTTGTTTGTTTGTTAACCATTTTCCCGTGGTAGATGAACAAAAAGCAAATGGCTTTTTTTTTTCCTTCAATAACTGAAAATAGAATTTTTTTTATTTTATGCCCAGACCCTGAACTAAGAGGATATTTTTGACTAGCTGGCTCCAGACACTCCTTTGGTTGCCACTGTTGTAATATCTAAACATCTCTTAAGTTTCAGGTTGTCTTTTCAAAACATTGGGTAGGTTAGAACATACACATTTCCCACACAGCTCAGATACCTGGTATACACATCTAGTCAAAGATATCTGAAATCAAAGTGATTTTTAAAACAACTTTTTGAAGCAAGTCAGTTTGAGTTACTTAAAAAGGCATGAATTACTAACAGGATGATTTTGTTTCTGAGTCAGACCCTCCAAAATCTAAACAAAGATGAATTCAGAATAGAGCTGGCAATTAGAACTAACTGTGTATTTATTTGTTTCTATTAATAATTAATAGTAGGTTTTTGAATGCTCCTGTATTGTGCTATTATCTCACATTTTAGAAAATACAAACCATGATAACATCCTGATTTTATTGTTGAGAGATTCAAAGCATTTTTTAATGTTGCTTCTATGTAGGTAAACTGTTGAGTTGCCACAAACTCTTCGATTTCTCATGCTTCTATTAAAAATTCCCATGGCTCTTCCAGTCTACTCCTCTTCTTTGTTGCTTTTTAATAGCTCTGCCATCTTAATATCAGAAAAAAGAGGTTGACTAGATATGCAGATTCCTCTGATTTAGGGATAGGGTAATTAATCCAGCACATTCAGCACCTCAGCATGAGGAAGCAGAAAGTCAGAACAATGAGAAAATGAGGATGCTGTGGAGAGCAAATGAAAGTAGATTCTTATAGATAAGTTGAATACAGGGGGAAGACTGCATCCCGAGGTCATGCGGCCAATTCAAATCTGTTGGAAAAGGGTACAGAATGAAAAGAAGAAAATCAAAGAAAGGAGCCATCAGCCAAACTGCTGTGTTCTACTTTCACACAGTTATGACTCCAGGAAGAAACTGAGCAGATGATTGTGGAGCGTGTATATCCAAGAGGTAGGAAGGCAAGTCTCATTATTAATCTTGATGTCAGAGACACTTGTGTTAGTGCATGAATGCTTCTTGTCTTTTTGGCCTTTTAATCTTTGCTTTCATTCATTTCCTCTATTCCTTTGTCTCAGGGCCACTCCGGAGTCAGAAATTAGAGAATATGATCCAAATTTCCAAAGGGGTGAAAGAATATTTGATGACACATATGTATAATTTAATCAGTAAGGGTGGTAAGTCATCAAAAAGTAAGTGCCATAGCTCCCTATTTTTTTTTTTCCTACATAGATGTGCACTGACTCCTAACTCCTATAAGACAACGCACTGAACTTAATGAAGAGGAGCTTTTCATAGTCCTCTCACTCTGGAGAGTGCAAGAGTGCTGGGTAAACTGCATGGAAAATATAGCTGGAAAATATAGTAAGACCCCATTACACTTATTACAGTCAGTATTTATCCTGGCAAATACCTCACTGAAGAACATATGGAAAGCCCAGGGTCACGCTTGTCCAAGACTTCTTGGAAGTCTTAAAACTAGATCTGTATGCAGTTGGTTCCTTATGTAAAATTTCTCCCTCCCTCCTTTTCTCACTGCAGAGAAGGAAGAGAAGCTAAAACAAAGGCCCTCTTCCTTGAGATGAGTTGGTAAAGTTTAAACATTATTTGCATGAGGTTTCCAGTGAGATTCGCAGAGGACAAAGGGCTGTATGGGCCAAGACAAGCCAGAAGCTCTACAAGTAGAGGAGGACTGTGTGTGTTGGCTGAGTTTGGGAATCAGTTGAAGCCAGACTACAGAGCCAACAGCAGCTCTTTTCTAAACGCAAGTAATTTGTTAGAGATTCAAACTGGAGAAGCCAAGTATATAGTATTGTGGAATTGAACACCAAAAAATAGAGTATTTCAAGTTAGGAGACCTGTAGCTGGTAAGCTGAAACCACTATTTCTGTTTGCATTCCATTTTCTAGCTTGGTCACGGCACTCTTGTATCCTGATATATTTAACTTAAACGCGCAGGTATTGCTTCACATGCCCTTCTTTGGCTTTTTTTCAGTGTGTACAAACATGTTCACAATGTTTTAGGACTACCACAAGACTTTACTACCAGCAAAATCAATTTCTGTGTTTTTTTTTTGTTTATCAGAATGCAATGAAGACTTCTGCCATGGATACATCTGCAGTTTGGTGAAACATTTTGCCTAGTATTCCCAACATATTTTCATAAAACTGATCAGCTGCTCCAAGACAAAAATGCCACTGCTCCCTGCCTGCACACACCATTTTGAAAGGTAGAAACAGTGAAGTTGTGCAGACTACAGATGATATAAAAGTAATACATAACCTACTAACAGGAACAGTGTCATACTTGAGCCCTTCTGCAGCTGCTGGGGTTGAATATCGCGGTTTCCCTTAAACCCTCGCCTCAACTTACCTCTCATATCCACAGTTTTGGTAGGCTTTCCCATGGACCATGCAAGGAACACACTGCTCTCCACATATAGGTTAGAGGCCTATATGGGGCATCTTCTTCTGAGACATTTTTAATCCTGCATGAATTCCTTCGCATGGTTGCACTACCCCACCTTCCAAATGGCTGGCAAAATCCATAGCATCATCTTGGATGCGGCAACAGCTAAGTGTTAAATGAGGTGGTCCTAAACGCAGATTTGATTGCCCAAAGAGATAGGCAGAAAAACAGGTATTTTCAAAGAATATTTGTTGTTATGGTAGCTAACCCGAAGTGTTTCAGAGTTACGTTAGGACAAATTCAGGACTAACACAAGGAGAAACAGAAAAATGTAATAGCCTGTACCTTGTTTTCTTATTTAAGACCAAAGTGTCATAAAATATTTTATATAAATAGGTAGGAGTAATAAAACCAAAGGGGCACAACCAATTAAAATGTACATTATTTCAAGTGATAAAAGGCAGGTCAATTAAGATGATGTCTTAACCCATCTATGGTAATTCATATAAGCTGAGGATCTGTCCCTAAATATTAGAACAGCAGTCCTGACCCTTTTTTTCCCCCAATTCTAGACTTTAAAGCCAATTTGCAATTCGTGGTACTGGGTAAGAGAAACTCTACTGCATGCCGCTTCTGGGTGACAACACAGCTGTCATCCACACCAAAATCACTACACAGTTGTTCAGGTTTTCTAAACGATAGAGTGAAGTATAACTACCTAAGTATATGCACAAAAGCAATTTTAGCTAAGTACAGCACAATTATACTAGCTAGCATTTCTTTTGGATGTGAATAGTAACAAATGCCCTTTGTCCTATGAAAATGTGCCAGGAAATTTTAATTGACTGCAAGTATCCAAGGTTGCCATTTAACACATCATCTGAAAGATGAATTTATTTGGCCCACACTTAACTATCATGTAAGCTGCATTACGGTTTACAAGATGGAATGATTTTGTTTTACATGACAGTTATTGGGCCTACTTCTACTTACAGTTATGTCAGTGAAAAATTTGGAACAAGTCCATTAAAGTCAATGGCTCTGTAAAATCAGAGTAAAATTAGACTCAGGGCCACCATACAATTCAATAATAATTGGTATCACAAACTAGGCTAGTCTTCTGCTTTTCCAGTTGGTAGCAAGTGGAACTGAGCACCAGATGTCACATGCTTCTAAGATAAAAGATGCCTACATTAAGTCTTGGCCCTTCCACAGAGACCCAGGCTCATATACCTTGTCTGACATAACAAACAATGTGCTGAGACCACTGCATGCATGCATGTTCGCTAGCACTTTAGGAGGACCCCATCATGAAAATGCAGAAGAAAAGTGAGGAATTCAGAAAGGGATTTTTTTATTACAATTTCATTTACCAGCAAATCGCTTAAGAGTTACAGATTCTTTTTATTAACATCAAAAGCTTTGAGCCACTTTCTCTTACGTGGTTTGAGCTTACCTTTTCTTGTGAGTTCAATGTTTTCCACGTATTTAGATCAGGCAGGACTTTGTCTTCTGTTTCCTGACGGGGTTATCATGCTATACAGAACCGCTTTTCTCCTAGTATGGACTTCTGCTTTTTTACTGTTTCTTCAAATTCAGAAGCTCCAGACCTTCCTGGGGACAGCAGTACAGATTCAGGCTTCATGAAGAGGGTCTGCTTCTGGGGTGTTTTCAAAGTGGATGTCCTAGCTTTCAGCCTTTACTGCTCTTCAGTAGAACATCCTGTAGGTTTTCCTGAAATGGAGAATCACAGCTTATACGTCAAGAGCTGTAGTACAGCATGAGCTGCAGTACAAAACAACAAACATTATCCACCACCCACAACCAAATAGTAAACACAAAGTAAGTGCTCAACCACTCTACTTGATAGAAGCTTTTTTTTTCTATCAAATATTACATTATGCATTTCTGTAATTTATTTATTGTAATATCCGAGTCAGAAGCCCAAATATACAAGACGACTATAAAAATACTGGTTAGTGAAATTTATATTTAGCATCTGGTGAAGGTACGCTCTAAGAGTGTAAGCTAACAGGTGGCTGGAGTTTTTTTGTTCTTTTCTTTTCAACTGTTTTTCTAAAAAATAACAAGTTTAATATATACTCAATTTGGAAGCATTTGGAAAGAACTAGGTACGCTGTGTTATTCATAATCTGTCCTGTACAAATTAAGACAAGCATTAGGTGACTGCAAAAGCCACTGTATTTAAGTGTAGCTCTGGGCCAGAGACAGTGGGAGTAGAAAGGAGGTATAAAGGAAATAAGATGCTGTATCAAGATACGCACACAGGGATTTGCTCCCCTGCTCAAGAAATGAGCTAAATTGTTAGTACTTTCTTGGGAAATTCACACTCTCAAGTGGACAAATACAACCCAGTCACTCTTGTCCTCTCCCTTCTGTTGTTAGTGTTGCATTACCAAATACTGCTCATTGCTTGATTTTTTAGATTGTAAACTATCGCTAACCAACAGCTTTACGCAGATCACAAATATACGAAAAACAGTGTTTCCTTCCCAAGTCCACTGACAAGCAGCTGACTTGTAAAAGTATGTTTCTATCTATTACAGCACATGTACAGGTTGATAGCTTTCAAATGATCCCATTTACGTTAGAACCGGTAAAGTGATATTCTATTATTTCATTGAAAATAAAATGTATTGAGACATTTCACATTGTTTTTCATTTTCCTTCTGTTTCAATATTCTTTTAACTTTGATTTGTGCCATCTAACAAATAAAAGTTATCCAAAATAATTGCTGCACATTACGTCTATTACATTAAAGATAATCTGTGTTTATAAAACGAGATTGTTTTATGAATAAAATACATTGAGAAAATATAGCTGTCTGAACAGCAAATTTGTCAGTTAAAAATACAGTGATATAGCATGAATTTCTACACTTCAATGCATCTCACGAGGGAGTGAAATGCTTATTAGATGGTAGCATGCATTATTCTCCAAATCTTCTTTTATATGCCTATTTTAAGTATTTGATTATTGCCTGGCTAATAATAGGTGCTTCTTCAGTCAAAGAACAGACTAGAGAAGATAGTGTAAATTGTAGCATATAATTGTTCACTGACTGCCACTGAAAATGTTAGCTACTACTGTATGACAATGTTCCTCTAATGTCTGCAGCCACTGTTTCCTGTAATAGCAATTAAAGCTGTTGGAATCAGGAAAAACCCACCCAGACAGCAATCCCACCCCATTAATTTTTGAGTGCACAGAATACTCCAAAGGACAAGCAAGCCCACCTGGGGCCAGTGAAAAGAAATCACACCAGTCATTGATTTATTGAGGGCAGGAGATGGGTGGTGAAAAGGCTGTCAACCTCTGAGTTCCACAGCACTGCCTAGCACAGCACATTCCCTATCTTTCCCTCTGCTCCTTCACCTTGGCCACTGCAGTAACCACAGAGACGCATTTTCGCTTCATCTTCCATTGAACGCGCACAGAACTGCATTTGAATTGAATCTGGAAGGGGCAAAGGAGGCTGTCAGCCAAAAACTATTTCTGAGGCTGTGTTATGAAGGAGTATCTTGAGAGCACAGCAGCTTCATGAAACAGAGCAGTGAAGGGCTTCCGAGACTACCACAAAAGGATCAGCACGTTGCAGACAGAAATAGACTCAGAAAAACCAAAAGCTGCCCAGAAAACAGCAGGATATGACGGAGCTAGAGCCAGAAGTTACTCCTGGCGTCTGATGATTTTATCTTTCAGCATATTCAGATATAATCATCAAGGGAAAGATAAATGGGTAACCCACTTTTGAACTGTGGCTCATCCCCTAGCCTCCAAGGATTTTAATGAAGTGATTGGAGATGGACCTATGTAACATTAAATAAGAACCATTTCAACCACTTTGCTTCCTCTCTAGTGTCAACAAATACCTCAGAGCTAGACTGGAAATACCACTAGCTGGTCTCAGTGACAAAAACTACACAGGGTATTGTAGGACAGAAGAAAACGTATGTCTTTTATGAGTGCCAACTCACAGGCTTGCCACGCATGTTCAAGAGGCTGTTAATTTTCTGAACAACTACAGGTGCTCACACCATCCTGCCCCATTGCTTCCTGCCCCCAATCAGAACACTCACAAATTACTATGGGCAATTTTGCAAGAAGCCAATTGTGTTATCCAACCCTTTAACACTTAGAGAAGCCTTTTTATCCAGCAACAATGTAACAGGGAAGGTGCCAACAGATCCAAATGGGCTCTGGAATGATTTATTCATCCTAGGCTTCTAAGCCCCTTTTCCTCAGTATTAATACTAAGATTAATGTGTCCCATCAGTGTGCTGCCAACAGGAACTTTAATAAAAGCAAGAACAACTAGTTGGCTCAGCTTTCTTTCTACTTAAGGTTAGGACACCATAAAAACAGTAGCCTACAAAGGCTTTCCCTTTAATTTACTTATTACTTTACAAAATGAAAGTAATTTCATTTAATTTAAAGAAAACACAAAGATTACAGGAACATAAGTACATCACTGCCTAAAGTCATTCAATTTTTTAAAAGGATAATTGTAATATCCTTGTATATTTTTTAATGGTGCATATGTATCTTAAAACTTTTTAAAAACTTAACATAGACAAATGTATTTGAAAATAACCAAAACACAATATATACAATACTTAGGAGTTCATAATGACAATGAGTAAAATCCATAGAGTATATGAAAGACGGGATGTACGCACAAACTAACATTAAAGAATAACTTAGATGTGAAGGAATACTTCATTATATAAGTATTGTCAAACCTTAGTCCCTGCAAAGTCTGTTTATCCACATCTATTACTGTGGACAATACAAGTGTACCTACCATGTTGATGGTCTCAGCAGCGTGGACACTTGCCCTTTATTTCACATATGCCATTCAAGTCTTCAGCTGCCAATGAATCACAATCAACTGGGCCAGATTTTGCCCAGGATGGCCTTGTGCTTAAAAACAACTTCTCTTCACTAGCTCTTCAACTACACAGTTTCTACACCTTAGATCCTCAAGTCTCCAATTACAGAATTCAAACCCATCAAAGTCTGTCCAGAAAAGCTCGAAGAATGCACCTAATGAATGCTATTTGAAAACATACACAAAAAAACCAACCCAAAAACTCTGTGCCTAGAGCTGCTGAGATAGTTTAGTGACATTCTAACTAACTGCAGTGTGACAAAATCCCCTAAATGGACTGTGAAGGGTACTGTGTACTTGAATGCATAAAGTGTATCCATTTGGCGTGTAACTGCAGAGCTGCCTAAGCCATTTAGAAGTAAGCTTTCAAATTCATTCCTGATCACATTGCTATACTACAAAATGTCCCCATTTCTACCTGAGAGATGTTTGAAGTTCTTTTTCTTATGGTCACTCATCTTCCTGCCTTCTTTAGAGGAAAAAGCATGTATGCGTGCTTGCATACTTCTCTTTCGTTTCTTCCCATCCCCTGTACCAATTGTTCACCTAGATCAGGCACAGAAACTGCAGAATTGCTGGGTGGTGGTGATGGGTGAGTGGAGCAGAAACTCCATTTCCCCCTAAAAGGCAGAGGTCGCTCAACTGAAAGAACAGAAAGGCCTTTTATTCATATAAAGAAAAGAAGAGGAAAAAGCTCTTCACAGTGAAGATGAAAAATATTGTATTTGAATCCTGGGAAGAACTTGTTCTTCCTACACTGGAGAATAGTCTATTCACAGCACAATTTGAATAGCTTTTAGCTTTTCAAATATCTGCAATTGGCAAAAGGGATAATACGCATCTGTTTACATTTATTTTTATTTTTAGAAATTATTTTATGATCACAATATGTATGTCGACTAAGACATTTCATCTTATTCCATTCAAATGAGGATGTTAAAATTTCTTAATCACCTCAGGCACTTGGATTTGAAACTTCACCTACTTGCCTGTTATTACAATGATAATGTAGCGTAGGCTTTGATTTGTTACCTCAGATTTTTAAAAATTACTTGCATACTCCTACAAACAAATATTTGACCAAATTCAGAAAAATATATTATTCAGTGAACCCCACTTTTTTGTTTTCTGAAATCTCTTACTCATTTCGAAAATTCTCAAATGTTTTCTAAAAATACATGAAATGTAATCCTTGGATTGCTAATGATTTGTAATTACAAATGGCAAATGCTTGCAAAGAAAGAATTTTATACAATGTTGGTTGGTGATATAAATGAAGTGTTATATTTCTATTGTTTTATTAGACACATAATGTAAATCAGTCCACAATGTACAAATTGAGAACTGTAAAAGTAAAAATTGACATTTAGCACAAAGAATTTTCAAATAGAGGTAATTATATAATTTCTTTAATCAAAGGACACAAGCAGTGTCACAATGTCACATGACAAATCTAATCTAACCATAGAGGTGCAGACTTGGTTAGAAATATTAACATTTAAAACCAGAGTTCTCGGTTTATGCTGTGGTCAGTGAATACCAGCAAAATTGAAATTCAGAACGTTACAGTCAGAACAAAAATTTCCTGTATACACGTTGTCAAGCATTTCATTTTAAGCTTTACATTTTGTAACTACTCCCAATATTAACCTTTTTACTAATTGTATTAATAAAGAGTGGCAGACATACTATTGCTGATATTAACCTAACAATAATAATGATTTTTTAATAAGAAGTTTGTTATAAAAAGTTGGAAAGAGAGGTATACCCATTGAGCCCAAGCAGAATGGTTTATCCCAGTTTCTGCAGTGAGCTTGGAAAGAACTCATCAGATAAATGGCTTGAGGAATCAACTTACCTCTAAATTTTATTTTACCAGCTGAACCTGCAACCAATGATTTGTTGTAAAATCCTGTGCTCATCTGTATTTGAAATAGGGGTAGACCCAAGGTCTGGTCTTTTCTAATGAAAGGTTAATGGCTTGCCTCTACCTTCCTGCATTAAACTGTTTTCTGTTTGAAGTTAATAGGTTCTGTGGGGAGGAAAAAAATGCCAACCGCAAGGTCTTATTTTATTTCCATGCCATCTTCACTTCTCCATTTTACTCCTGCTGTTGGTTTTTGCTATTTGCTTTTCCTATCTCATGCTGCCTTTGAATAGTGACTGAAGACAATTTGTCCCAGTTCAGTACCACAGATTTTGAGAAAGTCTTAATATGGATCCAAAGATTTGTAACAGGCTGAAACAAATCACCACTGTAAAAACACTGAAGTATGCAACAATCCAAGCTGAGATGCCTTACAGTGTGAGCCTACTTGATCTTGAGAGTTGAGAGCAGAATGTGGTTGGCACCGATAGGATTATTTCATTTTAGGAGAGCAGATCATGCAGTCATCTACCCAGGGTAAGGGGGAGCTCTACAAGTATGTTTTTCTGAACTAGTTAAACCATCTCTAATTAATTATGTTGGTTTCAGCTAAAACTTTCCAGATGAGCCATTCAAGCTGGATTCAACAGTGAACAATCATTGTGTTACTGAAATGCTCTGGTGTTTTCTAAGTCCTAACTTTTTGATTCAATGAAAAAAACCAAAAAATGAGGAGTATATATTATCTCAATCCAGGAGGACTTATAAAACTCTGATATCTTGTGATTGTGTTGCTCCTTTAATAGGATAAAAATTCCTTTTCACCCCCTTCACTTTGCAAAATTTCCCCCTAGCTGTGTCTTAAAAATGTCAAACATACTTTACTGTTTCCAAATAAACACATCATTTTTGGCAGAATTAGTAGATAAGAAAGGTAGGGGCACTGTTATAGGAGTTCATATAAAAACCAAATTTTAATGTTTCAAAATTTAAGACACTCCTAAAGTTTAAAATACATCCTCCCTGACTCCATCTGTATTATTGTCAAAAGCATTATGAAGTGTCCCTTTGGAAAAGTAAATCTGATTAATTAGCATCAGTCTCCATTGCAGAATTCAACAGCTATATAAACAGCCACAGACTTTTCTTAAGAAGTATTCTGTTATTGTTTTCAGCATTGTTAAATCTAAAATGATTTAATTGTTTAACCACTGTTCTGTGCATTGTTTGCAAAGTTTGTCAAGCGAAAGAACTTTTCTTACAATATTCTAGAATGATACTGAAACACACTTTTTCTTCAGAATTGCTCTAACACAGTATACAAAAGCAGGATTGCTTTTAAGCAGCAATTCTGCATATAAAGGGAAAGAAAGCAGAAAAACTGGAGACAACTGAGAATGTGAAAATGCCAGAAAACAGTTTGCACTGCAGTACTCTATTTCAATAGAAAGCTTATATCATTTGTGATAGCAATGAGATGAAAAAATGCTGCTTTCATGGTTGTCTAGTGAGAATATGGTGATTTCAGCTACAGTTCTCCAGCAAAAAACTATCACTACACAGTAACAGTGGTTGGATGTTGACTCTGTCATGACAGTTTAGCTTTTGTGCAAGAGGCTGAGTACATGGAGACCACTGCCCACAGAAATCACTGCTTTGAAGGCACTACTGCCCCATATCCTTGTTGACCTCGGTTCTCAGACAAATGAAGGAGGGCTACAGCTCTCAACCAGCAGCAAGGCAGCCTCTCTGGAAAGGGATTCACATCAACAGCTCCTCCTGGTGCCAGCTGACTATGGGCCCATGCGGAGTAGCTTGCGCTGCTTGCACTGTACCAGCTTAATGCTAGAATTGCAAAGGCTTCAGAGTTTTTAGCTCTGGCAATCTAACAGCTTTCTTTAACGTTTACTTCATAGAAACAATTTCAGAAGTCCCCTGGCACTCTGCACAAATTCAGCTACCACATCGTTCCATTAAAAATTAAGAGAATAAAAATATGTCTCTATGTTTACTTACATATTAATACCCACAGAAATTCTTCATCTGTGAACTGTAGATGTAAACTTAAATCAGGAAAAAAAAAAGCAAACCCTCACATTGTTTACTTGGTTGTAACACATAAAGCAGGATCTCAACATTCACCAGAGCAACCATAAATAATATGGCCATCTTTAATTTGGCCTCCAATATCTGAACAACCTTGATTTATCCACAGACAAAACCAAGCATCTCTAATTTGTTAACCAATCACCGCAATTCTTTTCTTACCAACCAATAATTCTGCCATCTCTAATTTACCAATAAATAATTCTGCACTCTTGAATTTACTAACCAATAATGTGACCAATTTGCTGACCAATGATTGTGTCAACTGGTAATAATGCCCCTAGCAAACAGTAATTTGCCAAGCAATATTTGGACTTTTTCCACTCCTAGCAATAAAGAACTTTAGTGGTCTTTGATTCAGTATCTACTACATTGGTCTGAAACTGCTTAATGTGGATAGTTAGTTTTTTACAAAGCATTTGGTTTCTGTGGGAATATTTGTTTACATTGACTGCTTAGAAATTGCACAGGTCTCTCTTAAGTGCCCATGAACTAGAATATTATTTTCCCTTTTAGTAATACCAGCATTTGAGGGAAGACTTTTTTTTTTTTCTTCTGTTAGCAGTATTCCTCTGTGTATTGCTAACTCCTGTTAGTACTGTTGTCATCATGCTGGGATTTGGCGACAATTCCACAGTGCTTGGATGGTGTGCACTGGTAAAGCAGTGACACTGCTAGCCAGTTCTGTCACCCTGCTGACCTTACCACCCAAGTTGATCCTGTCTCCTGTTCAGAGATTTGAGCAGAAAGAGTTCATATATAAAGCCATGCGATTGATTTATTTTTCCTAATTTCTATGTCCCTTGGCTTGAGTGAAAAACAGGTCTTGAATTATTGGTTTCTTTAAACAATAATAACAGTATTTTGAAGTCATGTAGTAACTTCTGCAATCAATTTTACCTCCAAGAAAAGTTACCAGTTTTGTGTAATTTTATTAGTTCATATTAAAGCCATTAGCTAACACAACATTAGCTCAGTGAGCAGTCACTCTAACACCCATTTTACAGGGAAAGTCTACAGAGAATAAGGGCATAGAAAGAGTGACCATCAGTGCTGAAATTAGTAAAGAATTTTCAAGCTCCAAGCTGCTGGCTCAGGCAGTTACAGAAAATAAAATATCTATAGGCTGTGGGCAAAATCACTGCAAAATTATACAACAGAATATTTGCAAAGAGAGAGACTGTGAGTTCGGGGACAGCTCTACGCAAAAGGCAATAACTGCACCAGCTCACCATATATTGTTCACTGCAACCAACCTCCTAATATAGTTTACCGGTTAATTTATTGCATATTCCAGGAAATGATTCAAAGCAACATTAATTCCAAAACAGAACAAAATTTTGAGATTTCTTACTTTTACAAGAAAAAAGAGACACTTGCATTTTAAATTCATATAAAACCATGAATTGATTCTGTTAAAATTTCATTCTGGAAGCAGTAGACTGGAAGCACATTCTAAAACTGCATTGCAGGCCCCCTTCTTTATTTTTTCTTTCCCATCTTGTGGGACAAGCACAACCTAAGCATCACTGTTGCTTCTCACTTTTTAGTTCCTGAAGTCTCCTGGGATTCTTGAAAGAAGAGGCAGAAATGCCATTCTGTGTGGCTCTGCCCTTAGAGGAGGTTGTGAATAGGGAAAGTTAGCCAAGAAGGCAAAGGAGTTGGCCAAGAAGGCAGGAATTCCCAGAAGGCCAGAGGTTTGGTATGCTTAATGTTCTCTTGGTGCTGAAGGAACAAGCATAATACAACTGAAGCTGTACTAAGGCTTATTTCCTGACACTAGTTATCTGAAAAAAGTAAAATATAAAAACTCACTCTCTGAGTTTTAAGGATAAATAACAACTCTGATGATAGCTTTAGTAGTATTTCTGGTAAAGATTTCAAATAGCCATAACATTGGTTTTTTTCCACAAAAATGTGTTTTACAAGCTTGGGCTTGTTAAGTTTTCAGTGACAAACACTTCATTAGCCAATGTTGGGAAGATTAACTCAAATGCAAAAAGCAGTACTGTTTATCTGGTGAGCATGAAAAGTAGGCGTGATGAGATAAAGGCACCAAAAATGTGTGTGCAGGCATCTCCTCCTCATATAAAGCAGAAGCGGGTACGAAAATGTCATACGCAGGAGATGAAGATTGCTGAAGCCTAACACGTGAATGAAAGATAATAGCATAGGACAAGACACAATGAATGTGAAAGCAGAAATTTACAGAACTAGCAGAGGGACAAGATGTTCATTCAGTCAGAGTGCAAGTGACAGAAAATAGGAATATTTCTACCCTTGAAAGACTAAACAAAAGTTTCTAGATGTGTGTAGCTGCCCATGTTTCTCTCTTCAAAAGTGGGCATGAGAGGAGAAAAATTTAGCCGGTCAGGAGTTCCTAGGTTTGTTTTACACAGTATGCATATGAGTACATCCACAAGGTTACAGAGGATAGTACGATGAGAAGCGCCAAAGGGAAAAACACATTAAAAGCACGTAAGCACATGCATATAGTGTTAGTATGTTTTACACTGAGGGGAACATGAGGATTGATGCAGGTGGGAAGATAGTTTTGCCTTGTCTGGTTAAATTTTCTACATTAGAGTACTATTGATTTTCCTAAGTATATAGGATACTGTATATACCCCATTCTGCTACCCTTACACAGGTTAATTCTTTTATCCATTTCAAACCCGGTCAATCAATAACAGTGATCAGGTAGGTTGTGAAATTGCCTGGAAAACACATCCACAAAGTAAACCCAATACAATGGCCTGTCTACGTGAGTTAAAGCTTAGCACAGCATTGAAAATCACTAATGGAACACTGTGCAGTTTGTTCATGCTACCAGCAGTCAAGAATCATGCATAATGTAATAGTGCATCTGCTAACAGCAGCTCACACAAGCTAATTTAATCTTGTTTTAAACTAGACACAAGGAATTAATCTTTAAAGCTGCTCTCGTGATTCTCTTTGGCCCTTAAAATATCAAGGGTCTTTCCACCTCCCCATTTACAATACTGTAAAGGGATACGTTTCAGTTATCATCATGCATTTACACTTCATCTACATTAGCTGGAAAATTGATGCAACTCCATAATTTATCAGTCTTAAAAAGCACATTGCTGGCCCAGTCCAGAAGCTGTGTTTTGTGTTGTCACATCTGAAACTGGTATTAAGTCTCAGGCTCTACTGTGGAAGTTAGATGCCCTAAAATAACTAATATTGGAAAAGAAGTAAATTCCTTTTTTTTCCCTCGAGTTTAGTTTGGCTGTATTAATTACATGAGACTGTCTCACAGCTATTTCTGGTGTAGAAGTTACCTTTAATAGTAGTAGTAGTAGTATTATCTTACTTTTTTGTATTGCTACAGTGCTACTGCGTTTGGTACTGTACAAACACTGAAAAAGACAGTCTTCACCCAAAATAACTTATCACCCAAGTATTAAAAAGATACAGGCAGATTGGAGAGTACAAAAGGAAAAGAAACCCCAAAACAATACTGATGAGAAAGACAAGAAATAAAATACTCATAAATAGTAAACTTGACTTTGCCAAGATTGCAAGTTGGGAGCTTGATAGTGAATTTTTGGACCTACAGCCAAAGAGAAATTTTAGCAGGGCTTTGAAAGACAACAATGAATTACCTTTGCAAATGTTCACGGCAAGCTCCTTGTGAGCATAAGAAGAGTAACAGAAGAAAAATGCTCATAGGAAAAAGCAACAAGTGGGAGGTGGAGACTGGTCACTCACACGCATCAAGATTGGTGAAGCATATGATGTCTTGATATTGAGAAGAGGATGACAGATAATGGAAAAGGAAAGAGTGAACATAAACCAAGTATTTTACTATGAGTGTGATGGAAGAAAAACAAGAGAGGAGGGAAAGAAATAGTCTACGTAAATGGCTTTGTGAAAGGTTTCCGATCATGTGCAAGAGAAGCAATTACTATATTTCAAGCAAAGTTTAGTATGCAATAAGCAACAGAGGATGATAAGAATATGGAAAAAGTTTATGCTGCAGACAGGACAGACTCTCAGAAATAGTTTTCCAAAATAATAATCTATTACTCTATGATTCTATGACAATCAACAAGACCAAGGTATCGCCTGGACGTCAAATATTGGGCTAAGGGATGGTGACAGGAAGTGACAGGATCAGGACAGTGGACACTGCAGTCAACAACAGATAAGCTGAAAAGACGTTTGGTTGTTGTAAGCAGCTGCCAGCAAAAGTTTAAAGCTCTACTTTAACTGTGATACATTGAACATTCATGGAGAAACATTAAATGGTGACAGGCCAGCACTATACTTCAAAGAAGGGACAAGTGAATCTCTGAGGTTTCTGAATAGGGATAGTCGTCAAGTTTGTATTTGTGGACTATCTCCATATCTCGGAGATAACATACAGAAAGAATACCAAAGTGCGAGCAAAGGATGCATACATGAAGATGAAGAGCTAGTGCAACCTCCCTGCTCATTGCAGAGGTGTTGGACTAGATGACCTTTAAAGGTCCCTTCCAACCCAAACTGTTCCATGATTCTATAAAGACAGACTCATTGGAATCAAATGACAAAGCCTGAAATTGATTTAGAGGAGAACATTGTCAAGAAGTAGTTCAACAAATTTAAAGCAGAGACAGAGAATGCAAACAACGAGTAGAAGTGCTAGAAAAGAGGCCAAGAACACTTTTTAGATAGAAAAAGTTAAATTGTGTTTGTATGAGGAAGAGTTACCTTCAGTATAGAGATACATGAGAAAGATATGTTCAGAATAACAAGTATAAAAAGGTCACCAGATGGGGATGAAGTTAGAGGAAACGGACTGAAATGGGGAAACAAAACAACTGTTATGCACTGTGAGAGAAGAGGAAGAAAATTTTTCAGAAGTAGAGAGAAAGCAAGCAGGGAAAGCAAAGAGGTGGTTTCAATTTTTCTTGGGAAAATACAAACTCCACCAGGATTTTGAGGAGCGAGCAAGTAGTAATAACATAAAAGTGACCTGTACTGTTGGTGTAGGCTCTGAATAAAATTCGGAACAAAAAATACATTATGAAAGCCATGTGCTTTCATTTCTGGTAAAATTTGATATTGATCTGTAAGTAAGCATGCTAGCAAGCAGCAAACGTGACAGAACTTGCTTGTTTACTCAGGTCTAGAGTGAAGGAAAACACTGTGGTTTTGTGGCATAATAGACTTGTAGGAATAGCAGAGTTAGGTCAATGCCAACCTTCCACAATTTTCTATTTCAATTTTAGATTTAAGACAGCCTTCCAAATCCAGTTGGAACCCTCAGGTTTTATTCTGTATCCTAAAAAATACAAATATGCCCCAGATCTTCTGGAAAACTCTAAATTGAAGTCCTTTGAAGCCTGTTTAAGACCACTTCAGAGGTCGGTGAGTGTTGCAGTTGGAGCATTCACTAAGGACTGTTCATAAAATACCTCTGCTTAAGCTTTAAATGTAAACAAGCCTCACGTGATTCAAAGCTAAGTATCTCCGGCTCTGATTTATAGTAAATGTTTAAGGGACACATAAGAAAAAACAGAAAGTCTGATAAGGACAATCTTTATACAGATACAAGCTAATAATCAGAGAAAGAGTTCTCTAAACATATTCAGACCGTTTCTTGTTAACATGCATTAATAACATTTCTGTAAACAGTTTCTGAATACATGGCTCTGACCCTAAAAACGCACAATCCAAAGACAGTCAAGTAGTCAGAGAGTAGTGAAAAAAGAATAACAATAATAAAATTATACAATTTATACACGTCAGCTTGATTCACAACAAGCACAGCAGATCTTTCAATGGGACTTAAATGTCAACAGGGTGTTATGAATGAAAGAACAGAATAAACATCCATTATGTTACAGAGTATGTGAAAAACTGCATTGAAAATAGAAATGAGGTTTGATTTAAGATTATGAACCCATAAATTCACTTGTACTTCTTACATGTTAAGCCTGTCTCATACAGTACTTATTATTTCTAAAGGAAAAAAAACCCTAACATCCTGTATAATCATTGGAATTTACTGGTTCCTTGTGTTTCCAGAAAATACTCATTTATAATTAATTTTAAGCTCCTTTCTGTTTGTTTTAAATGCATTTTAGTAAATAATTTGAGCGATGAAACCTCTTTCTGTATGTACACACATGCACACATAAATGATACATAATATACACATCCAGAAAATGCTTATCATACATTAAATATCTGAGATAAATGGCAAGTTTAACACAAGGTATTTAGTATAAAAAAAAAATTGAAAATGACATTTAGCAGAATTTCCTTTAAAATTATATTTGAGGCTATGAATGAGGCCTGAGCTGCAGAGCTTCTTCATGGCCATAAAAGACAAGTTTAAGTAAACAATATAATGTTTTTATTAAAAAAAAAAAAAAAAAGAAAAAGAAAAATCATCCCATGCCAAGCCCAGTCAAAATGCATTATTAGGGTGTCCGGGAAATTATAGCTTGTGTCCATTAGTCCTTTCAGGGTTAATATTGATGCAGATATTATTTCTATCCACGGTACCATTTATTTGAAATATTATGACTGGGAGTAGCTGCAGCAGTGAATCAAATCAATTGATAGAGCAGTTAGCCCCGCAGTCAAGGCTGCCTTTACACCGTGCAGCGAGCATGAAATATTATGGAGATTGTTCTTTAAAGTGATCACTTTATCATCATTTGTCTGCAGCCCAGGCTATTCCTTCCTGCCTTGCTTCCCTGTTGGGTTAGAGCTGTCATAACTCAATCAGCCGTATAATGCTGTTCATAGCACCTCCGTAGCAGGTATTGAACCTGTCAAGGGCCACTGAGGGAATTATACTTATCCATTTTGACAGCTAGCAACACCACTCTGATATTTATGTCAGTTTATATATGTATGATATGTATTTCTTAAATGTAATTAGAAGCCTGTTTGTGTGTGATATATCTGAATTGCCCAGAGCTGCCCATGATTAAGACATTGATTTCTAACATTGTGCATTACTGGAGAAGGGAATATGACAAGCTCCATCACTCAGGGGTTGCAGCTAACCTCTTCTGTCTATATACATCATATGAAATTGTCACTATTGTTTATCTGTCCAGCAAAGTTGACTACAAAACAAGTGTTATTTTAGTTTGCTAAATAAACTAAAAAGACTGTAAAACAAACCATCATCCCTGTCCCTCCAGAGCACTTATGTTTTGCAGCTGTGTTACTCACACTCTGAAAGCTAAGTGAAGATCGCCATTATGTTTGCTCTATCAGTTGTTCTCATAGGTATCTAGAGCATACGACTTGGATTTCAAAGTGACATTTTTGTAGATATCCTATGTGCCAAGCAGTAGAAAATATACTGTATTTCAGTTAAAAAAGATAATAAAGACAAATATGCACCAAAAAAAAAAACCCAAACCCAAGCACCTCGTTATGCTTACTCCTTTATTTTGTTACAGTTTCAGAATGAGACTGTTAACACAAAATAGCTAGTGTATGTATCATCAGTCTCTTGTCGTTTCTCCATCTTAATATCCTACTGGTTTGAGTAGATTATATTCTCCAAACCATTCTTCCTCTCATTGCAGAATTAATGCTGAAGCAATTTGTTGTTTTGGTGGTTTTTTTTTTTATAGCTCCTAAAAAATTTAGGTTAGGATTTCTGGATTCATATTCAGACAATTCAGTTTCTCTGGCTCACAGGGCATAATCTCCATAGGTCTTTATCTCTGAAAATTCACACATTTACTCTTACAGATTAAAAAAAAAAAAAAGAAGAAAAGTTTTGGTTTGTTTAACAGTACAGTCAGGTTTTACCTCTATTTCTGTCAAAAAGTGATCTCCTGAAGATATTTGGGGTTGAAAGTTTCAAATTTGGATAGATTTCAGAAAAACATCTGCCTTAGATTATGTTTTGAAAAATCCTCTCTATAGATCTGGTTTTACAAAACAGGATTCTAAGGAAATTTCAGATCATCATTTTAGAGGTTCAGAACTTTCCATGTCTAGATTCAACAGCATAGGTGGACAGTTAAAGCTGTCACCCATCATCAATAGAAATCCCCATCTGAAGATGCTTTGACGCTTACTGAGATCAGAGATTGGGGTAAATTGTATGATCATATTTCTGGGTTGTTTTTTTTTTTAACAAATAACAGATGAATCCAAGAAAAGCAAAGAGCCTGCAAACACTGCCTACAAATAGACGGTAATTTTTGAAAGTACAACTACTTTCCAGAAAAACTCCCATTGCAACCTTAACATTACATTAACTGCATTTTGAGATTCGGGTGCTTACATGAAATAGAATCTCAGTGAAACACAGAACAGCATTAAAAAGGTCCAAAGGATCCATCTGCGTCTTTAGACCTATATTTGTGACAGATCCCTAGGAAATAATCTAGAAAACCTCTATTCCATGAGTCTCCCACAGAAAACCTGTTTCTTTTCTCACAGAAGCCAAAAGATACCAAAAGCTACAGTCAGTCACAGAAAAAGCACAAGCATTCAAGTTAAATATCATTCAGATGTCATTGTTCTGACCTTCCCTTAATAAAATCCAAAGACCTCCATAATTCAAATATTTATGATGAGAGCTATGTGGTTTAATTTATATGCTTCCAATGTAATTCTTCCAGATAGTTTAATTTATAATGAAAATGGAAAAATATAATTTTGTTTTCTAGGCTACAGAATGATGTGCCTGTAGCTGATGACTTTTATGTAGCTAGAGAGGGGGAAAAAAAAAAAGCGAGAAAGTAATAATTTTCCTTACCTCTTGTGAAATAAGAGGGCTGTGTAAAGTGTATTTTCTTTCTGATTTATCACATAAAAATACAATAGAACAGAGTAAAATAAGGTGAGTGCACCATGGAAAGCAAACAAAATTAGTATTATCCAGCAACAAATTAGTTATTGAATCTGAAGTGCTAAACATTAATTGGAATAAATCTGAAAAGCTTGCTCATAACTTTTGTTAAGCTACACCAGCCATCAGGTAAGTATTCTGCCATTAGAAATCAGCTTGATCAGTCAAGGATATAATCTCACAAGTTATATCTGCCTGCATTAGCTTGTGAGACAAAACGATACTGCTCTCAGTGACCATATGGGACAGTCCATACAATTACTATCAGCTGCCCTCAAAATATCTCCAGTGTATTAAGATGTAGTTTCCTACACATTTCATTATGCCAGTTCCACTTTGCAATGCATTTTTTTGGGTAAGTAGATGATCTAAGATGCGGTTAGAAGGAAAACTACAGAACTCACTGATAGTAAATTGCAAATGATCTTTCCTACATTCTCATAAGGAAATGACACAAAAAGGGGACCTTTCAATTACTTTTGGAAAACTTTGGAAAAATATTTTTCCAAAAAGGGCTCCAACTGTTGAGCATTCAGACTAATTATCCTGGTCCTGCCATAGAAAGATACGGAGGTGCCGCACTTGAGAGTTATGGTTTAATCTTTGAATGCTGAAAAGCCCACGCCAGTACTAATTAGCCAAACCCTTTGAATCCTAGCTATGTGCAAGAGAAGACGTAAGTCGTATTCAAAATTCAGAAAAATCCAAACTGTACCTTCTGTTCACAACTCATAATTTATGGTGTGCAGCATTTTCATTCCAAAAGACAAAAAAATTTTGAGTGTTCTTTCTAAATGCAAAACTCATTCTAATTTTTTATATAAATCTGTTGCGGGAAAATCTAATTAAAAAAAATTCCTCTGCACAACTATGAAAAGTTTTTTATGCTAGAATTACACCCATGATTTGGATCTGAACTCACGAACTCAGGTCTGTTATTAGCAAAAATCATTAGATTACAGATTTGAACACTGGGAATGGTGGATACCAAAGCAAGTATATCTCAATGTATGCTTGAAGAGCAGCCTCTATGCCCGGCAGATTGAGGTCCGGTAACACAAAGAGAAATCTCTTGCTGTCTCAGAAAGAGAAGCCTGGCTGCAAGGGCTGAAAGTCCTTCTGTTTCTGACCAGCACAGAAGGAATGTGGAGAGGGATATATCAACAGGGGCACAGAAGCCAGTAGGACCCAGCAGGAGGCAGGCAGAATTTCTAGTTGAGGGGAGCCAGGAAGGCAGCTTCCAAGAAGCCATCCACTCTTCCTCCACTCTGTCTGACACGCTTCATGCAGCAGCCTCTTGCACAGGGAGGGTACGCATTAGAATGCAGATGCGCTTGTAGTTCAGCGAAAATCAGGGTTGTTTGCTGAGAGGAACTACGAGCAAAAGAACGGTGAAGCAGATAGGTATGACCTGTGTTTGGGAAAAGTGTACCGTACAGACAGACATGAAAGAAAACACTCAGAACACTGTGACGGTCATGTTAAACTTTGGTATTTAGATTACTGACTCATCTACTCTACCTGAACACTGCAAGTAGCCCAAGAGAAGATTTCAAAAGGGACTTGCCTCTACAGCTACAGAGATTGCAGAACTTCCTTTGCAAGTGGGACGGCACAACTACTAGGAAACAAGGGGTGTTTCTGCACATAACTGCAGGGCTACTCTGGCACTGCACGCTTAACAGTTACAGAGTTGCAAAGAATAAAACTTTTGACAAAATAAGAAATTCTGCATTCTACTAATCCCATGCAAATTAATTTTCCATGTCTGGCAACATTTTTTGGATACAGCAGTCTGTCAATAAAACATGAGCACCACAGACATTCCAGTAACGTAGTATCTTAGGTATCTACTAATTAATATGTAAATATAAAGAAACACCTATGGAAATGTACTTAAGGTGTTACCAATACCACTTATGCAATATTCATGATTATTTTAAGGCCATTTATAACTGTGTAATACTACTCTCCTCCCCTTTTAGCATACCCTGTTCCTACAGCTCTTCAGGAATAAGTGACTTACTCTAATGGCACTCTTTTTTTTTTTTTTCATTCTGAAGATATCTTCATTCAGAAAATCAATCCATGAAATCCTTATATTGAGATGTTGATGTCCTAGACGGGCGTCTTAAGATCTGCCCAACTCAGCCCACACTGAAAAACGAAAAGGAACCACTTGGAAAATTTTGATCAACATTCAGATTTTGAACTCCCAAAGCCTGGTGTTCTTTGGCTCACAGTTTTCTCACTAATGCACAGAGCACGGGATGATGACTCAGGTATTTTGATTCCGCTACAGATCTGCTGGGTGGACTTGAGCAAGGTTCTGCAGCTGGATAGAATGGTAATGATACAAATCATCATTTAAACATTTACAGACCTTCCTGTGTAAAGAACAGTAACACTACTGTGATCTGGTTTTAGCGTAAACTAGGATATATCATATAACAAATGATCTTTCGTTACTTCCAATTTCTTTCCTGAATAAAGTGGCTCATCCAGTTTGTCTCCAACAACCTGGTGTAGGCGTGTGATAAAGGACAGGGAGTGAGAGGGGGGAGAGGAGAGAATATGGACTGGTACTTCTGGGCAACCAAAGCCATCCCTGGCTATAAAAGCTTTGGGCCATGCTTGCTAGACCTACTTTCAATAAACAGTCACTGCAGTGCATCTCCCCTGGTGCTCTACATTAGAGTCAAAATTTTAAAATAAATTCAGCTGCTGCTCTTGAGAGCTATCAAAATGAGAGCTACTGACATCCTGATCTTTAGCATGAAGATGGACCTGCAGTACCTAACCATAAATGACACTAGAAACAAATGCAGTTATATCTGCTCAATTGCTGCAGCTTATCTCTGCCACCTTTTCTTTCCTTCCCCGTTCTAGGGGATGGAAAGTACACATAGATATGTAAAATCATTCTGACATGTCTGAATTCATTCTTGCCATGACATTTGTTCTACACAGCACAAACAGCAATCAGCCAACAAAATGGAAAAAAGGGAGACATAATTCATCATGACCGTCTTCAAAAAATCTGTTCTCACAAACTTCCTGCTCAACCCTAAACTGATTCTTAAGTACCTCTCAAATTAAAAGTATTGTTTTGCCAACTCTGATCCTGCAGTGATATGGCATTCAGAAGCCTACAGAGTAACTGTAGTACCAGTCCAAGACTGGTAACAGACTCAGGGACTTTCTCTCATGACAGTAAGATGTGTGGCTTTTATAGCTTAGAACTTTCATAGCTCTAACCTGGCAGTAACAACTGCAGAAAGTAGGTGAAACATTAGAGCTATTTCTGTTATTACTAAAAGCATCAGACTCGTGATTGCCAATCTACCATTTCAAAAAAGGTTGCTACTGGAGAGAGAAAGGGAGCAAAAGAACAAATTCAGGGGTTTTTGCTGGGGCTCTAGGATTCACTCTTACATTTGTCTGTCTGCCAGTCTGCTGATCTCTGAGCTCCTCTGCCTCCCACTGTGTCTGATATCAGGAGTGCCAGAGTGGCTGAGAGATCAATGGAGCAGCTGAGGGAGCCAGCTGGCAGGGGAAAGGAGCAATGGATTGTGAGGGATAAAGAAATAAAGAGGAAAAGAAAAAAGATTCGTTGAATTAAACAGTAATGAGGAAGGGACAGAGGAACTCACTAGCCCTTTTAGAAGGGCCACATTAAGTCCTTCACAAAACCCAGGACCCTCTGGAGCATTCTAATCAGTTTAATGATGCAGATCCCCCTTCCACTCCCTGCATGAGCTGAGCTGTTTTTTTGTCTCTTTATCAAAGGATGACTTTTCTAACAATGATTCTAACAATGATATCATTCACAATGCATATATTTCTAGAGTCGAGGCAGCACTGATCTGCTGAGATGATCATGGTCACAAAACACTTACTGCTCTACTACAAGCAGTCTGAGATGATCTTCAATTTGGGAAAAAGAACCTCAGATGTCTTAAGGAGAGGCAAAGTTTGCAAAGAAGAACATATCTTACTAGACTACATTTGGGGTAAAATGGATAAGTTTTCAGGCATGTAGGAATACCTTCACACTTGAAACAGAAGCAGCAAACTTGAAAATAAATACAGGCTGGAAACAATTCCTGTTATTTAACTTAATTATGTTAACCTATTATGCAGTTTGAGAGAAACAGCTTGTTAGAATCTGCAGAGGGGTATGCCAATAAAGAGGAGACTGATAAGGGAAAGGGGCTCTGTTGGACAGAAAAAAAGAGAAGTAGGATCAAAGAACGATCATAGGAATCCCTTATCCCTTGAGTTTTCCCTAATGTTGGTGCTCATAGCAGAGGTGAGGAATATGAGGAACAAAGGCTTCTTGTGCTGGCACACGCATCCGTTCTTGCATTCCCTTTACATTAACAAGAGGAAAGGAAATCGACTGTCCTATGATATGCATCTGCTGAGGGGCAGCATCTGAGTAGCAGAAAAGTTTTAAAAAATTGGAGCCACCAAAATTTCAATTACTCCATTGGTATCATGGCTAGAAATCTAATGACTGACAGCTTATATCACTGCAGGCAAGAAAAAGAAGAGTCTCAACAGGAAATACTTTTCTAGAATAAACTGGGATGGAAGCACTGAGATAAGGAAGAGGAGGTTGTTTATTACCACTAAAACGTTTGTTGAAAAAGCAAAGTGCAGGTGGAAGGGACAGTGTTCATTACTGGAAAAGACAGTTGGACTAAAAAGAACACAAACTTTATTTATGTTATTTACAATTAATTATTTTGTTTAAGAACGCCTGATATGCATGGGGACAGCTATGATAAAGCTACCCAAGGGCACTTTCACCAAGGCTTTTATGCAGCTGATCAGTCAACACATTTCTAAACAATCAATCAAAAGCAAACACAGTTTCAAAACACATGCATTAGTAGTATGAATTTCTATAAAGTATAATACTTAAGGAATATGAAGGAAAAACAATGGAAGCAGAATTTAAATGAAGCAATTGTAGACATGGTATGAGATGTGAGATGACAGGCATTCCTGCCAATATGCATAACATGGTTGAAAAAGCATGGCAGGCTGCTTCAGGCTCTCCGCTCCTGAATACAGTAATGCGGTAAATATCCTCTATATAAACATATATAACCCAAAAAGAAACACAACCCCCTAATTGCATATAACACATGTGAAGAAAACACCTACATTCATCTACCCTGTTTCACAGAATACTAAAGGCAAAGAAAACATCCAGACACCTATAAAGCTTACAAAATTGGAACTGAATATGCTCTTTTCTTCCTTATAAATTATAAGCAAAGCTTATCAAAGTGGTCACAAAAACATCTACATTTAATATATTTATCAGGTTGTTCACAAATGCAGTAAATCTGACTTTCTTGTTGCTCGAGTTGCTTTTGCATCTCAAAATGTGTTTAATATTCTGGCAGAAGACCATCTCAGTTGTCCCAGGATAGATGTCGAGTGGAAATCCACATGGAGAACATGAAAGCATAAGGATTCAGACTTGATGCAAACAGAAGGATGAAGATGAGTCATTCTCTTTGGCCACGGTTTTGCACCTTTTTACATAGAACCAAAAAAGTATTTCACAGACCACTGTCCTACAAAGCACTTTTCCTGGATTTTCAATGCTTCCTTTCTAGATGGTCAATCAGTGATCTGTGGGCCACAGTTTGACCTGTTTCATTGACCTAGTTCATGCCTGTGCTTCGAGAGCATTCCTGTATATGTTGTTGGTAGGATATCACAGAGGGGGTAAGACAAAAGCAAATCTTGCCCTGTCTCCCGGCAAGAAAGTACAGTATCCACTGAATGAACAAAGCATGGCAAGTCCAAAATGGCTAAAACAGACCAAGTTGAACTGTCCTCTAAGTTTATTGTTTTGGGTAATTCAGGAAGTGGTGATCCTAGATTAAGGACAGCAAAGAATAGGTGGAGGACAGTGCCCTTCCTTCAGCAGTATTCCAAGCAATAGGAATCTAAGCACTATTGCCGTGGTATTGCCACATTAAAAAACATTTACAAATCCTGATAAAATACTTTCCATGGGCTGAAATTATCTAGCCCATGTGTCTTTTGATCTTTACATGAGAATTATAGATGCAAACACACAAATCTCATTGCTCTTCTGACACCTTTTTGGAGGCCTTTAAGACACAGACCCCTGGAAGCTTTACTTCAAGGGCTCACAAGCTATTTGAAAGGATATTGCTACGCATGACATCTGGATTCTTATCTGCCTTTTTATCACTCAGCTAATTTACCTAATACTACAGTGAAAGAATTGCTTTGTTGAAGAAAATACCACTCATCCAGCTTTCTCCACCAGATAAGACAGACATGGAGAGAGAAATTTTCTTCTCTGTCTGCCACCAGAATACCTTTAAATAGACATCTGTGCCTCAGCTTCCCTATCTGTGAAGGGTGAAAGCATATTTGTTTCTCAGATTTTCCATCTCACAGCAGAAAATATGCAGCAGATTCAGTTCAGTTTCATTTTACATTTTCGTGTTCATTTGATCTCAAAGTTCAAAAATATGCGAAGCCACATGACATTTAATTTGGAATATGGTGTATAAAAGAAAGACTGCACAATACTCAATAGCAAAGTGAAGCCAAGCAATTGTTTGTAATGAAGAAATAATAATGGTACACTACAGCTTTGTTCACTCTGAAAACAACAAAGAATGGCCGTCAGCTTGCAAAATGGTACTACACAAAAAGTCACTCTAATTTGCTAGGTCAGAAGAAGTGGGTGATTTTGAAACTCCTGCCTCCCTTGGTACCTAAGGAAAGAGATTAGAATGGGAAAAAAGACAAAAAAAAAAAAAGGGCTGAAATATATGAGACCTCAGAACAGCACAAACTTCATTAATGAAAAAATCTGGATCTTCACTACTCTCTTCTGGGAGAATTAATCAGATGTTGCAGTTTCAGATTTATAGATTGCTGTGAAAATAGGTAATCTGAGGGGAAAGCCTCATAAAAACTTAACAGCGACACAAAGATAATCTGTGGGCTCACAGTGGCCATGTCAGGGCTAATTGAAATGTTTAAGAGCACCAGAGCTTCCAGGCTCCCTGTGATACATGCTGAAGACACGAATATAGACCATCTCTTTGTCTTGACTGGACATATTTTATCACTCTGTATCATGAGACTGTCACCCCAGACTTCTAATTGCTCAAACCTTTAGACACAGGGCACCTAATAATTGCAGTGCCATGGCCAGCCTAATAATAAAGATAATTTACAGTTCAAAAGCAAAGGGTAATTTGTAATATGAATGGCTTTTTGTGTCCCTAAGCTCATTTCAGGACTTGAGGATCCATGCAGCAATAGCTACAGCATTTCGCCTGAGTGTGTGACTTACTGCGCTGGTTTATTTAGCCATTTTGTTCCAGAAAAACACAGAAGCCAGTGGATTTAGGGGAAATCAATGGGGTGTTCAGCACCAAGCAGATTCAAAATTGTGTCTATATGAATTCCTCTTGTACAAGGTTATCTCCTGCACAAATACAAATGATTTTTTTAACTTTGTATCATATTCATACCTGTGAGTGTTACCAAAGTGTACAAGATCAAATGGAAGCTTAAAACTCATTCAGAATTCTAACAGTATCAAAGTCACAGTGATTGTCGCGTTATATTTGTGCAGAAAAACAGGCCTTAGTGAAAGAAAAAAAAGGAACTTCTTGGAAAGCGAGGATCAAGGATTCTTGTCTTTATCAACACCAGGAAGAAACTGAAATGCCTGAGGAAACTTTTTCGCTTCGTAGCTGCACACTCTGAACAACTTCTCCCAAATGCAGGTCCTTTCTAAGCAGTCTCCCCAAGCTGCTCCGCCCCCTCCAATGGGCTGCAGGGCAGACCCACCAAGACCCTCGAGTCAGCGTCTTGCTCTTCCTGTGGAAGAATTTTCTCTTCCACAGCACCAGGCTCCTATTATACAACCACATTTTTTCTTTGCTTTTTTATAGTACTCTCAGTTTTAGAGTCAGAGCCCATGCCACAGCCCTAGACCACTCCTGACTTTGCCTTGCCACCCACATTGCAGGCATTACAAAAACAAAGCCTCTGTTACTGTAAAGCTTTAAGCCATGACAGTTTTAAAGAAAGTCACAGTGTACTCTGTGTAGAAGGATCTCTACTCCTCAGCGAGACCTTGGTTTTGGAAGAGACAAAAAGCAATTAGGATGCACGTTTTCCTCACGGTGGCACAGCTCTGGACCTGATAACCAAAGGCACAGGAAGTCTGTTTCACCAACCATTTTAGTCTCTCATAACTTTTCTGCCATGTGCTTAGCATGTCTGATTGCTCTGAATGTATCAAATACATCCATTCATCTCGCAATAGTAAATGGGCCTTAAAAATCCTGTTGACAATCTTACCACCAAGCCCATGTGCAATTTAAACTATTAAAAAGGAAAAAAGAAAAAAAAATGCAGAGCACAAGAAAGAAATAAAATGCTAACAGCGACCTTCCAAATGCGGTCACACTGACAGGACAGCACTGGAATCTGGGTTTGTTTTAAGCCTACATTGTTTAAAAGCAGCAGGGGACCAAAATGATGATGGCATCATACTGGCTGAAGGGAGGAACCTGAATTGAACTCTCAAGCCAAATTCTAATCTCAGATTTCAGTTTCTGTATTCTTTATTAAGAAACTCCCATGGACATCGATGGGACTCCAGCATGAAGACGGCTATGTGAGTATCGCATGAGGATCAAAATCTGCTGTATGGGCACCACACATGGAAACACTATCCACAATGTTTCTCACCAGACGTCAAACATATTGAGAGCACAAGGAAAGCAACATTCATAAAATCAAAACCACAAATAATTAAATATTTAGTTTTCTAATCAAGTCAAGTTGTGTGCAAGCCCTTAAACAGCATTTACAAGCATTTGATTTGTTTTCTCCATTGACTGTATAAGAGTACTCGTGGGCTCACAAATCAGAACTTCTTGTTTGATTTGTTTTAACATGCTTGCCATGTCAGGTGGTTTTTCCTTATTTCTTGCTGTTTCTTTAGAATCTTGTAAACCAGGTCAATTTATTGAAATGCCAGCTTTTATAAATATTCCTATCCAGCCAAGCCTCTAACTTAGCACATGCTATAATTACAGCACAGCCATTTATGGAAAGTAACTAGAAGTAGGATAGCCCTTCTTACTCACATTGAAAAATATCCTAGTCCTTGAGTCAACGTTTTTATTTCAATTTCAGTTAATTTACTTTTGGAATTCACTCTGGAAAATGTATTAGCAGTTGCAGAATCTGTCTCAAAGCTTACTGCTTTTTCAATTCAGTCTCAATCTTTAAAATAGGCATTAAATATCACAACATTTTATGTTGCGTTATTGAAACTTCTGGTTTGCCAAAATGAGGGTGGTCAGCTATAAGGTCACAGAGACAGAAATAAATACAGCCATATTTTCTAGGATTAGAGGCAACAGTAAATTAATCTTATCATCATTTTTTGGTATTTTGCCAAAATGAAAAAATAATCAATATTCTTTTATTTGGCAAGGGCTGCAAACTCTTGGAAAAATGATATCTGAAAATAAAATAGCGAGCAAAACATCAGCATAGAAATGCAATCCCAGAGAGCGGTCAGAAAGAAGAAGTAGACATTACAAGAAAAAAAAAGAAAAAGAAAAACCAAGTGTATATATTAGCAAGTTTAAGCAACATTTGAGTCCTTTCTACTGTAGCAGCATAGCTACATGATATGTGCAGTTTCAGTGTGGAACAATTTGCCCAGCATAGGAAAGTACTGAACTTTGTGCCTGTTCTGGAACAAGAGATTTGTTTTAAAGATACTCTGGCTCAGTCGAGATAAAGATCAACTAGCATTTCATTTGAGCAAGTCCGCAATAGAATACACATTGCCCTATTTGACTCTCCTGTACCAGGACCATAGATCAGTTACGATCTCCCCCTTCTCACCCTCCCCATCTCTGCCTGTAAATATTTGTGTTTGGAAAGACACAGCAAAAGTGATTTGCTCACACAGCAATGCACAAAATTCCCAATTGTCTGTGGACAATAAGGTAGCTTGGGAATGCACTAAACTTCCTTTTATTTACAATGTCATTATTGACACTTTGAAACTGGAATAGGATAAAAATAAATCAGCTATCGATATGAAATATGTATGGCAAAGCTCTAGGCAAACAGATGTTTTTTGTTTAAAATTAGGGGCTTGCCTGAGACATGACTGGATTTCAAGTGAAACCAAGCTGCTAAACCAAATCTTTTTTTCTTCTCGCCAGCAGACTCCCACAAATAACTATATATAGAAACTGGTAGTTGCTCTATGTTTTGGCTTGTAACGGAAATCCAGGTAACGCAAGCACTCTCCAATGATTAACATTTATTGTCTCTCTTTGTTTTGCCAAATATGAATATAATTTAAATCCAACAGGTTAAATCAAAGCCTTTTAGTCTAACGAATTTGTGGCAGTTGCCCAAAAAAGGAAAAAAAAAACAACCAAACCAACCAAAACCAACCAACAAAACTCTAAAACCACCACAACAGAAACCCAAACCAACCTAAAAGGAGGAAACAAAAGCACTATATCCAGAATCCATGTTACTCATTATGTATGAGATAAATATGAATATTTCAAATACAGATATTGACATTGCTGGCCTAAAAATTAGCAATATTTTGTACTTTACAAAACCAAATTTTTTTGTGAAGGGAACATTTCGCTTTTTCCCATTTGGAAAGTGAATGTGTTGGACATTGGAACTAAAAGCTGCAGAAGTGAGGGGATCATCTTTCTTAAAGGACAAAGCATATGAATCCTCTACATCACCTTGGGAAATACATTATATGTATATAAAGAGATATAGATAAGTATGTACACAAACATCCATCCCTCTGGATGTTCAGTGGAGTTTGAAAAGGACTTTCTTATAGGACCTTGCACATGCTGTGAGGAAGCACACCGAACGCTTTTAAAAATTTTGACACCTCGGGGGACAAATTATTTTGTTAAGAGGCCAGTGGGACTTAAGAATAAAATCCAAGGGATGCTACAGCGTAGAGAAGACCTAGAGCTTCACACTCTTGCTATAATTATTAAGACAGACTGCAGAAATTTTACCTGGTTACTGATTCACGTCGCAAATGAGTAGAATATATTTCCTTTCAAAAACACAATTCTTATTAAATACCTGGTCAGGTGCTACAGAAACCTACAGGAGAACACATTTCTCCAACCCGAGACGTGCATTACCAAAATCTATGCAGTTTCTTCTAAATAAAAGAGCAGTAGTCTTTATTTCTAAAGCATAGGTGCATATTTATATATATATATAAAGACACAACATGACTATATCTATGTCACTATATATATAAGTTACAACCTGATAAAAAGGATAAAAGCGAACAGGAGCACAAAGAAATCTCGCGTGAAAAGGAAAACCATCAGATATGGAGCATTCACTTGTTCAAGTTCAAAGATTACATAAAAGTTATACAGCATAGGCTACTGTACTGTGGTGCAGAAGTGCAAAATTCAGTGCAAATTTGGAAAGGCATGTTTGAGATACTCTTAATGGTTGCTTTTGCTGAATATTGAACTATTACGAAAGTTATAAATATATTACTGGAGATCAACCGGTAGGCAGAGTGCAGAAGAGATTCAAAGGTGTCTGATGAATGGTTCTACTATTTTATCACAGCAATTTTATTTTCTTTTATTTTACATATATTACAATCCAATCGTGAAATCTAGGAGGTGCTCTGGAATTTATTCGAAACTAAGGCAAAACACGGAAATGTATCATCCTTATCGAATGACCCTTTTGGGGCTATTTTTATATCTATTCCCACATCAGTTTGCTTCTATTTTTTGTCTTATTTTTCGGGCTTCTCAGTTTTAAGAGGATGATTGGTTAATTTTTGAGAGGAGTGGTTTGTCGAGCACAAGGAACAGCTGGAAAGACAGATGTCATCTACGTTACCATTCTGTTGCTGAAGAAAAATAAAACAAGATGGTAATTTCCACTGAATAGAGATTTTAAAGTTAATTCCAGCTGTGACCATGTGATCAGCATCTACTGTGTTTGGCCCTTCAGCCAAGCACATCTGGTAAAAATATTTCAGAGGTGTGGGGAGAAAGGGGGCAGTTTGTGTGGAGATTATTTTTTATTTTAGCATCGATAATAGTTTTTTTTTCTGATGGAGTTTTTTAAAATGATTCGTGGGCAGATGATAGATGGGAAGAACATTGAAAATAAGAATGAGCACAGGGTAGGCACAAATAGGATTGACACGACAGAGTAATCATGGAAGTCAAATTATAAGAGACTCATTTAAAACTATTATGAGTTTTAACACAGAGTTTCACTATTAAAATAAAAATATATGTATGGACAGTTTCCCTTGAAAATCTTTATGTTACACTGAGATAAAGCAACAGGAAGTAGACAACAGAAAAATATTTGATATCTAGACAGAAATGCTGTTATAGTGCATCACCTAAATAGTACATACTACTAGCAAATTAAATATAGGTAAAAGTTATTAAGAATATTAACTACACATTAATGAAAGACATAGGACCCATAGAACAATGTCAGGTTTGCACTTTACAATCTAAAGCTACCTACATCATATGCAATTCAATATTCTGCCTTTCTTACAGCCACACCAAACAAATCCAACTCCACCTGATTTGCACCCACAACTGTGCTAAACAGTCCACACACATGTGCCATTCTCAGCACCTCCATCAGGTACAACTGGTTAGGAGAGACTAGGTCTCTTTTCCCATACCTGGCAGCTTTGGAGACAAAACTGTGCTTTGGAGAAGCTCCTCTGATCTCTGCTACACTTCCAGGACTCGTGACTACCTGAGTGCATGCTGGTGCTTAACATTAGGCTTTTGAGTCTAGCCTTGGATTTATGCTTGTCATAGAACAATTGTTTTGAAGTTTAACTTTCTTCTGCTAGGGAATAAGGATTTCCAGAAAGTTTTGTTAGTGGGTGAGAACGTAAAAAACATACCTTCTACTCTTTCCACAAGCCAGAAGGTGTGAAGTTAAAGTGCACAAATCCAGAAAAACTGCTCTGTGTTGATAAACACCTTCTAATGACTGTCTGCTCACTGCTAATCAAAGAACTGAGGTACTCCCACGTGCATGGGATTCATGCAATTCCCCCTTCACAAATTCTCGTTCACTATCTGATATATAACACTCTAATAAGAGAACTTTTAAAGAGCTAAATCTATGACCCAAATCTGGGTTGTAGCTCATTGCTTTAACAGTGATCAATTCAAGAAAACCATCTGGACCTGAGGAGTCAGTCGTTCACTGTATTAGAACAAGTAGTTTCAGACTACTTTGCTATAGCTAATTTTTACATCTGCCTATTATTGCAGAAAAACATACGATTATCCAGCTGCTGATAGGCTGGTAAAGCTCAGCAAAGCTTAACTGTGTTTTAAGCAATGCGATTTAGTGTAATTATTTGAAAATAAACAAACAATCTGCTCTGTCAATTAAACTTTATTTAGGTTACATTTTTGATACATCACACAACCAGGCTTCAGGGATTCTTTTGTGAAAACTGACATTCCGTTGCTACTGTCTGTGTAACAAACAGCTCACAAATGGCTCACACAAAGCTAGCCGTAAAAGGATTATAATCTCTCTCCTATCTAGAAGGTACACAGGAATTACTGTTTGCCTGTATAACAGCATTCAGTGACAGTAGATAGTTATTGTTCCTTTCATTCTTTACAGGACCAGGGAGAAGTGCAGAAGCAGGATTTAAATCACTAGCAGAAGTTCTACTAGGAAACCTCTTCTAAATTATGTATGATTGTAGAGACTCAAACACACTTTATATTTTACTTTGTTTTGGTAAATGTCAAACAGCATGATGTTGTTAAAGGTGACTTTGAATATTACAAAACTGTTCCTATTGACAGTCACATTCCCCTGTTCTGCCTCCAACTATGTGAATTACCAATTTTCCTATTAGCTGCTGGCCAACAAGAAATGAAAGTCTGTTTTCTTGACAAAATTAAAGAATTAAAAAAAAAAAAATCAGATATGTGAAATCACTAACTCATGTTTTTTATGTTAGCAAAGATATTTATCATTTTTTAAATTACCTTTTTTTTTGTTGTTTCCTAACTCTTTATTTCAAATGGACATGTGACATTCATTATTTCAGACCCTGTAGAAATTAAAAAAGTTTCAGTTCCATTTTTAGATTTATTTTTCTTTTAATTTAACCTTCTAAAGCTTTGCATGGCATCTCAATATTGAAGTCGAGGTGAATCTTCAAATATTTAGTCCAACACAACCAGTTGTGGTCAATCAAGTGTTCCTCTGAACTAGTTCATATAGCTCTGTCCGCAGCATACAGTATATCCAGAGCTTCTATGCTCAGATTTTTCAGTTAGGCTGTATTTCAGAGATCAATTCCAATTTTTCAATCTTACTTGTCCAAGGTACTGTTTAGTAACCAGGTTACATATGCCATTTTGTCAGTCTAGACACATTGTTCCTCTCAATAGGAATAGCATCTGCTATTTTAATTCATGTCTTTAGGGCTTGTGATTGTGTTATATGCAAGTCCAGGAAATATTTCATAAAAGCACCATCTCTTCTAACCAAAGGGTACAGTAAGGCCAGAAAAACGCTGTAGTAAATGGAATGACCAAGATGACAACTGTATACTTTTTATATGAAACTTATAGTTAATGGCAGTAACAATTGCCTCAAAATCTTGTAAAACAGGATTACAGTCAGCAGTCTTATTTGGAGTATGACTTCAATTTACTACATACAGGAGTACCAGTAATAAACGATACTTTCAGAATTCAAATAAAAGCTGTGTTCTGAACTGTGAATACCTTTCAGGGATGAGGTGGTTTTATCAAAGAGAACTAAGGCAAGTAGAAATAAAGGGATTCAGACTGAACCTGCCCTGAAGGGCAAAGAACATATATGCAAAACTTGCATTTTCAGAAAACTAACGTTCAAACATGGACAGGACTGTCAATCTATAATGCTATTGTTGTATTTGCATGTATATTTAGAGAATCTCGGGTAAAATTTATACTTTGTTAGAACCTATAATTCCAGTGCACGTGAGCACACAACATCAGAGATGGGACAGACCAACCTTGTAAAGTACACTCTAGGGCCCTGTGTCGAGGACTAGCACTCTCTCTCATGGACCGCACCACCACCTGGCAATTCTTTGCTGAAGTGCTTTTGTACAGATGTTCCCATGGCTGGAATGCTTGGGTTTTCTCCTCTTTTGTTCTGCCCTCTAGAGCTTTGCATGGCATCTCAATACTGTGTGTCAAATTTTTCTCTCTTGTTTTTTATTCATTCCAGATTGCAGTGAGACACAGCATGGAAACGCAATCAAGAGACTCTGTTCTTCGATTTGAACAGGAAAACTTTGGAAAACTTTACATCTTAAGATAGTCTGTGAGAAAGGAATGAAGCATTTGGGTCCCCCTCTGCAGTACAAGGTTTGGGATGGAAACTTAATAAACTCTCCACGTGTATGTAGAATTTTTATGCAATAGAGTCAATTATAGCAGATATATATCGCAAAGACAGAATTTAACTACCTCTCCCAAATTCTCACTTGACTCGGTCCTGCGGTACAATCCTGTTTGCAAAGAATTAGTTCGGTTTAGAGAGAGGTGGGCAGCCTAAATATAAATAGATACCATGTATTCAGCAAGTGCACCACACTCATGCTAAAGGAGGATGCTCTGCATTCCTACTTGAAGAATGACATTTTTAAATATAGTCTTGTCTTGAATGAGTCCTGATGACTGATGGAGCAAATGCCTTTAATATTGCTATCCACATGCAAATGCTTTTAACATTGCTATCTATGCTATCCATATACTATTTAGTATATCAAAGCACATAAGCCCTGTTGGCAAGCACCAACTTGGCTTCACCTTAGTTAGTAGCATTCTTAGGGTAAACTAAGTAAATAATAGGCTTCCCACCTATAAAAGTCAATATAAATTGATAGAAAGAGATGGCTTTTAATCTCATTTCTTTGTTTCTTCCTCTGTTACTTATCATTAATTGCCACCACTGAAGGGGGTACCTATATCCAAGGTAATGTAATTCCAGAAGTTATGCTCCCAATGAGTAGAACTTAAATATCAGCATCAATGACGTGTCTGTCATAGTTCAGCATTGCTAGTGACGCTCTTACAGCACTTTTACATTCAGCACAACATCCTCACTTCACACAAGCACTATCAGTTGTTAAAAGCCAATTTCCAGCCCGCCTCTGGTATGCCTTATACGTATTATGCAGAAGAGTGGGACAACTCGTGTTTTCACTCATGGGGAGAGCCAGAGGGAACCTGAGGCTTTGATTCCCCTTAGCAGCAGCCAGCAAAAGCCGGTCTAGGATATTTTGAAGGGTATTAGCCTGCTTTAAACATGCACTGACACACGAGAACCCTGGGTGGAATTCTAATTCCACCAATTACCAATCAATTACCAAATACAATCTGTATGCTTACAGAAAAATACTGGTGAAAAAAGGACATGTTATGGTTCCATTCATGCCACCCTCTGTATCAACACCCCTTTGCTGAAAATAGGGCAAGAATTTGAAGCAAGAGAATGGAACTATTACCACTACAGGAAATTGCATAAACACCACAAACAGGATCTTTCTGAAGAGACGGCACAAATACAGCCATGGAATATACTTGCTACTTATCAAGACAGTGGCAAAAAATCAAAATTAGTATGTATCTTTCAATCACTTTTCCCCTTTTCCCTCTGTCATTGAGTAGCATGTAACTGTTGGGATATTGCTTTACAGTTAAGGAATTTAAAGTCAGGAAACTCTCACAAAGTCAGCTCACTTCAATATCTCCAGCAATGCTGATGCAACAAGATCATTGCTAACATGTGTGGGAAAGGGTCACACTCACCCTGTCAGCTAATGCCTCCAGAACCAATTGTAGAAGTAACACTTACAATCCACTCATCCATGCGTATCTGTGCAAAGAGCGACAGAATAGTCTTCCTTGTAAAACTTTGCCATGAAAAATAAATCTTTCTAGACTATAATATGCCAAATTCTATACCGGTTAATTGTTATTACTTTTTAGGGAATTCATCAGGACATCATAGAAACTGAATGTATGAAATGAAATTACATAAATAGAAATACTTTCCTGACTTAATGTATTTAAGATTACCACTAACTAACATCTTTCAAAAATTCACAAACCAAACAATTATTTTCCATGAAAAACATACATGACTGTAAAACTGCCTGGCTAGGTAGTTAAAAAAAAAAAACCAGCTGACACAAAAAAAGGTTTACGGAAATAAAAAAAGGACATATTGTGAGTTTTTATTAATTCCAAACAGGATTCTTCTCTTGGGTAGTTCACAGCCAGACTTGCATTTCTGTGCTTGGACTTCTCTGTAAACTCACTGATATCCCAATGTTTAAGCATCTCCTACAGGGCATCCTGATTCATAGTACAGAAACATCTTTCCCTTCCTCAGACTTTCATACTGCATCGGATATTTTAGAGGGACATGTTCTCTGGCAGGTGTTAACCTCTGTAACACAAAATCTTCCATAGAGGTGACTTCAATCCAGATCCCAGGACAAATCACCTGCACAAATTGGCCATGTTGTGGAGACAGCAAAACTGAGGACTAACTCTACCCACATTCTTTCTCATTGCTATCAGTACTTCTTGCATCAGCTATGCTGTGACCAAATGACCTGCAGAGCAGTAACATGACAGAAGAGTTGATCAGGCTCCAGAAAAATTTTAATCCAGGAAAAGTTCAGGTAAAAGAAGGAAGGATTTGCTTTCTTCAGTAAGAAAAATAAAATTAAACACCAAGATGGTCTTGGTATGTATTTGTTCATAGCTGCATTAAAAAAGATGGCTTTGGTATCTACTATACCTCATTTCTTGGCCTGATCATAAGAGCACAAAAATGCTATACTGTTTCCTACACTTTCCATAGTTACCCCATTAGGCCCAACACTCAAGAGAGATCACAAAGTAGTTTATCATTCCTAGCAGAGGAAGTTCCAAACACGATTTCATTACAAGCACAGGAAAAAACATACAGAAAGAATATAATTGAAAATATTAAAAGTAAAAAAAAATAAAATTAAACCTCCTAAAAAAAAAATATATATATTGAGCACAAAATGACTCCACTAACTGTACTATGCTTTTGAATCACACCAAACGCTGGCATTGTGCCTCCTTGGTGGAGGCAGTTTGCCAGGATATTGCCATGGGCAGCTAATAATCACCCACACACAATGGGCAAGTGAGATTAAGCCCAAATATTTGAAGGTTTGCTTTAAAAATATTTTTACCATATTTAAAAAATAAAGCAGGATTTTATTCTTTCATATTGAAGCCATTAAGCCAATTTCTTCAACATTAAAACATTCCTTATTTCCAAAAGCCACTGCTATGACTGTTTCCCTTCCCGGGTGTCCTGCCATACTTCCTGTGCACACTTACGCAAGGCTACTAACTCTAGGGAATTCCTCTAAGTGACTTAAGTCCTGTGCCAGGTGTTTGTTAGGTTTAACCTTGCAAGGACTTAAACAGACTGAGGGTTTCTACAAATTGCTTTCAAATCCAGTTCTTAGACTGGACGTAACTGATATTACTGGATAGAGTTAAAGAAAAGCCTCTCTCACGTATTCATTTTTGACTATTTCAGCACTGTTGTTTTCTGTTTCATGCTGGAGCCAAGGGGTTAAGAGATGTGACAGTTTTTACGATGTAATGATACAGAAAGACTTCTTTTCTTAAGAGGCAGAGGTTATATTTTCCTAATGTTATCATGAATGATTTGGTTGTAGTGAAAGGCTTGATTTGTTCTTTGCTATCAGTAATTGATAAGGTCATGGAAAATGTGATACGAGACAGAGATTTGGGAAATTTTGTTTTAATACTGTGGCTGGAAAGTCTTCTGTCTAACAGTACATGTTCCCTCTGGATTAAGTAACCTTTGCAAGTTTTCCACAAACTGATTCTGCTGAATAGAAATTGATTAATGAGCTCAGACACTGAAATTGTCACTACAAAATAGCCATTGAGATTCTAGTCAGCAATCACTAGCCCCAGGGTCAAGGAAGACCATGGACCGACCTAGCTGAAAAGAGAGCAGCCTTCATTTGTCTTCTCACTAACTTCATTTTAACTGTGCCTGGTGGCATTGGGCGCAGCCAGGAGTCTGCCACTACTTTTTTTGATAAACCCATGCACTGAGGGCTTCTTAGATAGGCTAGAAAAATTCCTTCAAGGCTATAATTTCATTGGCCTGAATCTCCACTACCTCAAGGCTTGTAAAGTTATTTACACCTGTGTGAAATTAGAAAAAGGTTGGAATCACAGTCTATCATTCCAGGCATTAGGGGAATCATCTATGATGTTACTTCTAAAGATTCCTACTATCATTGCTGTAAGTTTCTTTTGAAAACACATGCTGTAATAGCATCAAGCTTACTTGAGAGGGTTCACTTCACTTTCACTTCATTTCACTCTGCTTCATGCCACTGACAGCTAATATAATTAGTCATGTTTAGGCCCTTAATAAATAAAAGACTCCAAATAGCTTTCTGTGGACCACATTCAACCCCCCCCTACCCCCTTCAGAAGTTTGCATCTGCTGGCCTGAGAGAGTCACTCTGCAGTCAAATCAATCCTCCAGCCTGTTTGAGGACGTGTCATGTTCAACAGATATGAAAGGACATAAAGAAGGGGGAATCAATTCTCTCGCTGGTACGATGCCCCTTGTTTGGTGCCGTGGAATAAGAAGGATGTGAGAAAAATAGGAACAGAAAAGGAGAAAAAAAAGCTGTAGAGAGGCTGGACTGTCAGCATATATAGGTAAGTATCACACAGAAAGGCCAGAAATATAATAGTCTTCAAAATGGAAATCTTATCTTTGCCCAGGCATGGTCAAAAATTTCAGTTACTGTGAAGGAGGAGGAAATATTATTAAGAGTTATCTCCATGACACAATGTAACAAGGGTACTTTCCTACTAGTTTATTATTCTACTGCTAGGAAGACCTGTAGCCACCCATGAGATAGCAGCAGCCATCCTATCTCAACTGAAAACATTATCTTTACCAGAGGAGTCTGAATTGCCAATCCTTGAACTCTGACATTTTCACTTGAACAGGACCTTGGAGAGGAATTTGAAATTCCAACCTGAAACCCTTTACTTTGTCCTATTTACCATGGATTTTCTTACTCACTTAAAAAAAAACCCAAAAAACCATGGAGACTAAAACACTTATACTCTATTTCTATCCTGATCTTGCCAATTATTTTCCTGAAAAGTAATATATTCTCATTCTTGGTTAATATTAGGAATTTATAGATTTTGGGGAGATTTTTGGCTACTAATTGTCTTTTCATTTCCTTTGTTCATCCAGTTACTTTGTATCTGAAAGTTGTCATTACTTTGTTTTTAATTTTTATATCTTGAATAATTTAGTGGATTAATGGTTTTTATAAATCAAATAACTGTGGACAAAATTATCATCTACACATACAACAGAGAAAACTTAAGTTCCATTATAGTCACACCCATTTAAATTCAGATTAATTTAATGATATTGTTGTTCATTAGAATTCAGCGGTAGTTTTAGTAGTAACTACAGACACTGGAAATCACGTAAAAGTTGTATCACATCATCATCATATTTTGTAATACATGCTGGATTTTTTTTTTCCCCTGTGAGACCTTAATACATTAATTCTGTTTGGATTCTTTTTCTGTCCTTTAAAAACAATACACTTTTTGATTATTCAACAGCTCTACTGTTTTAAACACCAAAAAGATCACTCCTGTGTTTTTTTTATTCAGACTTTCTAGTCTTGTTCTCTACTTCCTTGATCTCCTTCCCATTATATGCTTCTTGGGGAGAAGCAGTCTCCAGGGGCTTCTTTAGGCAGAAGTAATACGACTGGAAAGTTATTTTACAATGTGACCATTGTTCAATCCCAGAGGTGTATTTCACTCATTGAGCTAGTGAAATGATGGTTATATTTTAAAGTTAGAAGGTCCCCAGCATTCACATATCTCTGATGTAAACAACAGCAAGATATTTAACCTCACCAGGTTTCTCTTTCCCACTTGCAAGATCGGTATCAGGAATTTCTTAGGGATATTCTGATGAAAAATTATTGCTTGTACATGGAGTATGGTGCAGAAATCCTGTACACTAAGATTTGTGACATTAGTCCTACTTCTGAAAACCTATGCCCATGGGCAGCGCAGTACCTGAGCTACTAATTTCTACATTTCTATACAAATGCCCGTATTTCTAAATCTGTTCTGCATTTTTGAAAACATTGCCCTTACTGTTCCAAAATCACTTCATTTGGAGTTCTGATTCAAACTGCACTGCAAATCAGGTTGACTTTAGAAAATAGCAATAAGTCACACCAAAAATCTCATGTGAAATGGTATTCAACACATGCTGGCATATTTTTGCAGCTTTTTTCTAGCTAGCCTCAAAAATAAAAGCAGCCGATTAACTAAAATTATTTTTTTTATGTAAAAAGCACTTCAGACACTAAATTGCTAAGTATTAATGAACTACAAGCACAGATTCAGAATTTATTCCAATGCATACTCCAGATGTGTTCTCCGATGCCCTCATTGCAACAACAATTATAATAAGTTTTAACAGTATCTCGCATCTGAGAGAAGCAGCACTGAGAGACACACAGCTTTTGCTGCCTAGAAATAAGAGTATTTTTAGTTATAATCATAGCCAGACAAAAAGCATACAGGCCTGAGTAGCTTCTTTGGGATTATTTTCATTAGATGTCATAAGGTCCCTGGGTACTTGTACAATCAGTAACACTTCACAGAGCCTTCACTTCTAACAAATAATTAGCTAAAATTGAACCAGAGATTTCTTACATGCGTGTCATAGGATTTGATATGAATAATGAGGGAAAAGGTTAACAGCAGGTCATAGACAGTTCCCTATCTTCCAGCTTATTTATTCAGTGAAATGAGAAATTGATCACATTATTTCGTATAGAAGAACCTGATTCATTACAATCAGCTCTGAATTGGCAGGTTTTGCTTTAGGCAATTTCAGAACATTACTTATGCTTAAATAGTTACTGGTAAGGTCATTTTATAACTTGTAATCACCTCTCTGACCCCTTCATGACCATAGTTTCAAAAGCTGAAGCATACGTGAAAATTGATAAAAGCATACATATGAACAGAAAACTAATAGTTAAACAAGAGGAGAGGAACAAACAGAACCACACAATTGAAGTATGGATGACCACATTCAGGTGTACTAGAAAATATCAGGAACACGTTATCTCTTGCACGTCAGAAATGCACATCACATTATCCCTTATTTGGCAAGATATCTCTTGGAGGGAGAACTAATCTGATATTGCATGCAGCATTAACAAGTAGAGGGCAAGAAAAAGAAAAGGCAATGGAGACAACTAGAGATAAGGATCTGAGTTGGAGGTGATACTACAGGGGCTGGAGGGGCAGAAAAGGCTAGTTAGTTCTTTCCCCTAAGAGTAGCAATGGTCACTCCTCCCTCTTCTACTGACCTAAACTCCCTTAGCACCATGAACGAAGCTCTTTTTATTCTACAGAAGATTTAAAACAACTTTCCAGAACTGTTCACATCACAGGACAAGCTATCTGCCCGCTCAGGTGCTCCATGCCTTGGGGAACACTTTTACCAACAGTTCCTTTTGCCACACCAGTATTGCCCCAAGCAGGTTGTCTTTTCCAGACAGAATGAGGAACTGCAATCCCTGCAGGGCCAGAATCAATTCCTTCCCAACCACAGAAACACACTGGGTGCAGCTAGGCTGAAGCCTGCAGTGTCTGAGAACCAGTGTCACACAGACATTGCTGAGTGCAGCTGCTGCTGGGCTCTGGATTACATGGCAGATATGCACTGAAAGTACAAGAACAGAAAAGATTTTATTTAATTATTTTTGCAAAACCAAGCCCATAATTCAAGTTATGCATCCCATTGTTTGTTATAAGGAAAATAGCAGGAAAATTATAGTAAGTGTTTGAGAATGGGTGGAAAAAGGGGTAATACAGAAATTCAGCTGATTTATGACAAAAGGGTTTAAATTACTATAGAATTAATTGCTTAGTGTAAGACATTCATTAAAACAGCTATCAAAGAGCAACAAGTACAAAACAAAGAAACAATACATATATATTTCAGTTGGAATAACTTCTCAATTTTGCTTGTTAGCTGCAGTGTCAAATAAGGCATTATCAGCACTTCAAAGCTGAAGAAAGTGGTGCTTTAAAAATAATTCTGGGTGATAACTGAACTAGAATATGTTAAGGGATAAACTACAATACAAAATGTAACCTACAGATTACTTTTGCTAAGCACCTGAGTTCCATATACTTGGGAGGCTAATGTTCAGATTTACAAAAAGATTTAAGCATCTAAACTGAGATTAGGAGGACTTCTTTACGCTTCTACACCCACAAGAGCAATCTTCCAAACTCCTTCCTGACCCCCCAGATGCTAGAAGTCTATAATTGGTTACATATCCGTTAATAAAGTTTACAAAGTGCTTAATAGTCTGTTTTGCACTTGCTGAAAACAGCCTCCTCACCAGCCGAAGGAAGCAGTTTGAGATTATCTAGCAGCTAAAACTGACATGATCAACAAGAAGGCAGTTTTCTTACGTTCCCTAAAAAACAGTGCTTTGTAAGCATATCAGTCTGGTAGGTGTTAGCAGAACACATCCAATGTGTATCTACAGGAGAAAGATGTGATCAAAGAGGGGATACATCTCAATTTTTATTCAATAGGTTAATAAACACATCCTCAAAACCTTCCTTAACCCAAGAAAATCCAAAAGTGTTTCTTGTTTTCCAAGAGAGTTCACTAATCATGTATCCACAGGCTCTGAAGACCTAAGAGGGTACACTAAGCCAGCAGAGAGGAAGAATCTATGAGTCATAAGAATAGAGAAAGGATAAAATCACAAACAGCATTCTCCAGCCCAGCGTTTCACCTGGAAGAGAAGAGTTATGGGTTCAGGTGCTCGTGCTGCTTGTTTAGGATTCAGTGCCTCAGTTTGGTTACAGCTGTAGAGAGTTTTAAGGCACTTTATTATCTCTATTTAATTCAGGGTTGTGGATTTCACTTATGGAACAAGGTACCTAAATTTGAGGCATATTGATATTCAGCAATTCCTCTGGAGATTTCTGTCCTAGATTCCTTAAGCTCACTGAATAACAAAAAAATATATTTTAAAAGCATATCTCCATGTCCTGTTCCTAAATGTGTGGTTCACTGAAGCTCACTTAGATTAGACACAAATGCATAAGAACAAATTTTGTAAGTCAGCATCTTCTTTGAAGGTGGTCTAAATGGTGTTTGTTATAACAGCTTCCACCTTCCTTCAATTTATGTCACACATGATTTGCTGATGCAGTGTAAGGGAGAAGAAAAGCACACCCCAAAATGAACAACACGTACCACATACTCAACTGCAGTTTTGCTATCTGCTTTAAATAAAGGTATTGCTCAACCATGAAAAAGCTAATGGCAACAAAGTTATAGAAATGTTGGTTAATTCCAAAACTGCCCTAAAAATTGCAGTTGTTTAAAACATGCCTGTAATGTAAGTCAATTACTGGCAGCTGTACAGTTCAATGTTATAGTATGCCCACTGGACTGACACCTGCAGCTTCCTTATCTTCAGGATGCTTAATTTACTGATATTTTGTTCGGCATTCATAAGGAATGAGAATTATGTGGTTGAAAAGGAAACAGGAAATATCCAATTTAAAAAAATAGCTAAGACTCTCGTGGAAATATGTATTTCATTACTAAACAATACTTCAAGCATTTTTGTGGATATATTTTCTCTGACTTTCATGGCAAATGATTAGCCTTTCTGGTCAATTTATCTGAATTATGTGAGTAAAAGGTTAACAGCAGCAAAAAAAAAAGTATGAGCTACGTATTTCATACACTCTTTTTCAACACATCTAACGCTTTCTCTTTTTCTCACAGCCATTCCATTTTGTACCAAGTAAAAGATTAGCAAAGGAGGAAGTTTCCACTTCTTTCCAGTCTCTAAAATTGCCACCTTTATACAATCTCATTTAAGACAAAGATTTTGACATAGGTTCTTCCCCCCGTTTAGGTCTTGTCATCTTGCTAGGCTGCTGTTTATGTTCCTTTGCACACCACTCACGTAGATTTAGACCTTCTCTTGTACGAGTGTGCAGCAGCTTTGGCTCTTTGCTCTCTGGCAGCAGGCTTTCCATCTCTTCACAGGCAGGATGGGGTAGAGTCCAGCTGCCATAGACACACCAGAGCAAAACTCCTTTTTATCCCCACCCCTTTTCCAGAGCTTCAACTTTGTCAGCACACTGCATGTACAATTTCTATCCGCTAGGATGTAGCGTGTTTGAAACAACCAGGCATTTTGCAACAGTTCTAAAAGCCAGTCACTTTTTTACTCTGGCTAGCACAAAAAAATAGGTAGATCTAAACAAAATGGCACATACATACACAGTCCCTTCCCAGCCTCAGAATCTCATAGGTGCTCTTGCTTCTGTGCCATCAGCTGCAACAGAAGGCTAAAGAAAAGGGAAGATGTTCCTGCTGGAAAAATGCACTCAGTTCCTTTTATAACTCACTACGCCTTTCTAAGTCCTTTCAATCCTGCACCTACTTAGACTCAATAGTATTGAGGATTTGGCAAAGGAAATAGCTCGGAGGAGAAGCATCTGGGGGTTGTGGTAGACAGTAAATTATCCATGGTCCAGCAATGTGCCCTTGTTGCCAAAAAGGCCAATGGAATCCTGGACTGCATAGGGAAGAGTGTGGCCAATAGGTCGAGGGAGGTCATTCTCCGCCTCTACTCTGCACTGGTGAGGCCACAACTGGAATACTGTGTCCAGTTTTGGGCTCCCCAGTTCAAGAGGGACAGGGAACTGCTGGAGCGAGTCCAGCGAAGGGCAACTAAGATGATTAAGGGCTTGGAGCATCTGCCTTATGAGGAAAGGCTGAGAGAGCTGGGACTCTTTAGCCTGGAGAAGAGAAGGCTGAGGGGAGACCTTATTATGGTGTACAAGTATCTAAAGGGTGGGCTGAAGGAGGATGGAGCCAGGCTCTTTTCAATGGTTCCCAGTGACAGGACGAGGGGTAATGGGCACAAGTTAGAACACAGGAAGTTCCGTTCAAATACACAGAAAAACTTCTTTACAGTGAGGGTGACAGAGCACTGGCACAGGCTGCCCAGGGAGGTTGTGGAGTCCCCTTCTCTGGAGATTTTCAAGACGCGCCTGGATGCAGTCCTGAGTAATGTGCTCTGGGCAATCCTGCTTTGGCAGGGGAGTTGGACTAGATGATCTCTAGAGGTCCCTTCCAACTCTGAAAATTACGTGATTCTGTGATTAAGACCTGAGCTCTTTTTTCTCCTGTTGGAAATTTTCTGGTTCGTAAAGTCAAGTTTCCTATTGTGAAATCAAAGAATACTTTTTTTTTTTTAAATGGGATGTGACCGTCGCATTGTTTAGAGATGCTCCTATATGAACAAGAGCTATCAAGATTCAGCAACAAAATTTTCTGCTTGGCTTAGGAACAGCCCTTAAAAACGTTACTGACATATAGAGCCCATTCAACATTGTGACAATCTCCTAATCTTTGTGAATTATGGGATCCCAACCAGAATTCAGAAACTGTATGTAGACTGAATCTCCAGATTGTCAGAAATACACATAAGTAGTAGCTAGCTTTATCTTGCGTAAGTCCTTATCTGATACAAATTGCGATATGTTGCCTCATAGCTCTATTACAGCATTCAGAATCATTTATTTCAGGTCTTTTATTAATACAGTTTATATGACACTCAGGAGGCCTTTTTCAGGAAAAAATCAACGATAATTTCTGTCACAGGTAGCTTATTATCCTTGCCCGTATATCTGTAAGTTGCAGTAGTGGCTAGAAATATTTCACCTGCATGTACTTTTTCTTGCAAGATCAAAGTTCAGTCCTGCAAAAGCTTAAATAATGAATAACTCTGGAAATGTTATTCATTCAGACATTAAAAGCCGAGCAACACCTAAGGAGACAACATAAAGACAGTGAATGAGCCTTGTGGAAAAGAAAAGCATTTTTCCCCTTTGGAACAATCTTCTCTAATCAATAGCTGTCTTGGGCCCAAAAGTGAATAAAAAATTTAATTATAAGAAAATATGAATGTCAACAAGTCAACAACTGAAGTATCATTTCTCTGTTCAAAGACAGAACTAGAATCTGCTTGCATTTTCAACCAAATATGCCTTTGCAAAAGTTGCAAAATTTTGTGGAGTCAGGAGTTCCACATTTTATTTACTGCTTCCAGGATGGACTCTCTCATCAGGGAAATAAAATTATGAAAAAGTGAGCATTCTACCTAATACTTAAATAAAACAGTAAGTGATGTTATATAAACCTATTTTGTGAAAATATTTTAAAGGATTTCTGCTCAAATGTAGAATGAAAACACATTTTCAAGCTTTGAAGATCACGCAAAACATAATCGTGATTTTTTTTCAGGCTAACTGTAGACAGACCTATCTCATGATAAATTGTACATCCAGCTACAAACATCAGGGGCCTAAAAAAACAGTTAACATCCTCTTTCTGCTGCAACAGTATTATATCCTTTCTTCAAAGGTTCCTAAATCCCTGTAATAAATTGAAGATATTTCATTTTAGACACCAGCAGATTCCATAATGAGTTAAGCCTCTTTACAGTTTATTTTAATAAAGCACAGCTTTCTAAATATACAGAAGCTATAAAACATGCAGGTTGCAGCAATAATATGTTTAGTAGTCTTGCTTGATAAAGTGGAAATGTTTGCATGTTTCAAATTACGAGCAATTTAAAGTAGGAAGTAAGCAAACTAGCTCTTGTGTTATGAAGCTTGACATTGTTAAGCCTTAAGAGAACACATACTTCAAAGTCATACAGACTGAAATATGCCCTGTAAGCTTGGCAAGAAGAGCAATGCCATAATGATGTAATGCACAAAAATCACCACAAACTTCCACTTCAGTGAGACATCGCCTAGCTGTACACTTTAAAAATTTACTGCTGTTTCTAATTTTAAAATTAATTCATTATTCATTTTCTTATGAAAAGATCAGTGCATATGAAATACACAAGAAAGCTTTCCTTTGGATATCAAGTAAGAAAAGTAATCATTGTAAATTACAAATAATAAAAAAGTACCAGTATTTTAAATGAACTGACAGGGTCAGAAATATCACTTGATAACAAATCTTTCAAAAATATCATGGCAAATTACTATTCTTTTCCCCTGCACCAACATAAGAGTGGAGACTCTTTTTTCTCCTCCGTGCATTTGTTATTAAATTTGCAAGCATTTACACTATGTATTTTCTGCTCATAAAAAGCAGAATTAAAGTCAATGATATTACTTACCAACCTAAATGTAATCATTCCTAATTCTTCACATAATTCTAGCTACAAATCAATTAATTAAATTATTGTATATATGAAATACAACATTAACGAAATGTTAAGAAGCAACTAGAAACAGAACAGAAATTAAAAAATCTCAACCTAAGCAGCCTCTGATTTGTCTGTCAAGTCAGCCTGGAATATCATGACTTTTCAGATCTATAGCTATTTTATTTCAGAATATAACTGATTCAGAGATGTAGCCACACAGACTTGCAAAGAATTATTCTCAAAGAAGCCTGCAGTATGAAATACGTGCACGAGTCCACAACTAGAGTTGTTATATGCATAAATGTTTAGATAAATAAATGTCATTCATCAGTTCAGCTAACAAACCAACAGCAAGTAAGATATCTACAGGCAAATCAAAAGTGTAAATTTGTGTCTAAAGTTTTTTTTGAAAACTGGTAACTCTTACCAAGAATCATTGCTTATTTTGTGTCCATTACAATGCAAAAGTGGCTCTTATTTTTATATACTGGTTCTACAAATCTTCACTTTAAAAGTAGTTTCCATTTGTAGATATAAATATTGTGATGCCATATATGCAAAACTATTTACCTTATTGCAAATCCACCCCATTTCCAAAGGTGCTCCTTTGGAAATATTTTTAGTAAACAGCAAGAGTTGACAGATCTTACCCTCTGCATATCTATTTCTGAGAGATCGTTAAGTAATACACAAGGATGATGCTATAAGCTAATGGAATGAGATATTCTGAATTGACTAATTTAATGGCAAATTGTAAATTGTGGTGGTGCTTTTGAAAATCCCTGTCTGTACGCCCGAACACAACAAATACCAGAACATTTTAAAGGCTGATTACATGTGGTCAGTATTTCTTATGTCATCCAACTTGAGATGCTACAGCAGTCTTACCGTCAGTAAAATAATGTGTATTAAAAATATTTGAAGTTTTAATTTCATGTTCTGACACTCTCAGATCCTTTGATGAAGGACCAAAGTGGCTGAATACAGAGAATCAGAGAGATGCCCTTCCCTGCTTCAAAGATGTTTGCTTAGCAGCTGTGTAGGCACCAAAGTGCAAATCACCAAGTGAGCTAACCCGCTCTGCCAGGAAGGTCAGACTAGCTTCTTCACTGCTCTGTGCTGTTACAGAAGACAACTGTTATGTGACTCCAAAAATTCTATGCTACATCGTGATTCATAATGTAGGTTTTCTCACTCATATATAGAAGCTTATGGCATCCTTCACAAATGAAGTTTTATTAGCTGAGTTTAAAACACAAAGAAACAAAGACTTGCCAAGTGAGTTCAAACGAAGCTGGTGGTGGTAGTGGACACATAGCATGGGATTCTGAGTTCCCACATCTTTGCTCATATGCTAGGAGACTGAACCTTCCCTTTCAAACAATTAGAAAGTGATAGCAGCAGCAAATCAGTCTTTGTTCAACCAAAGCTACAGAACTCCTTTTTGTGCAAAATTAGATCTCTCTGGACACTCTCTCTTCAACCATACGTGATGTATGCAGTTTGCCTTTTTCTAAAAAACAAGAAACATTAGTCAATTCAGCAGAAAGAGTGCTTGTGGTTTTCTGTGGGGTCATATAATCACAAAAAGAATTAACTAGTTTGATCCAGACCATATGCAGATGATGATCCATCTATCCTGCTGATTCTGATTTAATAAACAGCTTCAATTGGCTATAAAATAAAAACCTGCTTCTTTATGGGTCTGGTTTTTTTTATTATTTTTTGTTGTTGGGGGGTGGTGGTTTTTTTTTTTTTGGTTTGGGGTTGGGTTTTTTTTGTAAGTCATGGGCATTGAGAGTCAGAATGCTTTGTCAGATAATGCTTTCAGTTGATGCTTTTGGAGACTTGAATGCATGTAGGCTCCTGACAATGATTACATGCACGTGTTCCATATAATTCCAAAAGCACACCCATTATGAAAGATTAGTACAGTTGTGCTTATGATGTATTTAGGTCGTCTGTTAATGAATATTTCTACTGTCAGTACAACAAAAGTGTGATGATCACAGTTAAAGCTTAACAAAGAAAACGCTGTCAGGCAATTAGTAAGCTGAAGTCAGCAGTACTAACGCGAAATATATCATGTTTGGAATAGCACAGTGGTTTGCTTGTGATAAGTGTTGAAACAGGTCTTCATACACAGAACATATCCCAGCCTTGGACAAAAAGTTTAGCCCCTGAAAAAAAAAAAAAGGAGTTAAAGCTGTGTTGCCTTTATTAGATTTCTTACTTTTCTTTATAAGAGTCCCAGCCACTAGGCATGCAGGGAGGCGAGTACTCATTCATTAAAGCTCATTTGCCTTTTTATGAAAATGGTAACAACAGCATGACTGAGGAAAAGGCTGCACTACAAACACGTATGTCTAACTAAGAAAAAGGAGAGTCTATCAAATGGATCATCTCAAAAACTGCAGAGATTTTAGGAAAAATTCAAGTTAATCTTATCCTCAAAAGATTATTACATAAAAAAAGAAATAATTTGGGAAAGCCTGGTAACATTAATCTCTCCATTCCACTAGAGGAAATAGGAAGGTAGAAATACAGTAAATTCAAAACCAGCAAGAGGTCCTTCCAAAGTCTCTAAGCCTTCCCAGTCGACGACTAAGCAATTACAAAAGCTATAAACGGTATGCTTTTAGAAAGGAATGACAGCTAAATTCAGGTATGACCTGATCGAGCATGATTTCATCATCAGTTAGCCAATACTGGCTAAATTACAATAGGTCTCAGTTTGTTCTAAAATGTTTTACTGGCCCCATTCTTTAATTGTCAGACTTCAGTCTTCCTTAGCCTCGTTATCATAGCTATGAAAATAAATCCTACTATATCATGCTATAAGAATATAGGCCAGATCATCCCTGAGCAGAATTGAAGTATTTATAAAACCAGTGAGATGCAGTGCAGAAACAGGATGCACAAAATGAGAGAAGCTAAAGCAAAAATAAGGCAGGGCTGGAATGGAGGGGAAATTTAAAAAAAATAAAATAATCCCTATTGTACTCTAGAACTACCTAAATTATAAAAAATATTCTCAATATCAAAACCAACATAATCTGAAAGATTCCTGGGCAATATACAAAACAAACCTGTGATCAGAAACACTTACAGCAAACTACACAGGCTTCACCATCTAAGCTGCAAAAGAATTAGGTCTGTGGTGTTAACAAGTGCGACACCAAAAACTATAAGGGTTTTAAGGGAGAAAGAATTGGTTTTGCTCAGTGTTGTAATTACAACGGCAGCAACAAAATATAGCTGAGTTAGTTTTACTTTGGATATTGACAGCAATGAAAACATGCTAGCGCTGACTTAAGGATGGTTGCATGAGGTCACTGGAACTCTGTACCCATCCTTGACACCCATGCTACTAGTGCTACATCTTTCCCGATAACGGTAATCAAGCTACTTATATTACAGATAGCCACATATGCTGCACTAGCACCTGTGGTTTCTAGGTAAGCATCTTTGTAATAACATATGTAATAAATTAATTCTTTTTCTCAATGTCTAGAACAGGAAAGAACAGAAGTATCATAGGAAATGACCAAGCTTACTGGAACTGCAAAAGCTAAGTATTGAAACATGAATATAGAATATACCCAGACTGACCTTAAAAGCAAACAAACACAAACCCCACATGTGGATGAAGTAGAAGAAAGGATCCAGGGAGGGGCTGTAGACACCCATTTAAAGCTTGATCTCAATAAAAATCATAACGATAGCATCACAAGGCCCTATTGCCTGGAAGGTCCAGCCCAATAGAGAATAAAGGAAAAAAAAAAAAAAAAAAATCACAGACACAGTGCAGACAGGAAGTAATAGGTCAACAGCAGCACCCAGAGCCATGTGCAACCAGCACCCAGAGAGCTGGTGAGATACCAACTGTTACTGACAAGCTCACAGGCAGCAAAACAGAAAAAAGAGGCTTGAGGGGAGATGGGGAAAAATGAGTTTGTCATTGACCTAAGCCTGATTACCCTCAGGGTCTAGGTTCTAAACTGCTACATCTGTTCTTTTATGCTGAGGCCTTTCAAGCTGGATGCTGTGTATTATACTATTTTCAACACTTGTTTCTAACATATTTCTTTGAGGAACATATTAAGGGTGTAAGAACATCCATATTGATTTAGACTAAAGGATTATGTAGTATAGTGACTGATTCCAGCTGTGCTAAAAAGCACAAAGAATGAAGCAAATGGACACAAATATACTACACAAGGACCTTGATAATCTAGTACCTCCAAGCTGCTGATATATTTACTTCGTGACGCTATAGATCATCCAGAAGGATCTGTTACAATAACTTTTGAGCTAGAAGAGGTATCTAAGAAAATAAGGGAAGGATTAAATTAATGTGTAATAGTCCTGCATACATAAAAGCTGGCACCATTTGTGGACAAGTAGCATTACATGGATAGTCAGAAAATGGGAGAGACAAAGAATTAGTAATCTAAAGAAGTAACTTGATGAGCTTTTTGAGAATATGGGGAGATTTAATTCTACTGCAATTTGAAGTACTCAATAGACAACATATGGCACTGCAAACTGAGGTCTCCCTTTACTACTAAGATTATGCCTTGAACTTCCCAGAACTAAATTCTGAGTTTGTTAACTCTTGAAAGCTGGAATGCTAGTGCAGAATACAAAATGAAAGGCCTTCAGCAAAGAAAAGTTTTTGGCAGGATTGATAAAAGCATCAATACCAAATGCTTGGCAAGTTAACAACTATGGAAGGTACAACTGTTTTCATTTATAGGAAGTACACAGACCAAAAAAAGTAGTAAAAATTGCTTGGGAAATCAAACTTTGTCTCAATAACATTTGTCATTACAAGGCTTAGAGATATTATTGGAAAGAATGAAAATTGGGAAGGGTGAGAAAAGGAAGTGATAACTTGGCCTGAAACTCTTTTGTTTAGGAGAGCCTCCTTCTAGCTGCCTGTATGGACCAATACCTTCCCACAGGTTTGCAAGTGATCAGTGAAGGTGACCAATGAGACACAATAAGTAAGCCACACCCTATAAATTGTAAATAACACTACTCTAACTGTTACAGTAAGCTGGCAAGCGTTCTCCAATAGTCTTTTGGTATTGTTTAGTGGAGTTTATGCCTGTAATAGAATCCATAAGTTAAAATTCCCTGGCACTTGGCATATGCTTCAGATAGTTCAACAATGACGAACCCCCACACAGTTGTACATATCTGGCCCAAAGCCTTAAGGCTGTATTTTCAGGATAGGCAGACAGCAGCCAGATGCTTTGGGAAGTCCACCATTGTTTTTCCATAGAAAGGGAAGGAGTTGTCCTCTGGCAGTTCGCTGTTGCAAAAAATCTCATATCCCCACTAATTATGATCTTTCTTATTGAGGCACTGATTTACTGTGAGCCACTGACTGTGCCTGTGACACACTACTTTAAAGTCATATTAAGGAACTTCCGCATTCTTCATGTATGAGTTGCAGGTTCTATGCAGGCAGATACAACCAAACTGCTTCAGTATTTATGGCTCCATTCAACTTTACAGAAAATCATCTTAGAATCTATTTAATGGCAAATGAACTAGTAGAGAGAATATCTATAAACACTTAACACTGAATTATAATTCACTATTTATCTTTACTGACATATATGTCCTTCACTGTGATGGCCAACAGTCTCAAAAATTTCTGAAAATAAATTTTTTCTGAAGGAATAATCATTCAGTTTTCTGTGAAGTTCTGTGTCCTGGTTTGAGGACAATTTTGTCTCTCTAATTCTACACTTCCACTTAGTTCTAATGGAAAATTTATTCTCCCAAATGAAAATACATTTCTCAGGTAGCTAGATAGTCCCCTGATGCCTTCCGTTATAGTAGAGCCTTGAACTGACTTTCTATTCCACCGGAGCAAGTGCCAAGATGCCAACCAGAGCACACTGTGTTCCACCTGTACTGCACAGATAAGGTGCTTGGATGGCAAGCAGTCCAGTGACGTCTTGCAAAATATATTAATACATAGATATGTAAAAAGAAGATTTCAGACTTCTCCTAGTCACTACTTTTTTTGCCACCAACTGAAACACCTTAGATACCAGCTGTCTAAAAGTTGCAAGTCAGCTGCAAGGGCCCCTGCCTACATCATGAAGAAGTATAAGCATCTTAAAATTAGAGGAATCGTTCTCTGAACTGGTCAATACCCCTCTGTCAACATTCAGAGAAGAGGCTACAAGGATACCTGTGAAAAGGAGAGGAAAGCAATCCAACACTCAACCTAATTCACCAAGTAGAAAGAGTGTAACATCACTATCTGAGGGTAGAACTCAGAAGATGCTTATGAATTTCCAGCTGCACAAACCTCACTTCACTTTTTGCATATATCTATAAATTCCTCAGTCTCTGACCCATGTTACGCTTTCTTAATCCATTCCCTCTCCACTCCCCAGTAATGAAGATCTCGCATTCTACCTTCTGCCAGACAGTTGCATAAGCTCCCTCCCCTTCTATCTCCTTACACAGAGCAAATACATTAAGTCTCTGTTTAATACGTTTAAATTGCTTTTAATGCCATTTAGCAGTCGAAAAGAAGGAAAAAAAAATAACCAACTCTTAGATATGTAACAACTGTAAGTGTTGTGCAAAGCGCATCTCGGAAATCCTTCAAGAAGCAGAGCTACAATCAGACTGAGAGTACAGTCACCTGAACAGCTGCCTTCCTCAATTCATTCTACTTGTGCTTATCTTCCTTATGGTGGCTCTGCTTCAGCTTTTAATTACGTTCTATGGGATGTGAGTCTGAATTGTTTTCTCAGGGCACCAGCCAACACTGACAATATGCTATTTTTCACGCTGAATTATTTTGATAGGCAGGACTACAACAACATCAGGAAAACAGCAGCCGCAACATTAGTAATGATGGCATTTTCCTGTCACTCTGACTTGCATGATGGCCTGAAGAACTTGCATTCACTGGTAAGAAAGACACTAGAAGTGCACAGGATCAATCCAGGTAGGTTACTTTTTGCTTGGTTTTATTTTCTGCTGTCTGTTGTTGTGATCTTCCATTTTGAATGATGCTGAATTACCAGGAAAGAACAACTGCCCTTAAACTACGCCAGCATAATGGGTGAAATCAAAATGACAGAAAAGCGTGTGTCAGGACAAGAATGCAAATAGGTTCTGGAGTTGTGTTAGTTTGAGGGTACCCAAATTATCTTTTCATTCTTCTAAGTTATTTCCAGAGAAGTTTTATAATGCTTTGCTACCACAAATATAGGGAAAAATCCTAACTCCATGGATAATGTTTGGCCATAGGCAACAGGCAAATCAGGCAATTGCCAAAGTAGCAAACTAACAAAGGGCAGTAAAATAACTGTAGTGCAATGACCTGGTTTGCCTGTGCTTGAAGCTTGCAAGACCAGGGTTGCTACAGATGCTGTTAACGGCATAGTCAGTATCTGAGGAGGCTGCAGGTGTCTGTGGTAACCCTATTCAGCAACAGTTTTCAAACCTATTGGCACCCGGCTTTACCAGTTTACAGCCTCAGATGCATCCCTTTCTTCACTTTCTCTTTTTCCTTTACAGGAATGACTCAATCTCTTTCTCTGGGACAGCCAATCTCAAATTTGTTTATACTAACTTGAGTACTTTCTTCCTAATGTCCCAGGGACTACAGAGAAGGTAGAATAACATCTTTACTCTTCATCTGAGCTATGTGTGCCTTTGAAATCAATGTTAGCAGTAGAAGTAAAAAGTGAGATTTTAAGACTTAATTTCACTATCATATACAAATATAAAGGTCCATCTGACAACCTCAGAGGGACTTTTAACTTTCTGACCTGGTAATACCCTGTACACCATGACTGGACAAAGTAAGGTATTTAACAGTCACAGCAGACAGAAAAGCTAACCCCTGAGTTTCCACTCCTTCATTTCTTTTACTGCTGTTATTATGTACTCACCCATCCAGTAAGCTATTCCGTTACCAGGTTTATGATGATGTAACCACATTGTCTTCAACTGAGTTATTTATACTCGCATAAGAGAAGAATCAGACCTAATAAATATCTACAAGATGAGAATAAAGACCAATTAGTGCTTGCACAGAAGCTGTTTGCATTAAAATTAATTCCATCCACAGTAAATCTAGACAATAGACAGAAATGTCAGTAGAAAACTAAGGATATTTTACTTTGTCTTTTGCTTTCTATTTACTTTATTTTATGGATATATGCTTTTTCAATCAGTGCTATTTGTTAAAGTTGTCATTAAAAGTAAATGGATTAAGCCCAATTTTGCCAGACAATATATGCCGTTCAAGAGCCTTACAATATGAAAGCATCTTTCCTGAGTCTACAGATTTCTGCACAGCAAGGGTTCTTCAATGGTTTCTAAGTATTTATACATATCATCTCACATCACAGACTTAGCTATCACAAAGAGACAGTGGTACCTTCCACACAAAGGTCATAGGCCACTGTTATTGACATATGCCTTTAATCCTTTGGATGCTTCAAAAGATGAAGATTAGCAGCAATCCTCAGAACTCACACCCAGGAGATAGCTATTTTTCAAAAAGTTGATATTATTGATGCTTACAAAAGAAGGAGAGTATGTAATTTATCTAATAAGTCAGGTTTTGTTTGCCTAGACTCCAGAGTTTTGACAGTTCCCTTGCTGAATTATTTGCTGTTGAGTTTCATATAATAAATGCAAATTTTTCATCAGCTATGCATCTTCTTAGGAGCAACTGGTATTATTGGGTGGATTTTCTTCCTTGGTTTTCTCCAGAGTTTTTCCTCTTAAAGTCTTTGTTTCCTTTAGAATTCATTATAAATGACATAATTATATGTCTTTTTCTCCCTTGATTGAGAGCATTTCTTACAGATGATGATTTACCACTTGGAAATTACAAATAGCATGAATAGATACAATTATTATATTGCAGAATTTCCTTTAAAAATCCAGAAATGTAGTTTAGCTGAACTGTTCATAAATTATAAGTAGGCAGGTCACATTATTTCCTCTAATCTTCATATGTGATCCTTGATGCAAATTGAATTGTTTCCTCAAACTGGATTTGAAGGTTTTCTCTGGAATGCTGAATAGATTTCAGACTGGGAAGAGCAGAAATGGACATGAAATGCAAGTAAAAGAAACTAGACTAGATAATTATTTTTATGACGATTCTTTCAGGCGATCACCATGTTTCAGTAAGATAGTGTTCCAGCTGAGGTTTAACTGAGGTACAGAGTCTGACCAAAGCCCATTGAATCCACTGAAAAGCTTCCCGTTAATTTTGACTAGACTTTGGCCCAAGCTTAAGAAGAAGATGCATTAACACCACCTTCAGTTTTCTAGTCCCATTTTACATAGAGAGAAGGAAAGGCAATACAACGCCTAGAAGTGTAAAACATGGTTGTATGAGGCTAGCGGTATTTTTATAGAGTTATCTGGTATCATGGGATGTTTTTTTTATGGAAGTGTCTGGTTGTGTCTTTGTAGGTGGTTCTCTACAGCTTACAAAGATGAACCAAGAACAACTTTTTTATCCATCATACATAAATGCCATAGTATTTATTGTTTTGTTTCTGTTCTTATGGAACTGCCAGAATGCAAATGTTTTCTGCTTTAGAAACACATTTAAAGTAAAAATGTAAACTATTTCTTTTGACAATGGTGTTGCTTAATTAATGAAGCAAAAGCCCAGGAGCACTTTTACACATATGATTGCATGTGTCCGTTACTGTATTAGTTACTGCTCATACACATACACATTAAGGGCTGCATCACAATCTGTTTCATAAAGTATGGCCTGAAGCCCACTGAAATCAATCTGCAATTGCAGTGACTTCAGTAGAGTCCTGCGTGTACGTGTTTGCAACAGATGGCTGTCCAACAGCCAGTTCTGAGTATCTGAAACAGGCTCATCCTCTCTTCAAAAATGAGGGCCAGAGCATCCATTAATGGAGTGAGGAGAGGAGGTGAAAGCGCCAGGAGAATTAAAGATCAAAGAGCTGCAATTAGGCAACGTTAATGAGAAATACTCTCAAAAGGTTTCCACTTCCGTAAAAAGCCTTCAGTTTATTTTATAAACAGTCCCTATAAAATGTATGACCATCTAACCATTAATTCGAATTGGTTTTGGGCTCCAGTCTTTGCCAGAGAATGTTATAAATTAGGGCTGCTAATATGCTAAGCATACTCCGAGTGAAATCAAAGTCAAAGCTCATATTCACTTTAATCAGGGCAGGGCTTGGCTGGTGCTCCAGACTTCTTAATATCCTATTCATAATGTCTAATACAAAGTCCCATTTCTTCCATCAGATATTTGCAACTGAGAAAAAAACCCCACACCGCAGCGTTTTTCTGAGGCATGTAAAAAAACTTTACGATTTCTTTCATTGTTTTCAGACTTCAAATAAAATAAAAATAAATAAATATTCCCCCCCCACCCCCACCCCAATTACTTCTGATCTCACAACTTGCTGCTCCAGGATTTGATCCTGGAAGTAATGCATGACAACAAAGTTCACTAGTTCACTCACATAGAAGAGCTTGAAGTTTATCTAAGCAAGATACCAGGAAAGTCCCAGTCACTTCTAACTCATCCCTTCTCCTGATCATACATTGCTACCCCTTTTCTTCTTCCAGCACTGGCATTTATCTGATCATGTAGATCAAGTGACAGAAAATAAACCCTATAAAAAGCAACAAATATATTTCAACATGATATAGACATGATTCAGATGTGTACCAAATGATAGATGAGTCAGAGAAGTGCTCACTCTCCATACAAAGAAATAAAAAGCCCTGAGAATAAAAGTCTGATTACAGTAAGAAGAATGAAAAATCAAGAAGTACATTTCTACAGCCTATCACCAAACTTAAGCCAAATAATCCCAAAGAGTTTAAGAAACAGCTTCACATTGAACTGAACTAATTTGTCTGCTTCTTCTGAGTAGGCCTTCTCAGTCCATATGCCTTCCCTTATTGTCATTTCCCTGAATTTTCTGTGAGTCATTACAACTTGTGAGGCCTCAGAAAACTATAAGCTCCTTTGGGTGGGGAATTGCTTTTGCCAGGTTGATGAATCAAATTTCAAATAAGCAGCAGGAACGTGTGCAGAAGTATCAGCAGAGGGACTGAGCAGGACCATCTTTCTTCTGCTGTGATGAATTTGTAGACCTGTTCATTAGCTCTAGTGTAACTTAACCACGCGGCCTAAATAAAAATGCTATACGCCAAGAAACTAGAACAGAAGTCCAATGTAAGGAGGCTAGTTGTCAACAGTTATTAACAGAGTCACTATAATGGAACAGTTTCCAAACAAAGCCAAGAATGATGTCCGCATACCTGATGCCAACCAAAGTGTCCCCTCCTGACATGTCCCTCCTGCCAGGAGAGACAGACTCCTGGCAAACAAAATGGACCAGGAACTGTAAGTGGTGCTCCCAGCCGTAGAATCACATCAACATCTGAACAGACCAGTGACAAAGATCACCTGAATAGGTAATACCATCACAACTGAGGCATAGCTTTTATTGACAGAAACAGTAAGAATTAGAAAGAAGAAAAAAAAAAAAAAATCAGAAAAATTATTCTCAGGGAGGTTGGAAAATCACCTCTATTCTAACTGTGAACCCCCTGATTTTCATGTGCATTTTGGTTCTACTACAATCTCCTTAATACACTGCTTATATTTTAATTGGAAAACAAAAGTAAGATACACTGCTACCTAAAGGTATGAGAAGAGTCATGAACCCTGCATGTAAGAGAGAAACAATTTTTTGTCTGGCTGACCAATACCGGTCACATTATTCTCTTGTGTTCTCCTATGAATCTGCTTCCCGAGTCCTATATCCAGACTAGAAGGGATCTTTATGTTTAAACCATCAAAAATCTGCTGGTGCCTTTGACTTCTACAAGTTACATCAACGCTAATAGCTGTTTGGTCCTCAGGTACAAGAATTCCCCAATGAATTGAAGACCAAACACAGAATTAAATAAACACTTTCATCTGAAGTTTTGGCCAAGTTACTTAATCTTTCAAAATTTTTTCCTAAAATATAAAATTATATACTAGCAACACATGTTGTTTTTAATAAAAATATCCCACAAAGTTCAAAATAATTTTTTAATCAGAATATTTTTAGTTTGCTGAAATATGTTTTTGAAAATCCCTCCTATGAAAAGATGTTTTAAAATTCAAAATAATTTACAATAATGAACAAAGTATCACAGAATTTTCAGAGTTGGAAGGGACCTCTAGAGATCATCTAATCCAACTCCCCTGCTAAAGCAGGATTGCCTAGAGCACAAAGTAGTCTAAAACCTGGAGGATAAATAAACTCTATTGTGAGCCTGCAAAACGGAAACAGCTATGAAAGTTCAAAATGTTTCACAAAATCATTTTCATGTTTTTCAACCAGCTCTAGTTACGCACTTATTACAGTAGAGCAGCTTTTAAAAAGCAGCTGTGTTTTCTGCCAAGGGGTGACAGCATTTCATTGTGGGGATAATGTGTGTAAACCATCCCTTCATTATATAGGGTCTGATCTTGTATTCTTTGTGCATGGTAAGTTCACACTGAAACTAACTATGTGTTAACAATAGTATTCTAGCCAAATCCTAATGGGATAATTGTGTCATTATGCCTACCTTAATTTCCCTTGTTTCATTAGGATATAGCATTTTACTTTCCGCTATTGAGCCAAAGTCTTCAATAGGAGTTTTGCCATAGAAAGTTGCACAATTTTTTTCTGGCTTGCTAAGATTTTATGCACCTTGGTATGTTTCCCTGCTGAGGCAACTGCACTTTGACAGCAGAAAAACCTTCTCCCTTCCATGCTAGAGGATCTGGCAACTCTTCAAAGCAAACTAACACTATCCAAGATAGATCAGAAAATAATCATATCTACTCAAATGGAAACACAAGAAGCCATTCAAGTTTTGGACTATTATCACCCAACCTGGAATTTAGCTGGGATACTTGATCAACATAATTACTCTCACAGAGACTGGTTGTCAAAGGTTCTTCTACTACCACACTGGTCAGTGGACATTTTGCATGGACAGAAAAACATAAACTTCAGCATACAATTTTATAAAGGGCAAAGTAATTGCTGCAAACATTTCATTAAAAGTTTCCAAAAATATTATTTTCCTACCTCAAGTGTAATCTTAAAACCTTTAAGACAAAAATAACACGTACACACATCATGAGGGCCTCCATACTCTGATTTTGAGGATGTCTTGCAATGAAAACTTGAAATTATTACAAATTAAGAATGAAAAAGTAAGGGCTTCATGAGGGAAGGCAAATAGAAATGCAGATTTTAAAGACCAGAATTTCCATACTTCTTGGTGAAGAGTAAGTCAAGCACATGGCAAAAAAAGAAAATGCCCAAATTATTGCTTGCAGAATCAATAATATAAAACATATCTCCATTACGCTCTGATTTAATTGAAACTACATTTCTTTAATCCTTGCCGGGAAAAAAGAAAGAATATGGCTACAGAATTCATATGCCTACTTTTTATCTGCATGACCTGCTTCAAGAGCTAAGCCAAGTTTCATTAAAAATTATTGGTCTCATAACTTCCCCCTCCCCCCCCCCCCCTTTTTTTTTTTTGCCTTAAAGAGTCCCATATGGCACGAATATCAAGATAAAATTGTGGCAGTGCAAAGTTTTTTCCCACTCTTATTTTTAAAAAATACTATAAAGTGACTTTATGGCAAAAACTGTCAACAATGACAAGATCTCACTTGAAAAAAGTATCATGGGCAGTTGTGTAAGTTTTGAAATAGGATATTTTTATCTGAAAGATGACACACAACAAGATGTTCTCATGTCTTATGCACTATACTGAACTATACCAGCTCAGTGGAATACTATCCACTTCTTGCTGGGTGCTTTGCTAACACATATTGTGGTATTAAGGAATTCTTTTGTATTACTGTGGCATATACTAACAACGTCAGATGTGATCACGGCCCTTGCAATACAAGTATTTTAACAACCAAAACCTTATGATAGGTTGTATTTCAGTGACTTGGAAACAACACTGCATTATCAGAGAAAACAGCACAGATGTTGCTTAAGAAACTGTTCAGTTTATGCATTGTATTAACCTCATGAAACATTTATGCAAATCTTGCATTAACAAAAGGTAAAAGAATCATTATAGGTTATGAAGAAAACAGTGTGACAACCTTTGTTTTTACCTCCGTATTTTATGGGGGCATTTTAACTCTTAGAGGTTTCTGTTTAGGAAGACACGGGGGCATTATAGATTTTCATCTATTTTGTTTTCAGTTCTGCTATCATTCCTTCCAGCTGATTTCACATTTTATAATGCTAATAGTGGGTGTATGGTTTTGAGTTTCTCTACTGTCAGCTGGTCAGTAGGTCTGGGGGATATATTTAATGGAATCTGACAGCTGATGGAACTGATCTCATTGAAAGGGGATTTGATATGTGGGATGAATGTGGTGACCCTCAATTCGCCATATTAATGACCATTATTATTCAAACTCTTGCAGCCAATATAACTCTTTTTCTTGGACACACGAGTACATGTGTATAAAAGAAATGACTTATGGATGAGTTAGTCCGTGTACTAGTTTGAGTGTCATTTAGATAGCATGTCAAAACAGATTAGCTATTTCACCCTGAGATAAAATTAAAGGAGAAGCCTTTGTACTTTGTACACTTGTAAACAAAGCAAACATAAAAATGGATAGTTTCAGTGGACCAGGTCAGATATCCAGCAAATACACACATCTTCAGCATTAGGAAAAAGCATACTTTACTCTGGGTAATATAAAGCCTAGCGGTGAGATACTGTAGCTGCAACCAACAGGTCTTCCTCTGCTACAGGTCACCCAAAGAAGTTATGGGCACCCTTTGTGTGCAAATGATTTTTAGCAAAAGAGAACTGTATCAGCCTTACTGTACACAACCCAAAATCTAGGTAACTACACCGACACTGTAGGAGAACATAACATTCTGCGTTGATTTGTGCCAAAATATTTATTGTTTCATTTACTTTTTCCTTATAGAATAGAAGGAGAAATTCGACCCAAAGTTGTGCATAACAGGACAAATGATGCTATATTCCAAAAAATCCTTAGATTTCTGTCATCTTTTGGCAGAAAGGAAGCTGGTCACAGATGATTTAACAGATGTGTAAAGGATACAAAAGAAAATATCAGTATGTGAGCAAGAATCACAAAGAACAATTTCCTTTTAAATTACATGGGGCTGCTACTTTTTTAGGTCACAAATATAAAATCTATTATTGATCTTGAGCATTGCCTCCTATTTTGAATGTCTTTGAAAGCCAAGGGCACTCTAATGCCATTTAATCAATAACTGCTTTCACATTTTTGAAGCAAATATGCAATTTGTTTACAGATTTTAAAGGCTACTAATATACATTACCTTTTCTTTTCTATCATGTCTGAGAGGAGGTGATGTTCTACACTACTTAAGCTAGGGTGCCTGCTGCACCAGGCAGGACATTCAAAACCTTTGCAGCCTGTTTTATGGCTCTTGTGACGCATGAATAATATAAGAACACTGCATTTATCTCCTTTCCTGCTTTAACAAGTTCTCCGAAGAGAGAGGAAGCTTTGAAAGGAACCAGATAAAGTGAAGCCACCACAAAAATAAAGCACTGAGACACTCAACCTACACATTAAGTATTGCAGCATATGAGGAATGCATCAATAACCTTTAAGTTATTAAGGAAACCATCTGAGAAAGAGGATGTAATTAGATCATAGCGGTGAGGTTCACATTTGGTTTCCATATTTTTGAGGATTCAGTCAACATTAGAATATCTCAATTACTGTATGGTTTGAAAGGCTTAACCATATGATGACACTCAATTACTCATTCATCTAGCCAAAAATGTTAAAAGTACTTGAAAATCCAGTTCTTTAATCTTTCATGAATTGCCTTTATCTAGACATTGTCACCACATGGGCAAGGGCACCGTGTATCATGATCAGTTTACGTTTACTTTCTTGTTCATCCTCTATTGATGGAAATTCTAGCTAGGATTGTTTCTCAAATTTAATATATACACTTTCAGGACAAAATGGAAATTGGAATAAAGGTAGATGTAGAAACCCTCAAGGAACATGAACACATGAACATGATAAAGCTAAAAGTTAGTAAGAGAAAGAGCTTATTGTGCATGCTAATTTTGTTGGAAAATACAGACCCTTAATATTCTAACCCCCATTTGATTTTCATATACCTCCTCTCACCATCCACAAGCTAAGCTAACATTATGGGTACTCCGTTCTTCATCATTCTGTCTTACCTTTGATGAAAATAAAATTATCATAATGAGAATAAAATTAGCATCTAATATTCTGGAAATAACATCTCACTTCAAGATATATGCATCTGCAATAGGTTCTCTGCAGAAAAATAAAAAGGATGATACCCTATCCTTGAACCCTCAAACTTGTTCATAGCCCTGTTTCAAATTCCAATTATTAGTTCTAGCCAGTAATAATCAGTGTCCTAGTGTCAGTACTTCCTTTCTGATCTTTCCATTGTTCCTATGCAAGAACTATTTCATCTGATCTTTGGTAACTTCTAGCTTTCAAAACTTTCTCCTTATAATTTTGCATCTTTAAGCTACCTATATCTGTGCATATTTACCTAAGTACATCTCTACATTACATATGCAAAACCAGAAAATTAAGGCATGCATAAAACAATTTATTTCTTATAATTTTAATAGGACCACATCTACTATTACAGAGAAATTTGGTCCAGAAATCGGTGATCATCTTATTTTATTAAGGGAAACTAACACTAAATAAAGCAGGGGAAATAGAAAGAACCATTTTTTAGCTGTTTTTGTCCTACTTCATGTAAAATGAATATAACACTCTGCAGACTTTAGGTCCCTGAATGCTACATAATCCCACATATTGGCTTGCTGAACCTGAGCCACAGCTGTTCTGATAACAGACCCTTTGAAATTGCTACAACTTTGAATAAAGGCAATGTTTGCAGTAATGATGTTACATGGGCGGTAGATTAATCATTGCCACACATATTTCTCAGGGTTTGTGTTGCTCTTAAATGAGTGTATGTAGTACTCTGAACACCTGAAATTGCACTCCTTTGCCCATGTTGTCAAAATGATCAGACTTCAAATGAAATGGGTAAATCCCATCACCTATTAGAAAGGGCAGGATTTTACGTGTCTTAAACATGGTAATATTTATTATTGAACCATGTGAGAAAAGCCGGATCCAAGACCCTAATACCACCATTACATGTAAGAATAAAAACTCTACAAGGCAAGATTGTAACTGACAAAACGAAAGTGTTCACAGTGTATAATTTATTACTTTGGATTTGAACATAATCTATTAAAAATGAAAAATTGTTTAGCCTACAAAAATCCAACTGTATGACTTGTATCAGAAATTGAGATATCCTGGAAGAGAAAAATTCAGCTAAGAGAAAAATAAATATTCTTTTAATCCAAAGCACATTCTTTTAATCCAAAACTGAAAATAATAGAGCTCATTGATGTGCAGCTTGAGGTCAAATTCATTTATATTGCAACTGAAATTTTCCCACTGCTGTACTTTATGATCTCAGTATGAATTTTATAGTGGACTACCAAGTCATTGCATCTTTCAATGAGGTCTATAGGTCTTATCCTAATGCTACTTTCCCAAAAGATAGGAAGATCATGGTGTCTGTCTCGTTTTCAAATTAGTTAAACATGCATGCTCAGTTCCTAGCTGGGAACTGACTGCACTTTTATGGGAGAAGGTGACAATGCAGTTGGACTTTCTCTGCACCTCTGGGATGGTTAGATTTAATGAGCACAGCAATGCTGCTGTACTAATTCCCTTCTGCATCGCTCTTAAAGCAGTTAATTGTTCCTTCGTCAGTGTTCAGTCTACAATGTTTGCAGACAACTTTTCACAGAAACCTTGAAGTTCAGAAAAAAACAATCAGTGAAACTGGGAAGCTCAGCCAGAGACAAACAAAATTCCACCTACTTTGTGTCAAGTGCTTCCTATTGTTCGATGCTAGGCCGTCAAAGGCATCAAGCCAATAAAACTTTAACACTAAATACACCATGGCTTAGATTTAGGCCATCTGAACATCTCTCAAAACATCTGCTATGATTTATTGATTTTTTTTTACCTTATTAATTAATTTCTATCCCTTGAGCAAGCAGTTAAAATTTTGCAATAATTCAAAAATGCAATAAAAATGAAAACAGCAGTAGTCACTTCTGTCTGTCATAGAATTGCAAAGGCAAAACTATCCAGGACTGAAGCAATTTATTATTATTCCTGTTGATTCTCTGATGCATCCGAGGTGATAAAATTCTAGGTTATGAAGAAAAAGATATTCTTATTTAAATCAAAGCTGCAGTGTTGTATTCAGTAGCAGCAGACACTAAGCAGGACATTGCCGAGACTGCCTGGTTAAGTCAAGATTTTCATTATGTGGCAGTATTGACTGAAGAAAACAGCAAACCAACTCTGGTGTAAATCAATGAGCTTTTGCTAGGCTTTCACAAAATAAAAGACCTGCTGGAATCAAAAGTAAAATAATCAATTTTGTTACACTGAACAGGTTGAAGATTGCAAGGAACAATTCCACAACCATCCACAGTAATAATAATTTAAAGATAATGAAAAAGAGCCAGGTTTTATTATCAGACCTGAAATATTTAGTTTCTGAAGATATAAACAGAGATGAGATGCAACTAATGCAAGGTCCTGATAAGTGATCTAGCTCAGCACCAGACAAGGTTATTCTGGAAGAAAATTTCAACAGAAAAATCACCATATGAACAGCCCAAAAGAGTAAGCAGACATAAATGGTTGAGATTATATATATTAGTTTTGCTGGTTTGTGGATTTTTTGAGCTAATACGTTTTGTTTATAAAAAAAGGAAAATAAATTAATGGGGGAAAAAAAAAAAAACAAACAAGGACCAGTAAGATACCGGAGGGAAGAGATACTGATTCCAACCACATAATCATAGAACCATAGAATGGTTTGGATTGGAAAGGACCTTGAAGATCATCGAGTGCCAACCCCCCTGCCATATGCAGGGACACCTCCCACTAGACCGGGTTGGCCAAGGCCATGTCCAGCCTGGCCTTGAATGCCTCCAGCGATGGGGCCTCAATGAAGATACGTATGCTTTTTTACATGATTTATGTCTTCTGATTTATATGACTAAATAAAGTTAAATCTTTTACCAGAATTTATCACAGTTTTCCTTCTCTTTCTTTCCATCATGATTAATTGGTTATAGAAATTGTATCTACAAAAAGTACAATTTGAAACAACTCCTTTCTCTAAGGTTTGGTTTGGGGGTTACATAGAACACAATTTCTTTCCTTTTCTTTGAGTTGAAAGCTTTAAGAACTCTTTGCAGCACACCATTGCTAGTGCTCTCGGGAATACCAGCTACAAATAATTCTACATCTGATTGGCTTTTCCTGTTGTTAAAACACCTGGAATCATATCTCTGGTCCTGGCAGGAGACTTCACATATGGTGTGATGGAAACTTAAGGATTCATGGATCCTCAGTCCAGCAGTCAACTGGATAAACGGATGATAAAGAGGATTGCCCAAAGTAATTTGTAGAAAAATTTCACAAGTTTTTAGTAAATATTACCTTCAATCGAAGCTAAAATGAGGTTTACTTCAGTTAAATGAGGCTTAGTAAGGCTGTAAAATGCATTTCACCCGATCAAAAATAACCATAACCTCCTCCCTTGACAAACAGCTTTTGAAAGGCACCGAAACACACATAATTATAGGCTAAAAAGCACTAAAAATATACTCTGTACCACACACATGCAGCCTAACAGCTTGATTTCATCATAACACTTAAATGCAATATTTTCCTGCACAGTATTATATTAATATGATAAAGAGCAGCCAGCCAAAAAATAGCTGAAGAGCTGCAAAGTGATTTCAGAAATTGAAAAGCAATTTCAAATGTTTGGTAAGCATTAACTTGCTCACTGCACCCTATCAAAACCAGCTGCTAGCCCATAATTCTAACCTTTTCCCTTTCAAAAATACAAGGCCTTGAAATCCTGTATTAATGAGAAATGAATATGGTTATTGAAAGAGTAAATGTAATTATAAAAGAAAACTCCCACCATCGAAAACTTGCTCTTAATACATCAGGCTGTTCTACTAAAGGAACAATATGGAAATGTGTTCCTGTGAAGGATACTTATATATCTGTGCTGATAACCAATAGGTTTCATGAAATTTTAAAACATTCTTCTGCATCACTCAGTGACCGATCTCACTGAACATTCACTTGCTACAGCTCTAATTAATGGATGTAGGGATGCTAAGATATATCGGCGTGTTCAGAAAATACAATGCCTGAGAATGGGTTTTACAACAGCAAACAAACTGCATGGAAGGGCACCTAAGTGAGTTGATATCAAATGTTAAAGATTAGGTTGTCTCAGATCCCATGTCGCCCCTACATTAAGATGCCTCTCTATAGTTCTGCATCAGGCATCAATGTGAAAGTGGAATTTATTTTCAAAAGCTCTTCCATATCTCAAGTCATTCCCTTAAGTTCAGACAACTGGCTCGGAGCATCAGAAAGCAGGCTGCCACCCACCATTTATACAAACAGCCTACAACACTCAGAATGGTAGTGCAAAATGCAGACTTGTCCTGGTTTGAGGTAAAACAGAACCAATTTTCTTCTTCGTAATTTTACTTTTCACTTAAGCCTCTTCTAACTGACTGAAATTAACAGCATATTTTTCACAGTGTCTGCTTCTAGGAGATAAAGTCTGATGTTTATAGTTAATACCAAGGAATGGTATGCAGAGAGGCTCCTGCTTATATTTATTGCTATAACAACCAAGGTCAGCTAACTGTTCTGTGTGAAATTGGAGGGTCAAAAGCGTAAGACTGTAGATGGATCACACCTGTAGGGAGGAGTGGACAGTACAGGTGACCCAAAACTGATCAACGGGGTATTACATCCCATCTGCATCGTGCTCAGTATAAAGATGAAGAATCAAAGGCGTCAACCCTTCTTCAATAGCCAGCATCTAAGGACGACTCTGTTCGGCTGCCTTTGATCCCGATCTGAGCATTCCAGAATCCAGTTCCTGGAGTCCACTCTGGGACTTTCCTAGTGTCTCCTAGTGATGTGATCGTCATCCTGGGAGCTCGATACAAGTTTTGTAAATATTTGTATAAAAGTTTTCTTATTAGTATTATTAACTTTTCTTTTGATTATTAATATTTCATTAAAGTAGTTTAGTTCCTTTCCAACACATAAGTCTCTTTCTTTCTCCCTCTCTGGAGAGAGGTTAAAGAGAGCATCTGTCATCCATTTAGTGGCTGGCCCAGCCCAAACCATGACAGGACTTCATGTACTCCTCAACCTGAGGCATTTTGAAAGTGTGGCTTTTACTTCTCTAGCAAGTGCTTTTACCACCAGCTGTGGTGCTTGACTAGAACAGGATACTGAAGAAGGTACATCCCCTATAAAGGAAAGATTCCATGTTGCCTGGAATCTCAGCATCTATTTCATATACATACATAATGTAAACAACCCAGATTACACAATTAAATGAAGAAACTTTCTTCACCAGAAGAATGAAAGAGGAGAATGGCTAAAGTAGAGGTTACATTATGGAATAACTACCATACTGCTATCCTGGTTTTTGAAAATGCTTCTGGATGTCTAGTCAGCATTCAGGCTCGTTAAGAGCCACAGCCCCACTGGATTTTACAAAAGAAAAAAAAAAAAAAATAGGGCTCCTAGATGGCTTAAATAATTTTGGAAAGCTCAGTCATCATTAAAAAACACATCAACTCTTGTTTTAAAAAAATTACAGTTAATATGTATCAAAAATGTATACAAATAATACTGGTTCAGTGTTGTCCTTGGATAGAAAGCAAGTGTGCTGCCAAAGTTACACTAGAGTGAGAGTAACATAACATCTTCAGAAAAAGAGGTACTCTTGCCTCTCACACCCTTCACCCCTTCCTAAGATCCCTGTATCTTGAAAATGCTCATGCTGCATTAGGAAACTGCATTCAGGAGTTTTGGGCTGTTTCTTCCCCCTTTTTTTCTCCCTAACAGAAACAGATGAAATCATAGTCTAAATTTACATGAGGGTTTTTTCCGCTATAAATCAGATATTTAGGAATTTTTTAAAATAATCTCTCCATTCCAATGCACTCTTAATATGCAATGACAATATTGCTCCATTGTAAGCCTACATCCCTTTGCTGACATTCCTAGGCCCATAAAATCTCTTTTGTGGATGCAGCTATTCAGAGAGAAGACAGCTTTTGTTGGCTTGTCTTCCATTGTCCGTGGGTGCAGTTTGATAATACTGGTGGGAAAACACCTTTCAAGAGCATAAGTTGCCCCCACACTAAGGGGTGCTTTTACAATATAGCAGCAAGGAGCTGATATAGCTGGAGTCAGGCTAATGTTGAGTACCTTACTTGCTTTGTAAAGCCTTATGTTTCCCATGACAGTTCTTTTGGTACCTATGGTCATCTTTAAGCATACCGAGTTGGTTTGCTTGTATTGTGAAGAAATTCAAATATCCAGCAGGCATAAATGTACCCCCAGCCATCCGTATACAGCAATCTGGGAGAAACCATCTGAGACAGCTGAGAAACCTGGCCACCATTCTGCAAATGTTCAGGTAAATACATAATTTTGCTTTCAATTCAGGAATCAAAAGCTTTGCTCTACACTTAACTTACCGTGCAGCACTCCTACCCAAGAAATACCCTTCAGCATTTGTCTCTCAACTTTCACATCTCTAACTAGCATTCCTTGCAGTATGCGGGATATGGCTGAGAGCAGAGAGGCTGCCAGTTAGCCTGTATAAAGTCACTCTAGTGCTAGCACATAATTATATGCTCCGTAAAGCACTTCAAGATGTCTGATTATTAGAAATGCACTGTAAGAAAATGAAGCTGTCATTGTTCGTAAATTTGCAAACTTCACTACCAAAGATCTCAGCAATTAACAGCTTTATGCACTGCAATCTTAAAGAATAATTGGTTCTTTAAAATAAATTTTAAAATTATGAAGGCTTGAAGTAAAAAATGAAATATTACATATTATGCAAAATTATCATTGTGTTAAAAAGATGACAACAACTACACTTACATTATTCCAGATGGGACTTCCCAATTGTCACTGTGAGGAAACTTTCTCCAACTGTTTTGTGATTATTTTCAACTGACAACATTCAAGAAAGCAGGTCAGTATTCATAGCATGAGGAACACTTACACAGAGGCTGCACACAATCAGTGCAGGCCAACTGCAGAGCTGATGGAACACTTTATATGAAAGACTTTCTTTTGTCACTGGACATAGTGAAGCTGCAAAGAACTGGAAGTGTTCGAAAAGATGCAGCAAACTAAAAAGTTGCTCTGTATTTTGATACTTATTATTCCTTACAGAATTCGTAACAGGCACAGGTTCCAATGAATGATTATTCAATAACGAGCATCTCTTTGCTGTCTAACACCAGGAAGACGTTCCAATGCATTAAAAAAGGAACAGCCGAAGAGATGACATGCCAGATAGCAGCATGCTTCACAGTAATCTCTGAAAGTAAAAAGGACAAGCAAATCATGCACTCTTTGAACAGTGCTGAAAGGCTTTGAGCACTGAAATGTAAGGGATATTTAGCTGTTTAGCCCTTTTAAATTGCATCTATATTACACAACACTCCCTTAATCTATTTTCTTACAGCACTTCCATTTTGTTCCAAATGTACTTACACCTCTTAAAAGAGTGACAGTAAAAGCACAGCTCTAAGGGGCCAACTGCTTCCTAGTTGTAGTTAAATAACCAGCCTAGAACATGAGAGCATGATCAGAGGCGAACACGAGAGCATGATCAGAGGCAAACACTCCAACCTCTATTTTATTCCTCCATTCCTCCACCTTTTGCCAATAGGCATTCAAGGACAGTTCTGCTTGCCATCAATATCTGGGTGAGAAAAGGGAACAAGGAGGGGGAAAAGAAAAAAGAAAAGGAAAAGAGTGGGGGCAGTTGGTACAAAGGACTTTCACAGATCAAAACCAAGCAGAAAAAAAGTTGAGATAAAACAAAAGCTTGTAACACCTCAGGACAGTTCTGGGAGGTGGCAAGAATCTGAGCTCCTCTCTCTGCCCATGGAGCTACGAGCAAAGGCTGGGATTGCTTTTATTACTCCTTACTACCTCTACTTTCCTCTCTCTCAGCTAAATATGCAGTGTGACTAACTTTCACTTCACCTAGCCTCTTTCCAAAAACCAATGAAGCTCTTTACATTACAGTCATACAAACTCTAAATAAAATTACAGTATAAAGATCAAGCGGATCATATTAATCATCTTGTATAACCTCCTACATAAAAAGCTGTAGCTTGGATCAAAAGTGTGCTTCTGAGGTGAATCATCCCCATTTACTACTTTTGGAGTAATCACAGAACAGGTTCAGAGATCAAAAATGGAATAAACCCAGAAGACATGCCCCAGGAATGTATGCAATGGGCTTCAACCACTAATGGGTATTCATTCCAAGTAATCACACAGAGATAGAATGAAATAACACTCCGTTACAAGTATAACGTCAGTGTCAACCATTCTGTTCTGTTGCACAGATCCATTCATCTTGGGTCACACCATTTATGCACACAGATGAAAAAAAAGCACAGGAATAGTGCACACTGATTCTGTTCTTGCAAGTAACTTTGTAGAGATATCACCAGAACTTTTTTTATAGAAGTTGTTCTAAACAAGGGCAAAGAAAGGTTTAAAGAACTAATATTTAATTTCATCAAGGTAATATTTTAATTGTTGTAAAGTCTTACTTAAAATTATTAAGGTGTATAAATCTAGATGACAAGTTAATACATTACAGTTGTGTCCCATAGGTAAGAACAAAAGAAAATTCATTATTGCATTTCATTTATCAAACATTTAATAAGAATGTCATTACTTAATCCTTCCTGCCTTATAACTATAAACAATAGCCTACTTCCTTGAGCTTCATGTTGCCATAAGACCAAAACCAAATGCATAGCTTCAAGAAAAAAATTAATCCTTTTCCATAATTGTCTAATGGAGTGTAAAAAAGCTCTTGAAACTCCACAAAGGCTAAAACCACGAGTAATAGCTAGATGTAGCACAAGTTTTCAGCAAGAATGCATAGGATGCCTCAGGTTTTGTTTTCAGGACATACTCAAATCTTTACATTAAGTCACACAATATCCAAAAGTAGTACCTCCAAGCAGGATGCCCTCAAAATTGAATAACGCAGTCAGTAAAAAAAATAGCTTCTTAAACGTCTTATTTGAGAACAATCTCAAAACTACCTATAGGTTTTATAAGGCAAATGAGCTTTTATCAACACTGCAATTTTAAACTATTTTGAGTCACCTTGTCCAATAAAAAACTCTTCTTACAGAATGAAGACTAGTGTTTTCCTGATTCTAATTTTTTGTTGTTCGTGTCAGCACCTTCACTACATCCGTTTCTTCAGTTACGTGACCTCCCTACCCCCTCACTCATTATCGTTCTTTTTGAAGATGTTTACCTCTGCACTACCATTCACAGAGCCTAGTGATTTTGATTTCGTACACATTTAAACAGTCTGTCCATCCCCATAATCAGAGCCTATGAGCTCATGAGATTCGAGCATGAGAAACAAACCGCATTAGCAGATGACTTCCAAAACACTCTGCAGTTAAGTGTTATACTCTCATAAAAACTGCTAATCAAATAATATGACATACATCTAAGTTATGCACAGCCAGAAGCACAGATTTTTATATATCCCTTTAAAAAAAAAAAACTACACCCACATGCTCATGCCCAGAACAACAGGCACATAGTTTTCATCTTCTGAGGACTGGATTCTCTAGATTGCATCAAGTAAAGAAAATAGTCCTTGGAACACATGGATTCTTTTTCATTCAAGTGAGTGCCAGCACTTATCAGCTTTAACTAAGATTAAATAAGCAATTAATTAGCATACAAGATATAATTACGTCTCTCCATCTTCCTACTAGCTGCAGTAGCCCCGTCACCAAGATGCTCATGCCAAATAAACAGCAGGCCAAGTAGCTCTCCGAATTGAGTGCTCTCCAAACTTGGTCTTAATCCATGCCTTCCCCTAAAAGTTATAACTCAGAAAGTCCATAACAGTATAAAGCAACTTAGATACGGTGGCATATTCTGCATGAATCTAACTAAAGATGTCCTCACAGGTCTCCAGTGTCAGCAAAAATGGCATCAACATGAGTGCTGTGGGACACCCCACTGTATGGGGGCGGAAAAATACTTTGTGCTCCATGCAATACCTTTTAACTTGCTAACTATGTGGGAGCACCCAGTCCTTCATCTGAGCTATTAGGGTTTTAAGAGAAACTCTTTTCACATGAAAGTCAACCCCTGGGTCACAGGGACTGCTCACACACCCAGAAGTCAACCCCATGCCAGAAATATCACACTAAGGGTTGAGAGCCACACCAGTCAGCACCTAGCAGGCTTCGTTTTATATTTTAACACTCTTAATTTTAACATCAAAACGTTTTTGGAAATTACTAGGGCTTTTTCTTGACAATTACAGTTTTTTTTTAAATGGGTAAATATGCACCTCATGAGAGAGATGCGAGATTCAATCTATATTGAGAGCAGGGGCTGTTTGTTCCTCTGTGCTAAGCAAACATCTGGCATTTCAAGCTACCATAAATTAGGAATAGAAAATACAGTTAAAAAAACAGCTGTCCATAGTTTTCATCCTGTAGAACTTTACTAAACTGATATTGTCACAATGAAAGGAACTCTGCTTTAGGATGTTTACATAGAAGATTTTTTTCTTTACGAAATAGCTTTGGTAAAATATTTGTTCATATAATATGACAAAAGCAACAATTTTACACACACTAGAATTTGAAATTGTTGTTAAATTGGCATGCATCAATAATTCATGCGTCATTTTATCCAAGAAACTGTGAAAAAGTACTTTCTTAAATTAACAATATACGCACACCTTCTTTATGGGTTTCACATGACTTTGCAAAAATAAATGAGTGAGTGTAAAATATTTTTAAGCAAACATATTGCAACCTCAATTTGAAATACCTCAGTTTTACTTTACAAACACACACGGCAGTCAGACTAGCACAGGTGAAGAAGCATAAAAGCAAAACAGAAACTCAATTGGTGTGTATATATATAAAATATGCTGGTACTAAAGCCTTGGACTCTAGTTATGTGATTTGATTCCCCATCAAATCAGTCAAAGAAGTTTAGATAAGTTCCATTTCTCTTGATGATTGTGTGTAAATCCCTGTAATATTCACTGAGATTAAATACACATAGAAATATGAGGCGAAGCTTTAGCGTTATATTAAAAAACAGGCATAGATAAGACTGGTGTACAGAAATAAATAAAAAATATTCTGGTTCTGTTTTGTGAGGAGAAGTTGTAAAAATTAAACACTTGGCAAAGAATCACTTTTGTTCCAGTTCTTAGCTCTGTTCCCACATACCCCAGCAGAGCACTTGCTGTGGAACCCAGGGAAAACTGTTCCCTGTGTCTAAATCAAACTTCTCCACTTCTAGCACACGGATTCCCTTTCCAAAACCCACATCTGGGACTGATTTACCTGTATACTTTTGTTGAGTATCACTTCGGTTATCTAGAGCTATCAGTCTAGCAAATATTTTTTTTTTAAAGTTTTCTAACTTGGTATAACATCCTATAACATCCACTAAAGAACTGAAGCAAAAGGACTGTAAGGATTTGTGCTGTTCTTGCTGAAAATGCTAGACAACGTAGCAATAGGAAGTCTAGCAATTGCTGGACTCTCCTCATTTATTTTAATCTCAGCAAGTATTAATCAGTCTCTCAGAGCATTAATCAGCATTAATTAAAACAGACTTCAGATCACCTTGAAATTTGTAAAAGTCAACATGCAATTGATCAAAAATTATCTTTTAACATAGTACCTAATGCTACATTTTTGCCAGTTTCTCAAACAAGAAGGAAACTGAAGTCAAAGCTTTCTAACTACATGTTTTACAGAGCCACACTTAAGCAAAGCCTACAAACAGGAAACAGGTCCATGGTAGCAAATATCTGAACTTTACATTGAATGAACTAAGAGGTGAAAGAATTCACCTTGATGCCTGAGTAAGCATAGAGTAGAGTTAGCACTGATAAAAACAGTGCAAATTCTAAGAGCTCCCTATTATTCTCATTGAGGTAAAACCTGCATTTTCCCTTTTTATTTCTATGTTGGTGGTTAAATTATTTTGGGTTTTCTCAGCTTAAGTCCCAAGCCTTTTCTCTAGTTAAGTTCAGACTAAGTAGCATCCTGCAGAAACTTTCTTTTGTGGCCAGGCCCAAACCATACTCTGTTATACCAATCTGTTCTCGGTGAAACCTCTGAGAAAGTGGTGTTTCTTACATACGGATTCTTGCCCTTGGCTGAAGGCTGGCACAAGGTATGGTCAAAAAGGTAAGAAGAAAGGAGCACTCACTGAAACCTTAAAATCAGGAATGATAATGTTCACCACAGCAGGTCATTTCTTTACCCAAGAAGTAAAAAATCTTATGTTTTCCAGATTTTAGTGAAGGAAAAAAGGAATTCTAATAAAGATTTAGGATAAAGAACATGGTGCCAAAAAATCCTATATGAAAAAGTTGGTTTACACAAGACCTTTCTGGTTAGAAATGAAAATCCATGATACGCAACAGCTGATTGGTTTAAAAACCCTTCTTATCAGTTCTGTTTCCTAGATTATTATCCATGAAATTTAGTGGCTCAGTAACTAGTGTTTTGAACCTTGAAGAGTCCTTTGGCACAAGAAATTTAAATGGGGGAGGGGAGGGCGGGAAGGGGGGGGGAATATCCATACTGCCAGAAGCAGCAGGAGGAAGCCATTACTGTTACTTACACAATCTATTCTCACTGAGAATGTTGCCCAATATAATTAACAAAATTTCTGTTGGAAATGCATTAGCAGCTGAACAGCAAGCAGCTTCTAAGGGATAAATAGAAAAAAAAGGAATTAAAACCTAGCTTCCAAGCTTCAAATGTTATTGAATGTCAGCTACAATCTCTGCAGTCACCAGTCTATAACCTTTTAAAGTCCAAAGAACACTTCTTTTAATGTGCAGATTTCATCTGATTTTGGTTTAAGAAACTTTTTATGGATTCAGTTCAAATAAAGTGACAATTAGTTCAAATATAAAAGTATCCTTCCACACAAATTAACAACACAAAGTGCATGAATAGTTCATACAAATGTATGATGCATGCACACATACACACGTATAAATACACACACACGTGTGCATACACACATATATACACACACAGCACATAAAGTGCAATTTCCAGGCTGCATTTTATTTGGTAGTGAAACAGATTCCCTGCTAGTTGCACAGTACTCTCAAGTGCTTAGTTAAACTTTTTCATTGTTTCAGAATCTTTAATAGCCATTTGTGTTCTTTACATTTTAAAACAATAAAAAGGATAGAATGCATTTTCTCAGTATAAACACAATGCTTCCCTGATGCTTTTGTAAGTAGATCTCTCTTTTCTTTTTATTCCTATTTTAATGTTTATTGAAAGTTCTTTTGGCACAAAAGGTCTGTACTCTGAAAGAATAAAAGTCTCACTTTGCCTTCTCACAGAAAACTTTCAAGAGGGTACTAGAATCAAGAAACTCTTCAAGGTAGATCTCATGAGGTTTTCTACTAATCTCGCCCTTGGGGATAATGGTGTAAAAAGTAGTTAGAGGCTGCTGCTTGCCAACTTGGCCTTGCTGGGAAACCCACAGGGGCTGGATGTCTTCTCAGCCCCAACAAACTAGTCAATCTTCCTCTTTAACCCGAAGGATCCTAGCACACAGCAACCTGCTCTAACATGAGAATACACCCTATGTCATGCAAGGTTAATATCCTTGTTGTCTCTTACCCTTGCAATCTCTATGTGGTTGGATTCCCTCAGAAAAGAGGGAATGCACTGGTTTACAAACTTGTAAAAGTTGTAAAACAGTGGACACCCCTCCTGGTTCCCTATGCCAATATCCTATCAGCTTATGATATTGCATTTCATCGAATTGTATATACGATTCTGCATATAATAGCAGAATTAAACATTCATTACTGGTGCCAGACTAATATCCTGAGAGATGTACAGATCATACAGGTCATGGCTAAGAGTCCAAGCAACAATTACAGATAACAGAACAAGTTTCCTCGCATCAGCCTGGCTATATGCTGCTATCTATCCAACTTGTCATATTTGTTAGTTCTGTGCCAGCTGACAAGTATCCCATCAGCTGTGGTTCACACTAAGAATTTGTATTCACATTCTATGAAACAAAAAAGCAACTCACTCAGTGTGAAGCAGCTAGTTCTCTGAGTGTGCCTGTCAGTCACCACTGACCTGGGCCAGCAACCTGGAGGCTAGAGAGGACGTAAAGATTCGGCATTTTATCTCTAGACTGACTGAGTTTGTTACACCAGCACTATATACTGTACATTACATAATCAAAATCAAAGTATCACCTACAGCATACGCATAAAATACAAGACCTTTAATGAAACTGCTATTTCAATAGAAAGATCAATGCTTTTTTAGAGATCATGTAATTTTGTTCTTTCAAATGTTTTCATTTACGTTGCCCCTTATTTTGCATATTTCCATTTCTCCTCTTTGAAAAGAGGTCCTTCATTATGTTATATGTATTTGTTTAACGTACTAGCTGGTAGCCTTGCACAATGCTGCGACTGCCTCCTCTTGATGATGCACGAAAGAATCCATTTCTTTCCCTGATGGGTTTAAGCAATCATACACTGGGATGCAACAAATGAACAGATTTGGAGATGAGAGAAATTTTGTTGTAACACAGCCTAAAAGACTTTACTTACATCAGTTGAGAAGTCTCTTTGGGTTTGGTTAGCAAGATAGAAACTGCATGCTGACTGTACCTGTTAGATGTCCTGCTGTTCTTTTCAAAGGACCTTTTCTGTTTGGAGAAATACTAACAGAAGAATGGCACATGCTTCTGATTTCTTCCTCTTTCAAGTTAGCGATGTTTCTTGGTAGCTTTTTATCCTATTTAAGAAAAAATACTGTCGAGGACTGTAGTACAAACAGCACGTATAGGGTCAAATTCACCTCATGTGCTGAAAGCCAGTCAGCTGACAGTGATTTTGGGCTAAAAGAGAGTAAAAGTCAGGATTCCCATAGTAATGGGCATTTAACAGCATTTCCCATGAACTTTCCAATCCTACCCTGCTCTATTCCATAACAACATATGTACTCCTGTCTGAACTAGTTGTACTTTCTTCACACGGGAAGATGTAGGATTGTCAGCAACTCAGGGATTTGTGTACACACTCACTCCCAATACCTTCAGGCAACACAAAAGAGGGATCAAGACAAGAGTAATTTTCCTAATTTTCAGGAGCATGCAGGTAGCTGCTCTACTTAGCTCGCCCCATCCCCCATGCAACTTAAGCCCTGTGTGGTCCTCAATGATCCCTGTGAATTCCTATAGAATAGCATCTATTTTGAGAGTAGGATTCCTTTGTATGAGATTTTTACATGAGAAAGACTGATAGATTGTCTGTATGTACATATTCTGCCGATATTATTTAGACACCCTTTGGAAGAAATTATTTAGGTAGCGAGTACACAGATCACAATACAACACGATCATAATACAACGGTGTACCAAAAATAAGATAGGGCATAGAAAATGGTAATTTGTAACCTGAAACAAGTGAAAACTGCTGCAGGAATAAAGCTGTCTAGCTGGATGGCGAGGAGAAAGAAGTCCCATCTCTTTCCAGAACAGCAATAGTTTTGCAGCACACTAAGTGCGTTGCCCAGGCTGTACACACACCACTCCTGCACCTAGCTCTACCTTTCTATCTCCTGATGTGAGTATATCCCCAAGGAAAACAGGCCTTACCTTCAAACAAAAGCTCAAACACATGATCCACATTTCTCCCCAAGATCATTCTGTGAAAGCAATATCCAATACTGAATAAGCAAGATCAGTCCAGATCACCAACAACTAAGTCGGTATCTGACATATAATAGGGGTTTAAAATGGAAACTTATCAGCTAAATGTACCTAATGGAGGACTACTCCATATGCACTATAGCATCTACTGTTATAATGTAAAAGATGGTATAGGCAGGAGTGACCAGTTACAGCTTATGAGTCACACCTTGCTAAGTAAAAAGCCAAAAATATGGTATCCACTGAGACTTCTGAGGTCTTAAGGCTTACAAAAATCAATTGCTTCTTTCCCAGATTGTAATATTTATTTTTCTATGTGACCTATGTTAGGAAGCTCAGTACATACTTAGAGCCATTAGACAAGGGCAGAAATAATTGCTAAATCATTGTTAATCTCTGGCATTATACTTCCATACACAGGGTAACAGAAAGCATCTCATTTTAGCTCCTTTCCATCCACGGCTTTTAAACATAATTAAACAACTCGGTCATTATGCTAAAAGATGCCATGAGCTTAGGCAGACATGCAAATAAAAGTATAATCAAAGTCAGTGCTACATAGGATGGAAGGAAACAGGAAGAACAAGAGCTCTCATCAGTCTGAAACTCCAATACTTCTCCTAGTAGGATGTTAAGTGGCTTTGCTTTTCTTCACCGCCAGTCCCCTTCTTGTAAAAGCTTCTAACTACTGTTTGAAAACTATCCCATTCACCCCTATCAGCTACCAGTAGAAGTCTACATTGTTCACAAGGGTCTGTCTTAAGCAGCTCTGTAGAAACAAAAACTCAATTCAGTGAGTGAAAACCCCTCATCTCCCACTGATTCAAGGAGAGATGAGGGAATCGTTATTATGGAAGAGGCATTTAGCAATGCCTGAATCCTACATGCAGACTACACCCAGAACTGCAGCTCTTGCTTCAACAGGTAACAATTAATTAGTGTTGCTGAACTCAGTTGTATGAACCAAAGTCTCAGGATCTGGCCTTACACCTGGTAGGAATAATTTACCAGGTATTTTATGCATGACAGATAATCAGAATGTCTGACTTACAGCTCAGTTATACTGAATTACTCCTGTAAACAGCATAAGCATATGCTGATTGTACAGCTAAAGTGTTTAAGGTGGACTCTTAGTAAATCTGGGAGAACACCACCAAGAATACAGGATATTCAGGTGATGTTTTTAAGAGTCATAGGTAAGTACTGGATTTGCTTGTGTAACCTTGTATTTTTAACAAGAGGAGACACCAATGTCAGCAGGAAAGGTTTCCCTAGGCAGTCTTGTAACTAAATATTTCTAAAGCTCTCAAGCTTCCAATGGTAAAATATAAACAAGACTGCAGAAAAAAACCAAGGATTTAGCATTAATTTAGATGCTCAAATCAGATCCTTGAAGTTGTTCCCAATATTTCAAAGTCAATTTATTAGGACCATAACCATTTTGTGAATCCCTGTTTCACAGTCTAAGGATCAAAACCAACCATTTACTTCTTTTGAACAAATGACTTACCAGCTGTACAACTAAATGCAGACATAAATAAGGCAAAGAATTTATGCACTAAGGTGTGGCAGACCCTATACATAGAAGATTATTCATTTAATGGATTGGAAAACAGAGCAGAAAACAGGCTATTCTACATTAATAGTCATTACAAACTTGGACCCATATGCAATAAATACATTGTTCGTTTACCTAAATGACTGTAGCCAATTGGAGTGTAAAGACCAGAAGACGTTCAGTTCTCAACTCAGTGATCTCACTGCCAAAATACAAGCCTTTGATTACTATATTTACCATTTTATACCTCCTAGATCTGTTTTATGCAAAATAAA
>NC_138917.1:16945555-16983055 GCF_965231255.1 Vanellus vanellus
TTCTTTGAGTAATGCCTTGGGACCATAGAGAAAAACAAAAGCACGTGGCAATTCTGTTGCATTGTTTACTGTCCTGGCTTGAGGACAAGATGGCACTACATTGTGTGTCACCTTAGACATACTGCATCATCTCCCCAAAGTCCCAGTCACTCAGCTCTTGACTTACTTTGCTCTTTTTCTGCCTCTGTTTTGCTCCTATTAATATGAAAAGATTTTTTAAAGGAATATTTAGCAAATTGCCTCCCTCTACAAAGGCCAGGTTGTTTAGATATCCATCAGTCGCATACAGCTCTCCACTTGTGCATTTGAGTGTACAGCCTCCTACAGGTAAGGAGTCACAGGTAAGCCACTATTACAGAAATAGCCACCCTGTATCTTCCTTCAGGTGTGCAAGCATGTAATTTCCAGTAATGTACAACATAAAATAAGTCACTGCTGTATCAGAAAGCATACCATATTGGTGGTAAAATAGTGCAGTCCCTAACTCAGTGAGGCACGCCACGAACAGTATAGGCACACATATACAAAGAGCTACAAAGATCAGAGTTCCCACTTAAAAATTCAGGATGAATTTCCTATTAATTGTTTCAAGGGCCAATGAACAATTCTGGGGAAGGCTGAGGAAGAAATATATCTTAATGACTGAATATTGGCCAATTAACAGATATTCTTGAGAACAGAAATCTTGAGTGTAGCATTCATTAAGGTTCTTATCTTAAAATGTAGAAAGTTAAATATTTTATTTTTCTTTTAAAACCAGATCTGGTTTTCCCCTATTTATTAAAGTTGTCTGACCATCAATCTGGAATATGAACCAGCTGCAGCATTCACGTAACATTTCAAAAACAACAATTTTCTGAACCAATGTTCTGGTTACTTGTTTCAACCAGAAAACAAAAACATTTGTCTGAATTCTCCTAACAGTTCATAGCCTGTACCACTATTTCAAATCTTCAATAGAAAAACAATCCACCCCCTTGAAGAACTTCCTCCTTGATTCTCTCCTCCTCTACATGTTTAGTTTGTAGGTCTACTACATAGTCTATCTTGCATAAAGCAATGACATAACTCTTCTCTCCTGAATCCACCCACAACTGTTCTTACAGCCACCTTTTCTTACAATCTATTGCGTAGGACCTAGTTATGTAGTAAACCACAAAAGTTATCACCTTCTGATGTGGCGCTACAACTTTTTTGTCATATGGACCATCAGAAGTAAGTCTGAAACCTGAAGCCAGGCTAAATTACACAGACAACCAGGGAGCAGTATTTTACAGAAGCACTTATATTTTTTTAAATGAAGATGACAAATGTGTTCCCACTGTGATCCACATAGTCCCTGTTAAACGTCTCAGTTATGTTTTGTTTCACATGAGCCTGCTCATGAGGAGGATTTATGGTTGCTGGTTAGAGCTTTTACTGCATGTGATCATAAATTAAATGTACCCATATGAATAAACACGCATGCATACATACATTTCATGTATATACAACTGACTCAAGCTACCAACTTCAATGGTTTGCAACACTAAATATATGTTATTCCACTGTCTAGGCATTTGTATGCATAGACAATTACACAGTTGACACATGAAAAGCTATTCAAAGTAGATCCTTCTTCCTAATTCTTTTAAAGGGTGAAAAAAATTGGCAATATTTCAAAAGATAGTCAAGAGACTTACAAAGTAATGTATAAGAGATTATTGTTATTAAAAGATATTTTCAATCTCAAATTGAAAAGTACCTAAAATAATTCAGTGAGTCAAAAGTGTGATTCAGCAACAGGGACTTAAAAACATAGAAAAAGAGAAGTAAATCTGGTATAAAAAAAAAAAAACCAACAGAAACAACAAAAAAAACCCCTCACCCGCACAAGAAAAAAAAACAAAAAAGGACATCAATGGATGCAGCAGCTAGACAAATAAATCAAGTGAAGTCAGTGAACTTAAATGAGGCCAAGATTTTATCCAGAAGAACTGCACTAAAGATGGAAAGAAATTAAGACTATAGTCAGATGGCTATTTCAGACAGGATGGTATGCTAGAAGTCCCAGCAGAATTAGGAGCAGAGGGAGAGAAAGATCCACCAGCTACTCTCCAGTCTCACCAATACATCAGTATCATCATGTATTTCCTCACTTCATCAAACTGTCCAAGAAACAAAATATATAATCAGGTTACAGAGGTCTGCACCAGCGTTTTCCACAGATGAAAACAACACGACAGGCAGATGGACAGAATCAACTTACATGAGTTGGCTTTCTTGTGCAACAGAGAATCCCTACAAGTCAGAAGCTTGGGAAATACACAGCCAGGGACAACTTGAAAGAGTAAGGAATAAAAAGGCAAGGTTGCAGGAGAATTCTACCCCAAACTTTCTCTGAGACCTCACCTGAACTAAGTACATCATTGATACTCAAATATTCAAATACATTCAGATAGATTTTGTTCATTTCTTTCTTTGTATTTTTGACATTTTTGTTGCTTGGTTTTTTTTTCGGGTCTAACGGTTCAGACATGCACCTGAAACTGAAATGCTTTTTCTATCCAAATACAAATGCAGATTTTTTTAATCATAGAATAGTTGGGGTTGGAAGGAACCTTTAAAGATCATCTAGTCCAACCCACCTGCCAGGAGCAGAGCACCATCCAGACTCTTTTTAGGTCTAGTCATCACTTTATACGAGGACACAGAAAACATTCCAGCATTGATGGTGCTTATTGTACTGCATGTAAGCATGTGTTAAAAAGCCTTCATCCCTGAATGCTAGGAGAAATAATTGATTTTATTCTTTAAATCAGAGGAAACATGAGGTGTTTTTTGAGCTACTACTTGCAATGTACTCACTGGAGGAATCGCCCATGTTGTCTTGCTCAAAAGTACTGAACCCTGTAAAGCAACTTTATGAGGAACACTGAATTTTCATAAGTCAAGGCAAGGTAATAACCATGGCTTAGCATTATTTATAATGCTGATTAGTAAATGTTATCACAACTCTCCTCTAACTCCCTGTTACCTCAAAGTCTGATTGATTTAACCTAATAAGGACAAATAGAAGAAAATACATAGATGGTAGCTGCAAAGGCAGGAGAGAAAACTAAGCAGAAAGCGAAACTCCTCATATACATTACAACATATTCACATAAATTTATGCACTACGAAAAAAAAACAAAAAAACAATACCAAAAATTTGAATTCCAGACTAGCTGTTTGTCAGTTCCTATGAATTCTAAAAATAAAAGACAATTAATTTAACAATGCAAAATTGTGAGTGGGACTAATGTTGCGTGCCTGAATTCAAACTGGATCAGGCTAGAATACACTTTCTTACAGGCATACTTTTATTGTACGATCCATCCTATAGAATTCAACAGAATTACTTGCTGTAAGCAGGACAGTCATATTGAATAACACCTTACCATAGTATGATGGATCCCTTGCACAAATAGAATAGATCACCAGCTGATATTGTATCTATTTCAGAAAGCATTCTAACAGCTGGCCCTGCTTTCTTGATAAAGTCACTTATCTTCGAGAATGTAGAATTACAAATAACTCTCACTAAATGGCACATGAATTAAAAAAAGAATCAGAATTCAAGTATTTTAAAAATTTTAAACATCTACAAAAAGCCTTAACTTTTGATTAATAAGTGGATAACGCAAGACTTCAAATTTTTTTCTTTAAATTAATCTGAGTACTATCATAAATATGACTAGCAATAGATACCTGCAAAAAATATGAAGCGTATTATCTGTGTGGCTCTATACAGATCAAACTTTTACATTTCATTTATGTGTCTTTGCTTACAAAAGCAGGCATTTTGTCATTTCTTGACAAATTAATAATTACCTCTCCATTAAAAATGACTACTCAACTGAAATGCATGACCTTTCCCTCCGAAGTACCATATGCTTAGCAGCTCTCACTAGCTTGAAGGTCTAGCACTATCCAAGGAGGATATCAGTAAGCCAGCTGCAAATGAGCAAACCCAAAATCTGGCATGCTAGTCAAAACTGATGGCATATCAAGACCTTGTTCCTAACATTTGCAATGCAAGAGATTCATTAATCTCGCACCTATAAGTAGGTTAGATGAGACAGTAAGACCTTTCAGAATTTGACATCCCTTTGAAATCACTCAGTTTGGAATTGAGACACAGGTATGTACAGCAAGTCTTACAGTGAGCATCTGCGGAAAGTTGCCCGAGTTAAGTGCACAATAGGTGGATAGGAAAACATACTTTAGTTGCATCAGACAGTACTCGTATCCTCCCTTAGCATTCTGTTCACACATCGCTTCCATTCTGTCTCCCTCTCAAAAGTACTAATGAAATAATATTGGGCAACTCACACAGGACCTGACCTGCTTCCATACCACTTTACATGCCCACTCAAGTTCCTTTTTTGTTAATTGCTGGGTTTTACAACTGTGCACCTGTGTGAACTAACAGTTTAGTATTCCAGGCAGATAATCTAAGTAGTGTTTACAGTGTTCCTCCACTGAGCTCAAGGGTTTTCTTTAACATGTGCATTGCCCACTGGAACATTGATACGTTTTAACTGATTCCCATGATGTATTTCATAATGTCAGAAAGTTTTGCATTCTTTGAACTCCTGGCAGGCACCGTAGAGGACACAGAGTGCCAAGAGCCGTGATCCTGGCAGTGACACGAAGAAGGGATGCACATGCATTTGCAATGAGGCAGAGATGAGTTTGGGTTTGATTTCACAGGGTTCTGACACAGTGGTGGAAAACATAGAAAGAAGGGAAACAGAAGAAAACTGATGTCAAACATCTATTTCTGAATATTATCTGATAGAATTTTATGTAATACAGAATAAAACACTTGGTAAACTAGCTCTGACCAGTGGGACAACTCAGCCTTACGAAACTAGTATGACAAAAGTGCAGATCTTCAGGGGGAAAAAAAGACTTTCAGAGAAACCTGCATTGAGCTTTTACACATACTGCAAGGCAGAATGGTTCCTGTGAGGGAGGGGGAAGCATGTAACTAAACTGCTAAAAGAGTTTTGCACTCATGCAAAGCGGGAATTGCTATCTAGTTTCAGAAAATTGTGCATAAGGTAGCTCTTTGCACAAAGGGGATTCTGCGAACTTATTAAAAAGTATTACGAGATAGGAAGATTTTAGATTGACCTTGAGAAGTCATGGAACAGCAGTAAGACATTAATTTGGAAGACTGGACATTGGGTGGTGGTATACCTCACATCACAGCTGTGTGTATTTTTATCACTTCATGCATCTAAGTTTTGCACAACACCAATAAGAGAAACATAAAGTGTACTAGAGGTGAGAAAGAAGCAGTGGAGATAATACTTTTAATATTACGGGAAAGAAAAAGTGTGCCTGAAAAAATGATGAGAGTGATCAGAGAGAGATAGTCAAGGATGCATTATTCTTTCTTCTTGCACTTAGGTAGTATTTATGAATACTGACGAGGCATATCCCACAGATGTTTCAGCTGATTTGCATCAAAACACACATGATTTAACAACAATCTCAATTTCCTAAAAAAAAAAAAAAAGAAGAACATGAGTCAAACCTAAAATGACTGGAAGTAGGATATCATGAACTTAAATATTCACAGAAGTGGGTAAATGGCACATTGCAAAGGAGGCTGGTAACTTGTATGAGCTCACCACTATGTCATACCAAAAAGAAACACTCCTGGTTACTACTGCTATTTAGATAGAGCAGTGACATCCAGTCAAGATGATCTTAGAGCAAGAGAGACTCAACTTATCAGCCAAATACCACAAAAATCGTGAAAAGTAGTGTAACATACAGAAAACACACACAGTGAAGTTACTCTTCTTCTTCTACACATATTACTTATGTGTAGACAAAAAGGCAGTGCTTTCTAGACATGTACGAATCTCCAGATTAGTTCAGAATGTTTTCCATAATGTCGATTTTGTTTTTCACAGTAAAAAAAAAAAAAAAATTCAGATGCATAGCTTATAGAATCACAGAATCATTATGGTTCAAAGAGACCTTTAAGATCATCAAGTCCATCCGTTAACCTAGCACTACCAAGTTACTACTAAAACACGTCCATAAGCACTACATCTACACGACTTTTAAATACTTCCAGGGATAGCAACTCAACCACATCCCTGGGCAGCCTGTTCCAATGCTTGACAACCCCTTCTGTGAAGAAATTTTTCCTAATATCCAATCTAAACCTCCCCTGGCACAACTTGAGACAGTTTCCTCTTGTCCTATTACCTGGGTGAAGAGAACCACCCCCACATTGTTACAACCTCCTTTCAGATAGTTGTAAAGAGTGATAAGGTCTCACCCTTCTCTTCTCCAGGCTAAACAACCCCAGTTCCCTTAGCTGCTCCTTATAAGACTTGTGCTCCAGACCCCTCACCAGCTTTGTTGCCATTCTCAGGACGTGCTCCAGCACCTCAGTGTCTTTCTTGTAGTGAGGGGCCCAAAACTGAACACAGTATTCAAGGTGCGGCCTCACCAGTGCCAAGTACAGGACTTTTTAGGCTGAGACAAGTTTCAGAGGATAGATGATTAATGCCTACTTTGTTTGCTCAAAGCAAGGCCACAAAATTACTCAGCATTCCTTAAAGAGGTGGTAACAGACTATTTTGGCTTAGTTCTTCGGTGTTTACCCGAAGCCTCTAAGGTAGTTTTTACACATGCACACACACAGACACGCACAATTCCACTAGAATCCCTTTTATTCAGACATAATAGCTATGATTGTAATCCCCCACAATTTTAGTAGACAATAGGCAACTTAATCAAATCTTATTTCTCTAAATTACTGTTCAGTCCCACAGATGCTACCTACATTGGTGTATAGCTACTATTTGAATCTCTATACTCAGTGATTACCTTGAAAAGTTCATTAAAAAACATTTATTACACTTTAACTAAGAGAAACAACACTATATGGTGAACTTGGCCATTCTGCAAATAAAGTTCACAGGAAGAGAAATCTAACTAATAAAATCTGTGATTGACGTTATTCTTCTTTTGTGGTTGACAGGAAAAAGAGGCTTTGGTGGTCCAGAGATAATAGCATTTTAATTAAGAATTTGCAAACCTTTGTGAAAAAAGGGAGACTCTGAGCATGAGCTGCTCTCTTATAGTATATTTTAGAGCAATTCCTCCCCACACAAAAAGAACAATTCCTTTTAAGGAAAGAGGATCATTTGTCTAATTTTTCAGGTGTGGGTGAGTTCAAAAGAAAACAGAGAAAAGTTTTGTTTTCTTTTATATTTCAAAAAACCTCTAGAGACCAAAATATACAAACACAAACATATCTAACCCAGACAATGAAAGCCTGAGGTCTGATTACAGTGTATTACCCTCACACAGGTTTAAGTTAACTGAAGAAGACAAACAAGGGAGAAGAGTTCTTGCCACTGCTATGTAGCCTTTTGGAATGAAGGGGCTTTTCTTTAACAAAGTAACAGGAGATATCACCTTTCCCTGAGAAGGAATCATTCACTATAAGCACAATGTGTTATTATTGGGATTTTTAATTGAAATGTAAATTCTGGGAACACTCTGACCTAATTTACTCCCAGAAAAAGAGGGCAAAATTCTCATTTTCAAAGCACTATATAGACACTTCACTATTATTAATGAGTCTTGCTCAATGGCGTGGGCCTCTACCATTCTGCAAAACTGACAGTATTTTACAACATTCAGCTAAGGCATATTTACACAGCACTGTTGATTGTTACATCAAGTAGCTCCCGCTGATGTGTTTCTTTGACAAAACATTTTTAAGAAGTAGTTTTAAAATAGTTCTAAAATGACAAGCCTCTGTGGACAGGATGCTGAATGCACTGACAGCAGCAGCAAACTGCAGTGAAGCCTACCTGACCTGGAGTAGGATTGCGCCTGAGAACCACCACGCTCTTAAGAGCTTAAATCAAATCAGAGCTGTTGGATTGTTTTGGTTTTTTCCTTGTTAAACAAGTTAATTGTGGGCTTGAGATCTTAAAGTTTAAATAAAAAAAAAAAAGGAACCAAAATATTTACATCACATGCCCACAGTTGAGAGACGTTTGATTCATAATGTTCCAGATTATGCTTATTTAAGACTTAGTCGCAGGAGAGCCTTCTTTTTAAGCATTTTCATGCACCAGAGTCCTAACACAAGGCCTGTATGTATTACTTCCTTTTAGATTATATGTAGCCAAAACTAAAGTCTTTTTTCCAATAAAGTTGGCATTCCTATAGATTTCTTCCAGAAAAAATGATCACGTGTTTGCAACAACAATAAGCATGACAGAAACAAAAAAATTAATGGCAATCTAGGAGGAATAAAGCTTTAAAAATAAGATCAAGTTTACGTATTTTCTATCAGAGATGTGAACACCAATTATATTTTTTTACAAACTACAATGTGATTGAAGTATGTCTAGCTCTTTAAACATGCAACTGAAAAACCTTACTTGCTTTATGTTTCCCATCTAACCGTTTTCTTATGAGTAACAGAGTAAAATTCCCTTTTCCTCCTTGGGTTTACATATACAACACTCTGGGCATGAGAGTTTCAACCATATTTGAAAATAATTTTGACCCTCTATTTTAAATTTTCAAGGTTCAAATGTGTACATCTTGGAACTAAAGTTCTTTATATAATAGGCTTTAAAGTGCAAAACTGCTTTTTGCAGAGTATTTCACCTTAAAACATGGTTATTCACTGTCACACAATCTTAATTATCTTTAAAGTCTAACTGTACTTAAATTACAAAAAACATAATAAAATTATTTTCCCCTACATCTGATAAAAAGAAACACAATTCCCCATGTAATAAAAAAAATTACATGCATAAAATTCAATTAAATGAAAGATGCAACACGTAGCTCTTCTTTGAGCAAGAAGAATCAAATGACACTTGTAGGGACTAAAAGCATTCCATCTGAAGCCACTGCACTACCATGTCATGGCAAACTCAGTCCCAGGCTCCTGTAATAAGCACCTGCTAAATTTTTAGCATGTGAATACTCTTTTTGAATTCTAAATTACTATGAATTCACTTAAATTAAGTCATTTTCTGAATCTGAGGCAGAATATTCTGCATTTTACAAGATCAGTCCTTAACCATATTTACTAAGGTGATCAGCGTGAAATAAATATGCACTCAAAATAAGTAAACAAAGCTTACTCTGGTCTTTTCACTGACTTAATTGGTCATTGAATCAGACTAAGATGGCAGCAGCCTGGATTGCTGAAAAATTAAACAGCCAATAACCACCACATGAATCACAGAATCACAGAATTTTCAGAGTTGGAAGGGACCTCTAGAGATCATCTAGTCCAACTCCCCTGCTAAAGCAGGATTGCCCAGAGCACATTACTCAGGACTGCATCCAGGCGGGTCTTGAAAATCTCCAGGGAAGGGGACTCCACAACCTCCCTGGGCAGCCTGTGCCAGTGCTCTGTCACCCTCACTGTAAAGAAGTTTTTCTGTGTATTTGTGAGACTTACTGTGAGAGATAGACACCTTGACAAAGTCATTGTCTTGTTCTCAACATCCATGTATTATATGAAATCCAACTTCCTAGATGATATAAACCGTACAGAAAAAGGCTGAAATGCCTTAACTACTCATCCTTCTCTACATATTGTCAGAGGTACAGCAAAGATCATGTTAACCTAATGTTAACTGTGGACAACAGTCACGTAATAATGTGTATTCTAATATTCTGACATGGATAGTCATTAAAGCAAGACTACATATAAGTCCAGCACTGTCTGCGGAAAGCTGAGATCAAGATGCAATTTAACAAAATGGAATAAAACAATTCTGGCAGCAGAAAGATCAGTTAGAAGGGTAATAATAACAACAACTAAAGAAGAGAAAGGATCACTGATCTTGGAAATCCATAGGGCAGGAATTAAACACTATAATCAAATTGTTTGTGCAACCATTTAGCATCTCATTTTCTTGCTGTGCAAGCCAAAGAACCACTTGAGACAGGTCATCTTGGAGAGTAACAAAGTACACTAATAACTAACATGGGATTAAAAGAATATTGATAGCCTGTGACAAGCAGCTTCCTGAGAAATGTTTCTTAGTCAAATAGCAGCAATCATTAAATATATGAGGGTCAGTCAATTTAATCTGCTCTTCTTATATGGATTAGTTTAGCAAAGCAACAGAAGAGACAATTAATGCCTCCATAGCTTTTCGTGCCATGACACTAGCCTGTCGTTTTTAAAACAAATACTTGAAACATGATTTTCTACACTACTGCATATGGCCATACTCGTTTCAGCAATGACTAACAGCACTCATAAGGACTGACTTTATTATGAGGTACAATCATATATTCCGGAAAATCATTACAGTAAAAGAATACACCATCTCTTGAACAGACAGATCCCTAAATATTTCACATAAATATTTAATCTCCTGTACTTTCCCAACTGAAATCATAATCCCGGAGAGCCTCCAAGCCTCTGTGCCACTACTGAGTTTACCATATAATCAGACTTATGTCTAGGGATATAACACTGGCATCAATAAAATACATACAATACTTGAATGAAATGTTGTTACTCTTCAAGAGTGGAGTAAAGCCACATAAAAATTTAGGGCAGGAGGCAAAGAAAAATTATCATCACACACTATAGGAAACTCCTGTAGATTGAAAAAAAAAAAGCGTGACCTCCTTTGGAAAAAACAGTATCTTCCTATACGCCATAGTAAAGAACTATGCACAGCTAAAGGAATACCAATTTAAAGCTTCTATTTAGAAAGTCAGAGCACTAGTCTACAAAGAATAATTAAATGAAACCCTAGAAGCATTTCTAATAGATAAACTTTAACTAGAATTTGGCCAAAATGCCAGGGTAACACTCCAGCTCCTGATGGGAAGTGTCATGAGCCATTTCAAGGTCAGCCATAAAGCTCTTGCAAGCAGTAGCCAACTGTGCAAGGCAACCAGAGACCATGCAGCAGCCAGAGAATCTGATCCAAGATTACATTTCCAACCTGCACAGATACAGGAAGTTTTGACAATGTTACTGGATTTTCCAGGATCTCCTCAAGTAGCTGTTGATACAGGATGCAGCACTTCCACTCACAGATCTTTCAGCACTATGCTTTTCTCAGGTGTTTCCCTCTTGGCCCTTCCTGACGGCTGTTTGACAGATGATACAAATTGCCTGACACAGATTTTAAAGTCAGATATTTAAGAAAACGAATTACAGCTGACATCTTTGGTGTAATCCTTTGTGACACAGATAGTTAGGGAGAGTGACACAGTTGGAAAATAATGTAAGATGAAAGCATTTGGAACAGCTCAGGATTACTTTGTGCTGTAATTTACTACTTTTATAATTGTTTTGTGATACACTTTCTGAGTGAGATACAAAGCCCAGGAGAGTCAACAGGTCTGTTTCCATTGACTTCTCTGTCCTTTTTATCAAATCATAGTGAGAAAGCAATTCCAAGTCAAAGCATACTCAGCAAAGCTTGTACAGAATTAGATCTCAGAATTACTCTCTCAAACTTCACTCCTTTAGTGCTGCTTGCCAAGTGTCTTTAAAGAGGAAAGAACTTTTCTTTGAGCTAGGGGGAGACATCACAAACATTTCTGCTTCATCATGTACTCCCATAAAGAATTCTTAGCATACTGAACCAAATACAGTTCCTGATCTTTTTCCCATAGTTTGTTCAATAGCGAAGTAGGACAAGAAAGGAAAACAAGTGTGTGCCCTTGATGTTTATTCGGGTTGGCAGCAACTGACCTGATGCTATTATTCTAGAAGCTTTCTTTTGATAGCGGTACATTGCCCCAAAGACATTGGTCAACTAAACAGCAGAGCTAAAAGCATGGTCCTCTAACTTCAGTTTTCTTGGTTGGTAAAACAAAACAAAACAAGCAAACAAAAGACCCCAACAAAAATACCTAACACCCCCCCCAAACAATGCCCAGAAACAAATCAACCTGAAGATTGGGTGGATACCAGCTGAGCTGCAGATATAAACTACCACTGCAAATTCACAACATTGTTTGAGACTGTATGCGAGTCTTTTCATGAATATAAAGCCTTTAAGAAAATAAGACATTTAAAATAAGTACATTACAAAGGCAACTGAAGCCAAAAGAGCATTCAGTGAATAATTAGGTGGTACTAAAGAGTATGACACTTTTCCTTTTTTTTTTTTTTTTTTTTTTTGACAAGCAGACTAAACTTTATCATTCGAATTTTTCAACTGGCAGAAGAGAGACATAGAACATAGTATCAGACTTGTTCTACAATCCTTTAACAACACATAGATGCTCAGACACTGCTGAGACCCAGGGTATACCTTTTTACTCAGTTAAAATTAATTGCAAAAGATGGCTTATGAATCTTCCAAGATTACACCACTCACTCCTATAAAAACACAGTGGACGAGGTTCCAAGAGCTCATTTAGACAATATTGTCTCTCTTTCATGTAGAGAGGGAATTGGGGTACAAAATATGGATCCTGGTGTGCATCTAAATGTTCTTAACTTCAGAATAAGTATTTGAACTTACTATTCCAGATCTGAAATGTCATTAGCTTAAAATAAGCATATAACACTATCATACACAGAAAAGAGTACCAAAATCTGGCCCTGTGTTGCTGTGCAACGACTTAGTAAATCTGGCCCTGCTTAAGATCCAGTGGCCACCAACAGTGTGAAGTATTGCTCAGCAGGAGAAAATAAGGCAAATCCAGTCCAGAGTAACCCGCCCATTTTAATTAAAAAGCAAGAATGGAATTAAAGGTTGCTTTAGGCAATAATGGTAAAGTTGAATTAACGTTGATATGGGAAACCTTCCATTTATCATCCTGGAACGATCACATTTTAACATGCTTATTGCATTTTTTATTTCTAAACATTTATAAATTCTGACAGTCTATAACAAACACGAAGAACAAAGTTTCATCTTGGATCACTAAAATGGCCTTGGGACTCTCATGTTCAGTTGCACAACAAGCTATTCATTGTGTTGGCATAGAGAGAGACAACCCAGAATTGCAGACTGACTCAAACACCATCCAGTGGTAAATGGGAGTTATTACATTACAGCAGCAGCTCTGTCTACATTACCTTCCCTTTACAAGAAAAGTAGTTAAAAGTATTTCAGAAAACTGGACAGACAGCAAGGCAACTCCACCTCAGCTGAAGGGAAAATAGCTAGAACATAAACCTAAGGATATTGGGATGTAAAAGTAGATACAAGAAAAACAAACCCCAGCAAATTACATCTGCCATTTTATAGTGGACTTCCCATAAATGACCTTCCAACAACTTGAGCTAATGAATCAGTCTCTACAACGAGACAATAAAACTATCTTCTGTGGATCAGCCATGATCTCTGCACTGATTAGAACATGACATTTATGTCTTAAAAATATACACTATGTAATTCACATGCTCTCTGCATTTTAGTCCTGCTACGTCCCTCAGAGAGCAGTGTTCAGCACCACCCTATCTGCCTTCGCAAAAGCCTAGCTTCTCTCCACATGTCCCAACCAGACTTGCGCATCTTATACACACTGAAAGAAAATATTACATAGCCATACCAGAAAGGAAGGAAGGAAACATAGCTGCTCTATTAAGCAACAGAAAACTTGTTGATTTCTTTCTAGACAATCATCGTTCTTGGCATCATTTGGAGAAAAGTTTCCTAGAAATGACAATGTTGTTGCCTGTCCTATTGTAATATAGCCAGAGAAGAGACATTGTTCTTTTCCTCCTTTCTCTGCCATCTCAAAGAGCCTTGTACTGCTATCAGACTTTCATAAGGCACTTTACAAACATATTACTTGACTGCATTGCTGTACTTCACACACAATTCAAAAGGAACACAAACCAATTTGTAAGACAACAGCTTAGACCCTCCGTTTTTCCCGACTCTAGCCTAATTTCCAAAACATTCGCTTAATTGTCTTTCATATGTTTAACATTGCTTCTACCCATAAACTTCTAATCATAGAAATTTCAGTTAGAAGGGACCTCTGGATATTATAAAGTCCAACCACCTGCTCAAATGAAGGCACACAAAGCATCCTACATATATAAAGAAAAACATTTTGGTGCCGGTTCTCAGTCACGGTTGACTTCAGTCATAACTTACGTTTTACTGCACATTTCGTCTCGTGTAAAACTATAATTCCCTTCCAGGAAGTTATTGTTATTATTTAAGCACATGGAAAACTGAGGCAGAGAATTTGAATGCGTCTCTGTTTATCCATCTGGGAATCATCATTAAGATCTGAAGTTCTTCCGTGGGGTGACCTCATCAAAATATAAATCATTACACCGTATTTCTACCTCATATATTAGGCAGGGTACTAGCTAAGGAAATTAATTCACTTAATTTAGTATCTTAGAACAAATGAATCTGAAAATTTAATTTCAGAATTTGAGATATGCATATCCAAACACAAAATTCAGGTGTTTTCTTGTTGTATTTGTATTTTAATATCTTGGTCCTGGAATATTCTGACAACTGTAAAATAAATAATCTAAATCATTATTAACAGAAAGAGCAGCATATTATTTTTAGTCAGTAAATCACCAGAATTGTTGCTAAAGAAAACAGAAATACAAAAAACCAAGAAAGAAACAAGCTCTGCAAACAGAATTTGTACCTATAATGCTCTTACTTGCCAGGAATTCACATATTCATCCCAGCATGCCTACTCACACGAAGCATGCCAGAGACCTTAATGGGAATTCTTATCTTAACAAAATGACCTCGTACCTAGTGAATACTTAGAAATGGCCAACATAGCTCATGATATCCAAGTAGCCTGGCACAATGACCTCTCACTACATTTTATGCAAGTGACGAAATAGGGTTATGTCAACACAGATGTGTTGAATTTAATGTACCATAATTCACATACTGGAAAGTCTTCATGAGATAAATCATATTTTTAAAGACAGTTATTCTTTTGTATACATATATATATATATATTCATAAAGAAAAAAGGATGTGAATTCAACCACTGAGAAGCGTTCTACAGTCAATAGTTCTGCTGTTAGCAGCCAGGGACATGAGAGGGTTTCTCTGAGTAGGGCTGTGAGGGGAGGCATGCATAGGAAGGGATCCTCACACCCACACCCTGACGGTTAGCACACTGGAGGGCAGGCCCACTGCAAAGGGACTGCTTGGGTAACCTGCATGGTACCACAGGTCTTCTCAGATCCCATCTGCCCCAGCCACACTGGGGTCTGTTCAGCCACAAGGCCATGGCAAAGGAGAGTATGCCAGGGCGCCCAGAGAGGTAACACTCTTCTCACTCGACTAAATGTGGTGAGTAGGGATACCCCCATCTTCAGATTGAGAGGTATAACAGCAGGTTTATGTACATATACAAAATTATTTTCTCAGAAAAAGCCCTATGTCCGTTGAAGTTCAGAAAATGTTCATTAAAACAAGTAGAATGAAAGTAACATATTACAGTTGAAATCAAATATATGCTCACTTCCACCTTGCAGATGAAATCTCAAAGCCAACAAAACCCCTCTATATTCCAGTATAGGGTGAGAAATTTACTGCAGGTCTGAATGTGACTTATGCCATGGATGTCCTCCACCCAAAACCATAATATTCCCTACACTCTTTATATAAATTTATCTCTGTTTTCTCTGTGGTAAGAGAAGCCCTAGCAAGAAAGAAACAGAGAAAGTTACAAGTGTTTAAGAATAAGGCTGGCATCTTAGGTGGCACAGAATGAAGGAAATGTTTTGTATGTTTTGTTTTAAAGTCAGGTGATAGCAGAGCCTTTGGCGAGAGGAGAGAGAAGAAGAAGAAGCAGCGACTAATTCAGGAGAGTAAGAAGAGTTATGTTTTTCACTTATACCTCAGCAATACTTGACAGCAGTTAACTTCATCATTTCCCAAGCCTCAAAATGGGTAACAGTAGTAGATAAGCACAAAGCTTATTCACATTTTGAATAGCAACAAAAGTAATCACTTACACCATCAACAACAATAAACCAGTCAGCTATATTGAAGTTAAATATTCCATTGGAGCAAATACATGCACATAACAGCTGGTAAGTCATAGTGCTAGCAGCTTTAGGAAAAAAATCATTGCATTGTTTGATTATGTTTTCTGATTTCTAAGTCTTAACAATACCTTTTTTTTTTTTTTTAATGGGAAAATAAGATATTATACAAAGCTTACTTGGTTTCAAAATACCATTCTATCTCTACATGGATATGCTGTTACAGTGTAGTTACCACTGATGCTATGTTATCTACAAACACTTATGCAGTATCCCACTCTATTCACCCACTTCCGTGCTTCCAAAATCTACTGCGTACACTTTCAGGGTAAGCATATGGAAATCCTACTCAGTATGGCTGAAAACACAACGGGCGCTCCTCCATCGATACAAATACTTTATCTAATTCTATAAGATTGTTCAGTGTACTTCATAGTTTAGTAATATTTTCCTCACACAGACAAAAGTATAAGCTATAAATGTTTTGCTGTTTAGGGCGGTAGCCTAAACAATCCTTTTCTCCATTAAAGAATTTTGCAAGAACTCATTAAACAAGCTGAATTAAACATAAGATACTAGGAAACATTGCTGGCTAATGAGTACACACTTTGAGTGCACTGGTGTTTGATAGTGCAAGAGCAGAGAGCAAGCTTAAGTGTGTTGTGTTCTAAGAGTAAAGTAGCAAACAGCTTTGTCCTGATACCCATGTGAGCTCTACTGTAGATCAGGGTTCACATTTGCATTAACTGTGTACCCTTTACTGTTAGATGTGATTGTATCTGTTAAAGTCCACTTTTCAGACAATTTTATAGCCATGTTCAACTTGGAATGAGCTTTATTCCTGATACAGCATGAAACTAAACCAGTTGCTTCAGTCAAAAGTATTTGGGACCAACTTGTTTGATTTTTTTTTTTGAAGAAACAAAGTTAGAACTGTTCTAGAGAGAGCAAACTTTTGAATCGCCTGTACAGAACAAATGTGAGATGCTTGCAGAGTGAGCTAGCTTCTTAAATCTCAACTTGGGAATATAATATTTTTTTCAGATGAGACTTGTAAAGAGATGTGCTACTGTGTGACATTTTATAAATATTCTAGACACATTTCAACCAGATTTGTTACCAAGTCTTCTGTTAACCGTAACTGGTATTAAAGAACAGAAAAGCTTTGTAACCTGCAATCATCTATGTTGGTTGCTCTTTTGAATTATACACTAGACTGGGACTCAGGAGATGCAAGTCCACTTCAGCAAGATGATTCTAGGAAAGTTGTATCACCACCCAGGACTCGCCCGCCCCCCCGTCTGTGGAAATTGTTGGAATCTGAAAAGGTTAAAATCCCATTTTTGTAATTTTATTAACTAACACTTAGTTAATAAGTTTTTCCTATTTCAATGCTATAGATGAGTACATGAGCAACTGAGCTCATTGAATACTCCTTGTGTTCTTTACCAATGTTAAAGATCATGGGCCAAGGCTTTTACTTTCGTTGTTTTCTATAAAGCTTTGGAAATATTGTGGTACAGTATAAACAGTGCTATATTCCAGATTTCACACAAGCATATACGTACTAGTGACATACACTGTGAGACAGCATACCAAGAGCAAAGGATGCAACATAAGGACTTCTGTATTTCACTGAGCTCCAGGAGTCTGATTACATTCATGATTGTATCAGGGAACCAGGTATTGCAGGCACTGAGACATGACACTTCTCTTGCTTACATCTGATTTACACCAGTATGAATAAAAAGGGAGCCAGGACCCTAGATTTGCTTCTTAGTTCTGTGACCAAGCCACCGCTGGATTTGGGCAAACCGCTTAACTATTCTACAAAGTCCCTTACTTTGCTAATGAGATAAAATGATGTCTGTCTACCTTAAGGAAATTAATGTTGTCCAATACCTAAATCTATAGAATATTTTGAGAGTCCTAAATGAATGGCGCTATTGAAATAAAAAGCAGTATCACCCCCTTTTGACTTGAGCAGCAAGCCAATGCATAAGACACTCTCTTTCCATTAGGAGAAATTGACAATAAAGTCAACTCCTTCTTTGACACAAATAAAATCCTGTTTCCCTGAACATAAGAGGAATTCAACAGCTGGAGATGGTTTCTTTTCTCTTAATTCTAAGCTTTCTTTTCTCAGCATTTAACTTAAAAAGCCCTGACACTTTTCTCAAGTAAATGCTACCAGTGTTCATGTGGTTCTGGCTGATGCTTTTTTACTGCCTTTTTTTTTTTTTTTTTTTTTTTCCTCATTACAAGCTGTTTTTCCTGCATCGTTCTTCAAACAGTTGTGCTAACGCCATACTCTATAAAGCTTCTCTGCAACAGCCTGAGAGGCCTCACGTGTGTCTTTGTTTTGGGCAATGTCACATGTACGTGGTTTGTTGAAGGCCCCCACTGTTTCAGCTACCTGGTTCAATAAAGGGGCTAAATGACATCTTACTAACTTTCTAAAATGGAGGATGATGTCAAAGGCACCAGTTTCAACCTACAGCAGTATTATCATCAATACCATCAATGACTAATAATAGCCATACAAAGGCAAACATTTCCTGGCTGTTCTTAAGTAAGTCTAACCTTAAAGATGGCATACAAAGCAAAACAAATTCAGGCAAAGGTTTCCTTCCCTAAATACTATACAAGCGGCAATCATCCTGTCAAGAAATACATTTTTAGCATTTGTTTTAATTCCCTTTTTCCCCCCTCTTGTAGACACTTCAGATGTTCTGATACTAAACTGATGTTCTTAGAAGTTCTGAGTTAATACCACTATGGTGAAGTCAGCTGAACATATTGTTTTGTATTTAGCATTAGTGCAGTATTTTTGACGTGGTTATTATAGCTTATGCCACTTTTTACCATAACAGCTTTGACAACATTATCTCCTACTACAATTAGAGTGGTGTAAATGTGCTTTGACTAGCATGGCTTTACCCTCCACAGGCATATCTTTCTACTGGTAATGTACTTCATTAATTACCTGGCTATGTACAGTTAAAGGAATGAGAATATTATGATATAGTGGTACCACAGCAGCACAGGTATTTCTGATGATACATTCTGTAGTACTTTTACCAAATCAAGTTATCCTCTGGTTGGTTTGTTTTTTGGTTTTGTTTTGTTTTTTTTTTTTTTTTTCCCCTCCCACCAAGGACTTTTAATATAAAACAAAACAAAAGTATTTTTTTGGTTTTTGCTTTTGAAGCTTATATGAAACATATGTAAAAAGTGCCTGCAAAAGATGAGCAAACATTTGTCAAAGTTCTCAACAGTCAAAATGAGTACGGCTTACTAGTACTATCTTTAAAACATTTTAAATGTTTTAAAAACATTTTTTAAAAAATTTTACTTCTGTTTCATTTCATAATGAAGCCTACTACAAATCTTAACTAAGGGGAAAGAAAAAAAAAAAACAAAACCAAAGCATTTTGTTTTGTCTTTAGGGTGAATTTTTGCTCCCCTGCAAGAATTAACAGCACAATTAGATTCCTAATAAAACCACAATATCACATGGCATTGTTGTTGAACAGGTTTTCTAGTGACTTGTAAATGAGATTGTATTAAGCAGAGAAATAGACAAATATGGAAACATTTTTACATTTTAGATCCCAAAGACACAAGACATCATTCTTTGAAGCAGGTGTGCCTTCCAAGGCAGCTGCATAAGATTAGAAAATTACAAGCTCAGAATTTCATTCCTAAATATGGCTAAAGAATAAAATCTTTAGTCTGGCAAGTTGGAGTCAAACTGCCACAATGAGCACCTGTTGAGAAAGCCCATTATTTGAAGCTGGGGGTTCTGGGTGAAAAGATCACTGTGAATTAATTTTGATTGCTTCACAAAACTCTGCATAACAAATGGTCTCTGACAGGGGTATCAAGAGACTTCCATTTGAAGGAGAGAAAAAAAGATTTTGTTTCTAGGAAGGTAACATAATCTCTGCAGTGACATTAAAACACACCAGTGGCTGCACTTGCTTGAATCTCTCTTCTGAAACAGATTGTACATGCTTAGGTTACCAGGTATTATGTTTTGGAAGGGGAAAGAGAAACAATTGATATAAAAATCTTATCTAAAAGATTAGCTAAAAAGAACATGGTTAGAGATCCATGAATCCTGAATTGTTAAGGCAGTTATTTGCTCACAAGTTTATTCAGAGCCACATTTCTGTGTGTTCTGGATTGCTATATACATTGCCAAAATGGAAAAGGAAGAGAAGAGAATAAAATCAAACCAAAGTTTTTACAGTTGACTAAATAAAACAGCTTTCTTGTATGAGTTAACCCTAATAGCAAGTTAAAGTAATACTAAGGATAATATGAATATCTGGTAAATATGTCTCTCACCTGGTATACAGGCTATTGAATATGAAGCAGTTTCTTTCTGTGAAGTTTCCATCTGAAACATACAAAAGTGCTACCTGTCTGTCATCCCCTGATTAAATCTAAGGCCAAGCTTACCATCTGCTTGTGCAAATGAAAAGCATACTATTCCACCAACTACTCTGCATGATCACTTTACTTAAGGGTTTCCTGCAAAATGTTTTTCAGTTCATCCAGAGCTTATTTTTAGAATAAAAAGAAATACCAGAAAGCACTATGCTTTTAGCTAATGATCATGATCCAGTTGACTTTATGCTCAATTTGTCAATTCTTAGCTATTAATATTACATGAATTGCAACTTCTACAATTTGTTCAAAACTGACTGTAAAAGCTATATACATATTAAGACCATAAAATGCTCATATCAATTTTGCTTTTTATGTGTGTTCTGTTTTTAAGGCAACCTGAATTATATCATCATCAGGGTATTAATTGCACCTACACAAAGATTTGGACACGTTTGGATTCATAGGGGTACCAGAGGCTTGTGACTGCCTATTATGGCTGCAATGATTTTGCTGAAGTCAGAATACAGTCACACATTCCATTAAGTAAAAATAACAGCAAAGCTCTAGATAATCAGGTCCTGCACTTTGTTAATTTATGGTACAGGTAGGAATCACTCTAGTATTAGACCACCAGGCATTTAATCTTTCCATCTTTTGCAGTATCTCTGTGTTACACTACAGAGCACATCATGCCACCTGAACAAAGAAATACCGACACTCTTCTACTTGATTCTAAAAACCAGACCGATATACTGTCACAAACCTAGAACAGAAATAATAGAAAACCTCCTCAGACTGCGATGCTTTGCTGTTGTAAATAAAACTGATAAACTGACCTGTTTGGAGTTGAAAGTAAACTCTGTATTGTCCAAATATATGTCAGCCCCATTTACCTGCACATGCCCTTGACAACACTACAGTCCTGCAGCCCCCGTGTCCAGCCCCTGACATCTCAGAACCTTTCCAAAGATGGATGCACCAAGGAGGAGTTGACTGCACAAAGACAGTGCCTAGTATAAATCACTTATACTGGATGACTTGAGGATTTTTCCCCACCAACTTTCCCCCCCACCCCAAGCCTCAGCTATCCTGAGGATCTCTTAAAATTATCACATGTATCTCTTCACGCAATGTATTTATTCTCTTGCTAATTCCATTCTTCATCTAGTATAAGGCATGAAGTAATGAGTAAAAGTGGAAAAAAAAAAAAATCCCAAAGATGTTGTTTCATCTTTTTATCTTTTTTTTTTATTTAAAGATAAAAGTCTTTCTAATAAAGCCCCTGCAATTCTATTATAGCACATTCAAAAAGCAAAGCACACTAGAAAAGTATGAGCAGTGGGAAATATGTAATATATCCTTCCACTTTTTTTCTTTATGTCTCCAAAATAAACTACAAATTTCCCATGTTGAAAAGTTCTTCCTTAAGTTAATAAAATCTGTCACTTTCCATAATGGTTGATTTGAAGAAAGTCCACAGGTGCAGTATTCTGTTGTTCACAGCTTGGGAAGTCAAGGCTTATAATAAAAAGCCCTCTGTGTTATGGTCCTCCTTCCCCATCAATTCACATCAAGTATTATTAGAATCATCTGCCACCTCAGTGGTGCTTCCTCTGTGCTCAAACTGCAGAAGCAACAATGACATTTTACTGCTCTGCAGGTGCTGCTGTGTGTGGTCACGAACACAGAAGTGTGGCCTGCTATTGTTCTTCAGTAGCACTTTGATCTCAAACACAAAAAACACACATAGCTGGCTGCCCTATTCATTCTTATGCTGGGTTTATATGGGTAAGAGAAAGAAGAGGTGACAAGAGATGGGCGATCCATAATATTTATTTCAACAAATGCTTCAAATCTTTTTAAACATCATAAGAACATGGCTCATTAAACTACAACAGCCTTGAAATTGTGTTATAAAACCACAAAACAAAAATCAATACTTCTGCTAGAAAGGAGGTAATGAAATATATCGAGTTGGCTGAAAAGTGGTTTGTATGAATCATAATATTATTATGTGCACATCACTTCTACTCCCAATACTTAAAGTTAACAAACTAGGGAGTGCTTTCTTTCCCATCACTTTAACAGGTGCTACAAGGTAGTATTTATCAAAGTTATTTTCCAGACTCGATCCTTCTGCCATAAATAATGCTGGGATACAGGAGGCTTAGTAAAGGGAGATCAATTCAGTGCATATTTGCTACCTGAGCTTCAGCTGTTGTATTATTTCACAGTCTGATCAATACCATGCTCCATAAGAGCAAAGGAAAAAGCCACAACATCACCCTGATGAGTCACTGTAGGTTTATTACTGAACCACAAAGATGTAAAATTTCTGATTTTAGTAAAGACTAAATTTGATAGCAGCATTTGACCACTATTAAATAGTTTAACTCTATTTCACATCTTTTGCTATGATTTGTCCAGACTTTCAGCAGTATTACATAAACACTTCTGGAACCAACCCTCCTTCTGATAAAAAAAAAAAAAAAAAATCTCTGGAATATTATTTAGAATTCTCTCTCATTTATTTTAAACTGGTGTTATTGCTCTTCAATTGAATCCAGGGAAATCTGGTACTTAAAACTATTTTAACACAGGCAAGCAATAATGGCATTAAAAAAAATGAACGCTGTAGGAGATGAAGGAACGGGAAGAAAGCACTCAACCATAAATACCTGGAAACAATAAAAAACAGAAGGAAGAAGACAATGAATAGTAACTAAATGAGACTAGCAAAAGGCTCAGCAGTTACTAGCACCCACTGTACTCTCACCCTCTTCAGAAATAAAAACCCTAATCTGCCAAAACTGCCCATCCCTGCCAACCTCCTTTTGTAGTTCAATCAGGAGAAGACAGCAAAAACTTCCCATACCGAAATTCATACATTTAAAGGGACAATGCTATATCCACACAAGTCTTTGAAGAAGAAGTAAAGAAGAAAACCATATATCAAAATCAACTGATGGAGGGAACTAAAAGCAGTTTTTAAGACTTGTGCAGAGTCCTTAGATGAACTATATCCACCAAAAGAGAAAATACATGATATTAAACAAAGTACAAGCTAGGCTCCGGGAAGAGATAAATACAGGGCATAACCTGAGACCTCTGTACCTCTGATTTGCTGAGGAGAACCAAGATGAGATCAACCCTTGATTTAGGACAAACTCATCCACAGAATTTCCATAGCTGCCACTGCTGTAGACAAAAACTTCTTTTCACATCTCTTCTTACATGATGAACATTGACAGAGTGAATGGAGCCATTTTAGTGCACTTTAGACATTCTAAAGTCTCCTGTATTGGAGATCAGTCTTAATAGATGCGTGTCCCTCTCATTGCTTTAGATAGTTATGGCGGCACTGGAAAGACTCAAAATGTCCACTTACTACCAGAGACCAAAAGCTTAGTTTTACACCCAAACAGAAAAGTCTGACTTCCTACAGCATGTGAGCTTCTAACTCCAGCTAGGTGCTGGTTCTGCAGAAACTGAGGAAATACTATCATGTAAATGAACGTCTCAACTTCCCTTCAGCACGCAGTATGGACTAGTTTGTCCAATTCCAGCAGGGAATCCTTTCCAAATTATGCTTTGATTTTACTACTTAACAGGAGAGGGAGAAAAGGTGCTACAGCTGGTAGCTATTGATATTTAATCTTAAATTTATTTTTACTTCATTATTTTCTATAAATAGTCTTGTCTTTCACCAACTCCACTGCTGTTAGAACCTTTTCCAGTAACTAAACATTACACAGAGCCTTAACCCCTTAGAGAGAAAGAAAGGAGGAGGAGGTGGAATATGAGGGACAACTACTAATCCTGAAGAGAGAGAAACGTGTCACCACAGGACTCCCTGCTACTTCAGAACCTTCTACAGTAAGTAACTGTACAGCAACTTCATCTGCTTAAGGTCAGATCTCCCCCCAAACTTACTTGAAAATGCAGCAGCCTCGATTTGCCCCTCTACAAAGGGTGAAGAGTGTACTGCATGCATCTCCCCACAGTCCCATCCCACGTCACTTACAGGTGTCTGACTACATCATGGATCTGTTGGCACATTGCCTCCTCACTTGTACACATACAGACTAATCAAACAACAAACTCATTGCTTTCCTTTCATAACAATTTAAAAAAAAAAAAAATATCTTTTTTAGGGGGGGAACTGCTAGCCAGACAGGGAAGGCATTAGGATGATCTCAGTGTGTTTGTCTAGAATGTCAGCTTGTAACTGTTCACTGTCATGGGATTTGGGCGACGATTTTAAGTGACTTTGTGTTACATTTTAAAAGCCTGATTTTCAGACAGAGTGGCACTTTCTAAAAATCACGATTCTTTGGGATGGTTTCAATTGAGCATTATGTAAATGGAAACAGCAAAACAAAGCATTGAACAAGCTTGAAATTTAGGCCAAGTTGCAAGAGAGGTGGGGGGGGTGTGTGTGGAAATCACTGTCCACATTCTTCATTTCTCCTGTTCTTGTTGTTACTGTTGTCAATACCTAATTTTCAGATAAAAAGAAAGTCCTTCAAGATGAGTTAGTAGATAAAGTCAGGACTTCAGGCTTCAGTTGACAGTTACTTCAGACTCCTGATGAAATGAAACTCACTCCATTCTGTTTCTCCATAAGACAGTTGGAGAAAGAACATCTAAATGTAAGCATTCAAAATAGCTTTTTAGTATTGGGTATTTTATAACCATTTATATTCCAAGGCAGTAGCCACGTATGGTACACACACACTGTGAAAGACCAATCTGAACACTTTCCTATCTAAACATCCAAAATAAACAAAAATTAAAGGTAAGGAACTATTGTTAGCATCATTTTACAAAGCGCATAAAGAGATTAGTGCAACTTGCCCGAGATCACATGTGCCCAGAGCGAGAGATGAAACTTCCATTTCCTAAATTAGCCCCTCACACTTTAACCACAAGCAAAACCTTCACATAAGCCTCCAAGGTTCCAAACCACACACAATTAAAATGTAAAAAATCCCATTCAACAGCACTAACAATAAAGGAATATGTGTGCATCAAGCTAGTGCATGCATCAGTAGACAGAGGGTGAAAACAACAACAAAATCATCTGTTCAAACAGCACCAACGCAGGAATTAAATTTCAGTATTGCTGTCAACTTTTCGTTTTCACTAATGGCTTTTAAGAAAGTCAGACATTTTTTCCTCAGTCCATTTTACCTTTTCCCTCCATTTGACAAATATTGATTTTAATTTCCTCCAAGTTTAAGTGCATTGAATGCTATTGTGACTGGTTTGTTTGGTTTTTTTGTTTGTGTCCCAGCTTTATTGAGGATGCCAGCATGAATGCATACAGCTTTGGAGAGAGAGAGAGAATTGGTTTAATAACTTCTTCAAATCCAGGAGAGAACACAAGAGCCCAGTCTAATGTTTCGTATAGGTCAAGCAAGAAAAGTGACTCTAGGTGACTATCTAATGTTGGTAAGGAGACTGCTGAAGTAAAAGCCTTGGTGTTTTAAGCTGTCACTGCTACGTTCTGTCACAAGAGGACAAATTATGGAGTGTTCTTCCTCCACTTCAATGCAAAGTTAGACATACTATCTTAAAAATACCTTTGGTGGCATTTTAAGCTAAGCCCATTTGGTAGACAGTTGGCCCTTTAGGAGGCTTGGTTTGGAAGGTAACATTTCATGAAATTCTGGCTCAAACAAGCTGTAGCTTTGCGAACCTGCCTGGTACATTTTGTACACTTCCCTATCTTAAGGTCTTATTCACCAAATAAGAAATCACTCTGACTTTGCAGTGATATGCACAAAGAGTGCTTGCATGATCTATTCCACCCATTCAAATTGGGGGGGGGGGGTATATCTCAGTGGACAGAAATAAACATCTGGACTGAAAGGGAAAGACAGTAACACTTCAAACTGCCACAGACACTGTCACAGAAATTGCCTGTGCTGCACTCAGACACTCATCAGCTTTAGAAGCCAAAAGTAAGTCGAGCTGACTTAAGCAGGGGGTTAAATTAGTTTAAGTCTATCAGCACCAGAAGTCTATGCTGGTATTAAGGAATCACCACAACTGAGCTAACTAGCGATCTAACCATCACAAACAGCCTCTTTCTCATCAGCAGCTCTGACACAACTTGCCAAGAGGACTCAGTATTCAGCCTAGACAAGTAAACAGACACATAAACCTTTGAAATCTGTTCTGTCTCTCTCTATATAATTTGCTATTCTCTGGATCCTCTAACCAACAGATAGTTCATATGAATGCAGATTTAGCATTGAACACCATTATCCACTTAGTTATTGTACATACGAAACAAATGTTAGCTTCACTATGTATTAACTGACATTTTAAAATCCCGATGAAAGGAAAGCAATTTAGAATTATTCACTGCTAAAGGAAGCTCATTTTCAAAACAGGCACAGCTTTGGAAAAAATCTTAACATTATTCATCTGGTTAGTCTCACTGGCTCAGCTTTGAAATTATTTTTCATGGGAAAGATAGGGAAAAGAAAGAAAGTAGTGACCAGTGGGGTTAAATCCATGATAGTGTGCCAGATGACTCCATTTTTTGCTTCCATATTCAATCCTAAATACTGCTTGTGTTGCACCACCTGATGCCAGGTGCTGCAGGGCTTCTGCTACACCCACCTGACATTGTGATACTGCATTTTTAAGACCTTTAAATAATGAAAATAGACCTTTGCACTTCAGCACTGCCCTGGTCAAGAGAGCTGTCTGTGCAGATGATGTGAACGTCTGCCAACATGGAAAGACTTCTTACTTTTGAAATTAAACGGCACCAGAAGTTTCAGGGCTCATCGTTCCAGTGAGGACCTTCCTTATTAACACTGGTGACAAAGTCTAACATGGGCTTTCCAAAAGTGACAGTAACTTCTGAGAGTTAAGAAGAGCCTGCAATATGGGTTAATTGGTTAACTGCTATAAAAAGGAAGACAACATTACTTCCTTACTCTACAACTCTCCAGTAGGCATTCTCACAGGTATACCATATGCTCCGAGTCAGCTGCATACAAGATGCTGGCCCCACCCACCATGCAAGACATTGCAGAGAATGTCTTCAACCCTTGAGTGCACGTTATTCACCAGCTCCCTCACAGTGCTAGATGGACTTGAGCACTAAAGAAAAATTCTCCTTCCTGATCTCTCTCTACTGCTTCTCTTCCCATATTGTTGAGAGATTTTGCCTCTTAAGAAGTTTAGACTATGGATAAGAAAAAGTGTCTAAAGAAAAACAGAAGATAAAAAGGAAATCAAAGAAAGAAATTCATGGTAGGACAAAGGTATCTTATAACTTGAACCAGAAACTTAATTTTAATCACTGCTATGCTTACACCTCACTTACCTGTAAAATATTCCAGCCACTGTATGTGGTTCAGGGCCTCCCAGTATCCCATGTCCTTGGAACAAGGAGATCTTCCCAAGGAGGAATCACCATGCGCTTACCATCTGCCAGGAATCTGCTAGGCACACTGCCAGAGAGACAGAGGCTCAAGGTAGCCATTCTGATATTAACTATGACCTAGATGTAAAACCCAGAAATATTAAATCAGGAAACTGAACATAAATACAGCTGTCAGTAACTCTGTTCTCAGATGAAGTTGTCTACTTTCCAATTATTCCTTTTCTTTCCTATTAATATTATTTCCAAGCTTCTACTCCTCCGTAACTTTTTGTCTAGAGATAGGTATTTACACATGAGACTACTGTATGTGAAATCTTTAAGTCATTATATTTCAACTCAGCAGTTAAAACACATATTGCTTCTGGCTCATATAAATAACTGTACCCACTTATTTGCAAAACATTAATTTCTGTCAACTCATATTCACGAGAGAAAGAAACCATATAGAAGATATTTTATTTTTTTTTAATCAAAATAACAACACACCAACAACCCAGAGATAGAACTCGAGACGTACTGAAGACTGGCAGGGAAACAGCAAAAAAGAAGTGTCACACTACAAAGTCACACCTTCTCCTGCCAAGTAAAACTGGCCTCTTGCAAAGATACAACCAGCTGACTTGTGACTTCAGGACTCCCAAAAGCAGGAAGCATGCCCCAAAGAAAAAGACACACCAAGCAGCAACTGTTGCACTTTGATGGTCAGCAAATATGCTTTCCAAGGCACGGTTGGAGAGATTTGTTGACCGCTGCAGCAGGGAGGGCTTGCAACCTGTCCCTAAATCTCAAACGGCAACCCAGCCTAGGAAGAAACACGAAATTCATCCGATTTTTCCCTGAGAAAAGGGCTTAGGATTTGGTCGTCATCAACACACGAAATCAGCCAGGCAATTTGTTGCTCCCCTTCTCTTCTCACCCCTGCCTCGCCGATAGAGAAACATGCCCTGACTCCTCTCTCTCCTCCCTTTGCTGGTATAGCGAGTCTTTTTGATTAGCCCTTCGCGCTCTTTTCAGTCTTTCATTCCATCTGCCCCGCTACGTCTCCCCAGTTTACCGGGGGGCGCGCCGTTCACCTGACCGCGGTCAGGTGAACGGCGCGCCCCCAGCTCCTCTCTCTCAGTCGCCGCCACGTCCTGGCTTCCTCTCCTCCTCGTGGCATTCGGGGAAAAAACGCAAATTCACAGGCTAGCAAACAAATGCCCGGCGGGAGGGTCAGCCCCGCGGTTTCCCCGGCCAGACGCCTCCGGCCGCTCCGCCGCCGGCTCTTCCCAAGCGGGGAAGTTTCGCAGGCTGTTAGCCCAATTCTTAAATAAATCACGTCTGTTTCTGGGTGAAGAAAATTACTCGGGCTGATTAAACGAATGCGCTGAACGATCGTTGGCGCTTAGAAGTTAAAAAAAAAAAAAAAAAAGCCCACCCCACTGTGCTTTATTTTAATGGATGATAAAATTGTGACGGGCAAGAAGGGGGGGAAGGGGAAGAAAACTTAGTTGCTAATGAGAAAAATGCGTCCGCGCAAACAAAACCGTAAAGAAAAAAAAAATCTATTCTTGAATACGGATTAATCCAGCGTCTGTGAATAGGGAATCCTGCGCTGGGTAATTGCGGCGAGGTAGCGCGGCGCCCAGCTGCGAGGCGACGCGGGCACCTTTGTGCGCTTGCCAGAGCACAGCTCTGGGGAGAGGTAACTTCCCCCAGTCCCCACGGTCTGGTGTCAAGTAACGGGAAATTTAACATTCCGCATCTCCAGAGCGAATTATACCCTTCTCCCCCCCCCCCCCCCATTCTCCGGCAGAATGGGGCGGGGGGGATAATTTGCTCGGAGCCCCGAGCCGACCCTAACCCCGCGGGGCACGGCCTCAGCACTCTCAGGGGACGCAGCCAGCTCCCGCAGCGGGCCGGAGCGCAGCTCCGTTCGGAGACGGCAAGAGAAAGGGAACGAAAAGCCCCTGTGCAGCGTGGGAATAACAGCCCGGGCACCCTCCGCCGAGCCCCGCGCAGCGGGAAGCACTGAGCAACGGTTGTAATTCGTCCTCTCCCCAACCCCACCTCAGCACCCACCTTCGGAGACTGTAGCGAGGGAAGCACGAAGTGAAACGGCAGCAGAGACGCAGCAGGGCAGCGCACGGGCTTATTAGGGCAACCCCCGCCCAGCTGGGCTCAATCGTTGCAATCAAGCGGCCCGGGGCGGGGGGGGGGAAGGTGTCCCCAGGAGCCTCGCCCGCCGCAGCCTCGGTTCCCGGTTCAGGCTCCCCCCGCAGCCTCCGGGAAACGCTTCCGAAAAGGCTGAGGGGAGAAAAAGGTCTGTCGCCCGTCAGGCAGCGAGGCGACCCGCGGCCCCTCCGCGGTCGCCGCTGCCCCTCGGAGCGGGGCGGGGGGGAATTACCTCAGCTGCCCCCAACGGTCGCCCGAGTGCGCGAGCCGTGCCCGCCTCACCCCACCCTACCCAAGGGAGCGCGAGCAGCGGGCTGACGGGTGTCCTCGCGGGGCGCGTGGGCTCCGCCTAAGGCACGAGGGAGACGGCAGGGACCCCCGGGCGCGACGATACTAGAAAGACAATTGCTAACATTTAGGGGTTTGATGTGTTTTCTGGAGGTGGGCTTTTTGGTTTTGGTGGGTTTTTTTGTTTGTTTGTTTGGGTTTTTTTTTCCCCAGAAAAAAGCCGCCAAGCGCAGACGTTACCCCGCGGCAGGGAGCGTCGGGGTGCCGGGGGAGGCTCGCGAGCGCGGGGCCCGACTGCCCAGGGCGCGGCATCCCGGGCCGGGCCGCTGCCCCTTCCCCGGCGGGGCTGAGGGTCCTCGGCCCCGGAGCCCTCGCTTTGGCGTGAGAAGAGGCCGGAGGGCTGGAGTGAACGCCGCCAAGGGAACTCGGGCCGCCCGAAGGGAGGGAACCCTCCCGGAGCGCTGGGGTCTACTAACCCTGCCTTGCTCTTCTGCTGCACAGCCTAAACTCAGTTTAAAAGGAGAATTAGTTAGTATTTCATAGATAAAATCATCAAAATGCGTTTAATTTACCTTTTTTTCTGAGACCAAAAGGTGACTGGAAATTCTTAAATATTCACATTGACAAGCCAGCTGGCTCTAGTGTACAACTTACATGTTAACAAAAATGCATATCATGTACCAGATGAATCATCACATTCGAACAGGAAAAAGTTCTAAAGACATGAAGTCCAAGAGGTATTCAGACTACAGCGTTAATACTTTAGTAAGGAGTCATTATCATATGAAGAAGGGTAAAAGTCCTCAAGAAAAGTAGTTCTCACCCCAGCTTTTCAGTGCTAAATCCTCTACGGTGCCCAATTTACAACTCAAGCTACTGGGGGGAAGAGGAAAGCGATTACTTCTTGTTGAAAAAGGCAAGCAACTCCCCCCCTGCCCCCGATATTAAAGCAAATCCCATAACACAAAATACCTGCAGTTTGGAATTGTAAAAAAAATATAGATATATATAGTCACACAAACATAAAACTGGTTATTCCTGTTGGGGTTTTTTGAAGGCATAATTTGAAGGCAGCCAAACTGATTTATTTGTCATAAATAATAATGTGAGCAGATAAGACTCTACTGGGTGAAGATATCGGGCTGAATTCTGTTTCCCTAAACTCCCACTGAGGTTAATGATCATTGCAGGTGCATAAGGGAAGCCAAATCATGTGCAAGGCCAAAGCAAGTTTTTTTTTTTTTTTTTTTACAATCAAGTTATAATCCCCATATAATATATGGAGGCTTGCAAGTGGACATCTTAACACAGATATAGCAGCGTAAGCATGCCACAAACATACAATCTCATAGAATAAAATTAATATCAAATATAAAGCATTTGAACCAAATCAAGCCTTAAATGTGATAAATTATTTCCTTCAAAGGAAACTTACGTAGGCTCAATAAGGTCTCTGCTAGCAGCATTTTTTTTTTCTATAAAGAAATTAAAAATGCCAAAATATCTACAATTTTATGAGGAGGAGTTGAATAGTTAAGGAGAAATTTCCCACTATTAGGGGGTATGAAAAATATACTAGCAATTAATATGCAATACATATATGTATACCCATACTTACAAATATAAACACACACATACAACCTGGACAGTTCATGTTAACCAAGGGAAAGGCTAAATAATACAAAGTGATTACTAAATACAGGTACACTTTAAAAACACAGAGACAGCGAATTTTATCTGTTGCAAAAATGTATTTGATTACTCGAGTAAAATTACAGTATCTCTGCTGTTAGTAAGTATTAAATGTTAAAGAAACTGGACCTCTTTTCCTTTCAACTTTCCAAGAAAGTGCATGTAACAGTCCAAGGTTCCCCCTGCCCCCCCAATATCTAATACAAAATAAACAAACACTATACTTGTTCCCTTGGTCAAGGAGTAGGGCTTGGTCTTGTAAGGAACATATGTACATTTTAATGAAAGTGATGTCTTATTGTATATACAGGAGCATCTACAGTTGTCCACGGAAGTTGTTCAAGATGCCATACTTAGCAGCATTGTGAAAGTCCAGCACATTTTCTATGAATATACCTACAAGGCAAAATGTTACGTCTCAGTTTCAACTACCAAAACAACACTTGAGTATCTTCTCTAATAATCTGCGTGCTTATTACTGTACAGAAACGTATTAACATTTAAGACGACTCAAGTAAAAAGCACAATACAAATAACAGTTCAAAACAGAAAATGTTAAACCTACAAAAATTAAAGCAGTTTTAATTTTATAATAAAAATCAAAAACTGAGCTGTGTAAAGGACCCACACTGTTCAGTCTATATTCTTTCAGTCCTTTACTTAATTCTGTTTGGAAAAATTAAACAATGTGTTTGCTGATAAAACTTCCAGCAGGATCAAAGTGTACATTTATATACAGATTTTTATTAGAGACCTAATGCATCACTGAGGCATCGCATCAATACCAGAGTTCATGTTAAACTGGATATAGAAAATAAGTTAATGCCAGAATAAGATCACCTAGCAGAACAGACTTGCAACTGCCATAAATGTTACAGCAAGTTTACAGCACTCTAGTCGATTAGTATTTAGTTCAAAATACAGGAGACCAAAGTTAATGCTTGCATTTGTTTGCAAAGCAAGGTTATATCACTAATAAATAAGCTCTCTTAGAACTCTAGAAGTAGAACATGGTACAAAAGAAAGTCTTTGTAATGTTGCAGCCTGCAGCTTGAACAAAGCAACCCTAGGTTGCACTATTTGCAGGAATGTTATTTAGGGAGGTTTTTTTTCCTAGTTTGTTACGATTTCTTTGTTGTCTTCCACGAAACGCGTAAAACGGAAGTTTGTCCCATTTTCATTGCTTGCCATTTTCTCCAGACCAGCTAGAGGTGCATTGGGTTCTGAATTCTGGAGCTTCTCCAGGTTTCCTGTCAAGCCGCTGATGGGAGAGCTCCCACCGTTGCCCAGGCCCCCCGGCGCCGGAGGGATGCCGCCATTCTGGATGACGGAGATCTCGTTGGTCTTCATGGCCAAGCCATTGGAGAGTGCTGCTGCATACTGGTTCCAGAAGCTGGAGGGGTCTCCATTCCCCGACCGCGCAGCCAAATCCTTCTGAAACATTTCTGGGAACTTTACAGGATTGCCTCCTAGAAATGTCATGGGGCCATCTACAGAAAGTCGTCTGCCTCGTCTTGCGGGAGTACTGTTCCACATGTGAGTGCCCATGTGAACCTGAAAAGAAAGAAAGCAAGAAACAAACAAACAAAAAAATAGGGGTTGACAGGGATTTCAAACTTATTTTGATCACAGAGAAGGCAGCAGTCCATGAACATGTCCAGTCTGGTTACATAATGCTCCACACTAAAGGTAGCGGATGCAGGGCTCAATTTCCCATCTGGAATAACAAATAAACTTCTTCTGGATTAGCCCGTCACCATTACCCAGAATACCTTGTTTCCCTGCTGAACAATGCATTGCTTGTTACTCTTTTTTTTTTTTTTTATTACATGTATTTAGTTTATAATGACTTCACGTTATCCCGTCAATTGCAGATAGCTGCTTTCAGGGCTAGAATTGCTACGTCCACTTTCATTGCAATGGTAAGTATTGTATCTGACACCCTTTACCCTATAAACGTCCTTTTCAGACAGGCAGAAAGTATCCTTTACTGATTGCTCATCGGAGAGCCTCGTGTAGAGACAGAATGGCCTGAAAGTAATTATTCATCTCACATTACTGGCAGCAACCTCTAGAGAAATACTCTGTCAACAGAAAAATGTACACAGTAAAGTGCTCAACTGGTGTTCGAAAACTTGAGTATATTTGCTTTTTCAAACACGTATCAGTAGGAAATGTTAGTTATATAATCAATTAAAGTAATGCCCATTAGTTCCAGAATTATGTTAATAGTTTTTTTAACCACTCATCATCTTACACGATAGTTATGAAAAACAGCATATTCAAGAGCCTTTCACTTCTTAAAGAGGTGCGTGAGTTACAAAACGCATTTCTCCGTTAATTGATACTCCTTACCATCATTTGGCTGTTCCATTTCACACTCTACACAGACAGTCTTTGCTGGTAGATGAATTTTAATTAAGCATCAAAAACAGCTCATACTTCGGACCGGCTGCCAGCACGAGCACTCAACAAGAGGCCATCTAGGTCTACCAGAACTGACTAAACACACCGTTTGTCACACCACAGATACCCAAAGGGTACCACCGCTTGCAACATTAACAGCTGTAAAAAAGTTAAAAACCCCCAGCAAGAAGAAAACGAAACCTAAGAACAGCAAGAGGGAAAAGTACCTTCAGATTGCCTTTTGTTGTGAATGCTCTTCCACATATAGTGCAGGCAAAAGGTTTCTCACCAGTGTGTGTCCTTTCGTGGATCTGCAGAGCACTGGAGGAAGAAAACGTTTTCCCACACGTGTTGCAGTAGTGCTGTTTGGGGGTTCTTCTGGGGAGAGCGGGGAGCAGGACAGGGGACGTGGCAGAGGAGGACAGCGGCCCCGAAGCAACTAGACCAGAGGGTGCTTCTTTGCTATCCTGAGGAGAGCTGTGCACAAAGCCGTTAACCTCAGTCTTTATGAGCGACGACAGTGAGTTAGCAGGCATAACTGAAGAGTTCTGATTAGGGCCGATACTGGAATTGGGCTCAAAAAGTTGTGATGGTAGATCTCGCATTTGATGTGTCAACATATGCTGCTTCAAATTACCCTTTGTGGAAAAGCCACGATTGCAAACTGTGCAAATAAATGGTCTCTCTTTGGTATGACTTCTGTAATGAATGTCCAAGGCACTCTGACAAGCAAATGTTTTGCCACAAATATCACATGCGGTGTTTTTAAATTTTCCTCTATCTCTGAAAGGGAAGAGCATACTCAGAGACTCTTCTTTAATCATTTTATCAGTGTTACTAGACGTCAAGTCCAAAGCACCACTGTTAGCAGAGGTCGGAGACAAACCGTTGGCAAACTCACTTGGTAAAGCTCTTACTGGTTTCTCTTCGATACTCGGTGACTTGTGGTAATCGTTAGTGCTGTTGGATGGGGACAAGGCCTGCATGGAAGAGGTAGACTCTGAGACAGCAGGGCTTCCAGCACTTTGGCTTTCCATATCGCCACCTACAGATGACGAATCGTTGGTCAAAACATCCCCTTCCACTGACCCATTTTCAACTGACTTTAAGCTTGCCTGCAGTTGTTCAGCAAGTCCTGCATTGATCATCTTCATCTGATTTTCCAAAGCAGCGATACTTGACATTTCCAGGGGCAGAGGGGAAGAAGACAAGCTGTCTTGTGATGCATCTGCAGATTTAGGTGTATCTGGCACGCTGCTGTCAGGACAGTCTTCCATGTTCTCATCTGAGAAGTTGTCTATATCATCAAAATTCTTATCATCAAAAGATCCTGTATCTGATTCCATTGACTCAGGATAGTTTTCCGTGACTGGGGTGTTGGGGATCTGCCCTCCCATGTGCATTCGGATATGCTGCTGTAGCACAACGGCGTTGGTGAATTTTTTCTGGCAGATCGGACACGAATGTTGTACTCTCAGCGGGGGCATGGCACGGTGGACACTGTAATGAGTCTTTAAGTTGCCTTTAGTAGTGAAAGCGCGACCACAGATTTTACATTTAAATGGCCTCTCACCGGTATGTGTGCGATAATGCATTTTCAGTGCACTCTGGCAACTGAGAACTCGATGGCAAATGATACACTCGTTAGGATCGGTTGCCTTTTTGTCAATGTTTTCTACCAGTTGCTGCAATTTTGAAGTTTCAGATGCTGGCGTTGAATCCAATAGTCCTCCAAATGGAAACTTTGCCTTAAATTGCTCTGACATTAGAGGCATCAGTGGATTTGTAAAAGTGGTGACACCGCTGGAGCTCGAGTCTGCTGCCGGTGAGCTCACGGAGCTGCTCACGTTAGCGATGGTGCTTGTGTTCTGAGGGTTTTCTTCCATTTTGCCATTTGAGGTAGGCAAAGCACCAGCCTCTACCTCTTCAGAAAGTCCATTGGAAATTTTTGATGTGGGATCAGCTGTTCCCGAGTCACTCTTGACAGAGCAGGGAGGGCTAGCAGAAGGATGGCTAATGGGAATCGGCTGAGGCTCCTCAGTTTTGATGAACGGGGTCAAGCTTGGAATCGTTGGTGGGAGTGGCAGGCCAACAGAAGTCGTCAGAGTGGAGAGGACTGGCTTGCTGTCCAGCCAGCTCGTGACAGGTTTCTCTGGGGGTATAGACATCCCGTAAGGAATACCCGTGCTTGTAGGGATATTGTCCAAATGCTCTGGCACCGGGTATGGATTCATTTGAATATGAGGGTATTTTTCTTTGTGACGCTGGAAGTGGACTTTTAAGTTTCCCTTTGTGGAGAACCTATTTCCACATATGTTGCATTTAAACGGCCTCTCGCCAGTGTGAGAACGTAAATGAATCTGCAAGGCACTGTCACTCCCAAACACTTTAGCACAGAACCTGCATTTATGCTTAAAGAACGCCTCATCCGAATTACTTTTTGCTTCAAAAGCAGTTACATTTGGTGGCTTGCTTTTTCTTTGCTGTGCCAAGGCAGTCAAGGAGTTTAAATCCTCTGCAGGTGTTCCGATATTGGACAAGGGACTGGAGAAAACAGAGTTACTAGGAGCGGGCTGAGGTAGAAGTGGATTAGATGCAGGACTTAATAAACTGCTTATTGCAAAAGCTGGTGAAGATGATGCTGATACTGGTGGGTTGCTGAGCTGTGAGCCACCAATACTCGAAGCCACTTTTTCTGAGGACGGTGTTGTAACTGCTGCTGCCAGTATGTTAATATTTGGAGAAGAGCCACTACTGGATGGAATTAGAGTGTTGCCAGGGTTGCTCTGAGGTAGCTGTATAGGGGGTAGCTGTTTCACACCACTGATGCTGGCAGACTGACTAGCAAGGCTTTGTGCTAATCCAGCTGCTGCAGCCAGCTGCTGGGATAAATGGGAACTTAATGTGGACAAGGGGTTGGCAGATGTTCGTAAAGTACCTTGAGAAGGGCTAGAAGACGTTGGCATGTCTGTATTTTGGGAAGCCAACAACAGTATTTGGTGACGAATTTGTTCAATCAGTTGCAACTGATGGATCTGCTGCTGCTGCAACGCCAACAGTTGCTCCATCAGGGCAGGTACGGCGAGCTTGCTGTTTGATGCACCGTTACACCTCGCTTCCTGTGAGAACTGTGCTACTGCC